>NC_091117.1:81147500-81842500 GCF_040183065.1 Periplaneta americana
ATACAATGGATACAAATTAAGATACATGAATACTAAAAAACTCATCGACATCATACAATGGATTTGCCAATAATATAGTCCTAATTCGTGTCCTAAACACTCGGAATGGAAGATTCCTTATATCAACAGGTAGACTATTAAATAATTTAAAAGCAAAGAATATAAAACTATTTTGAGTAATACTGTATTTACATTTGTCATTATATAAATTTGTATTATTTCTTGTAGAATATTTATGAACAGAAGTACATGCTATGTAATTATTAATGTTATTCCGAATGTAAAGAAGACAGGCCAATACATACATAGACGGCAATGTCAAGATTTGTGACCTTATAAAAAGAGGTTTACAATGAGTAGTATTTGGTACTCCATAAATTAATCTTAAAGCTTTCTTTTGTAATATGAAAAGAGCTTGAGCAGAAGTATGGTGACCCCAAAGAATAATACCATAATTTAAATGACTTTGTATATGGCTATGAAATATTGTAAACAATACCTTCTTAGGTAAATTATTCCTTAACAACCTTAACATATATAGGCCTTTACTTAATTTCTTAGCAACATAGTCAACATGAGTTTTCCATCCCATTCTAGGCTCAAGAAAGATGCCCAGAAACCTAACAGCAGTATTACTAACAGTAGTAAGACGATTAATACCAAAGTTTAATTTAACAGTTTTGTTAGAATTAATCATAAGGTTATTCACACTGCACCAATCAACAACCCTACTTGATACACCAGCAAGTTCCATAGACAATATGTCACTATTTTTATGAATAGCATTAACTGCTAAATCATCAGCAAACATGAAAGACTCAGAACATCCATCCCGAATATAGTCGGGAAGATCATTAACATAAATAATAAACAATAAAGATCCCAAAATTGAGCCTTGGTCTGTTCACTATGTGAGGACGGATGTGAAATTTTCCAGATTGTTATGTTGAAGTAATTGTTCGAAAATATAGAATGATATATCAATTTTTTTATCGTCAATATATGGATTTAAGACATATTGTATATGTACAGTGAGACGTGCCATAAATAATATATGGGCCTGTTCACGTCACTTCCCTTCCGAAAATGTATGTTAATTTTTATTGGCTTAAAAATCCATCACAGTTAGCCGAGTTGAAATCTCAGAACGGAGGAGCCAATTGGATGTATGGAAACCACCAGTTTACAGATTTGGAATTTTTTGTAGATGATGATGTTGATGATGATTATTATTATTAGTATTATGATTATTACTATATATATGCGCGCGCGTGTGTGTGTGTGTGTGTGTGTGTGTGTGACCCGTTGCGCGAAAAGGGACCTAAAGTCGCGAAAGAAAATTTTACAGGAAAAGAAAATAACGAGTTTATGGTGTGAAAACTGCATTTCTATGTTTTGACATATTTTGCTACTTCTAGGCTTTCTTTGTATACTAAACTAGGACTAGCTTTATTATGTGCCACAAAATCGCTCAAAATTAGTTTTACTGACTGAATGCCGACAGCAGAAAAGGGATCCAAAGTCATTTATGGGATTATAACATTGGCGATTTTAAGTCCCTTTCATTTTGTACTCTAATCAGCTGATGGAATTGTTCTTGATTTAATGTCATGGAAAAGGAAATTAATACAGAAGATTTAAGTGACGAATTTCAAACTTTTTAAACTGATTATTTTACATCACGTGAAAGTGAAAGTGAAACAGAACGTGACTTGGAGAATGAAAAATCTGATGGCCAGCTAGAAGACATTGTTTCAATTAATTATTGTTTTGAGTTCTTTATGTTTTCTGCATGTATTTCATATTAATTCCACCCTCATATTAATTAAACTTAATGTTTAATGTGTGTGTGTGTTGTATTTCATATTAATTTTTTTATGTTCACTTTACGTTCAACTCATTTTGCAGAATAATTTACTTTTATATTATCAATCAAACACAGTTTACAACATACTAATACATAAATAAGAAAAATTAATGTTATTTTTGCCTTCTTATTACATGTATAAACCATAATAATTACATAGTGCTTCTTAAATACCTAAATCTTTCTTATAGTTGCTAAGAAAACAAGTGAAAACTTTAATTGCATTTTTCTCGAAAAGTACATAATGTAATATCAACATTCAATAAGTATTCTTATATAAAAAACTATAGCACCTAGAACCATGAATTTTTTTAAATGCTCAATATTTCATCCTCTTTTTGAAATCTCAAAAAAAAAAAAAAAAGAAACAAAGAAACAAAAAATGAAAAAACATACTTTAGGTCCCATTTCCTGCAACTGGTCACATTTTTTTTTTCCTCTCAGTATATTAAAAATTTGAGACATCAGATATTATGCTGTATAATTCTCTAGCATATCGCATAACATATTTTTTACTTAGTTATTTAACGACGCTGTATCAACTACTAGGTTATTTAGCTTCGATAGGGTTGGTGAAACCGGGATGATATTTGGAGATATGAGGCCGAGGATTCACCATAATTTACGTGACATTTGCCTTACAATTGGGTAAAACCTCGGAAAAAGCCCAACAAGTTAATCAATCCAGGCGGGAATCAGATCCGGCTAGGCAGGCAAGCACTTTAGCAGACTGAGCTACGACGCAGGCTCAACGCATAGTTATGGCTTCAGGAAACATAAAACTAAAGGACCAGGAATGTAAGTTACCGTATATCAAGAATCAATAAAAGGGAGGGATAAAATAGTGTTTACTTCTCTGTTGGAAATTGATCCATTCCACAGGATTTGTAGCAAGATATTCTACCATATCAGTCAGAGTGAAGGATATACCAATGTATTTTCATAATACTATTGGCAGTTTTTGTTTTGCAGTATCTGACTATGTACAGGCTGAGAAACGAAATTTGGACCACCTGAATTTTCCAAGTTCCAGTGTTTACTGAGCATGTGCAGTATGTATAATTGAAGGGTTCAGAACCATAGTGGGCCAAGCGCCATCTATTAAAAACGGAGAAGACAAGGATTAAAGTTAACTGAATACCATAGTTTAATGAAGATTGACATTGAATGTGTATACTTTATATTACTTGCTATATGTTTCCATTGAATGTTGGTGATAACTTCATTTTAACCCCTGTTTTCTACGGTTTTAGTAAATGGCGCTTGGCCCACAATGGTTCTGAACCCTTGAATTGGAACTTGGAAAATTCAGGCGGCTCAAATTTTGTTTCTGGGTATGTACAGTACATTAAAGACGTGAAATTTGATTTTCTAATTTAAATTTTGCAAAATCGTTTTTACTCAAAGAATTATGTTCTGTTTACACACAATTTGAATTAATTCTCAGAAAATGTATTCTTCGTATAGATAGCGGGACCTGTCTCTGCGATTGACGACCGTTGCACGACCGTTACAATGCTGGCGTGACTAAAGGAATGGAGTGAGGCAATCGGGCTGCGAGCAGGTAGTGTTCTAATAACAAACATTGCCTTCCATCGGAACGGACCAACATGTAACATATGCTAACTCACGACCAACGTTTTCAGTTCATGCAACCCTGCTAGTGAGGGTACGGAGGTGTGACATACAGTATGTGTGATGTACGTCAAGCGCACAGATTGTTCCCGGTTTATGTATATATGTATATAAGGACACTTCGTATGTTAAAATTTTGTTACTTGCAGAAAATCTTGCAGTCTATAAGTTGTCATTTGTCCACTTATTTTACAGGTCCATGCAAGAATAGCTTCGTATCTGCACGCTCATGCAACAACCCAGAAGGACTCGCGTCGAGCGAAGAAGGAACTGGAACGTAATCGTCGAACGACTCTCCTCCTCACAGGGATTGCAGTCCTGTTTGCTGTCAGCTGGCTTCCTCTAGGTTAGTACAGCCTCAGTACACGAAGCGTAGTGCAATTTTACTACTTGCTACTGTGCGTCCGTTTAGTTATGTTTAGAGTCCTGCGTTTGGTTACTTTGAGAACGAGTAAGGTGTACATAGATCATACTAGCTTCTCTTGGTACGGAGAACAAGATGCGAGTCAACAGTTCACGCTGCAAGATGTGTGTTTACATCTATTTATTTGTATAACTGTGTGGATTTATTAAGAATAATAACAAAGTAATTATTGAAGGCAGCTTATATGCAAAAGAAGATAATTTTTGAAAATGATAGACAAAACTAAAGAAAGAAAATTCAGAATCCAGCCCCTTATGAGAAAACCATTTGAGCTAAGATAAAGGTACATTTACAGAAATATATTAAACTATGCTACATATTAGTGCGTCGAGTTAGCTCTGTGGTAGCCGACCCGGGTTCGATTCCTGGCGGGGTCAGAAATTTTTTTCTTGTAAAATTTCTATTTCGGGACTTGGAGAGATGGCGCTTCACAACTTCTAATCACTAAATTGTGCACCAATATGCCTGGGTTAAATTCAAAATTTCTCCGCAGTGCATATGAAGGGAAGGCATATGCCACTGTTGATAGTGATTCGCCCGTCGGATGGAGAAGTTAAGCCTGGCGGCCCCCTTGGTGCTATTGGACAGGAGTATACTACGTGCCGGCACTGGGCTTCCCCTCCTCCTTTTCTCACCATCATCATTCTCACCCATTCCCTACACTACACTTACACGAACACTTAACATACACTCAACCTAGTACACGACATACTCTTCACAGTTACACATCATGCATGACGTGGCCCGCCGAAGTGGTGTGCAAATTCAAAATGGGTCACAGTCCTGCCATCTATCCGAAGTATGCGGAACCCGAATCACGCAAAGTGAAGTGGGTAGGCAAACACACGCTCTCAGAGACGCTCTGACAATATCTTGAGATGCGCAACAAATGCAACGATATTAATTTGAAAAAAAAAAAAAAACATTAGAATTTATTCCTACAGCCGCGTTTTTTTTAACATTATAGGACATAAAAGAAATCGAAGTCTTAAACATTTTGAACTCAATAAACAATTCATGCACTATTATAAAGTTTTTTAGTTGCCATGGTTACTTGGTGCCCGGAATTTGCTGACCTCTGATTTTTTAAATAAGTAAAAGGCATCCAGATACTTCAGATGTAATTTAAGCTTGGAATTAACAAATGAAAAAAAAAAAATTAATGTCAACACAAACTTAAAATAAAATAAATTATGAGTGAATGCTTTACGAATCTGTACAAATTACAATCAATGACTGTAAAAGAAATGTAAGCGTTTGAGTGGAGAATTTTTCTTTCTTTCTGATAAAATAAGTTTTCTTCTCTCCCAATGACGTGCTCGCTACCAAATTCTTCTATTGGAGCACTCATTTCCAACCGCCTAGCTTTGTTTTGTTTTAACATGTTCACTGAACAACAGACCTGAACTGAGCGGCGTTGAATGCAGTCAAGCTATACTATTCCATACGTACCTACATTCTTGCGGGTTGCTGGGTTTAGATAACCAAACGCAGAACTTTAGTTATGTCGCATCCCGGTTTTCCCCACCCGTTTCTGCAGGCTTCACTGTAAAGTCTAGTTAGTGACTGGGCTGTTTCCCCAGTCTTAGCTCTTTCCTGAAAATGTTAGCTGTACTGAATTGGTCATCTATGTAATATACAATTATTTAAAATAAAGAGCACCTTTAAGTAACTGTCACGCGATATCCCTCCTTTCGACGATCCTGAGACAAAACCACACAGACGGACAGTACTTTATGCAGACTGATAATATACCGCGAGTGTTTTACAATTAGAATTAGCTGCGTATGGAGCTCAGCTCTACTATGTTGTTTTATGAGGCGCATCCAGAAAGTAAGTTTCCCGATTTTTCACCCTTGAAAGTAAACGTAATTAGCCGTGTCAATTGCGCATACGTAACAGATCTATGACGTATCAATCATATGCCAGCCGGACAGGTCCCGCCTGGTGCCAGTAGCGTGGCAGCAGTGGTCCGAAATGGAAGCTCTTATTCCTTCTCCCGCCGCCCGCGAGGTTCGGTCGGTGATAAAGTTCTTTAATGCACAAAGCATTGCGCCAATTGAAATTCATCGGCAGCTCTGTCAGGTCTATGGGCCGAACATCATGAGTAAGTAGATGGTGCGTCGCTGGTGTAGGCAGTTTTCCGAAGGTCGTCAAAGTGTCCATGATGAAGAGCGCAATGGGCGACCGTCCCTCATCAATGATGATCGTGTTGAGCTGGTGCGGCAGTGCATCATGGAGAACCGTCGCTTCACGATTACGGAGCTGAGCAGCCATTTTCCGCAGATATCGCGATCCTTGTTGCATGAGATTGTCACTAAGCACCTGCTGTTCAGAAAAGTGTGTGTCAGGTGGGTGCCGAAAAACGTGACACCCGAACACAAAATGCAACGTTTAGGAGCAGCACTGACATTTCTGCAACGGTATCACAATGACGGGGACGAGTTCCTAGATAGGATCGTCACGGGCGATGCGACTTGGATTTCGCACTTCACCCCGGAAACCAAGCAGCAGTCAATGCATTGGCGGCATAGTGGATCTCCGGTCGGGACGAAATTCAAACAGAGGCTGTCGGTTCGGAAAGTGATGTGCACGGTGTTCTGGGACAGGAAGGGCATTCTGCTCATTGACTTCCTTCCAAGAGGTGAAAAAGTGAACGCTGACTGTTACTGTGAAACACTGCGAAAATTGCGACGTGCCATTCAAAACAAGAGGCGTGGAATGCTTACTGCAGGTGTTGTGCTCCTCCATGACAATGCTCGTCCACATACGGCTCGGCGCACAGCAGCTGTTTTGACGGAATTTGGCTGAGAGTTGTTTGATCATCCACCCTACAGTCCTGATCTTGCTCCCAGCGATTTTCACGTTTTCTTGCACCTCAAGAAATTCCTGTCCTCCGGTGAGCGTTCTGGCAACGACGAAGAGCTGAAGACGTCTGTCACACGCTGGTTCCATTCACAGGCGGCAGAGTTCTACGACAGAGGGATACAAAAGTTGATCCCACGATACGACAAGTGTCTCAATTCTGATGGTGGCTATGTTGAAAAATAGCTGAAACACTGCTGTACCTGTTGCCAATAAATGTTTTCCTGAAAGTGTGTGTTCATTTTTTTTAAATAGGGAAACTTACTTTCTGGATGCGCCTCGTATCATTCACATGGCCCGGATTCAATCCTCGGTCTCTTTGCGAAGGAATTTCTTATAGGACAAAGCGGACGATGCAGAGGGGGGGGGGTATCTCGGATTGCTGTCACTTGTTTCTTTCAATCCACCAATATTTTACATCTTCCCTTGATTTCATCTGCCATAAAAAAAAAAGACAGGCCGGGGTGAAATCTCCGCTACAGTAGGTTCTCTAATTCTGATACAGGATTTAAGGGTTTCGGACTCTCGGCCCTGGAGCTTATCTAGTCGTCTGGTGATGGTATGTAGATCTGTCAGGACTGAGACAGGTCTCAGCTCGTCTGTCGGCATCAGATTCACGAATGCCACCTAGGTCGCTTGTTGCACATTTTGGTTAATGTGAGTCTACGTATAGGTCCCGTAATTCATACCCTCGTACGTAGGCCTCTCTGGTGGGCCAATTGAACGGGGCTACGAAATAATAGACCAAGCGCCAAAAACCTGTTTCGAGATATTGGCCATTGAAATAAATATTTTTTTTATAAAACATTTTATTCAAGAAGCATCATAACATTCATACTATTACAAAAAAAATAGCACAAATAATACCAAAAAAGTCTAACCGATTTTTAATAAGAGATCAGCAGTTCAATTAATATTTCAAACCAAAATAAATCAATTAATTTTATGCAATAAACGAATTTTTGCTTATAAATAGCAGCAAAATTCAGATATCGCATTCTTAATTTTTTCCGAGTTAAATTAGCTTACCATCAATAGATTTGTGCAAATATCTCTTTTTTTTTTTCAATTGTCGGTTAGTCTATTGTTGCGAAACTCCGTCCAATTGTAGGCCTACTACCCGAAAAATGCAATGGTATGCATAACCTAATATCTCTATACCTTTCTGCCTTGGCATTACCGCGATTCCTCAACTCCGGTCCTATGAATTATCATTAGACGAGGGAAGAGTCTACTATGGTACATAATACTACCACCCGCAAATAATGACCACACACCACAGTGGCGGTCCGCAGCCGACTGTACATCCCAGCAAGCCCGAAATATGGAAAAGAAACGGAGATGATGATGATGATGATGATGATGATGATGATGATGATGATTATGATGATGATGATGATGATGATGATGATGATGATGATGATGAAAGAGGGGAAGTGTAACTATGATGGCGAAATTAGTCTGAGAGCGAATGCCCAAAATTTATTCAGCAATTCTGCTTCAGTTGGTTGAGGGAAAACCTGGAAAAAAAACCCAACCAAGTAACTTGTCCCGATCCGAATTTGAATCTGGACCAGTTCTTTTCACGGTCAGACATGCTAATTGTTATTCCAACGTTGGACGGCCATGAGATAAGTGAGAAATCAGGAGCCATAGGTAGGAACCGTATTCTGTCCCAGGGTATACGGAGAGAAGGTTTGTTGTTCAGAGACTATATTGACGTGACGTCTATGTTAGCGCGTGCTACATGTATTATGTGAGAATACTTGAAAATTGTTTGTTCTGCAGTTGACGTTCTATTTATGATTCAAAACTATACCTTAGAGACTGTTGAAAATGTATTACAGTGGTAAAGATTGATACTACGATGACCTTTCCTACAATATAATTGTTGTTCATTTACTTATTTTTTATTGATTTTTACTAGTACAGGCAGAATTAAGGCCATAAGGTCCTTTCTTCAACTTAACAAGGAAAAAAATACATATCAAATAGTTTATAAATAACATCATTACAGAAAACAAAGGAATATCAATAACACTGATGATGATGATGATAATAATAATAATAGTAATAGTAATAATAATAATAATAATAATAATAATAATAATAACGATAACAATAACAATAACATTGATAGTAAGAACAAAATGTAGATGTATTTAGTTACATGTAATTCTAAAAAGTTAAACAAGAACAATATAGTGTTAAATAAGACAATTTAGACCAAGAAATGTAATGAAATGTTTTGTATTGAAAAATTTTTATCTCGAAAAGGAAGCAAAAACGAGCAAAATTGTATTGAACTTTTTTGTTTGAAATTAATGATATTACTTGTGATTCACCTTGCGGGATAGATAGATAGATAGATAGATAGATAGATAGATAGATAGATAGATAGATAGATAGATAGATAGATAGATAGATAGATAGATAGATAGATAGATAGATAGATAGATAGATAGATAGATAGATAGATAGATAGATGGATGGATGGATGGATGGATGGATGGATGGATGGATGGATGGATGGATGGATGGATGGATGGATGGATGGATGGATGGAGAGAGAGAGAGATAGATAGATAGATAGATAGATAGATAGATAGATAGATAGATAGATAGATAGATAGATAGATAGATAGATAGATAGATAGATAGATAGATAGATAGATAGATAGATAGATAGATAGATACTGTAGACTGACTGATTGACTGATTGATTGATTGATTGATTGATTGATTGATTGATTGATTGGTGGGTGGGTGGGTGGGCTGGCCGGGCTGACTGACTGACTGACTGACTGACTGATAGATAGGCAAACAAACAAACAAACAAATAAATAAATACATACATAAAGAAATAAATACATATTTATTCCATCGTTCCAGAAGTGACGCTGGGACAACATTTTTTCGTGTTAAATCCGTTGATAAATTGCTTTTATGGTGTGATATTTTTTTCGAGGAAAAAACGTGGCAGATGTTCTTGAATCTGCCCTCTTTCGTTTGGGACAAACAGTTTTGTTTAGTTGCATTCTGTACAGTTGTGGAAAAAAAAAAAGTGGCCGCACTCGTGAGCAGCGAATATTTTCCAAGTTCACTTCGGGTCACGGCGATGTTACACGATGCATGTGCTTGTATAAGTTCCGAAACTACGGAGTTATTCCATCTATGTCTCATAGACCAGCGGTAGAGTGCTCGCTTAATGATTCGAAGGTTGTGAGTTCGAGTCCTGTTGAAATTTTCATTTTATTTTTTAATCCTTCTTTAGCGATATAAATAATATTCAATTTATAATTTGTATTCTGCTATCGTTCTTTAGCGTTATAAATAATATTCAAGTTACCATTTATATTCTATTATCGTTCTTTAGCCATAAAATAATATTCAAATTATAATTTATATTCTGTTATCGTTCTTTAGCGATATAAATAATTTTCAAGTTATCATTTTGTTTTCTGTTATCGTTCTTTAGCGATATAAATAATATTCTAATTATCATTTGTATTCTGTTATCGTTCTTTAACAATATAAATAATATTCACGTTATTTATATTCTGTTATCGTTCTTTTGTGATATAAATAATATTCAAATTATCATTTATATTCTTTTATCGTTCTTTAGCGATATGAATAATATACAAATTATTATTTATATTCTGTTTTCGTTCTTTAGCGTTATCAATAATGGTCAGTTTATTTATATTCTGTTATTCTTCTTTCACAATATATATACTGTGTATTTTATATAAGTAATTATTTTAATACAAATAACCATTTTTCTTTGTAAAATAGGTTAATGTATTTAAATAATTAATTATGTATTATATAATATCTTATATTAATTAAACAAACCCACATTTATCATTTATATTCTGTTATCGTTCTTTAGTGATCCTGTATAAATAATATTCTAGTTATTTATATTCTGTTATCAGTCTTCAGCGATGTAAATAATATTGAAGTTATCATTTATATTCTCTTATCGTTCTTTAACGACATAAATAACATAAATTTAATATTAGGTTAGGAACAATACAGTTGCATAATACTGGTGTTAGTTTTTTCTGTTTATATTATTACATTATACTACCTGAAACACAATAAAATGAAAAGAAGTGACGAGGAATTGAATCTGAGACGTTGACATCTAAATTTCAATGTTCCTCAACCTGAACTACGAGGGCACAAGTATAGAAATATTTGCGGAATAATTGGCCCAATCCCCCTCCAAGATTTTCTGATGATTGTATAAGCTCGTCCAGGATGCGGGGGGCAAAGGCTAATTGGGATTTCCCGGTACCTGATCGGGTCAAAAATCCTGATAGAACTAATATTTAACTCTTGCGGTGAATTTCGGCGAAGTCCGGAGGGCCCAATTAGTCAAATCCACTCTCCTAACCTCCACGCTTGGGCCCCCTGGGATCTAATAAGATGCGAAAGAGGCAATGGTGTGCGGAAAGCAACGGGAAGATACCGCATTTATCCTTCCTAAGAGAAACTGCAAACATGAGCAAGGGAAGGTTTTAATTGAAAAAGGAGCATCTTTTGCGGACCTCTGGAAAAAGAACTAATGACGAGACTAGTAAAGTGCTTAGTATGCAGTGTGGCACTATATAGGGAAGAAACTTGGACATTACGATGAAATGAAGAGAAACGAATAGAAGCGTTTGATATATGGATGTGGACAAAAATGGAGCGTGTGAAGTGGACAGACAGAATAAGAAATGAAGTTGTGTTGGAAAAAGTGGATGAAGAAAGAAATATGCTGAAACTGATTAGAAAGAGGAAAAGGAAATCATTGGATCAATGGTTGAAAAGAAACTGCCTACTGAAGGATGCACTGAAAGGAATGGGGAACGGGAGAAGAGTTCGGGACAGAAGAATATAGCAAGTAATAGACGACATTAAGATATGTGGATCATGTGCAGAGATTAAGAGGAAGGCAGAAAATAGGAAAGATTGGATAATGCTGGGTTTAAAGTGAAAGACCTCCCCATGGGCAGAACACATATGTGTGTCCAGGGTGATTGAAATGTCGTGGCCGAGAACAGTCGCTATTTGAAAAGATTCTAGTCGATTCCCTGCCCTCTCGAGTGCAAGATGTGATCGAGATGTGGGGAAGATAGACTAAATATTGGCTTTTTGTTTTTTGTTGTTTTTTTTTTTTTTGAACGCTTATTTGTTTGAATGTTGTAAGACAGACGCTAGTAAGTTTGTTTTGTTTATGCCATGAAAGATATTTTTGTTGAAAATAAAATTTTTCTTTCCATTTGCAGCCATAATGTCATAATAAATAATAATAAAGTCATGGCATAATACATTCATGAACCTCTTGATAATTATTAAAACAATCATAAAAGAGAAACGAGAAATTATATATATTATGTGTCTCTCTCTTAAAAACAAAACAAAAAAGAACATAAAAATTACTACGTGGTATTCGAACGTAGGACCTCACGAATACTAGGTCGAAACGCTACCATTACGCTATCAAACAACAAAGAGAACACTTTAATTATAACTGTAGATATCAGGCAACGTGGTCCAACAACATGTAACATCGCCTGTCTCCGAACTGTAGCGAAGATACCCGAAGGGGACTTTGCTTATAGAGAGCGGCCACTTTTTCTTTTGACAACTATACTTGTCATTTTAATAAATTTTGTTTTCATCTGTTAATAGAAACTAGAACTAGAAAAAAAGTCTGTGTTAAAATATATGATTTACAATAGAGAAGGATGGAACAGGGCTTTCGGAAATGTGTCTCACATTAAAAAGTGTAATATTACAAAGCAGTGCTGTGCGACATTACATGGGATGCGAATTAATGACAGTGAGTTCAATGGAAAAGAGAGGGACACATACGCGGGAAAACATGTTTCTAACATGTGACATATACACAAAGAATCACAAAGAGGAAAGCTGTGTGTAACTGCATGGATTGAGTTTGAAAATTCATTACATATAATATTACTGGACAAAAAAAATATGAAAAGAATGTAATTTTAAATATACATCATACAGATCACATCATATACATCAGAAAGAAGAAGACAGACTACCCGAGCAAGTGAAAAGTTGGCTAACCGAGCAGAAAGGCGGAATAGATCTGATCTACATGAAATATGTATTTTTTTTTATTTTATTGGGTTATTTTACGACGCTTTATCAACATCTAGGTTATTTAGCGTCTGAATGATATGAAGGTGATAATGCCGATGAAATGAGTCCGGGGTCCAGCACCGAAAGTTACCCAGCATTTGCTCGTATCGGGTTGAGGGAAAACCCCGAAAAAAACCTCAACCAGGTAACTTGCCCCGACCGGGATTCGAACCCGGGCCACCTGGTTTCGCAGTCAGATGCGCTGACCGTTACTCCACAGGTGTGGACTGAAATATGTAGAGATGATGGTGGTGGTGGTGGTGGTGGTGGTGGTGGTGGTGGTGGTGGTGGTGGTGGTGGTGGTGGTGATGGTGGTGGTGGTGGTGAAATTAAGAAAAGTTTTTATCAAATTTATGCTGATTTGTCTTTGTTTAAGAGTCACGAATTATTTCAAAGATCTCCCACTTTGTTAGGATGTGAATTTATATAAAAATAATAACAATTTCTTTCATGAAAGAATAGGGTTTATTTTCACAGACACGTACAGTTACCGTTAAAAGGAATGAGACGACTCTTGGTCGTCGGAAGTTAAAGTTCTACAGCGCGGTTCACTCGATATCGACGTAACGATACGTAACATGACAAATACAACAAGAATTGTTACGAGGACCACAACAAGGAGTGGACCAAAATAAGAATCACGAAGAAGGCAGCCATTTAAGGCCACGATTTCACAACATAGCTCGGGTCACAAACTATCATTGCTTCATTGTACCGAATGGCAAATGCCTGCTATGGGATCTACATTCTAGACTGCTGTTATCACTGTCTTGTCTCGGTAGCTCATAGAGTAGCGTGTCAGTTTCACTGCTTAACCGAAACGTCTCGTGTTCGATCCCAGGTAAAACTTTTTTTATTGAGGTGTAATTAATTTCTTCAGAGTTCCTAGACTGTCTAATTTGCCGAAAAATATGAATAATTTATGCCCAATTCCTGGGTCTTACAAGTGGGCTGAACCTCGTCGAAAAAAAAAATAAATCTTCCTCAAACTAAAATCATAAGAAACAAAAAAAGACCTGTCAACTTAAATCTTGTCCACATGCCATCAGCTTGTATTACAGCTCTAAGTCGGTCCGGCATGTCACAAGATTGTGGAATAAATTCTAATCCCCGGCGAGATCTTCCCAGGTTACAACAACTTGATCCCACAATTCGTCTCGATTTCGAGGGCGTCGGTGGGCATACTCTTTTTCAATTCCGCCCATAAATTTTCGATGACATTCAAATCAGGTGACTTCGGAGGCCAATTAATGATTTACATCTCGGGTCTCCTTTGAAACCATCTTTGAATGCTTGCGGCATAGTGCAATGTTCCTTCGGGAAAACGTTCTAGGAGCGGGAGGAAGGAATATGTTTTCCAGAATGTGCTCGTAAGTTCCCACATTAAACCGGCCATCGATGCGTTCTATAACGCCAGCTCCATCGTAAGACATCCACCCCAACACGATATCACAGTCTACTATATACAGTCACGAAGCTTGAGTTTTGAGGGTGCTAGAAACAATAGACTGTGACGGTACTATTTTGCATTGCCTGTAATGAGGCGATATTAGCGATCCTAGTGGTGAGCAAATATCTAATGTTTGCATATTTACCACGTATTGAGCTTCGCGATTGTATATACCAGACTGTGACGATATGCTAAAGCGCCCCGATCTTTCACGTCGGTGCACATAGCGCTGATCATGTCGGAGACCATCCTCACGACAGACACGGACAGGACTTTCGTAATCACTCGAGATAGTTGTTTCGTCGGAGAAAATTACATTTCTCCAATCGAAATCCACTCGTTTGGTAGCGAAGGCAAGACGGTCGACAGCTTGTGCTTCCCTCAATATTTCCATTTGCGCAGCCCTCCGGCTCCTAATACCGCGGTTCCTCAACCTGCTGATCACAGTCTGTGAAGAACCGGGAAAGTTAGATGCTGCTCTTATTTCGTTAGCAGTCCGAAAGGGGTCCTGTCGAACTGCCTCGAATAAGAGAGCATCCTCTTCCAATGAAGAAATCCGGGGACGCCCAGGAATAGGGCGATTTTCGACCTCCCCTGAATTTTGGTAATGATGAACCCACCTCTCGGCTGTACTTCCAGGAACACCGACCAAACGGCCAGCAGATCTAGCCCCATATCCAGCGTCAACTAGAGCTATAACTCGCTGTCTCATGTCACGTCGGTTCGCCATTAAGATGAGAAATGAGGGATGATGATAATACTTTAGTGTAGACAATGACTACTTAACGTGATATAGAATTATTGAAATAAGGGTCATCTTGCACAGTAAGAGTTAATAAATCAACTCTAACTTAAATATTTAAATAACAGGATATAACAGGAAGTCCAATTGTTGCGAAGCTAATCAAATTAAATCTAATTATATTAAGTAAACAAACCCAAAGTGATGACACCACATTGCTGCAGCTAAATTGTAGGCTATTAACATAAGCATTGAATAGGTCCGTGCTTATGCGTTGGACGACAAAACCAAACATCGAAAATTTAGAATCTTGCCGAGGAATGTAACTTCTTGCTTTTTACGAGAATGTAAATCAGACTTCTAACTACAGTCATTCATATTTCTTAATATTTATTAATATTTATAGCCAACATTGAATTTGTAAAGAAAATACCTTAGAAATCTCATATGGAATTTGTGATCTGTAGTGACATAAACATAGAATATCTCTCGCAACTTTTCCGTAAAAGTAAATTAAATTCACTCCTTGAAACTGACAACCTTAGTCGTAGACTTATTTTCCCACCAGCATACAAGCTGAAATAGCACAGTCATTGATAAAAGTTTTGTACACTGAATTAGACTGAATTCCTTTCGACAGAACCTATAATCAATGGCTTGTATGAACATGATAAACAAATCCTGTTTCCAATGTTATTGGCAATTTCAAAATATTAATTTAAAACCTAAAAATGGGTCGTAAATGCTGTATCTAATGATTATTTACATTTATGTCTACAAAATGAATCTTGGAAAAACGTATATGTTACTGGTACTACTGATATTAAGAGTAAATGTATTGAATTTTTCACTTCATTTCAAAATCACTTCAGTGGATGTTCTCCACTCAATGTTGTGAAAAAACATGTAGATAATGCAGGGACTTAAAAATCTCATGTATTAAAAAAAAGAATCTGTATGTAATGAGCTGCAATGTAACTATCCTCATATTCTTAAATTCTACATGAAGTGCAGTGTAATTTATCAAAATTTATGAAAGAGGGAAATAGAACACATTTGAATAGAAAAGCACAAAATCCAGATAATGCAATTAAAGCCTTTCGGAATATTATTAAAGTTAAACTTGTTGATAACCTAAGAAAGAAAATATTTTTTTCATTAGAATTAGTGATTATAAAGTAGAGGATCCTAAATCTATTGCAAATTCTTTTAACGTCTTATAGTATATAGTGCAGAAATATTATTGACAACTTAAACATTCAAGATTTTGCAAAAGATACTGCAATTAGTTACTAAACACATGCATTTAATAGTTAGTATTAATATATGCAATTAATCAATAACTGCAACAGTGCTTATTCATTCAATCATAACATGAATTAAATTGAATGCACATGAAATTAAACACTATTGAAAACACGTAGATAAAATAGTTAGAACCAACTGAAGGGGTGAGAATGAAATAATCCAAAGCCACACTTTTAACAAAAATTGTTTTGTGCGAGTGCATTTAATACACATATGGGAAAGCTACTAATAAAATATTGTAATAATTACTCAACAAATGACATAGCCTAAGGACTCTAAACCTTTGTAAACGTTTGTCTGTGTGGGTTAGGAATATTTTTTTGATTTCATTTTAATTGTTAGTTTTTAATATATATATATATATATATATATATATATATATATATATATGCATTTACATTGTATGTGTGTGTGTATAAATGCATCCATTAGATTAACGTTTATTATATTATAACTTGTAATTTTGTAATGTCTGTGATCATTAACACTTAAACTGAGGACTTTGTAAAACTCTATTTCAACGTTATTTAGAAAAAAAAAATCGTTGATATAGACTAAGAATCGAACTCGCTCTCTTCTACACAACACGCAGAGATCTTAGCGTCTGAGCTATTGCAACGACACGAAAGCTTTACTTTCTGTGCGGAGTGTCGATCTAGTCATGAAGGTCCATTGTCGATTTAACTACACAATTTACGTATATATTTATCTTTTATTTAAGTAATATTATCATATTTTTTGCAGTTTTGGAAGTGAATTCCGGAACGATGCTAGTAACAAAACAAATAGCTTGAATCTAAGTAACTCAATATTCGTTATCTTGTGTATCAGTGCTCTGGTCTCTGACCATGCGCAGTGTTTTATATCTGAGACTTAGGAATATTCAATTGTCTCATTCCTTTTCAGAGAAACTGTACGTAATCATCCATTATTGGGCGAGTTAAGTGTTTTGTGTTTCGCTAATTCATTAAATTTACACGAAAACCGTCCACGCTATTGATATACGCCAGAGGGATAAATGATTCTTTATTATATTTTCTATCGATATGAACAAGAATGACGATGTTACTCGCAATAGTTACCGAATAAGAAGGTGTTAAACATTTGGTGAAAAAAATTTCTTTCTTAGAAAACTATGAACTTTTCACCAATATGGTATTACACTTTTTTGTTACATACAACATGAGCTATTGGCTTTCAAAATTTGCAAAGTTATTTCACTTCCACTCTCTATAGCGTAAATTGTATTGTTCTATTAATACCTACCTACTTCAGAAATATTCCTTTTCATAGTTAATGAGTGCAATACAAACATATCACACCATAGATTATATTAGAGGGATTATTATAACTAGGGCCCGGAGAGTTAAGTACTAAAAATCAGTAAAATATGTACATATATATATATATATATATATATATATATATGTATTTAAAAATTTTGAAATATGAATAAAACCATTAAAATACCAAGAAATATGTAACATCATAATATCATAATTTCCCTACATTTTCTTGAAATATGTTGCTGATAGGCTACATACAGAATCACGTCATGTCATAACACATACCATATTACAGTATGGATCCAATATTACAACTAGATATAATAACCTGGAGATGCATGTAAATAACTTAAACATTGAAAATTACAAATTGCTGTTAATTTTCCACATTATGAACCCATAACAATAAGGAACAAAGTTCGGGTGCGGGTTCGATTCCCGCTTGGGCTGATTACCTGGTTGGGTTTTTCCGAGGTTCTCCCCAACTATAAGGCAAATGTCAGGTAATGTATGGCGAATCCGCGGCCTCATCTCGCCAAATATCATTTCGCTATCACCAATGCCAGCGACGCTAAATAACCTCGGAGTTGATACAGCGTCGTTAAATAACCAAGTAAAAAAAAAAGAAGAAGAACAAACATGTGTTTCAAATTGTCAAATGCAAAACTTTTCCTATTATCGTGTAACATGACTTTGTACTGTCTAAATGATCGTTAAAAATCACATTATGTAATGGGTGCACATTTAAACTTGCACAAAACTTCTGGTGTGTACTCAGTTTCAAAGACTTCGATACTACTTTCATTTGTCACTCTGTTAATAGCACTGATAGCCTTGAATCCTGGGTTTTTCTTCAAACTGGAAGAAAGCGTATCCTTCACTGCAGCTATACAACCGGCCCTTGTAGACTTTCCAGAGACGTGACTGCAGAAAGAACAACATCAAGCCTGTCTGAGAGTATGGAAGAAGATGTCTCCAAAGATTTAATGGCAATGCATAAATGCGAAAAATTGCACTGGATGTAGGCAATATCATTTTTAAGCTTTGCATCACTAAATGATTGCTCTGCTGTTTCTATAGAAACTGCATCTTGGGAATAAAGATGCTGGAGAACTTGTTTCACAGAATCAAAATTCTTTGGGTAGGAGCCTACAGCATCAATCCCGCTTCCCCACCTAGTTAAGATTGAATGAAGAATGAGTGGAAGCTCAGGAAACAGTTCTTCGAATTTATTAACCCTGTTGTAAGCCTTTAAAAATACTTTATTTGTATTCGAAATTAGTGTGTCATCTTTTGAAAATTTAGATGGAACCAGTTCTGCTATGCGATGGAATGCATGCACAAGACAAGTGGGATGTAACATTTTAGGATACAAAACTTCCAAAGTTGTGGCAGATTTGCACATATATGGTGCTGCATCCGTAACAATAAGGAAGACATTACTGTGTTTTACCCCAACCGGCCACAAAAGCCCCATTGCATCATTAAATAATGTAGCAATATTTTATAATTGCATTTTGGTAACACCTCACAAGTTAACAGCACAAGCTTACTCGCTTCATTATCTTTCAACACGTCCACTATAACATTTCCAATATGTCATTCCTGTACATCAGTTGCCTCGTCAATTGAAATCCAAATGAGATCATCAGCACCAATTCCCAAATGATTGGAATTGATTGTTGCCATATATAAGTCAGGTGTATTGTTCTTTCCAATTGTAGATTAATGTGGCACAGTTTCACGTGTGTATTTCTCAAGAAACTCGCACAGCACTGGATTTTTTAACTTCCAAATAGGGATATCAGCACAAACCATAGCACGGCGCAGATCACTTGCAAACTGAGATTTCTGAGGTTCTGGGCGTTTCTGAGTTGAGGTTCAGTGAGTAACAACTGCTTTTGAGATATGGTTTCGAATCACGGGCCCGATGATGTGACGTGGATAAGTGTTCCAGGACCTGAAAACGTTCAGAACAGGGCACATTCTTCTCACAAACAAGGCAAAAATGTACCTTTCCATCTGTGGATAAATTGTCAAATTCCTCTGTGTAATGCTTTAACTTTACACAGAGTGAGATTTTTTCCTTCTGCATATTTTAATACAACATTTAACTTGAAATTAAAAAAGAATTAAATGATGAGGTCACATAACACAAAGTTATTGTTCAATCTACACACGCCAGCTAACTGCGACTAATTGACGCTTCAATCGGTGACATGGCATGGCTTGGACACGCAGTGGCAAGGTGCGCATCACGTGACCGATAGACTAGCAGAGAGATTAAAGACAAAAACCTTTTTGACCTTCTCGCGCAAGGTAATACACTTGTAGAATATACAGGCATGTTATAACGAATAAAATTGCAATTAAGCATGGAAATATTAATAAATATGTAAAAATTTGTACTTAAGAGCAAAATATGTAAGAATATGTACTTAAGAGCAAATATATAAAAATATGTACTTTCAAGTTTACGTTTTTGGGCTCTAATTGGCTTGAAACTACAACATATCACAAATCTCGTATCTTAATGTTAATAGAAAAAAAAACATGTAATTACATAATTATCCGGGCCCTAATTATAACTTATAAACCACGATGTGACTACTTCAGTGTGAATTGTACGGTTATAATATAATGGGTGTACGTCTAGAAACAGGCTTCGCTTAGTACGGTGCCGTTCGAAATGTGACATGGGCAAGTAACAGCCCACTTACCGGTGATTCAGAGCGTTAGCTTTCGGAAATAAATTCTAGGAAATTACATATTACTTTACACATGTATTTTACTGGTGTATCTTATGATTATTTCTCCAACTGTTGACTATCTTGTCAAATACAAATTTACGTGTTTTGACAATATTTCTAGACGCACGTTGGATCTATCGATAAAAGTGAATCCTAAGCGCATGGTTCGTTTCATTCAAATTATAAACGATTTGTGTCTTGTAAGGCATTAGCTTTCCAAGCTGTTGTTTTGGATACACCTCCTTATTGAGCTAACGTCCTTAACGATTTCGCTGGAGACTGTTCTAGCTTATAGACTATGTAATTGAATTTTTCTTCAGTTATAATGCGATTCATGCGGCGTTTTTATGTAAGAAAATAAGTTGGTTTCGCTGACATTTTTCACTAAATTCTGGATTATTACCGGTATATGAAGGGTTCAGAGCCATAGTGGGCGAAGCGCCATTTATTAAAAACGGAGAAATCAATGGTTAAATTTAAGTGAATACCATAGTTTATTGAAGATTGACATATCATTTAGTTTGAATGTGTATACTTTATATTACTTGCTATATATTTCCATTGAATTATGGTGATAACTTCATTTTAACCCTTATTTTCTACGGTTTTAGTAAATGGCGCTTGGCCCACTATGGTTCTGAACCCTTCATATCATATGGCTGTTGAGCGGCAGTATAAATTATATCTGTAGAAATATAATATTACTAAACTTTTCGTAAGATTAATTCGGAATATAGTCCACCGCTGAGGAGTAACGGTTATCATGCTTGGCATTGAAACGAGCGGATTCGGGTTCAAATTCTGGTTGGGACAATTTACCAGGTTGAGGTTTTTCCGGGGTTTTCCCTCAAACCATTAAGAGCAAATGCTGGGTAACTTTCGGCGTTGGACCATGGATTCATTTCTGTCGGTATTATCACCTTCATCTCATTCAGATGCTAGATAACCATAGCTGTTGATAGAGCGTCGTAAAGTAACTGATTAAAAATCGCAATATACGTAAGTCTATCCTAAATAAAGAGTCGCTGTTTTTATGTGTACTGCATTGCCAAGAAGTAAACTGAATTGCGCTGTGTAGTTTCCACTTTTCCTTTGACCTATACCCTGGACAGACACTTGACGTGACTCCCATTACTTTGATTCAACACGGTAGTGGATCGCTACTTGAGACAGGACAGTAGAGGTCATCACATTAACAATGGACCAACACCGATGCGCAGGACGGGATTCGATCTCACGAGTGTAGTGCGATGTGACTTTGAAGCTGTGACCTATAGGCTAGCTGTATTGTAGACTACAGCCACTTAAAGTCTGTCGCTGTACTTTTAATCCTGATGTCAAGAAAACAAAATGTATTTACCCGGAAACGACGGCTGTGATTGAAGCAATAATGCGGAATGCTGGTATTATTTTCAAATGTCAAGGTATGAGTATTGCACAATTAAAATGTGAAATGGTATTTCTATCGATTACCCACCTGCATTATCACACCCAAGTATGTTATATTTATTTACACTTACCTGACTATAGTTTTGAATTGTAACCACAACGCAACACATAAAATTACTATTATGTATTAATATTAATACTGATATTAATTAATAAAATTATTAGTATGTTCAAATTTAACTAGTTTCCAGTAACCGGCTCAGAAATCTAGTACAATTTTAATTTCATGGAACTCCAGTCTGTCTCAGCTGTCAACATTAACAGTTACAAAATCACTACCATTTGTAGAATTTGTCAGTTTCGAAATTCCAAACGAAGTAGGAAAAAGAAAATTCAACCTGCAAACTAGAAAATCACCACAATCCACTAGCATATGTAGTAATGGGGAAAAAATTGTTAGGTTTCACCCTTAGGGTATGACGTAAGCTGACCCGGACTGTATAAACTTGAAATTGAGTTTAAAGATCTTAGTGGCTGTGGGAGAATCTATATTGCTAGCCTACTTCTATTATCCATTCTTGACTATTATGACTGTTGTATGCTATTAGCAACTACTTCGCGTACTCTAGTTTTTGCAGTCATAACATGAATATGCAGTTCTAAATTCGGAAGCGTGTTTTTATTGCGGAATCGTGTTGGAAGATAAATTTCTTGAATAAAAAACAACGGGCATTTCGAAGAGAATTCTGTATCTTACGCAGTGTTTCAACGAGGCCAACAATTTTATCGATGGCAAGAAAGCTGGTGACAACTAGGTCGCTCTTCAGCGAGAGTAGAATACACAGACCTGCAATGAGTCAAGATTGTGTTGATGATGTTCGAAGACGTTTAGTTAACTCACCAAAGAAATCATTGCGCATATTGAGCCAGAACACAGGCACTCATGTCATACGTCTAACGATTCCATGAAACTTATAGCCAGCTTCTTCTGTGATCGTCAAATCTAAAAAAAAATCTGTGGTCCCCCATATCACCTGACTTCTTCGGACTAATTCTTATATGGCTATCTTAAGTACATAGTATACAAGAATAGACTGCGGTCACTTACTTAACTAAAACTTAATAATAATAATTTATTTTAGCTGGCACAGTTAAGGCCGTAAGACCTTCTCTTTCACTCAACCAGCAAAACGTACACAAAGAACAAAACAATTTGATTTCGATAAAAGTTAAGTGTATACAAGAGTTACTTATAGATTAAACAGTACAATATTGTAAACTATTAATGAAACAATTAAATACAAACTGTGTATCAAAATTAAACTAATATTATATACATAGAATAGTAATATATTTCAAATAATGTTAGATAATAGAAAGAAATTATAGTGAGAACAAATTGTGAAAATACAGCGCTATCAGGATGCATGTCTAAAGAAAGAAGTTACTGTGTAGTAAGTGACCGGTTAAGTTAGTATAATTAGAGTGAATTCCTGAGAATGTTATTCTCTAAAGATATTTTTAAAAGTGTTCTTTGCCATGTAGCCCCTGATACTTTGTGACAAGGAATTACATTGTCGCAATGCGGAGGCTGTAAAAGATGAGGAGTAACAAGATGTTCTATGAAGAGGTATACTTAACGTGCCAAAGATAAGTGATCTGGTTTTTAAATAGTGGTTAGAGTTAGATAAGAGAAACGACACGAAAGGTAATTTGATGATGAGGTGTGTAGAATTCGAAAATGTAAAGACAAAGAGTGTGAATTTTACGTTCTTTGAATCGGAGCCACGAAAGACTTGAGAAGGACAGTGGTATGTGACCATATCGCGGATGTTGCACATGTATCCGACGCTCATATTCTGAACTCGCTGTAGCTTGTCTGACATTTCAGGACTTAAGACAGTTACCAGAAAGTCATAATAATCGAAGTGCGGGATTACTAGAGTTTGTAATAGAATAAGTTTTAGTTGCTGGGCAAGAAGTTTCTTAAGCGACTCAAACAGTGAATGAAGCAACAGATTTCTTTTATTGAAAAGAGAGAAAAAAAAGGAAAAAAATTGAGACGGTGTCGGGTAAAGTTACTGGGTAGCTCAGTCGATAGAGTGTTGGTGCGCTAAGCCAAAGGTCCCGGGATCGATATCCTGCCCCGGAACAATTTTTCCCTTGAAATTATTCAAGTCTGCTTCACAAGCAGCTTTACCTGAAAGCCAGATTTGCAGTTTTTTTTTTTTTTTGTTTCCTTAACTGAAAAATTCCAATTTAGATTATTGTCTATAAAGAAACCTAATTTTTTTTACAATAAGTGTATAGGGAATTAGTGCGTTGTTAAGTCTAAGTATTGGAAGATTTCTGTTATTAAGAGAGTTAACTAACAGTTAATATCCAATAATTATAGCTTGAGTCTTCCTTGGATTAAGAGCGAGTCAGAATTTGGCTGCCTATGTGGAAACAGTGACTAAGTCACAATTCAACTTATTAATTGATTAATTGATCGTATTGGATGTGAAAAGTATGTAAAGTTGTAGGTCGCCGGCATAGAGGTGAGTTCGGCAATACTGAAGTTCTTTGATACGTCATTAATGTAGATAGAGAAGAATAGTGGTCCTAATACGAATATGGTGTGAGGAGTACAGTTGTGTATGGATGCAGGTGGAAAACATTTTCAACGTTTACTCTGAGAAATCTATCACACTTACTGTGTGATTCAGAATAGATTGCACACGTTTGCTATTAGGCCTATTAGTTCAGAAGTTATAAGTAATTAAAATTGTAAAGATTTATCCGTATGTTTACGACTATTTACTTATTTACTTATTTATTTACTTATTTACTTACTTAATTACTTAATTACTTACTTACTTGTTTACTTATTTATTTATTTATTTTTATTTATTTATTTATTTAGTTATTTATTTAGTTATTTATTTATTTATTTATTCATTCATTCATTCATTTATTTTTTTTATTTTGCTAATAATTGTAACATAAAGTGTAATATAAACAGAAAAACTTTAGCTCGCAATGAAAGAGTAGAACTCGTGCTCAGGGGCGAATTCCTGAATTGAAATTAAGAAGTATATAATACAGTTTGTCTTATGTCTACTACGCAATAAGAATATATAAATTTAAATTTACAATTTTTCAATTTTATAAAATTCATACATTAAATTGAATACTAGAACTATTAGAATTGACAAGATTAGAATATTTAAATATAAATTTGTTATATATTCTTGGGCCTAAATTACCACTACGATTAAATACTGTAGCAGTGTTACATTTTGGTTTAAACAATCTTAAAGAATTCATACCTTTTGTTTCATAACTATGAGAATACAATACAACATTATTTCGATTTTTATGTATGAATTTTATTAATAGAATATAACATATTTGTCTTATTTTAAGAACATTAAAGTCTAAAGCAATATTTGAGATGGAAAATCAATAGGTTTATGAAGAAATATTTTAATTATTTTCTTCTGTAATAAATAAAGTGGATTACAATTCATCGCTCAGTACTACTACTACTATTACTGCTACTACTACTTCTACTACTACTACTATTACTGCTACTACTACTTCTACAACGACTACTGCTACACTACTACTTCTATACTACTACTACTGCTGCTGCTATTACTACTACTGTTATTACTACTACTACTACTTCTACTACTACTATTATTACTACTACTTCCGCTACCATTGTTACTACCCCAATGCGCTTGGAACTCTTGCTAAGTCCACGTCTGGACATTTTCTTGCTCGGACCCTAGCCTACAAGGCTGGATAGGTATAATACCGTGCTTCCACCAGAGATGAAATGCGTTATCGCATTAGGGAGTAGAAAACGTCTTTTCTCTATGCAAGATGTGATCACATGAACGACACTACCACCATATCAATAACTCAACTCCTTATCTAGCAGGTTCTGTTACGTCGTCGTTCTGTACTTTACTTAAGCTTCTGTTTTGCGTAAGATATGTAGACACTATCTACTACAGATATCACTTTAGCTAACTCTAGATTTGCGTTGTCTCCAGTAGGAATTCCCTCAGGATTTTGTCCTCGCACACATCTCAGAAGATCCAAGATGCTGAAGCTCACTTTGTATTCAAATAAGTTCAATCTCCGAAACGGAGGAAGAAGATTTACACTTACATGACAAAAGTCAAGACCTCTGCTGTGCGGCAGATTTCCTGAATACATTGTCCTGAATTTCAGACGCATTTATCTTAACTTCTTTCTTACGTCTGTTATCCGATTGCAACAGTGTAATGGGAAGTTTCATCTGCAGTAGAGAGACTTTATAAATTTATTTCTGAACAATTTTGGGGCCGAAATATTTTTAATATCACATAAATAAAAAAATTGTGGCAATAGTTGAACTTGTCTTCGCAAATATTTTTATTCATATTCATATTCTAATGTTGTTGTTATGAAATAAAATTTACAATAAAATGGTCTATGAAACTAATTGAAATATTATGGAGTATTAAAATAATCTATGAATATTATAAAATACATTATCCAGGCACTTATGTAGGCTATAATTCTAATAAAACATATTTATTTAATGTCGTTACATGTACTGGAAGATAATTATGTAGTCAAATTTGAAAACATATCATTCATTCATTTAGTGTTCTGCCCAAGGGCAGGTCTTTCACTGCAAACCCAGCTTTCTCCAATCTTTCCTATTTTCTGCCTTCTTTTTCGTTTCCTCGTATTATGATCCATATATCTTAATGTCGTCTATGATCTGATATCTTCTTCTACCTCGAACTCTTCTCCCGTTGACCATTCCTTCCAGTGCATTCTTCAGTAGGCAGTTTCTTCTCAGCAAGTGACCCAACCAATTCCATTTTCCTTTTCCTAATCAGTTTCAGTATCATTCTTTCTCCATCCAATCTTTCGAACACAGCTTCATTTCTTATTCTGTCGGTCCACTTCACACGTTCCATTCTTCTCCATATCGACCATATCCATATTTCAAATGCTTCTATTCGCTTCTCTTTGCTTCTCTTCACTTCGTCGTAATGTCCATGTTTCTACCCCATACAATGCCACACTCCATACAAAGCATTTCACTAGTCTCTTCCTTAATTCTTTTTCCAGAAATCCGCAGAAAACTCTCTTTTTTCTATTAAAAGCTTCTTCTCCATATCCACATTTCAAATGCTTCTATTCGCTTCTCTTCACTTCGTCTTAATGTCATATTTCTGCCCCATACAATGCTACACTCCATACAAAGCACTTCACTAATCTCTTCCTTAGTTCTTTTTCCAGAAACCCACAGAAAATGCTCTTTTTTATATTAAAAGCTTCCTTGGCAAATTGCATGTTATTTATTAGCTATTATGAAAAGTATACATTTAGGTAGGCCTATATATAATTTTTTATTCAATTTAAGTTGTTTTGCTTACATTAATAACTCCATAATATAAAGACAAGTTACGGTCCTAATTTCTTCCCTAATATTAAATAAAGGTCTATAGTGGGCAACCAACTTAGAATTAGTGAATAATTTTATGGCTCCCTTTTGAATAACAAACACTTTGCCAATGTGAACACCATTTACCCAAAGTAATAAACAATTTGTAGAATTCTGACACTTTATCTGTCCGCTCCGATGACGACACAGCAATGGGGGGATGTTTCACTTCAACTAAAAACAAATTATATCAGTTCAAGCGCGCACTCAACTCTGCCAGCGAAAATAAAACATTCTATTCTATTCTATTCTATTCTATTCTATTCTATTCTATTCTTTACAGGATAGTAGTTCTTCACAAGAACCACAGCTTTCTTTCTTTATCTACAATTATAGCGCAGATGTTCCACCATGCAACCACCTCTTGAGGATACATATAGCATCCGTGTTTACAAATAAGAACTAGCTCGAGTGTAGCTAGAAAAATTACCAGCTTCTGCAGTCAATTGTTATCTGCTAAATGTTTTCAGCTGCATTGTTGCTATCCAAAGAAGTTACTTCAAAAATAGCTTATTTGGCATTCATAGGTAAGGTTCCTTTTTGTAAAGTTGAATCATATATAGCAATTTACTAAAGCTATACAACACCAATAAATAGTTTTTTAGGTTATTTTACGACGCTATATCAACATCTTAGGTTATTTAGCGTCTTAATGAGATGAAGTGATAATGCCGGTGAAATGAGTCCGGGGTCCAGCACCGAAAGTTATTCAGCATTTGCTCATATTGAGTTGAGGGAAAACCACGGAAATAACCTCAACCAGATAACTTTCCCCGACCGGGATTCGAACCCGGGCCACCTGGTTTCGCGGCCAGACGCGCTAACCGTTACTCCACAAGTGTGGACCCAATAAATAGTGGGAAAATAGTTCTGAAGGAATGTATGTGTGAAAATATTTATGGTCTCACTTCTAGACCACTATGCTATGCACATGGATATGCTTTTAATAAATTACACATTTGTGAAACCATTGTTAATGTCACATTATGCTATATTGGTATATTGTATCAAAATCCCTACTGCGGCAAAGTGGTCGATCATAGTGACCACCATTTTTTTTAATTGTGTGTAGTATTAAAATTTTGAAAAAAATGATCGAAACTTTGTTGTGATCCATGATACGAAAAACATAAAAGATTACAATTAGTTTTTTTTTTTTTTTTTTTTTTTTTTTTTTTTTTTTTTTTTTTTTACTGTGCTGCAGAGAGTTAAGGTATGTCCACACCGAGGCCGCTGTGCCAATTGGAATTGCCAAGCGGTTGTGTGTGGATGTCTAGTTGGTTTTGCCGCGTTGAAAATTATGCCAGGTAGCATGCCAATCTTGAAACTGACCGTCATCGGTCTCCCTCAAAGGAAGCGAAGACTATACAAGCAGTGGAGACGTGCTAAGCATCATAGTTTGCAATACTCTTCCTTTGATGATATTTACCACTTTAGTAACAGATTTTAAAAGACAATCCATACTAGACAATAATGATTTTGATGCAAGAGCCGCAGTCAATCGGCATTATCTCTTGTAATCCGACATTGAAACTACTTCGATCGATGTTACGTCATTTCTATTAGATATACTAATACATTTCGTCCAGTCAGTATCGTACGTACTTAATACTACATCGCATTGTGTTCAATAAAAATGTTGTGCTAGTATTAGCTTCCAGTGTCCCGCGCCGTGGCGTCGTGGACTAAAGGCCCATTCACAATGAAAATTAAACATAAACATAACGTAAGCATAAAACTTTGTGTCCATGTTATTTAATGAAAGCATTCACAATGAATTACATAAGCATAAACTTAATCTTAATCATAAGACGTTAACATGAAAGTTTGCAAACTCCAAACTTTCATGCTTATGTTTATGCGATTTGGAAACAGTACACAAGCGGAAAGCGTGTTTTCACTTTTTGTTTAACATCTCATGGGCTTTGCCTACTGGCAATATTTTGATCTATTGGCCTTGATGATAGCTAGGCGCGCAACATGGAATCATATGACGAAAAGTTGATTATTTTACATCTCCGTTTCTTTGATTTCAAGTATTGAAAGCCATATACTGATGCCATTGTAGTTATTAGAAACAAATTGAATAGCTACATCGTCAGTCATTGTGCAATTCTCCATTTTTATGTAATAGATTCTGTAGTTTTGTTGATTCGGTATGTTTGTTTCCACACACGTGTTATGTTTACGTTATGTTTAATTTTCATTGTGAATGGGCCTTGGCTACTTAAGTTTGTGGCATATGTTTATGTGCTTATGTTAATGTTTACGTTATGTTTAATTTTCATTGTGAATGAGCCTTTAGGCATCCTGCCTAGGACTAGCGTTACGGAATGCGCGTTGGTTCGAGTCCTCATGGGGGAAGAAATTTTCTCATGAAATTTCGGCCAGTGTATGGAACCAGTGCCCCCCAGCATCGTGATGCACTTGGAGAGCTACGATAGGTAGCGAAATCCCGTTACAAAAGCCTGCTATAACAGCTGGAAGGATCATCGTGCTAACCACACGATACCTCCATTATGGTTGGATGATCGTCCACCTCTGCTTCCGCTTGTGAATGTGAGGCCAGCAGCCGGCTGGTCGGTCACGGTCCTTCATGGGCTATCGTGTCTGGAATTATTATTATTATTATTATTATTATTATTATTATTATTATTATTATTATTATTATTATTATTATTATTGGCTTCTAGTCGTTTACAAAATAAACTCTCTTTTATAATAGTCTACCATTCTCTATTACATCTTAGACTATGAATTGGAAACAGCTGGAAATACTGTATATTCTGTCTATTCGTCCATCTGCAATAAGAAGTACTCGCACTTCTTAAGCGGTTAGGCAAAGCTTAAAGGAGTAAAATTTTGGAAATATTCAACATTTTTGTTCTCCATTCCTGTATCTTGTACACTAATGAAAATTGGTATGTGTAAAACACTGTCCTTCTGCTATACGATAAATGTATTTTTACGATAAAAATAATTATTTATATTTTTTTAATTCAAAATTCATTGTGCAGTGATGAAGCGTTTCTCTCATAATTCAAAAATTATCCAACATTCTTTGTTGAAATTTTTTGTGTATATTTATGCATGTCTTATCTACAATATGATGCAAAATCATTTCTCTACCTATAATAGATTGTCTGATAAAAATAAACTCCTTTTAAAAATGGTCAAATATCAGTAACAAAAATGAAAAAGATATTATTTATTAAGGAATGTAGTTGAAAGAGCATGATATTGTAAACATGAGTTTCAGAAATAAAATAAAAGAAAGAGAACATGAAAAAGTTAATAAGTTTATGAGTCATGAGGGAAAAGCTTCATCACTGCACAGTGAACTGTCACCGTTTTAAATTTTGAAATATATATATATATATATATATATATTTCAAAAAAATATATATATATAATTTTTTTAATCGTAAAAATATTTTTTTCATATAGTAAAAGGACAGTGTTTCACATTTTCATTATCGTATAAGATACAGTAATGGAGGAAAAAATGTTGAATATTTTCAAAAATTTTACTGTTGTAAGCTGTACCTAACCCCTTAATATTTTGAAGAACTCCCATTTCAGTTCCTTCAGTCATGTCGCTTATCCTTCTTTGAATTGTGTTATTGGAGAGAGAGATACAATACCTGTTCGCATTAATAGAATCACATTCAAATACATCATTTTAATTCTACATTTACTGCAATCTTATATTTAAAAATGCAACTTTATCATCTTCACTTCATTTGCAGTATATATTTTGAACAATAGTTAAATTTTTAGATTACAAAATGGCAAAACACTCTCATAACAATCCAGTCTAAAGAAAGCCATTAACAAAATATGAAAACTAACCATGGCGTTAAACAAGGATACTTTTCAATATGTATTTGAATGATGTAATTGGATAACAGAGAATTAAAGTTAACACTGGAAACCAGATAAAACCAGGGTTGAGTATTAACTAACACCTTACCTTCGCAGACGACCAAGAGATAAAGTATGAAATGAAGTTGACGTACAAGGAGCTGTTTATTGGCTGCATGAAATTAGTAAAAGTTATAATCTGAGAATACATACATACATACATACATACATACATACATACATACATACATACATACATACATACATACATACATACATACATACATACATATTCTGCCCAAGGGCAGGTCTTTCACTGCAAACCCAGCATTCTACAATCTTTCCTATTTTCTGTCTTCCCCCTGGTAGAGTGTAGAAAAGGTCCTATGGCCTTAACTCTGCCAGTATAAATAAAGTATTATTATTATTATTATTATTATTATTATTATTATTATTGTTATTATTATTGTTATTATTATTATTATTATTATTATTATTAGTATTATTATTATTATTATTATTATTATTAGTCTCAGCATATGGTCCACATATACTAATGTCTATCATCTGATATATTCTTCTGCTCCAAACTCTTCTCCCGTTCACCATTCCTTCCAGTTCACCCTTCAGTAGGCAGTTTCTTCTCAGCCAGTGACCCAACCAATTTCTTTTTCTCTTTCTGATCAGTTTCAGCATTATTCTTTCTTGACAACACAGTTTCATTTTATTATTCTATCTGTCCATTCCACACGCTCCATTCTTCTCCATATCCACTTTATCTTCTCTAGCCGTCAGTCCAGAGGTAAAAAAGTAGCTGCCCTACTACCAGACTTCGTCCCGTTGGCGCGCATTCCATTGGGAGGACTTCATTCCTGTTTTTAAGTCTCACTTTTATTGTGACAGTTATCCATTTTTTTTTTTGCTACGCTTCAAACCTGAATTTCATCTGTTTTCATTTCATTTCCATATTATGATGAGAGTACTAATTACATGTCTCAAATGAATGCAGTGACATAAAACAGACTGTTTCGCAAATGGTGCTTTCTGAAAAATGTTAGTAATTACAGCACTTTAGAAATCATAAATATTAATTTCACTGTCATACTTCATGATATGGGAGTCAAGATCATGACAAGCTATTACATTTTAGTCACCATTGAAATTACGTCGCTGTAATTAAAAATCGTCGACGTTTTACTTTGTGCACCCAAGTCCGAGAGCTGCGATTCATTTATGCACATACCTTTCCCCCGAATAGTCAAATTATAACGTTATAACGTTGGAGCCGCTTTGCAAACGATTTTAATTCATCCCCCAGCAGTTATTAGTTTGATGCATTCGTGTGTAGGATTAAGCATGTTTCTCCAAAGCGTATATTTTGAAAATTCCGTAAAAGTACTGGAGTCATGATAATTCGCAGTAGAATAATGTGCATGTTTTCTAAATTCGGCTTCACAAACATTAAAAGCAACTAAAATTAGACCGGAAATCTATTCGGCCTCCATATTAAAGCTGATCATTCAGATCTTCTTAGTTCAACCAGTCCGTAGTCTTTCTAATGCCTAAACCGTACTTCCAATGTTTAATTTAAAAACAAATGGATGACGGCAATTTCTTTCATTCATAGTTTTCTGCCCAATGACAGATATTTCTCTGCAAACCCAGTTTTCTTCAATCTTCCCTCTATTCCTCCTACCTCTTAGTCTCCATATGTCTTAAGTTGTCTATCAACTGATATCTTCTGCCCCGAACTTTCCTCCCTTTCACCATTCCTTCCAGTACATTCTTCAGTGGGCAGTTTCTTCTTAACCAATGGCTGTTAATGTGTTCAAAATGTACAGACTTTTTTTAATGTGTTAATGTGCATGCTTCCTTAGAAACTCATGTAACAGACATGATTGGTAAAGCCATGACTTAGTAAGTGACCTTAGTATTAAAAATTATTTATGTAGAATAAAGCACGTCAAGTAAAATACGAATTTTAGATCTAGGCTAATAAACGCAACTAAGATTGGCAGCATGAAAAATAACTTACTATATCTGGTAAGGTTTATCTTGTCTCAGTAGCAATAAAACCAAGTCCCTTCAAATGAGGGTGGAGATTATAGGAGGGTTGTAAATTTTCAGGATTCCTTTCAAAACCTTCTTATTATACAGGCTACCGGAACTCAGTTTCTTGAAAGACAAGCTCAGTGACGGAACTACACAGAACGAAGAGAGATAGGCTAATAATAATAATAATAATAATAATAATAATAATAATAATAATAATAATAATAATAATAATAATAATGTATCAACTAGTCGCTTCCGCCACTGGATGGATGACCAGCATCGCTCCACTCCCACATCGCCATAACAATACAATACAGACGAAGTAAGACATATCTCCTTTCTATCTCTTTTCACAGTGAGACAAGATACATCACACAGACTTTATCTGGAGATAAAAGAAACCGAAATTTCCGTCCGTTGCCATTTAAGAAGAATTAAAACAGTCTCTACACACCTGATCACCACATTAATAATATTTATCATCGCATCTTTTTATATTTATATTGTTATTTATATTTTGTGTTTATTATTTTGTACTATTCACCCTCAGGTTTACCCTCTTAATTAATTATACTGATTTAGTTACTTATGTTATATTACAATCTATAGATCTGCATATTACTTTCTTGCATTATCATATTATTTTCATTTTGCATTTTATCAAGGATTTTTATTATTTTGGTAATATGTTAGTATTTTTGTTTTCACTTTTCGTCAAATTCTTGTGTATTTGCGACCTGATAGAGTGTAAGAGAAGCCCGATGGCTTTAACTGTGCCAGTATAATTTAATAATAATAATGATGAAATAATAATAATAATAATAATAATAATAATAATAATAATAATAATAATATTAAAAAGAAAAAATATTTCATTATTTAGGCTAACGAAATGAATGTCCTTGACTGAGAATATAAAGACAGACAAAGCTACCGGTGTAGCTCAGATGTTAGTGAGATTGACACCAAAATAATATGATCAATTCAGGTTGAGTTCCAATTTCGCATTGACTGATTACCTAGTTAGGTTTTTCGAAAAGTTTTCCAACTGTAACGCGAATGTCAAGTAACCCGAAAGCGATTCCTCGGACTCTCAACAAATATTATTTTGCTGCTCCCAGTTACACAGACAGGCACAGCAAGTTACCAGCAGGTAGCGCATTTTCGTTCCCAGACAAGTTAGGAAAGTTATCGGTTGGTATAGCCTGGAGTTTCAGGGTTCAAAGTCCTGCTTACGTCAGGACGCTATGAAAGGTATAACTTAGTTCGATATATAATAATAATGGAGCATGGCAACTGTAAGTGGGATTGATATAATAAATTGAAATGGTTTGCCCAGCTATTTTTTAACCACATTGACGTACTGATACTGCGAAACTAGCGCTCTACAAAATATTGGTGCTACATATGACAGGAAATATAATTAGATCGATAATAATACTGAAGTAGTATATGTATATATATATATATATATATATATATATATATATATATATATATAGTAAGAGTAGTTTCTAAAAGGCTAATTTGGCCGTCTCTTCAGTGCTCCCAACTAATACCAGTTATCACCAAAGAGAGTGAAATCACAATGCTACGTACTGAAGTAATAATAATAATAATAATAATAATAATAATAATAATATTATTATTATTATTATTATTATTATTATTATTATTATTATTATTATTATTATTATTATTATAGTGTTAACAACAACAATGCACTGCGAATTTAACACATCTTATCTTTATGTTGCGAGGTGTTTCTCAAATGGTTCAATAATTTATTTATGAAATAGTATATTTTCTTCTTGGATTTCTCGCATATTATGTTGGTAATTAGGATTAGTGTGATCTGATATTAAAATTTATTTTATCAGGCAACGTGAAATTTATTGCTTTGATTAAAGAGTTTGCAATTCATGAAACCTAACATAAAAATGTATTTACTTACTTCCATTTTCATCAGTTTGCTTTAGTGTAAACTGAAATCATTGCTGCAAAATTAACAGTTAGAAAATAACTGCCTGTTGTAGTATTTGTCAGTAGCAGAAATTCGAAAGGAAGTTGGTAAAAGAAAATTCAAACTGAGAGCTAGAAAATCATTATAATGCACTAGCATGTTTAGTAATAGTGGAAAAATGGTTAGATTTCACCTTTAGGATATTAAGTAAGGTGATGCGGACTATAATATATATTATGGAACATAATAGAAAAAATGATACACATTAACTGTATATATTCTATAAATACAATATATATGCCTATAATTAATTCATTTCACAAAATCAGCTCCGTTACGGTAAACAAAAACATATATATGAGATTATGAAATTCATATCTTTTACCATAACTGTCAGTAAAAATTTGTTTAAGCTAAGAGAAAGTTCTTCCTACGTCACAAGGAATTATAATAATAAAAATAATATAGCTACAAATTAACAATATTTACATTTTACACAGTATATACAAAATGCAGGTCAAAATGAAATACAATATAAAATAGATTCATAAATTAAAATAATATTAACACAAAAGTCTGAATGAAAATTCAACTTACTCAGTATTAGAATCAGATCACAATGTAGTCGTACCTTGGTGTTTTATATAAACATCATTAACGATGGAGTGCCTGTATTGTACTACGATTCATAGTCTATGCCAGCCATGGCGAGAACGTGACTTGCTAGACATTGTGGCTCGCAGTGATAGCTGTGCATTTCGCTTGCTTATAACCTCCGCCAACCACCATCCTCTCGCTCACTGGAGTCAAACTCCGTTCCATTTGTATTTATCTCTGACCTGCGAGTGGCATATGTCTCTCTCGAAACCATGTACGAAAGTTCCAAGTAGGATGGGAGGACGCATTTTTTTGCTGTCAATATGATGAGAATATTAAATGTATGATTGTTCACAAGTATTACGAGGAAAACGGTATGTTTACATGTTACTGATTAAACCTTAAAAGGTTAAGTGTTGTTGTTATCATCATCATCATCATCATTATCATCATCATCATCATCAACATCATCATCTCTGTACGTCGACCCTTTTTCAGCAGATATACGAATAATGCGGTTAGCTCTTCAATTTGAACTCACTGATGTACTATGTGATGTCAAATGAAAGCTAGATGTAAGGACTTGACAAATGTTGAACTTTCAAATCTTTGCCAAAAAATAAATATCCGAAGTTTCGTTCTTTCGCTTGCTCTGTTGAAGTTATGTTCGCTACAACTTACATTTGTGAAAAATTATTTTCAACAATTAAAATAGTAAAACCCAAATTTAGATCACGACTGACAACAAATACCTTCGTGATCAACTACGACTGGCAGTAAGTGACATAATTCCTGATTTTGAAACTTTGTCGCAGAGACATTCTGAAGACAGTTAATTTTAGGTGATATTGTTCATTTCTTTCTTCGTTATGTTACACGTACTAAACATTAGTTTGTAGCCTTGTACTGTATAAAATTATATTTAAGTGCTTGACGTAAGAAAAATGAAAATCCGTTAATAAATCAGACAGTTGCTTCATTTCCCCTTCGGGTGTCCGCCTCCCTCCTTAGGTGCTATGCACGTTGCAGGTTACACAGTGGCTCGGCGCACGATCACATTTTCGCCACTTCTGGTCTATGCGTATCTGCTTACAATTTATTTTACCTTGCTTATGTATCCACGTGACGTAATAGATGTACCAGAAACTACTCGATCTGCTGTACGTTTGGGAACACAAGTGCGCTGCCTGGTTATCAGGCTGTGGCGAGTTCACTGATTTAGTACTTAAGCTGCTGTTGGTTGTGATAATTTTGTTTTGCTAGTTGATGAGTGGAACTTCAGGCCAATAAACTCTGAACTATATTAATTTTATTACGCTTTAATTATTTTCTCGGTGGTAGTTTTAATTACTCAGCTTGTAAAAAAACCGTCCAAATTAATTACCTCCCAAGCAATCAATAGCAGTGATCTGTCTCCCTCTTTTTTTACTCTCAATTACGGGGAAGTGAAGATTGCTGCTTTAATTGGATTGTAGGAAGGGTACTTTTACAGCTGCTGCCGCCCAAACCTGAGAGAGCACTGTTTTCCATTCATTTTTAACTGATCGTCACATTGTAAAAGAATCTGTACCGATATTTGAGAATTGACAATCGGATCGCACTTCTATCAGGCCACCATTTGCTTTTTCTCCATTACGTGCTAAAAATCAGAATCATTTTGGCTACGGAAAATCATTTGTTCTCAAGAATGTTAGATACGTGTCAAACATTATTAAATTTATTTTGATTTTAGTGTTACGGAAAATGGCACATATAGGGTGATTCACGAGGAATTACAGTCAGTTACAGAGCTTATTTCCGAAGACATTCTGAGCAAAAAAAAAAAAAAAAAAAAAATCATATAAACATGTGTCCTAATCTCAATATTTTCAGAGTTATACTAATTCGAAATTGTTAGTAAAATACCATTGTTCTTTAGTTTCAAGGGTAAAAAAAAATTACAGGAAAAGAATGAACTATTGAGGAGTATCATTTTTTAATTATCTATTATTCTGAAGCTAAAAATGTGTTGTGAATTCCATAGTTGCTTCGTACAGATCTTTTTTTTTCAACTTTTAACTACAAAATTATATTTTTCTTATTCAGTTATCATGTAATTGTTACAAAACACGCCACCCTTCTAAATTCTTAAAGACTGTACATTGGGATACATTATTAAACTGTAAAGAATCAAGTTCCTAAAGCTGTACGATTTGTAACAATTTTTGTGATAAGTGCGTTAGAATGATGTAATTTTTAGTTAAAAAATTGAAAAGCAAAATCTGTACAAAGCAATTAACAACACATTTTTAGTTTCAGAACACTATATACAATAGCCTATATAGTTATATATAAGGAGCGGATTCCTATGTAATTAAATATTATTTTTGCGTGTGATAAAACACAATTAACAAAGTTAAAAATTCCGAACATGAAGTTTCAAGTTTAAAACTCGAATTTTATTTCACATAAAAACACATTATTTTCACGAAAAAATTATGTAAATACATATTTTCAGGAAATCTATCATAAACACATAAATCTTGGAGTTTTTTTTTTTACTTAAATAATTTTTTTACAAGAACTTTTAAATATTTTAAAACTAAATCAATTATATCACTCAGAAGTACGTTATCTTTTTTTAAGAATTCTTGGTTGCTTCGTGTTTCTAAGCGCTGTGTGGTGTATCCGTGATCCATTTTTGTAGTAGTATCGCCTCAAATTCTGAGAACTGTTAGGCAGCATATCAATTAACATGGACAAGGAGGAGAGATCTTGCAACACATAATTAGGAATGTTTATTGTTGCTGAAGATGATTTCATTCCACGCTTTGTTTGTGAAAAACAACAGATAAGAGCTCGGGTATGAACATTATTTAATTTAAACAAATCTCTCGCCTCTCGCTCATCTCATGTAAGGCAATATATCTTGTGATTCTCTGTTATTGGCTTCGTCAATCGATATCCTTCAAGATATACTGAAAGATGGTTTTTAAAAAACGATTTGGCTTTCCTATTAGCAAATCTAAGCTTTTTGTGTGACATCATAAAAAAACTCGAAACATCCAAAAACCTGTTTGAAACAGACAGGTGCGTGCCGTGGAAATTAAACTAGACGCGCTACCAGGTTCAGAAGTAGAAGTACTAAGGGACAAATTCCAGAATGTGTTTGGAAAAAACAGTGGATATTAAAAAATGTGTAAAGTTGCTCAAGTATTGGAGGTTGTGCATGTAGGTGAAATTGACGGTGTATGTATTTGTGACATTCTTCACTTTAAATATGCATGTCTGACGTCTGTGATGTGGAAAGATCGTTTTCACAATACAAGTCGTTGTTCAGAGATAATCGGCATGCATTTGTGATGGAGAATTTGGAGATGACCTTTGTTGTTCACTGCAATTCTCGGCCAACTACTAGCACTCAAGTGTGGTTGGTGAGTACCTAGTAACATTTTTTTTTCAAGCTAAGTAAGGTATTTTTGTCATATTAAAAAAATTATTTTTAGCAAATATTTTCGTACTTTTTAGCACATAAAAAATAAATATATTAAAATTGTTAGCACATAAAAATCCACTCCCTAGCTATATATATACACAATAGTCTATACAGGAATAGGTCGCGCCAGGGATTTTGGCAGATGGATTTTCTTAATGTGAACTGGAGAGCGAGTTCTTTCCCCGCTGTAAGATCGGCTGTTATCTCTGTCGCAGTGGAATGGGTAGGACATAAGAGTAAACATGCACGCCCGAGTATTTGTGCACTCTGGACAGTCACCTCTAAAAACTAAACAAATATTACAGTAGTCTATATGTGTCTTTGGTATTCCCAAGAAACTTGTTCGATTAATTAAAATATGTCTCAATGAAACTTACAATAGAGTCCGTATAGGCCAGCTTCTATCTGATGCTTTTCCAATTCACTGTGGGCTAAAGCAAGGAGATGCACTGTCACCTTTACTTTTTAACTTCGCTCTAGAATATGCCATTAGGAATGTTCAGGATAACAGAGAGGGTTTGGAATTGAACGGGTTACATCAGCTTTTTGTCTATGCGGATGACGTCAATATGTTAGAAAAAACTCCACAAACGATTAGGGAAAACACGGAAATTTTACTTGAAGCAAATAAAGCGATAGGTTTGGTAGTAAATCCCGAAAAGGCAAAGTATATGATTATGTCTCGTGACCAGAATATTGTACAAAATGGAAATATGATCTGTCATATATATATATATATATATATATATATATATATATACGGTATATTAATCCTTAGTAAATAGATAAGACTGAGTTTTACGAAATACGAACATTAAGGGATGGAAAATGGGAGGCATTAATGATCAAAATAATTATACCGATTTATTTTTTTTAACCAGCAGACGTGCAGCCTTTAAATTTAAAGCAAAGATTCACTCATAAAATTGGGTTAGACTGTTTATCTTATCTCTCAGAATTGTTTCTAAAATGTATAAGGAAAGTAAAAAAATTCAATTTCATGTAGGCTACTCCCTTGAAATAACTTCAGTTTTTTTGTTTTCTTTTGTTTTGTTTTGTTTTGTTTTGTTTTGTTTTGTTTTTTTTTTTTTTCTTTTTTACTTCCGAGCAGAGTGGAGAGAGAAAGAAGTCGACGATTTTAAAAATTCACTAAATTATATTTAACTAGAGACGTAAAATTTAAAATGAAGGTTACTCTCTACAATATTGGTTAAACATTCTTAGATTTTTTAAATACCATATCCTAAGGTACTGATGAAAAGGCAGAAGGGAGTGAGAAATCTCATGTCATCCGATTTCGATGAAAGTCGACATCTGGGGATCTTTGCGATCACAGAATACGAATAAGGTATTATTTAGCCCAACTTTGTCCCTAAAGTGGTGGAGTGGGACAAAAATGGGTGAAAAATTAAATTAGATATCTTAGGGGTTTTCGAGACGAAAATTACGAATAATACAATTTGTGCGAATTCAATATGGCAGTTTCAGTACTATGCATTATATTTAAAAAAAATTAAACATCAGATATCGCACAGGTAACACATGTACAGTAATTAAGGGGGTATGTAACACCTTTTGATAGTAGGCCTATACATTTAGTAAAATCCAAAGTGTAATTTCTACATATTCTGAATGAATGTTGTGCTGGAATTTAATATAGTCATCAGCCAATACCTCTAGATTAATAAACAACTTTTTAGAATCCATAAAATACAGTATTTATTGTGAATGGTAATTATATTTTTCAATTGGTGCAATTTGTGCAGGGAAAATTGGTTTCTCGATATTTTGTACGAAATCGAATATTTTAAAATGCTTTCCTCTCTGTTCTATTCACAATGTGCGTGTGAAGAAATTATTGCCCTTGTAATATCCATTACAATCCTATTTATTATACCCTTATATAAATCTAACTTCCACAGCATGCAGTTTTACCCAATTAACCAAATTATATTTTGATTAAGAAGAATCGTAATTGTATTAACTTGAATTGTCGCACCACCAGTAGACGATCCCTAGATTATTACTGGACAAATCTTGTATATTGATCTGGTACGGGTAGGATTATATATATATATATATATATATATATATATATATATATATACATACATACATATATGTGCAATGCAATGCTTTTTCCTTTTAATTAAGAATTAATTTAATTTAGAAAATGTAGGAGACGTATTGTAAAATCACTGCGAACGGAAGTCATTTACATTTAGGCTATTAAAGGTATTCTTTGAGTAGGACTGTACCATGGTGTGTTTCATAATAAGGATAATTGATATGAGCTGCTGTTATGAAAATATGAACGACTCAGAATGTTATCGCATCTCATTCTCGCAGCTTACACAAACAATATTGGCTCGCCTACTGGAAATGTCATCGAGGTCATCTGCCAAAATCGGTGCCTCCGACTATACATGTCTGATTAGTGTAATATGTTTCTAGTCAGCGATGTATGCAGTGGAGGGGGAAAGGAACTGCCCACCCTGTCACTCACCATTTGATTAAAACAATCCAAATTCATCACTGACCAACACACCACTACTTTCCCTTCTGATATTTTCATCACATCCACTCTGTTTCTTCTCATTTCTCCCCCAAGTTTTCCAGCTTATATGCTTGCAGAAGAGTCCTCTCATTCCACGTTTCAATCCTCATTCTTCTTTTATTCTCTCTGTTGGGTTTTCCATAATGTTTCCTTCCCCAGCATCCCCTTCCAAGACATCCGAATGGGGGATAGTTTACATCCGGAATCTTTTACCATGGAAAGACTCTTCATGCCATGTTTGCGATTTTTCTTGGAAAAGGTAAATGCCGTAGCTTCCCGTTGCTTTCCGCACATCACTCTCTTTTTCGCATCTTAGAAGGTCCTAGAAGGCCCCAGCGTGGAGGTAGAGAGAGTGGATTTGACTAATTTGGTCTTCCATACTTCACCGAAATTCACCGCAAGGGTTAAACATCAGTTCTATCAGGGTTTTGACCCTATCAGAGACCAGGAAATCTCAATTAGTCTTTGCCCTCATATGGGAAAGTAGTCATCAATGGACCACCTAACCATTTCTTATTTTATCTAATAAAATCAATGCTTAAAATTCAGTTCATAGGCTTGAACAATTACATTACTTAATAAGGAATGACAAAATGAAGTTCCAGGCCTACATCCTATTTATATCTGTTTGAAGATTGGCTCATTTAAAATTCGGCTATTGGTTCAATGAACACGACAGAGTTCTATGAATGGACCACATGTTCCCATGAATGGGCCAAAAGGAAAATTTAAAATTCTGAAAATAATGTCTGCAATGACAAATCATAACAATGACGAAACATAGATTCAACTAACGGATACTGAACTTACTTTTAATCCAATTGTAATCGTATTTTGAAACTTAAAATAAGGAAAAAAGAACCATTGCCATTTCAATATTTTTAAGTTTTAGGCTATTTAAAATTATGATGAAGGATAGGTGGAGCGGAGAAAAATTCTCTCCGGCACCGGAACTCGAACCCGGGTTTTCAGCTGTACGTGCTGACTCTTTATCCACTAAGCCACACCGGATTCCAGTTCCGATGCCGGATTGAATCCTCTCAGTTTAAGCTCCGCCTCTTAGTTTCCCTTTAGTGGCCAACCCTAATGCACTGTGTCACAGATGTGTGACAGTGGCACAATGTCCAACACACTATGTGCAGAGGTGCACTCATTACGAGTGGCTATGTGACTGGGATCCGACGGAATGAGCGCCGTCTTAAATCACTAAGTGATTATTTACGCATATAATGTTATTGTGATGTACAGAAGTACATAAATATGATATTTCCGTGCAGGAATTCCTGCGTTATCATATTATGATGAATGATGGGTGGAGCAGAGACAATTTCTCTCCGGCACCCTGTAAATTTTCCCTGTTATTTGAATAATTTTTCCCATTCACAGTGTTGTAATAGTTTTTACTTTTAGAATTAGATGTAACTAAACTTGTCTTCATTTTGAACTTATAGTAATAATAATAATAATAATAATAATAATAATAATAATAATAATAATAATATTATTATTATTATTATTATTGTTATTGTATTGTTCTTGTATTATTATTGTTATTACATTAGGTATGTGTTCTGCACCTTCCCTACACTTCTTTAATCACGAGATTAATTTTTATCACAGCTTATTGTATTACGATTTATATTTGAATATTTCGTGTTTATTATTTTGTTGTATTCTTCCTTAGGTGTTTCCTCTCAAATGTATGTACTGATTTACTTAATTACGAGTATATTATATTACACTCTACAGAGCTATATTTTACTTCCTTGCATTGCGGTATTATTTTCATTTTGTATTGCCCCAATTTTGTTAATATTTATTAAATAAATTAGTATTTGTGTTCTTTTAACTTTTCGTTTAATTTCATTTCTTGTGCATTTGCTACTTGATTGAATGGAGAGAAGGCTTTATGGCCTTAACTTTACCATTAGGGACATGTCCATTAAAATAATTAAGTAAATAAATAAATAATTGAGTATTTACGTATGTAACTAATTAAGTAGATAAGTAAATATGCTAATAAATAAGTAACTAAATAAATAATTAAACAAGTACGTAAGTAAATGGATAAGTAGATAAATAAGTAAATAAGTTAATAAATAGATAAATAAGTTAATAAATAAATACATAAGTAAGTAAATATTATGTTAGTAAATAAGTTAATAAAAAGTAATTAAATAAATCAATCAATAAGTAAGTAAATACATATATAAGTAAATAAATAAGGAATAAAATAAATGACTCAATAAATAAATAAACAAGTAAATATATTATACTTGCTCATTTCTTGTAATTAGCAAAAAGTCTCTAATCCGAAACATGATTTGTGCAGTAGGTATTGCTTTGCATTTATGTGATGCTGTAGTTCAGTGAAGATGGATCATATTTGTTTTTCTTTACTTATTGTTTATCTTTAATTTTCGTGGCAGTTGACACTGCAGATCATGACGACACCCTCTACCTAGGATCATAAACCTGCTCCTGTGAGCTTCTCAGTTCAGAGATACGTGTTATTGCTAGTCTATTTCTTCAAGGCTTATCACTAAACCGCTTATCAAAATTATCTTTTAGCAATTTAATTTCCGTGTCGTGATGAGGTATCAGAATTCCCCATACTTTCATGTTAGTTCAACTAGTCCCATCGGTACTGAAGGCATAACTCATTCCGTCGGTGTCATCATCTGTTAATTGCGGCTTCTCTTCTGCTAACATTTCTTGTAAGTAGTACAGTTTTAAGATGAGTGACTAATTTATCTACCGTGGGGTAGATACGGTTTTCGACCAAGATACGCTGGACAGGAATCTGTGGAAGTTTTCTGACATTGGACTGTACGACTACGGAATAATACCTGAGACAACAGAGGGTATCGCAATGATGACGGGAAAACAGTCGTGTTATGGATTCGATTGCATACTAAAATTTTCCTTCAGAGTGCGTACATAGTTACATTATATACCTGGATATGTACACATTGTACACTGACATTCAAAGATATCTGACTTAAGATTATCAGTTCGTGTAAGCGAATTTTATAACCACGGGAAAAGTGAAAACCAAGGATATCTCGTGTAACAAATTGACAGACTTTGATATAATTCCGCCAGTTCTCAAGAGATGCCACTACTTTTGAGACAGGTAAAAAAAGTGTTGGGGGAAAATGATGATGTAGATTAAATATAAATTATTATTCTCATAATTGACAGTATCAGCGATTTCCCGCTAAACCTAATGGGTAGTGAGAATAAGACTTAAGTACTTTCTCAAGGTTTGTACATATGAGTATGAAACTTCCTGTATATTTGTAACTACTAGAACATACTCATTCTCGTAAGAATAAAAGATTCTACCTAACGCCAATATACGTTGGATTCCACTAATTCCTTCTCGTTCCTTAGTCGTACACATAACGAAACTGCATCTTCTTTTCCCACTCCTATTATGCATGTGCAGCTTGAATCTTCTTTATTACGTATTCCTGTTTTCAGTAGTGTTCATTCTACATTAGTGGTAGAGTTACGGAGCGGTAAGAATTCTGTTATTTCATTGCGAGAGTATATGTGAATTTGATGTTCACAGAGTTATGGAAGCAGATAAGCAATACTCAATGCCAACCAGGAGAAAGTCTCGGCAGTCCGAGGAGCGTGGGATAACTTGTCAATATTATTCGATTTCACACAAGGGTCCACGCGAAAATTATCTGACAGCATGAACATAGGGCTACTATCCTTAGGATAAAATTTGACAAACATTATACCAGTCTGTTCGAACAGGAATTTCAGCATGCAGGAGGACGCATGATAGTGAACTGGCAAACTTTTCCTGCTCCTTGTACTATCTTTCGCTACATTAGATGATGTAAGCCGTTCAGAGCAGAAGTGGTGTAAGTCAATATTGGATAATGAGGTTTAAAGTAAAAATTCTGTAAAATACAGCGCAAAGTAGCAATTAATATGTCCTTCGTGCTACCCACTGACTACTAATGGTTTAAATAAATTAAATATTAATTGCTACTTTGAACTGTATTTTACAGAATGTTTACTTTAACCCTCATTACCCATTTTTGACTTACACCACTTCTACTCTCAACGGCTCATGTAATGCTCAGTAAATTCTTGTAGTGGATTTTCTCTTGTATATGACTTACGTTTTTACTGGGTAATTATCTAGATTAAATTGTTCAATATGGATGAACTGTAACCTGTGATGTCAGGAATTACCTGAATTGTGTGGATTCATGGTAATTTTATTCCCTCTAGACACATTCTGCAAATAGTTCATTCATAATAAACAACATAATCTACATAATTACTCTTAATACAGTGAACACCGCTTTTTGTAACCACGGATAATGTTATCAATCGGTTTATGTTATTATTTCAATGAATTCCCGCACGGACTAACATTAAAGCATTGAAAAAATTCCGTTTGCTGTGATCATAGATTCAGTTAATGTTATTACATTTTTTTTTTTCTTTCACGGTTTTTGTTTCCGAGTAGGACCTACTATGCGAATTTTGGTTTCGCAGCTTTTGTTTCCAAAAATTACACTGATACGTAAAGTAGTGGACAGCTTATACCATAACAAACGTTTTTCTTTGAAGTCGAACATCCTATCGACCTCCAACTGAGCTGTTGAGGGGGTCGTCACTGGCAATACAAAAGCTATGCAGCTGTTTGAAATAAGGGTACATTCTTCCTCAATCACAATATTATTGAAGGAAGATCAGTCAGCATAGGTAGTACCCCTCCTACACTTTCTCTTTTAGACGACTAAATGTGTTTCATCCCTTATGTCAGTAGAGTAATTTAGTTTCTGCTTTTGTATTGTGAAGCGCAGTAGATGTTTTGTGATGTGGTGTTCAGTACAGGTCAGTGGACTTTCAAAAACATTATGAGTATGAAAGATTCATTAATGAACTTCTAAGCAAAAATAAAAAACAAACAACTATGATAATTTGCTTCACAGGGAGCTTCTAGCTGAAAGCCAGTTTTGCATAACACAACAACTAATTACTATTTTAAATGATTGGAAGAATTAATTATCTGTGATACTGTGTTGTAATTTAGTTATATTTATGATTGTAGTGCAATTATAGACTATGAATATGCAGTAAATACAGCAACTGTCAATTAGAATTTTTCGGATATTGTTATTAATATGTTAATGTTATCAAATTATCTGGATCCCAGAGTGATAATAATAAGCGGTGCTCACTGTATTTTGTATTTAACTTTCTTTTACAGGTCTCCTAGAGAACGATATTTCAGTGAGGGGTTGAACATAATTTTGAAAGTTTACCCTGTTTGTCGTTGTCTACACTTCATTATATCGAGTTTGTCTTTAATTGTATAGTAACATTATGAAACCCTGCGTTACCGGTATTTGTTATCATGATTCTGTATGATGTTAGGGGTTGCTAATCTGATTTCAGGGCTGTTCTCGGTTCTGGTGGACCTGCTAGTGACCCCCACCTCCCCAACATCACCAAGAAGTCTGTACATGACTCTGGCCGCTTGTCATGTGATAGCCATGACATCCGCTGTGTCTAATCCGATCGTCTACGGATGGCTCAACTCCAACATCCGACGAGAGTTCCTGCAGCTCCTACCGGCGAGGTGCGCATGCGCGGCACATCGTCGATCTTCCAACGAGAGGGCCAAAGCCACAACCATAGGTAAGCCTCATCTTCAAATTTTGTTAATAATTTAAGAATACAAATAATTTTTATTCGTTGAAATATTGAAGCTACGTCGAGAGTTACGCAATGTTCTTCATGTGTGTTGATCATTTTACACTGAATTTAACTCAGGAAGTTAGACATTGATGGCCTTTGTCATAATTACAGTAAGTAACGGATTTCTAGGTGCTCAAAAAAATAAATTTAGGAGTTTATGAAATCCAATTGAGGACCTTTAGGAATTTAAAACCAGTACTCAATAATTTTAATTTTAGTAAATATTCCATTTTAGGTGCAATTTATGTACAGTATTAGAAAAACAGTTTTGTCGCACAGATACTTAATAAATTCTCGAAAGGAGGCGGTGCGCATGATCAGACATTCAATGAAATAAAACTAATTGCATAACCTCAACTAGTCCTTCTCTTAGTAGCAATAGTAGGCTATTTATTTAACCTGGCAGAGATAAGGCCGTCAGGCCTTCTCTGCCCATCTACCAGGGGATTACAACTACAATATGAAGAATAAATTTACAATTAATATTAAATTTACAATTACAATAAAATCAAAGTACGAAAAAGTTACCTGATTAATGAAAACTAGACAATTTATCATAGAAGTTGAGAACAAAGAATATTTTTTGTATGTACTGAATTACTAATTAAACATAAAATAACAAAATAGTATAGCGATGAAATTACCGGATATTGAAATATTTTGTGATAGATTAAGAGAACTATTTACAAGAAACCATGTTTGAACGAGTCTCAATTGCTGACCAAATTCCTAGTAAGTTTGCGTTTGAATTTAATTTTGTTTCGACTCTTGGCAGGGCTATTGAGAAAGATGATGAGTATAAGGAGGTGCGATGGGATGGTACTGTTAGTATTGTTTCATGGCGAGGGCATGTATTCTGACTATAGCGTGTGTACCGACTGCGCTCGAAAAGATTTACTGTTTTCCCAACTGCGCGAGAGCAAGTTCAGCATTACCTCAGCAAACAGGTCGACTGCACGAGATGAGGTATGCTGTAAACAGGTCGACTGCGCGCGAGTGTTTATTGACAAACAAAATATTAGTTGCGTACGAAAAAGTATAGACTAATATTACCTCAAATGGTAAATGCTTGTGATGATATGAATACGAAGTTTAATCTGTCAATCATTTTTCTGATTTCGAAGTAGCTACACACAAAGCAGTTAGTCAGACTATAAAGAAAATAACACTGATATACGTAAATAGTTACACTGGGTGTTGGGTTTGGCTATTCTTTCTCCCGACGAAGTTGGGAATGCTTTTGTTGAAGATTTAATGAGCATTAAACCCTACAATGAAAATGCTACATATTTTGCTGATTATTTGACAACAAACTTCATAGATTTAGAATCTGAGTTTCCGCCCGAAATTTGAGCTTCCAATACTATAAGATCTGAAATAGTGATTGATTTTAAAGTACAGAAATGAAACTATGACGCGTTTGAATTTTTTAAAAAGCGTTTCTTATTATTAGCTATCATAAGGAATGAAAATAGTTTCCGTGTCTTCTTAAGTACCTTGACGAGTGCCCCATTATGGGCATGACTATTTTATCGTTCTTGACGAGCGCCCCATTATAGGTATGAGAAGATGACAAAGCATTTTTAATCATACCTATGACTGATGTAGTTTAGAAGTCGTAGAGAGTCCTAAGTCTCTGAAAATGGGAAATAAAATGTTGTAGTGCCAACTTAGCTTGTGTTTTCCTCCGCGCACAGTTAACTTGACTCAAAAATTGACCACCGCGCGCAGTTGAACTATGTCGAAAAGTGACCGCGCAGTTCGCCACTTCAGAGCAGGTAAAATTTTGGGTCTGCGCGCAGTCTGGATCCCCCGAGACTATAGTGGGAAGAAAGGTAAGTGAAGCGAGACGACAGGTACTAAGGAATAGAAGAGTTCAAGATTTCGAAGAGAAAGAGAAGTGAATGTAAATGTATTTTCTTATTTAGTTTAAGCCAACCTATTGCTTCCAGGGATAGGGTAATGTGATCATACAAAACGTACACACAAATTATAAGCACGTTGAAGTTTCCTTTTGTTGCAGCTGGAAAGATCAGTCAGTAAAATGTCAGCATAGTCAAAATAGGGAAATACAAGCGTATGCACAAGGGACTTTTTTTTTAGGCAAGAGGGAAGATGAACTTTATCCATTTTAGCACATAGATAATAGAATATACTTTTCTGCAGGTTTCTGTGATTTGCATTTCTCTTGTGAATCAGGTCGTTCTGATCATGCGCACTGCCTCCTTTCTGGGATTTATAAATTATCTGTGTAACAAAACTTTTTTCTAAGACTGTACAAAGAAATCATTACCTTTTGTGCACTCTTTTCCATTACTGTATTTGACTAAAAAGCACAAATTGCAGAATTCAAGATCTTACTACTGCTTGTAGCAGTACACCACCATATGTGGTGAATATCGTCCTGTCGTCCCTGAGCAGACGCTTGTAGATAGAGAAAGAAATTATTGGAACAAACTGCATGATTCGTAGAAGATGATAACTGTTTTGACCCAGGTGTCTTACCCGGTCAGCACTGGCGCTGATTGTAGAGGGATATTTGGTAAAATGTCCTTGAAGAGCAACACATGTGAAGTCGCCTTCATAAACACCTTCTTCACGTTAAAATACCTATTTTCACATCAGGATATTGCAATCGCATTCACTCCCCTCTTATAAAACTAACATGGAACGAACTTGTCAGACCAGTGTTCGTCTGTAAGAGAATTTTTTTTTTACATTTTAAATAGCATTGCTGTAGTTTTTTATGCAATTTTAGTACTGGTATTTTTATTTTAAACATACGAAAAAAACATTAAAGAGGAGCTTTTCAGGCACAATCATAATTCTTAGGCATTTGTAGGAGTTTGTGGTTCATTTAGGCGTTTTAGGTCCTATAGAATCTTAATAAGGGGATCCTGTGTACACAAAACGTAGAGATATCTGAATAACATACGTCTAGGACGTGGCAAACAAAATAACTAGACATAATATTGATTTATTATGCTGATACTATTGCGTTTTTTCTTCTTTCCTTGTGTGCCTTTAATAACAGCTTAAAAAATTCAAAGCTATCTGTAACAGGAAGTATCCTTAGACAATACTTAAGAGATATGCGTTTTAGACCTGGTCATAACGGTACAGGACAGCTCACGACAATGGATAAAGTTCCAGTCTAAGGGAAGAAGACCTTGTGGTAAATTTAATATTATCTTCTTTGCCAACGCCGAGGCTCGAACAAACCACCGCTTTGGTAACAGGCGCGTATGATATCCATTCAGCTAAGACGATGGATTCAAACTGTTAAATAAGAAAATTAAATTAAAAAAATAGATGCAATCGAAAACTTATCACTTATTCGTAAATTATGAAATAGCGTCTTAATAATTAACTTATACTTTATAAATTTCTACAAATAAAGAAGACTTGTTTACTATAAATGTTCTGGTCATGTTTTCCATTGCATAATATGCAAATGTAGTACTTAAAAGTTTACGCAAATGAAGGCTTGAGTATTGTCAAAAAGAGGATTGATGCAAGTCTATTGTCTTTTAAATGTTATGAAATCGCAGTTAATTATTTTTTTGTTTACGTTCAAATAAAAAAGATAAAATACTTGCATAGTACCTATTCATATTACGAAATGTTTCTATAATAGCATCTTTATGCTTACAACCAGTGTTTTTCTTATCTAGAAAAAGTTGGTGGAACTCAGTATAGAATATATTATAGCGGACTGGGAGAAGATTGCTTCCATTTCACAGAAATGTTGGCGTTTTTAACCTTCTTTTCGTCTAACTTACAGGGCCATAATCATAGATATTCTTAGCGCGGGCTTCCGGTGGATGATCAACGAACTAACGTTTTTCGTATTCATGAACCAGTGTTAGCGATATGATATGATATGAATCCTGTACAAGTAATCGGTCGAGAGCCGAAGCTAGTTTAGCACGCTCATAGCGCGGGCTAGCGAAATGCCTATGCATAGCACCCATAATGTCTAAGCAGCGGTGACCAAAACTCGAGCTGCAGTGATTACATTCAACAGACAATCTATGAAGTAAGGAGACGGAGGAAAGGTACTTGGCATGAAAACTACAACCAGTGGTGGTTTCTGTACTAACATCTTGATCAATCCAATGGATAAAAATCTCATGCTTTGCTGTAACAGTAATGTCACTGCTATCATCAAGAGTCAGTGAATAATATATTGTACGATTTTTCTTACTTCTTCTTTAATCTTCCTCTTGAATATAATAAGGAATTTTCTAAATTCTTCTCTCGATACTTGGTCGAGAAATTCTTATGGACAAGTTATTTAAGCTATTTTAATTATTACTCTTTTGAGAGATTCTGTTCTATTAAAAGGCTTTAGAGCACGAGATATTTCAAACCTCATTAGGTAACTGACTTCCTTACATTTATTTATCTTATCTTTCTCTTCTTGGCTATGATTTAAGACATTTCAGTTCCTGGCGTTTAACAGTTCATTGGCATATAATATTGAATCAGTTTTTCTACAATATTTTTATTGAATGAATAAGTAATAAATAGTTACCCTCATCTAAAGATTAAGGATATTAAAATTGAAATAAAACCTACGGAGAAGATCTAAAAATATCAATATTCATTCACGTACATAAGAATTATAGAAACATAATATAAGTATAATATAAGTATATTATACTTAGTGATCGGTAATGATGATGATGATAATAATAATAATAATAATAATACATTATTCAGTGTGGCAATTAATGTTTCTGTATACTCCTAATTGAACCGTTGAGCAAAGTAAACATATTACATTTTGTCCGATAGAAAAACAAAAAAGTTCTCCTCATTCTTTACAAAACCATCTCTTACTGCTTGTAGAGACAGAGTTTGTAGAGTGACATGACACTGCCACTGATTGCCTTCAGTACGTGAATGAAACACACAGCACAGGAAACTCCTCGTACCCGTTTGAATGTCTGTGATTACACGATGTAATAATGATTCCCGCTTTGGTCACCGCTGGTCTAAACAGAGTTAAAAGAAAAATTATGTTAAAACATAGGCCTAACTCTTTATACATTTTTCTGTTCCGTGTTGAAAAATACAAAAAAAGTGCCGGAAAGCCCTTCTAGCGCGTTTAGTCAGTAATAAAGCACTTCTTACAACCATTTTTATGAAAAAGATTCAACGGAGTTAAATTGTAAATTTGTTCAATTATTTTTAATCTTCACTTATGAACACTGTTGTATTTTGACCTTTTAAGTATATTTTCTTTTAATTAATATATTTTATGTCGCTCTAAGGGAACTGGGCAGTGATACTGTGCGATTAAAAAAATTTAGTACGAAAGTTTAGTTGAATATTTATAGGCTTCTAGTGCTCAGAATGGAATAAAAATTGCCAGGCTTATACTATCAATCATTCTGAATTCAGTGATATAAAAGACAACTAATTTGGTTTGTGTCCAAATGCAAAAGAAAGGCCCAAACTGATAACCTGTTTTCCCACTTTGCTAAGTGTACCTCAAACTTCAGGTGCACATTACTTGCTACAATCTTCACTCATATACCTTGTATTTTTTTTAAGTTATCTAGTAATGTGTATTGTAAATTCCAAAGCAAAATTTAGTTAAATATTTCAACCCTAGTGAAACAGAAAAAATATTGAACTTTGTTTAAAATTTTTTACATTTTTTTCAATACATATATTTTATTTCTCGTGTTGTGTGTGTGATATTCTTAAACCCGTAGGTCTATTATGTAGAACACAGGCTGCAGAAAATAGTGTAAAAATTTCATGTAAATTGATTCAGTAATTTCAGAGAAAAATGCACTCAAGTTTGAAAAATGTCAACTTACGGAAAACTGTATTAAAAAAAAAAGAAGAATGTACGAATTACGTGCACCGCCAAATTTAAAGACGTCTTATCTGAAGAAATATCCCAACAATATTTATATTCTTTTAAAGATCAGTTTTGTACTTTATTTTAAAACATAAAATAAAAAATAGGATTTTTGACACCTAATCACTACCTAGTTCCCTTAACTTAGGAAGTCATATCGCGACACTGCATAAATAAATTTTTTTGCGCGTTCTTGTTTTTGCTCTGCATATAGCTATTGTTGTTAGGCCTTGAAAGTCAGAATTTCCACACAGAAATTTATTGCTAGATAAACCATTTTTCATAACGTAAATCTATACTGAAATATTCCCAATACAGTACTCTTATTGTTATTTATTTACCATTACAGTGCAGTTTTGCGAACGCTTTGAAATAATATCGCTATAATTTTTCAATGCAAAATATATTATGTTTGCAGTTTTAAAAATATAATCGTGCAAAATATTTTGTACAATACACGTTCGTGAAGTGTACTACAAAATCTCGGAAATTGGAAAACTCGCTCTCCTCATTTTACAAAATTTTCCTCGATTTCCTAAAAGGCACTTTCCAACCTTTTATCGTAATATACCATTGTAGTTTACATACCATTTACTCTATGACAACAGTCAATTTAAATAGATTTGTAAATGTTGATAGCTTTCAAAAATTTAATTAAATCTGAGCTGAATATTGGGTTATTTTTCGTCCTTGTTTCATAAGGTCAGTAAAGAACTGGTATATCTATTTAATTAGTGCGTTGGTTGTTCAATTTATGAACATTAAATTCGTAAAAGTTAAAAAGTATTTGGTAATTCACAGGTTTTGACGAACAAATTTCAATTATTCTTTTTTGAAACGAAGTCAACGGAATAAGATGTGTCTTAGCAATTCCTCCCCAAACAATCATAGCGTATCTAAGTAAATACTCATTTATTTCCAGATATATAATTCTTAAAATATGAATGAGTAAATAATTTCCAAGAATGACACATTAATTATAAATAATTTTATGAATAAGCAGAATAAATTTGGAGAGAGATTAAAAAAAAATAACTTGATCTAAATTAAGATGGTAGTACTGTATTACGAGAAAATTTCAGAAGTGGCTTTGCAACATCAATGTAGTGTTATTACTGTCTGACGTTTGGAGGTGTTAAACCACTTACTCTTATTGACATCACTAGAACAAACATTCTTAAATGAAAAAAAGCGAAATTTGCCGGAACATGAACACATTGAAACCATGAAAATGCTTCATATGTATACGTAACTTTAAAGTTTGAAATATTTAATTGAACGAGTTTCTGTACCATTAATGTCTACCCATTTTTTTTTCTTTCCTCTCTCACCTCTACATCACTCATCATGGATAAAAACATAATTTTAGAGGTAGTGAATCAAGGCAAAAGAAAACAGCAGTAAATTTTGGATTACTTGGTCATCATGGAATAAGTGACGAGAGCTTCCCAAGAAATTCTGAAATGTGAGTTTCACAAATATCCTCTGAATAGAATTTGTACTTTCAAATATAAGTTTTCACACACAAAATACTAATAAAAAAATTGTTTTGAATCCAGTGGTGGGTACTTTACTTTGTGTCATTCATTCAAGTTTTCACACACAAAATACTAATAAAAAATTGTTTTGAATCCAAAAAAAAAAATTATGAAGCAAATCACATAAGTAAACTGTACGTTTATACCGTCTTATATAATGATTAATCATAATACCTGAATAGTTAACTACTGAAGTTTCTTCCAAACATGGACAACCGCAATTTGTAGGGCATGAACAAGAAAAATGATGTATCTTAATTTTGAGATTGAAATTTGAATTCAGTTTCTGTGTACCAGTCATGTTTAAATACAATACACAATTTGGGCAAATGCAATCTTCATCATTATGGACCGAGTTTATATAGTTAATTCATTGAAATAAATCCATAATTAAGTAACATTAATGACATTTAAGGCAAAAGAAATAAATAATATATTTATTTAAATAAAAAATATACAGTATTTTAACCTATTACGCATAAATTTGTATTTTTAGACTAGTGTTTTTTTAGCTTACATTTACAATAGTTTTAGTTACATCCCTTAACGTGTATTATATCGTCGGTTTACAAGCAAAACAATTCTTCTTTCTCCACAAAGATATTTCCGTGGCAAAATAATACAAGTGACTTTAGGACCCAATTTACCTAAACTGTTTTAGAATAGATAATTTATATTTAGAAGTTAAAAAATATATTACTTCTGAGGAAAGCGCGTTTCAAAGTTTTTGACAAAACTTAATCCTCATAATATTACATTTAGTAAGGTGTTTCTTTTTTATGTGTATTTCATTTTCAAATTCTAAGTTTATACACATATATTACATTAGGTCGGTACGCTTTTTTCCGAAGTAATATTTTTTAATTAATGTAGCTATATTGTATGTAAACCGACGATATTATGTAACTGGTACCGCCTCAAGCATGAGCATTTTCTCTGTTGGGTGCCGACTATACATTTCAAATTCGCATGATTCATTCATCCATTCACACTGTTCTGCCCAGGGGCAGGTCTTTCACTGCAAACCCAACATTCTTCAGTATTTCCTATTTTCTGCCTTCCTCTTTGTCTCCTCATATGATCCATATATCTTAATGTCGTCTATCATCTGATATCTTCTTCTGCCCCGAACTCTTCTCCCGTTCACCATTCCTTCCAGTGCATCCTTCACCAGGCAGTTTCTTCTCAACCAGTGACCCAGCCAATTCCTTTTCCTCTTTCTGATCAGTTTCAGCATCTTTCTTTCTTCACCCACTCTTTCCAACACAGCTTCGTTTCTTGTTCTGTCTGTCAATTTCACACGTTCCATCCTTCTTCATATCCACATTTCAAAATTTGCATGATGTAACTTGTAATTTAAATTCAGTAAATTTTAAATAATAATCTAAGAACAAGGATCACAACAGGCAAAAAAATTATGAACTTTTAAGTTCTTTCTCAGCGTTCTGAGTTCGCACAATAAATTTTAACCACTTTGTTTAATCTGTTGAGATAGACATGTATTCATATTAATGATATTGTTATTGCCATTTGAGTCTGTTTTTATATATATATGACATTTTATTAGTTTTGTTTTTATTTCATACTATACATTATTAATTTTATATATAAAGTTCTTGGTCCTCTACTTTTTATAAGCATGATAAATGACTTACCATCCATTGTAAGAAGTGTCCTACTTTATTTGCTGATTATTATTTATAGTGCTTTTCTTTCACACTGCGGCCAGCCGCAGCAGGTCGACTCCCGCCGAAACAGTTATAATATCCCCGCAGTGGAACTCCCGCCACCCGCGCCTAAGATTCGTCCCTGTTCCCTGCGTATAAATGTACGAGTTTTAAGTGCTAATTAAGTTACGAGTGTTATCAGTTTGTTTCGTTCCTTTCCATGCGCATATGAAGTCATTGTCTACTTTGTTTCATTCCTGTTCCATGCATATATGAAGCCACTGTCTAGTTTGTTTTGTTCCTGTTCCATGCGTATAAATGTACGAGTTTTAAAAGCTAATTAAGTTAGGAGTGTTATCAGTTTGTTTCGTTCCTTTCCATGCGCATATGAAGTCATTGTCTACTTTGTTTCTTTCCTGTTCCATGCATACATGAAGCCATTGTCTAGTTTGTTTTGTTCCTGTTCCATGCGTATAAATCTACGAGTTTTAAAAGCTAATTAAGTTAGGAGTGTTATCAGTTTGTTTCGTTCCTTTCCATGCGTATATGAAGTCATTGTCTACTTTGTTTCTTTCCTGTTCCATGCATACATGAAGCCATTGTCTAGTCTGTTTTGTTCCTGTTCCATGCGTATAAATGTACGAGTTTTAAAAGCTAATTAAGTTACGAATGTTACAGTTTGTTTCGTTCCTTTCCATGCGCATATGAAGTCATTGTCTACTTTTTTTCGTTCCTATTCCATGCATAGATGAAGCTATTGACTGGTTTGTTTTGTTCCTGTTCCATGCATATAAATGTACGATTTTTAAAAGCTAATTAAGTTACGAGTGTTGTCAGTTTGTTTCGTTCCTGTTCCATTCTTATATGAAGCCTTTGTCTACTTTGTTTCGTTCCTGTTCCATGCATTGATGAAGCCATTGACTAGTTTGTTTTGTTCCTGTTGCATGCGTATAAATGTACGAGTTTTAAAAGCTAATTAAGTTACGAGTGTTATCAGTTTGTTTCGTTCCTGTTCCATTCATATATGAAGCCTTTGTCTACTTTGTTTCGTTCCTGTTCCATGCATAGATGAAGCCATTGACTAGTTTGTTTTGTTCCTGTTGCATGCGTATAAATGTACGAGTTTTAAAAGCTAATTAAGTTACGAGTGTTATCAGTTTGTTTCGTTCCTGTTCCATTCTTATATGAAGCCTTTGTCTACTTTGTTTCGTTCCTGTTCCATGCTTATATGAAGCCATTAACTAGTTTGTTTTGTTCTTGTTCCATGCATATATAAAGCCATTGACTAGTTTGTTTCGTTCCTGTTCCATGCATATATGAAGCCATTAACTAGTTTGTTTTGTTCTTGTTCCATGCATATATAAAGCCATTGACTAGTTTGTTTCGTTCCTGTTCCATGCATATATGAAGCCATTGACTAGTTTTTTTTTTCTTGTTCCATGCGTATAAATGTACGAGTTTTAAGAGCTAATAAGTTACAAGTGTTATCAGTGCTTGCGCAGTTTTCCATAATGCCTCGACACGATGACACATTACCGCAAAAGATTTTTATGTACGAGACATATATGACAACAAACTCTTGTAGGGAAGTTAGAAGGCGATTTGAAACACAATTTCCCGGTTTACCCATCCCACACAGAGAAACCGTGCGAAGACTTGTGAACAAATTCAGAGAAATGGAGTCGATTCGCGATAGAAAGCGAAGAGTAACACGATCCCCTGATTTAACTGTATGAGATTTTTATTTTTGGAGGAACTTGAAAAATAAAGTGTATACCCATACATTGGAAGAACTAAAAGAAAAGATCAGGTAAGAAATTGACTTAATTTCGGATATTGAACTCTCAAGTGTGAATGAAAATTTCCTGAGAAGATGTCAGAAATGTTTGTATGGAGAACAACATTTCCAACATTTCTTATGATAAGGTATGTGCTTATTATCATTATAATTGTATCTGTAACTATGAGATCGTGAAGCACTAGCGGGGATATTATAACTGTTTCGGCGGAAGTCCGAGCTGCTGTGGCCGGCGTGCGAGCCGCCGGGCGCTGGCCGCAGTGTGAAAGAAAAGCAATGTACATAATATGCAGTGAGTAAAAATTTAGGAAATTTAGATATTCTGATGAGGAAATGTTTAATGTGACAGCCAAATGCTTCAAAACCAATGACTTTCAATTAAAAACTACCAAGAGTAATCATAGGCCTATATTACTAACATTAAAGCATATTTTTAAGTATAGTTTTTACATTCTAAATTGTTTCGGATGATCATATTAATTTCCTTTGAGCCACCGCCATAGCTCTGTCGGTTAACCCTTTGATGCACGCATTTGGGAAGAAAATAAAAAATTGTGTTTGCAATGAAATTAAACTTTTATTTATCTAAGAGAAGTGCCTCAAATTTTAAAAATTATAAAAACTTCCATTTTTTACACAGAAAGTGGGTGGTTTCATGGTAAAACCACTATGCAATACTGCAGAATACAATGTCTTCAGACTTATTGCGAATGATACAAAAGGAAACAGTTTCTGGTTTCATTAAGGCGAAGTGCCACTTCACATGTGTTGCGTGGTAATTAGGGTAGAAAGGAAAAGAATGGACCTTCTATCCTTCCACTTGAGCCAGGGCACTCCAGCATATGACGTACGGCTATCACTCTCACCACGTTTCATATCGCGGTCTCTTCTTTCGTCGTGTGGTAAACCAATACGCCCATGTCTAACTGTACCACATGCATAGATATTTTGCTCCCTTAGAGATCATCAGATTCAAACTTGTGAAAAAGTTGTCAAAAACACTTTGTGATTGTCACCAACCATCTCTTCCTTGTAGCCATGATGAATAAGCTGACACAAAAATGGAACATTTTGTTGGATATGGTAAGCATAACTACCCTATTTGCATGGTGATTACGTTTTGAAACCACCACATTATTTCTATATTGACGCCACATGTGTCGAAGAAATTACAATCTTGTTACTGAATATGTTCTAAAAGACCGAAAGACAAATAATACTAAATAGAAACTTACGCAACTGTGATATTTTTAACATACAACTGAAATAAAAACATGTAGCGAGTCTTCCACACCCCAACTAAACACAACAACATCCGCCTTCTTAGTGGAGCAACACAAATATAGGGAAAATAAAATTCTTCTACAGTTACTAGGGATCAGTGAACGCAGCGCAGTAGTTTTGAAATAAAAACCACTCTGTAAGTAGGCAGGAAACTCAAATTTAAAAGGTGGTTATGTATTGTAACCACTGCGCTTCAAACGGTTAAGGCGATTGCCTGCGGATTCGTAGTTGCGCTCAGGCGCTGATTCGATTCCTGCTTGGGCTGATTATTTGATTGGGTGTTTTACGAAATTTTCTCCAACCATACGACGAATGTAAACTATGGTAAAACCTCGTCCTCACCTCGCCAAATACCATTTCGCTATCGACGCTAAGTTGATAAATAACCAACTAAAAGAAATTCCTTTGTTTTAGATTTATATTTGCTAAGGAACTTAAAGAGTGAAGTGTACAAATTCATAAGCTTAATAAAATTAAACCAAAAGAAATTAAATCACTACCAAATAAATAACTTAAATTGCCTCAATAAAATAAGCCAGCTATAATAAATATAAATAAAAACATAAAAAATATTAATGAGATACATCAATTTATCACAACGAAAACGTGGTATTGTACCACGAACTCTAATATAAAAGAAATAAAAGAAAGTCTAAAATAGAAAAATACCTCCAAAATATTATCTTAAACAAGTTTATTATTCCTTTCCTCATAGCATTCTGTTGTATGATGTATTCATATGGACAATTGATATGGGCAATTGTTGTAGTGTAGCTATCAAAAATTGTATAGTACTTTTACGAAAGAAAGCTTACCTACACATTCTAACCAGTACTTACGATTCGCACTGCAAGCCTCTATTCATTAGGTAAATAATATTGTCATTAAAAATGTATAAATGTTAAGTTGCTTAATTATATTAAGAAGTGATTTGAATAGTCACCAATAGTAATTATCAAACAAGGCACATATTTACTCGTTACATTCAATATCAGGTTGCACAAATCTAACACTTGGTTTAATTTAAAAGCTGGGAGCATGTTTAACAAATTACCAGACGATGCCTGTATTGTTGATTACATTGTAATTAATATTGTGCTAAAAGTCTGGCTGAATGCAAAAACCTTTTGCTAATTTACTAGAAATGTTTAGTTGTGTAATTAATTTAGTATTTGAATAAGTTTTTTTCGTAAATTGTATTTGTGCATGTATTTAATTGACTTTGACCATAATAACTGTTCTATTCCATACTGATGACAAAAAATAAATAATTCAATTCAACAGCATCCCATGTTAAAGAATTAATTTTTCCGACTGTTATTTCTCGTCAAAATTCATATCATTATGAAGCTGGACTATGATTACGATAAGAATTAAAAAAAATCAGTGGTCTTTCTTGGATATTGTAGGTTTTCAGTTCTGTATATTTCTGGACCATATAGGATTGGAGTAATAGTTGTTAATAATTACATTGTTCTAGTACGATGTAGAGCTTTTACTGGTACTTTGTAATTTTTGTTCTCATAATATAATTACTTACTTACGGCTTGTAAGGATCCCGGAGGTTCATTGCCGCCCTCACATAAGTTCGCCATCGGTCCCTGTCCTGAGCAAGATTAATCCAGTCTCTATAATCATAGTCCACCTCCCTCAAATACATTTCAATATTATCCTCCCATCTACATCGCGGCCTCCCCCTAGGTCTTTTTCCCTCCGGCCTCCAACTAACACTCTATATGCATTTCTGGATTCACGTAGTTATTATTTAAATGGAGGATTTCATTCATGTTTATAGCATACAAATATCGGAATACAAAGTATATAATATGCTTTCACTTGTTAATTAACTAGGTTACCTTGTTGACTAGTTTCAGCCGGTGGGCTATCATCAGAATATTGCAACCTCATTCAGGAATTAAATTACCACATCACATACAGAACAAAAAACACTCTACAAAAGCATCTCAACACACAAACAACACAAATAAATACAACCACACTGGTGTATACAAACTCAAATGCAATACTTGCAACAACTTCTACATTGGACAGACAGGCAGATCATTTCAAACACGTTACAAAGAACACATCACAGCCATATCCAAATCATAAAACTTCCACATACGTAGAACACATAACAAATTCCAACAACGCCTACAATAGCATAAACACAGACTTGGGAATTCTACATCTCCAACCGAAAAACCAGGAGTCTAAATACTCTAGAACAATACGGAATATACAGGCACACAAAAACACAGTGGCATCAAATCCTCAACACACAATTGCATTTCAGAACACACTTTTTGGCTCCACATTACACTACACAAACACACCCCCACAGGAAACGCAATCAGAAGGCGCGAAGACCACCCAGTTCTGATGATAGTCCACCGGCTGAAATTATGTAGTCAACAAGGAAACCTAGTTAATTAACACGTGAAAGCATATACAGTATATACTTTATATTCCGAAGTGATATCACAGTCTAGTATATACAGTCACGAAGCTCAATACGTAGGGAATACAGTATGTATCCATGGATAGTTGCTAACCACTAGGATTGCTACTATCGCCTCATCACATACAATCTGAAACAGTACAGACACAGTCTATTGTATCTAGTACCCTCATCATCTCAAGCTTCGTGACTGTATATAGTAAATTGTGGTAATATAGTGTTAAAAGTTGTGTAATCAAGATGTATATAGGCCTACTACTGTATATACTACGAACATGTTCCCTCTTCTCCTTTCCTCTCCTCCCCCTCCTCTATAGCTCCCTCTCCTGCCCACTCCTACCTTCATGTCTTAAAAGCAGTTAACTACTCTTCGTAATGTGGATGTGGAAGAAAAAATGGAAACTTTCTTGCAACAGTACAGAAGTTGTTTACTATAATTAATAATACTTTCATCATTATTATCGCAGTCATAACTCTCTTCATGTAATCTACTCCTATTAGACGAAGTAGGATGTAACACAAAATAATAACATTATTATTATTATTATTATTATTATTATTATTATTATTATTATTATTACATATTTAGACTGCCTGACGAAATTCATCTACCTTGTAATCATTGATAGGTCTTAATGCGTACAAGTTACTGAAAGAGATAAATTAATTGGTTGATTTGTAATCTAAAGATATCACAGAAATAAAAACAGAGAATTTCCTAATTATTTCCGAATCTTACAAACGAATTCTGACATAAACAACGGTTCTAGTTCGTCATTAGTACGAAGATAAATCTGTGCATACGATTGACCAGCTTCCTCTGTTAAATGATAACTAGACTTCGAAGTTAAGGCACATTTACTCCGAAGTTAAGTACATATAGAATAATACAGTGTTTACAAAGCAGCTGACAAGGTAGACTCTCCCCTCACATACATATCATGTCAGTTAGATGGGACTTTTGCAATACAGCTGAGGAAGAAAAAAAAATAAACGTTCATCTCAAGGACAAACGTAAATATTACGTACGTCAGAATATATTGTATTACTGTCTCTGGGGTGTGCTATTTCTTTTTTGGCCTATAAACAGTTATATAGGGAAATACTATTTTCTGAAAGGTACTTTGTAACAATTTCATGAATACTAATACAAATAATGATAATAATAATAATAATAATAATAATAATAATAATACTTCATTATTAAAATGTCAGAACACACATCATTTGTAATAAATGAATATTAATACATGGGAAGTGATAGGACTTCTTTTTGGCGCTACGTGAACTTCATATATGTTGACCAAAACCATTCTCCTTTCTCTTAAATTTTCTAATGAGGACATTAACAAAATTTGTCTAATGGTATTGGGAGATTCATTATCCATTTTACACAATCACTTGTATAGCACTACGTAATATATATATATATATATATATATATATATATATATTTCACTTCATTTCATTATTCTTCATTGTACTTTCATCTCATGTTTTCCAAAATCATATTGTACTTTATTTTTAAATTTATCATTGTTCTGTATTCTCTCCGCAAATCATATTATATTTTATTTTTAATTTAACCTCTGCTTTGTATTCTGGACCCTAATGGTCAGCCGTAGATGTCGGCCAGATGTCCCAAATTGTGGAATTAGTAGTACATAAAGTACAATATAAGAAACGAAGCGAAATAATTACAGTAATAATTTCTGTAATTATTATAAAATAATTATTATAAAATAATTATTATAAAATAAGATCACAGGAATAGACTTCTCTGAGAATAAACTTACTGTAGAAGAAACAACATTTACATAAAACATTTAGAAATTAATATGTTCTGTTTAATATAAATCTAACCCCATTACGAGTAAAATTCGTGTTCGGGGAGACAACTGAGCATAGAGTATGAACAAACGAAGATAATATTATACTTAATGAAAATAACTCAAATACCATATTGTATTTAGTAAGAAGTTAGAATGGAAGTTTTGTAGGTTAACTTGATAACAAAATAGAGTTGGCCTAAACTGAGAATCAAATGAATTAAAATGAAGTACCGGTATCACAAATTCACAAGGTATGTTAAATATAATATATTAATGTTAATTTAAATTACGTATTCTAATTAATCATATTTCTAATTTGGATTTATGTCATAATTTTTAATGCAGATGCCGGTACTTCACAATAATTTGATTACTGTATAAATGCTTAGTCCATAATTCTGTATCTTTTCGCCAGCAGTTGTGATGTATTTTGCCTTATAATAAAATATAGCATACTTGTTTCTACTTGTGAGGTTTTTTTTCCTTGTAGAAGGTATTTAATAATTTATATTTTTTAATTTGTTCCAATTGAATTGCTGTAGACATCGCAATGGCTTCGCGTTTTCCAAGCAAAGTAACGTTACTATTATAATATAATAGTAACTTTATAGTTATATATTGCAATTGTAATCCGCGCAAGTACTGGTGTCACAAATTTTATCTCTAGAACTGAAAGGTTAATAATAAAATAACAATCACATATTCGTTGTATCATATTTGATCTCTGAAATATGTAAGCCAACTACAGGGATATTTGTTCGAACTTTCACCGTAGGATTTTAGTGAACATATTTCCTGGGGAGATACTATCATTATACAGCCATTTCTACTTTCTTCGTCTGCAGGTGATTGTCAATTTATGAACACAATATGGAGTTGTATGGAAAATGGAGTAATTCTAGAAAAAAATATTCTACACAGGTTTCTGGAAATTGAACTCATTCTCATTTCTTCGGTGTGGAAAGCCATTGCTAATCTAATTTAGTTATTTAATAACTAATATTTAGCGTCGATGGGATTGTTGATAGCGAGATGATGCCGAGGATTCGCCATAGATTACCTGAAATTTGCCTTACGTTGGGGAAAACCTCGAAAAATCCCAACCAGGTAATCAGCCCAAACGGGAATCGAACCCGCGCTGGAGCGCAATCCAGATCGACAGGTAAGCGCCCTAACCGACCGAGCTACGCCTGTGGCTGAAAACCATTGCTCTATCCCTATATATTGCGTTGGATACTTCAAATATTCTATGTTAACTCAAGAAATAAGCACATTTTATTAATTAATAGTATAATTTATTTCATTGTAGAAGGTACATCCATATAGAAGTCATGTAGGTAGACGTTGTCTTGTGTAATACCTAATATCAGACATCGACACATTCATAGTTTTTTATCTTCACAGCTTTAGCATCGCTAGAAGTTCATTAATACTGTATGTTTTAAGTATCCTTAAATCAAATAAATAGAATAAAATTTAATTAACGAAATACATACAGTATATTTTCTTGTACAAATTTACATTGAAAAAGCGAATATTGCAATTTTATTTCACTTTGTAAGCTTTACTCCGTTATACATTATGTAAATACCCAAGTTTCGTCTTCAACAAACGTTTAATGCTATTATATGTAAACGAAAAAATATTTAGTCTACGATATTGCAGTAATATTAAAAGAACACAGAAAAATGATCATAAAACAGTTTATATCTGTATTGTGCTGAAAATAAGTTTAGTTTTTATAACAACTGAATTTATAGTTTATTGAGATAATAGTCTAATCCCTTTTATTTCTGTCCATATTAATTTATTTGAGTGTACCGAACATGGCAAAAAATTGAGAGGGGATAACTCCAAAGAAATACTGCAACGATATGATTGGCTATTATCGCTCACACAACTCCCTTCACTCACACGCGGATACCTCTCTCCAGCTTATACGATGCAACGATTACTGCGCTGTTTGTAACAGACATTGACGGTAATAAGTTAGTAACTAAATATCAGAATATAATATGAAGAAAATAATGAGCGAAATGTGAAATTAAAATTGTGAAATATAAGTTATGTTATTTTATAAATATCATTTAATTTTTTCAATAAAAGACCTCAATTATGGTATACACATCGTGGCACTTGGCAACAAGGCACACACACAGAACTGAAATACCGAAAGCAAGGAGACTGTACACAACTGCGACGCGGTTCTCATAGCTGGTATAGTCGTCGAATCGTTCGTATAGCAATGTGGTATGCTGAACTTTGTTTAATATTCTGGCGGATTTGCATTTGATCTTCAACTTTGAAAGCTTAGGATGGAATAATATACGGTACGTATATAATATTAGTATAATTTATTAATAATGGTATCTCTTAAAAATAATTTATCTTGCTATACAAGAGTATACACAGTTTTACATGAAGTTTGAATATCATTAGTCTCTGATATAGTTGTTTTTTAAGTCATTAAGAAAACGTTAACTGCAATATTTGTTTCAGAAAATCTAAACACAAAATCATTCTTCACTCAAATTCATTGCCAAGAGTACTATTTTAATATTACACGAGAGAATTTGTATTGCAATATAACATTTTTATAGAAATGTGATTGTACTTAAATTGAAATGTGTAATTCACATACTTTATTATTACTATGTTGAAACGTTAATTTCATTTCAATTAGAATACAGAATTAGTGTATAGACATTTTTAAATGTAACCGGAAAAAGAAAATATGTTAGAGAAATCGCTTTCTGTAAGAAGAAAAGTATTCTATTAATGAAATTTTAGTTAATATGTTTAGTGTTAAAAATATTTCTAATATAGAAACTTCATGAAACCTATGATATGAATATTACTGATTTTTTTCTTGAATTCGGGAAAGTTGAGAAAGTACGCTCAATACAATTAAAATTACATTCAAATGTAATAAAAGTAAAGTAATTTGTACGGATTATTTAGTAACTTGTAATTTTAGCAGATTTTATTTGCTTTGAAAAGTTTTCACATGGACGAAATTGTATTATTTTAGAAGTATGATTACTGAAAGTATTATAAAGTTCGTCCGCATTTTTGAGTATGTCTTAGAAAAATTTAAGTGTTTGGTGGGAGTAATTGCTATTCACCTTTCTTTTTATAACTATTGTAAAGGTTTAACAATCATAGGTATTAATATTGTTAACTTTTGTTTGCATATTAACACTGTGTATCTTAATACAGTAGCCTACCATTTAGATCATTATATTTAGAAATTGATGTATGCATATTTGTAATGTTGTATGCATGTGTAACTACGCATGGTGTTCATATAATTTAAAATTTTGGGGCAATGTTTCCTAGCTCATACGAAAGAGTATTACCGTTTTATCGATAGCACAAGAATCTTCAGAAGGTAAAAACATACGTACTGGTTCCCATTAAAGTAATATCAGCGTTCTTAGCTATAGATTTCCCTGTGTGCTATATTAACCCTCCGACAAGAAAACTTGTCATGTTAATTATATTTAGGTCGATCTGTACAATATTCACAAAGAATCTTGAAACTAATTTGAATATGGGTTTGAACTGTCTTAAAATGGTATCCTATATCAGCAATGACGCGTCAATTTCCAGGTTATTCAGAAAATCCTTGTGTTGACATTCCATAGTCTACATTTGACGGTAGATGTCTGTTCACTCAAATTACGTGTATATTTTAGTCCACATCTTTAGAATAGTGGTCAGCGTACCTTATTATGAATCTATCGGACCCGGGTTCGAATCATGGTTAAGACAACGTAATCTAGAATTAAATTTGTTGCATAAATGACATTTCTAATATTACAAACACAAAACTTGCATAAATTAGACTGTACCAACCTCGCATATGAAACTGGAAACATGCATCCAGAATCAGCATAATAGGAATGTCAAGTCCGTTCATAACGTTATCGGATTTTCTGTCGCGATCACAGCTCATAGCCGAAGGCGAAATGGAAATTAGAAGCGGAATCAATAACCGCGTATCCGATAACGATTTTTTTCGTGAAATATTTAAATAACATTGTACTTAGAAGACTACATACTATGTAGTTTAATTACTGATTAATGCCGCACTTTAACACTATAAGGACCTGGATTTTCTAACTACTTAATACGGCCAGCACCGGGTCGTTTTGATCCGTCAATTTTTATCCGTCAATTTTTCTCTTGTTAGAAACTTATATATGAAATAATCTTACCACAGACTTAGTGACTGTAATGAAATAGTTGAGAGTTAATTTCAGAACATAATTCGAGACTGGTATACAATTTTTGTAAGAAAAATTGTTATGCTTAGGTGAAAAAATTTGTTTTAACTGTGTATAACTACTAACATATTACATACATACTGCTCATGGGCAGGTCTTTCACTACAAACCCAGCATTCTCCAGTGTTCCCTATTTTCTGGTTTCCTCTTTGTCTCTTCATATGATCTACAAATCTTAATGTCGTTTATCATCTGATATATTCTTCTGCCCCGAACTTTTCTCACGTTCACCATTGCTTCCAGTGCAGCCTTCAGTAGGCAGTTTCTTCTCAGCAAGTGACCCAACCAATTCCTCTTTCTCTTTCTGATCAGTTTCAGTATCATTCTTTCTTCACACACTCTTTCCAACACAACTTCATTTCTTATTCTGTCTGTCCACTTCACACGTGCCTTTCTTCTCCATATCCACATTTCAAATACTTCTATTCGTTTCTCTTCATCTCGTAATATCCATGTTTCTGAACTAACATTAATTCTGCCATTGTTCAGATGCAATTATCATATGCAAGGAATGTTAACTCAATTTTATATTACTGTATATGTATATATTGGTTATTACAATCACATCTTGCTCGTACATACATTATTCTTTCTGAACATTGACCACACAAAAATTTGTTACTTTGCGCAGACATGTTTTATTTCTGCTATGACAACCTTCAATATGAAGGTCTTCCTCTCAGGTTTCCTGGACACTGATGGAATATAAAATCTTGCGAGATATAATTAGGGTCACCAGTGTTGTTCTCATCTTAGTCACAAAAGCTAACTGGATATTCTCACCGAATATATTTCTGACAATGTTTCTAAATAATGCAGAATTCATCTCTCATAATCTTTCGTGCCAGACGTTTATCTTTCGAATTACTGTATCTCGTGCCAGGTTTGCAAAAGAACTAGAGATGGGGATGATACATCGGTTATTACGAAATACCAATATTTTTGTTTCGAAATAGCGATATATCGGTATAGAAAATTTTGATTCAATATATCGTATAATATATCGGTTTTCTAAGAAATGTATAGTTTTTTTAGGAATTGTCATTATCAGCATCAACAAAATACACACTAGACAACTCGATAATTCTCAGAGATGGCGCTAATGAAGGTGGACAGTTGAATAAATTGTGCAACATTGAAATATCCGATCCAATCAATACGAGCTCTGATTGGCTGAAATTCGAATTCAGACTGATTAATATGCAGTACCAAATTCAAAATGCAACATGTGCAAACACTGCGAACGTGGAAGTGAGACAGAAGATTTATCTACTACTGTTTTAGTGTCAATGTTCTCCAAGGCAGGAGCAACTGCCGCTCTGAAAAGGAACCTCTGACCTTAAAACGGCTATCAAAACATTTATTTTTGTGTTGTGAAATGGAAAGAGAAACAAGGATTTAATACCGGTATGATATTTGTTTACGGCTAGTATTTGTGCCCAATGGCAGTTCTTTCACTGCAAACCCAACATTCTCCAATGTTTACTATTTTCTGCCTTCCTCTTAATCTCCGCATATGATATGTCAATTTCAAAGCTAATAATTAATATTAAAATTTAAGCAAGTTTAATATAATAAATGTACACTTGAAAATGTAATTGCATTAGTATTAATTTGCTTATGGGATAGCGATATATCGATATTTTTTGCAATATATATATATCGATTATCGAAATTAGGTTTGCGATATATTGCAATATCAATATATCGATATTTAAATTATTTCCTCCATCCCTAAAAAGAACTACAGTAAATGGCGAATAGGAATCTTGAAATAGAATAATGAAATACTTCACACGGTTGTCAAAAGAAATGCCGCTGTCGTTCAAAATATATAGACTATTTTAATGTCGCAGAAAAGCAGTTATAAATTCCCTATTGTCGTTCGTATATTTTGAGTATCAGCCATTGTACGTAATGGGAATATTTTCGGTAATATTAAAGACTTGCTGTATACATTCTATAAACTTGCCACATGGCGACCATGTATTGAGTTCATTTTTAGGCAACGTAAGACTATCATAAAACATCAATGTATGTAGTTTGCTGCTGCATGAGATAGAGGGAACAGACCGGTCAAAATGATCTGTGTTGCTCCTTCTAGGTAGCTGTACTTGTTAAGCCCATAAATAACGTTCGAGACTTGAAATTTTCAGGGGACATAAAGAGAGTATATTTAATAAAAAATCCCGAAAAACGAACTTGATGAGCCAATACGCAGAGGAGATACAAATAAATATCAAAATGGGTCAATATGACCGATTGGTCCTTCTAGTGTTAAGAGTTCAACTTTAAAAAGCGGTATATTAAAGCCACCTACACGTTCTCAGAATATAAAAATTTGCTCTTCTGTTACTGGAGTAGAACAGTGCAGGTAAATGCTACACGCAAGAGCGTTTCACTTGCATGGGTTTGTAAAAAAAGAAAAAAAAAAGTTCGTACACTTGGCGTCTCCTCAACGCGCTGAAGAGGGGTGACAAAGACGGTAGGTTTCCTGCTGAACAAGGTTGGGCCACGTACTTCAACGGATGTCGCTATAACCACGCATAATCCTGTAATGTTGATTCATATTCGCCTTCTCGTTCTCTTCACTATCCGTTCACTTTTTTCAAATGTGGCCTGCAGTAAATTTAAATGTGTGTTGTTATTTTGGATGAGGAATAACATTCGAAACGAAGCTTAGAAATTTTTGTTGCTGTATTTAAAATTTTCGTAGTCGTATTTAATAAATTTATTCAAGTTAAACGAACTTTTCGTCGTTCAGTCCCCGAATTTGAACCAAATAAAATAAAACTTGCAACTGTTAAAGTTAAATATATTTCAAAGATAAATATAAACATACGTAGAACTCGAATAGGAGGAAAATCTGAGAACAGAATGAAAGAGGTTCGCTTGTGCATACTTTCATAATAAAATTTGCCCATGCACATTCCGCACGAATTCATAAAAATTGCTCAGGCAGCGTAAAGAACAGAATGGTTGTGTAACTGAACGTATGTAGAAAATAAATTTTGTATGTGCAGGATGAATCGTAACTATTATTTTCAGGGGGCTATTCTTTGAGATATTTCAAACAAAGTTGCATACAGTTTTGCTAGTTTTTGCTTTCTTTTCGAGGTAAAAATTGATTTATAGGAAATATTGCATACGGTAGCTTATTTTGGAAAAGGCATTGATTTAATTTCCAATATGCTCAGTTAATTTGAGAACTCTATTTTAGTAATAGATTATTGAAAAATTGCAATTTGCTACGAACAAATGTAACGTTTTAAAATTCCTTTTGAGAATGGAGTTAAATGTGTTCCGATCAAATTTATGCACTTGTAAAGGCCGAAACTAAAATTATTATTATTACTACCATATAATTATCTCATCGTTGATTCTGTTCATTATTCGTTTGCTTACACACAAAACTGGTTAGATGTATACGGTGGCCGGTAGGTGGAAACGATGCAACATTTCCAACAGCGAATCCATGTGACCTCTCTGTTATACCGTAAGTGAAATCCAAATTAAAAAATTGCTTAGACTTCGTTTTGTTTCATTGCACTTCAGTTCGTTTCCAGAGTTATTTTGCAGCACCTACTGTTCGAAAACTGCGTGCATATGTATAGGCCTATACGTTTCTACGTACATTAAAATACTGCAGTGTGTATGCATATGTGTAGGCTTATACAGGGTGTAAGGAGTATGTCATTATTTATAATCGTTGAGAAACTGCTACAAAATTTCGCCGATTAGGTAACCTACTTTGCTGAAAACGTAGACTGTACATCCTTCTTGCCGCATTTGAATTACGAAGACTTTCTCCATAAACTAATAACATTATCATGATATTCCTGAATGACATAGCAAGCTGTTTATCAAATACCTGTACTGAACTGCCATCAGCTTGGCAGGCGACCTGGGAGCTTGAACTCAGCTGAGCTGTACTTCTGTGCAGAGTAGTCAACTGCATGAGTCCTGCCGAACTTCTTGCCACGTCTCGGAGTATTGACAAATTTAAGCATGCATTATAATTTAATTTCACGAAAACTTAATAGAACACAAATATTTATTTAAACTAATATTAACTCTTTGCTAGATATACCCACTGATGCAATTATTGTTTTCGTATTTTTACTGACGATATAAGTAGTATAACGCAAATAAAATAAGGAAAGAAATATTTTTTCTGGGAAAACTATTATGTTTTGACTATGTTGTATGATCATTTTTTGATCCTGAGGCCGTCCCCGAAGACTGTGAGAAGAGCGGCACTTATACTCCTTACAGCTTGTATATTGTGTATGCTGAATATTTTATGGTAATTTATTAAAATTACTGTTTTATGAAGGAAAATAAGTTTCGAAATTTCCATAAAACTTGTTATGAAAGTACTCTGCCATAATAGACAAATTATGTTTATGCAGTAAGTAAAGGCATGGTTCTTGGGGTATTAGCACATGATTAGAAGAAATGGTTGTTCGCAGAGTTCATGAACTCATTTTTGGATCCAGACGAAATGATGCTGACGCTCTTATTCTCAGTAGACTACAGTGGTACAGGGCAGGCATTATAAGCGTGATACCTTGCGACTGTTCTGAAGTTTTTATATATAAACAGGACGAATATATAACCTAAAAAGATAGCTGCAAGAATTTATAATAGTTAGAAGTATTGTAACGTATATAGAAGTAAGAGATGAACAAATATTGTCAAATGACGCCGAAAGAAGAGTTCGATATCCATAGAGTATTGTAATATGATTTTTAATGGGTTATTTTAGGACTCTTTATCAACTGCTGTGATTATCTAGCGCCTGAATTATATGAAAGGTAGTAATGCCGGCGAAATAAGTCCAGGGTTCACCGCCGAAAGTTACCCAGTATTTCTTCTTAAGGGGAAAACCCCGGAACAATCACAACCAGTAACTCGTCCCAACGAGGAATTGAACCCGGAATCGCTCGTTTCACGGCCATTCAGACTAAACAGCTACAGTTGATAAAGCGTCGTAAAATAATCCACTTACGATAATTCATGCTGTTACCGGAACTGAACTATTCGCTATGCGCTCCGTTGAAATCTGCTGGGTGTCTGAATCCTTCTGGGTCATAATGGTACAGATTGTAGTGGAGTTTAAACTGACAAGCAAAAATTTTAATGGGGGGGGGGGTGACCGAAATTACGAGGCCGTCCAGAGAGTGATTTTCCCTGAGGGCGTTTACAGAGAGAAAGCACAATTTAATGCAAAGATTTATTGAAACAGATACAGAAATCGCTATTTTTCAACATGTTCCCCACTGGAATTGAGATTGAGACATTTGTCAACTTTTATATTCTTATGTCGTAGGAGTCTGCCGCTTGGGATCGGAACCAGTGTATGACAGCCGTCTGCACCTCTGTAGATCCCACAAATGTCTCAATTCTACTGGGGAATATGTTGAAAAATAGCGCAACAATTGCTGTGTCTGTTCCAATAAATCTTTACATGAAATTGTTTTCGTTCTATAAATGGTCCCAGGGAAAATTATTTTCTGGACGGCCTCATAATTGCGGTCGAGTGGCCAAAATTTGTATAAGCACTTCTTTTGACATTATTAACATGATGAAAGAAAAACATCAAGTTTTTAACTACCTCCATGAGAATGTTTGCTTGTGACTTTTTTGAGATAGGGAACCAATGGTCAGAAATGTCCATTTTAGGCGCCACGAGATCTTGAACAAGGAACAAGTTTGAGGAACTTTTTAACCTGCTTTGGTTTTCAGTACAACTGTCTACTGCATCGACATTTGGTGGCGTTAGCTTGCAAAACACAATCCCCTCGGGTAACGTAAACCATTCAAACGGGGTGGCAGGAGATAAGGTCCTATTAAGTGAACCTGTACAATTCTAGTCCACACATTGATGGGGAATAGTTGCTAGTCACCAGACATGAGGGTGGTAAATGTATTTATTCCTTCATGTAATGTGGACTTTATATCGCCAATAAAAATCTTGTAAACACATTCATTGCGCAAGTAGTTAGGTAATGATACTTCTATTACGTGATTAGTTAGGTAATGGTACTGGTATTACCTAAATGGTTGCGTAATGTTAATCGCACAATAAATTAAAAAAAATGAAATTGATTTTTTAATGTAAACATTAACAACATGTTCGACAAACTTTTTACATTTTCTTCGAAACACCAATCTTCATATTCTTTGTATTCCACTTCATATCTTCGCGGGATTTCGATGGTACTATACCTTCAGTTGCATAATTTGCAATACTGAATCGTAGTTTGAACTCATTTTAACAATTGTTTATTTCTCCTAGTACTACTATTTGTTATAATCAAAAGTGTGTTCAAAACTAATAAAACTGAGATAAACGAATCGCCTCTCGCAGAAAGAAACTAGTAATAAAACAATCGCCTCTTCACAAAAGACATGTTTAAGAATAATATAGGTAATATAGTAACTTGTATTAAAAATTTAATTTATTATAGAGGATAAAACGTTTTACGATATACTTGTAACTTCATGTTAGAATACTCCACTGGTTATGTAACTCGTATTGTAATATGAAATGTTACGATACTTATAGTACCGTAAATAACTATTTAGTTACTTCAGACATGACTATTGCGGTGTTTTAAAACACAATAATGGGTAAAATGGGCCTAATATTTGAACAGTAAAAACTGTAGGGAGTTCGGTATAGTAACACAGTGCTGAATAAACCATCAGCTTTGTGTGTGAAATCATTTGGCCCCATTGATTGCACCCGAAGTGTGTTCTGCCCAAGGGCTGTATTTCACTGCAGACTCAGCATTCTCCAGTCTTTCCCATTTTCTGCCTTTCTCTTTGTCTCCTTGTATGATCCTTCTATCTTAATGTAGTCTAGGTATCACCTGATATCTTTTTCTGCCCGAACTCTTCTCCCATTCACCATTCTTTCCAGTGCATTGTTCAGAAGGCGTTTTCTTCTCAACCAGTAACTCAGCGAATTCCTTTTCCTCTTTCTGATCAGTTTCAGCATCATTCTTTCTTCATCCACTCTTTCAAGCACAGTTTTGTTTCTTATTCTGTCTCTCCACTTCACACGCTCTATCCTTCTCCATATCCACATTTCAAATGCTTCTAGTCTCTTCTCTTCACTTCGTCGTAATGTCCATGCTACACTCCACACAACGCACTTCACCAGTATCTTCCTAAATTCTTTCTCCAGAGGTCCGTAGAATATGCTTCTTTTTCTATTAAAAAGTTCCTTTGCTATTGATTGCTATTTTCCTTTTGACTTCCTGACAGCAGCTCATGTTACTCCTTATAGTACACCCCAAGTATTTTAAGTCGTCCACTTGCTCTACTGCTTCATTTAGAATTCACAAACTTAACTTTACTTTTTTTTACTGTTACCATGGTCTTAGTCTGGTTGACATTTTTCTGTATTCCATACTGCTTACAGCTGTCATTTAGCTCCAGTAGCAGAATTCCTTAGTACAGGGATACAGAACTGGGGAAGAGGTGTGGAAGTATGGGAAAAGAGTTTGTTCCCCGTCCACAATCCTTGACATTCAATGACGCATCTGTGACGTTTCGTAAACATACTGAATACATCTCTCTTCTGCCCCTACCATGTCCAATGACGCGAGGGTTGAAAGGAAGGGGTGAGGTACATGTTCCGGCTTGTGACGTTGTCGCAATTAAAGCACAGTTTTGCGTCCCTGCTTAGTATCATCTCCTCTTCTGCTAACAACGCCATATCTTATATACTTTATTCTTCTTGCTCCTACTATCACTCAAAGTTTGCAGTTTTTCTTGGGAAAGGGAAATGCGGCAGCTTCCCGTTGCTTTCCGCACACCACACTCTCTTTCGCATCTTAAAAGATCGCAGTGGGCCCTAGCGTGGAGGTGAATAATGTGGATTTGACTAATTAGGCCCTCTGGACTCCACCGAAATTCACCGCAAGGGTTAAATATAAGTTATTTCAGGGTTTTTGACTCTATCAGAAACCGGGACATCTCAATTAGCCTTTGATTAGGACTATATGAGATTATGTAATTTCGGAACATGGAATACACTAAAAAGGGGAAACCTAATTAAAGGAGTTCGATCCGCTGCTGAGTAGAGCAGTGGTAGAGCATTCAGTACATAGAACTGAAGGTCGAAGCGAGTTTTTCTCAGTTAATAATAAATGACCATAACAGAGAATTCTGTAGGCTTAAATAATTATGACATTAGAACTTGTATATAAGCTGAAGGTTGTATAAATTTCAAATCATTGTGTAATACAATTTTCTTCTACAGCCCATTGCTATTAGTATAGTAATGTAGTCCACGATAATTCGATAGGGCTAATAGTTGACTTCGGGTGCAGGCCTACAGATTTTTAGAACGTTAATGTTATTTTTAATAAATTTGCTCGTTGTAATGCAAACCAAAGCAACTGAAATTTGATTTTCATTTTATCTCGTAGTGCGTGGTAGAAATACACGTCAATGTTCGTTTTAATCAAGTAGTTGTTTTAATGCAAACCAAACAAAGGAAGATTTGCTTAATGTTTTCATTTTATTGTGTAATGTGTTGTAGAAATGTACTTGTTAAATTAGGACTGTAACTTGATTACTAATACCCTACACCGCAACTGCACGTTGCACAAAATAGATTTGTTTGGTTTATATTTCTTAATTATGAAATAAAATGTATATGGATTATGAGTCACTTCAATGTTTTAATCGTTCATAAGCTTTTTCAGTTAGAACAAAGTCATTAAAAACGAAATTTCAAACCTATGTCGTAAATGTATCGTCGATTTTCTGCAAACGGACTACCATATCGATGGCTAAGAAGTGATACCTCGTATCTACACAAACGGTAATTTAGTTTGACTGAATTATTATTTAGGTTACGTTATAATTTCGAGGGAAAAATTGTTCCGGGGCCGGGTATCGAACCCGGGACCTTTGGTTAATCGTACCAACGCTCTCCCACTGAGCTACCCAGGAACTCTATCCGACACCGAGCCAATTTTTCCCTATATATCCACAGACCTCAAAGTGGGCTGACAACCGTCAAGCAACCAACATTTGAGTGCACACTAACTCTGTGTGACTTTAAATTGTGGTTTTCTGTTATGTACAGTGATGTGTATTATGCAAATTAAGCTTTCAGGAATACCCGGCCCCGGAACAATTTTTCCCTCGAAATTATTCAAATTAACTTTACAGGGAGTTATTCCTGAAAGCTTAATTTGCGTAGATTACGTTATGTTCACAAAATTGGACAGTTACTGGTAGCTAATATTTTGTCCTCCAGTAGATCTTCCAAAGTAGAAACATATATAAAAAGTTCGTCTATTTTGACAAAGATTAATGTTTAACAGTCGCATACCAATGGGGGGGGGGGTGGGTCAGTTATTGACCCCAGAGAATATCTTTAGTGGTTTCTCTTTTATTATTGGGAAATTTATGCTATGCTTTTATGACATTTTTTGTTATGTTGTAGTCATTGTAGCAGAAAATTAACTTTTGGCGGCAATCCATTGTCGAGTTATAGTGATTGTTGTCGGTACATGCGCATTGGATTTCTTATTTCCATTTATGTTTCAGTAATTTTAACGGAGCTAAGTGGTTGTATTTATTTCTTTGACGATAAATATGGCTAAGAGGAAGCGTATGACAGAGGCAGAGATTGATGAGGCGATATTTGACAGTTCTTGTAGCGAAACTGAAGATGTTGTTCCGCAGCCTATAGGAGAAGATGTATCAAGAGAAAGTAGTGAGTCCGAGGAAGAAGAAGGTAGGCCTAACGTTTGCTTCACTCCTTTGTGTAATAACACAATTTTTTGTAAATAAACTACTGGTCAGAAACTAGGCATAATAGGTTTCTGGTTACGTACGTGATGCATGTAAGTACTTATTGTTTTAGAAGTTCAGCCCGTACGAAGGCGTCCACGTCCGGAAGCAAAAATCGACCAACCCCCTGGAAATATGACTGCTCCATCTGGTATGATATGGAAAAATGAACCCAGTACAAATCAGAGAAGGCGTCACTCCGCTAACATCATGAGAACCCAGGGAGGACCTAAGCCGGGAGTGAAGCCTGACACTCCAAGGAACGCATTCTGTATGTATTTCGATGATGAAGTTCTAAATATTATTTTGATCTACACGAACCAGAGATTGGAAATATTCAGACAATCGTGTACTGATGCATTTATTCGAAATTCGAAAGATTTTGTCCAAGAGGAAATTTTAGGTGTTATTGGAGTTCTTCTAAACTGTGGGGTGAATCGACAAAATAAAGACAATGTTCGTGAGCTATATAGTGAAGAAAATTTTCCACTATATAGAGCTACATTTTCAGAACACAGATTTAGATTGTTACTGAAATGCCTGCGTTTTAATAATTCAGTTACACGTGAAGATCGGAAGAAGAGAGATAAATTTGCTCCTATCAGAGATATTTGGAATATGGTGGTGAGAAAGTTTCCTATGTTTTACAACCCTAACGAGTCTGTCACTGTTGACGAAGAACTAATAACATTCCATGGGCGCTGTCCATTTAGGTTGTATATCCCAACCAAACCAGGTAAATATGGGATAGAAGTAAACCTGTTGTGTGATTCCAAGACAAACTACTGCCTCGCAGGAGACCCTTATGCAGGAAAGGTTGAATCTGAGCAAAGAAATCATAACAGTGGTCCTGAAGTTGTGAAAAGATTGGTTCATGTGTCTAACTTGGAACAATCAGGACGAAACATCACAATGGACAGGAAATTCACAACCATGTTGCTTGCAACGGAATTGTTGAAGGAGAAAGTAACTACAGTTGGCACTATACGAAGTGACAGAAGAGATTTACCGACAGAACTTCGCCCTGTTTCTTTGAAAAATGCCCAACCTGGAACAGTTAGATTCGCCTTCACTGAAGATACCACCTTGGTCAGCTATGTCCCAAAGTAAGGAAAAGTTGTGACAGTCCTTTCTACGCAACATTATGACATGAAGGTGACTGATGATAAGCCAGATATAATCCTGTTTTACAATTCTACTAAAGCAGGAGTGGATGCTCTTGACAAGTGCATAAGAACATACTCTTGTCGTCGAGGAACGCGGCGATGGCCAATGGCGGTTCTATTCAACCTCATTGACATTGCAGCATATAATGCATATATATTGTTTCGTGAAACTAATGATCAATGGGCTAAACAGTACTCAAAAAAGGATTCTGGAAGGAAATATTTTTTGAAAGAACTGAGTCGACAACTTTGCATCATAAATATGAAGAGGCGTGCTGAAAATTCAGTTGGCCTACACACAAAGTATATAGATGCTTTACGTATCTTTGGCTATAATTGCAATCAACACCAAGGTGCAGTGAGCAGAGGAAGTGTACGTTCAGAATTACAAAGGAAAGTAACACGTAATGCAGTGACAAATATTCCAAAGGCCGTTGTTATTTATGCCCAAGAAGTAAGGACCGCAAATACATGAAGACCTGTACTTCATGTAATAAGTACATATGTTCTGCTCATATGACGGAAGAAGAGTCCATTCCTATTAGAACCTGTTCGCAGTGTGATTCTGAACGACTGTTTCTGTTTGCATAAGTCTTGAATACAGCAAGTAAAATTGTATCAGAATTCCTGTATTTCTCAGAATGTTTATATATTTTGTATCTGTTCAAAAATGCCTTTTTGTAAAGTAAAATACATTCAATAAATTGATATAAGATTCCTTAAGCCATAAAGATTACAAAAATATAAAGTTTATATAGTTTAATTGCAAGAAAAAATGTAAACTCCGTGGGGTCAGTCACTGACCCCACCATTGGTATCAGTTGGTGTAATAATGGGCATTGGTATGTGACTGTTAAAACAGTTTCCTGATTCACCTGTAAATTCACTGATATGCCCACTTCTTATAATAATAATAATAATAATAATAATAATAATAATAATAATAATAATAATATAATACGTGGCGCTACAGCTATTTAAGAGTCCACATCGATTAGCCAGCTGCTGGCCATACGCCCACATGTCGAAGCAGAGGTGAAAGATCAAACCAGAATGGAGGTATCGTGTGATTAGCACGATGATGCCTCCAGCCGTTATAGCTGACTTTCTTACCCGTATTTCGCTACCTATCGTAGCTCTCAAACTGCATCACTATTCTGTATGGACACCGGTTCCATTCACTTGGTGAAATTTCATGAGAAAATTCTTTCTCCCCCCTCCTCCCCCCATGAGGACTCGAATCAGCGCACATTTCGTACCGCGAGTTCTAGGCAACGCCACGGAACGGGACACGAACACTTCTTAACCATCGATATGATGAATTAGCAACGTTGCCAAGTGAATGTGTTAATTAAAGATTATTATGGATACTCTGAATACAAAAGCAAACCATTTAAAGCAGAACGAATGAGTTTTCTAATACCTCATTTAGGATTCGCTCGTTTAGGTGAAAAACGGAACTAGTCTATTCGAAATACTTCTAAAAGCCAAACATAAAATTGAGTAGATAAAAATACAAACAATGGCTGCAACACTTGGAGAGGATGGTCAAATCTTCCAAAACTCCGATCGCTAAGGGACATCGGAAATTAAGATGGATATAATAGGTTCACTTACTTGCATTGTTGAGTTTCTCAGAACAGAACATAGATGCTTCTTAACCCATTGTATTCATTATGGGTAGGGAGCGAATTCACGTGCCATAAAAATGGCAAAATATGCATACACATATGATCTTAAAAACTAGGATAAATGCACTAAAAATAACAAAATATATGCAAAATATGCAATGTTAAAATAAAAATAAAATTATTATTATTATTGTTATTATTATTATTATTCATTTTTTTATCTGTACATAAGAATATTGAGACGCTAAAGTTGCGTGTCCGTTAACCCACTGCTTAAGCAGTACACTTCTAACAAATTTTTCGTTAGGCATCGTTGATAAAACTAATTCAAAATTAATAATTTTCTTGCAGCTAAGTTGTTCTAAATACAATGCACTACACACACTGTCGAAGCTTCTGACTTGTCTCCACAATAAAATGAAATATTCTGATTTTACTTGTCCGCAAGTAGAGAACAGAAAACTGCATTATCGTGCTTATTATTTTTGACAGAAGGCGAAATTCGAGTTTAGCGAGTACAAAGAAGTCTATCAACACTTCCCCCAAGTTCAACGCCGATCATATTGCGACGTTCTCGTGACAACTGTCAACATATTACGAACGTGCGAATGAAGTAATCGATAAGGCGGCTTCTTGTTTTTATTAATTACCTATTCTTCCAAGCTCAACTTTCATCCATCATAACGTCCCAATATTATACATTTGCAGTCATTGTCCACCATGATTAGCCGACAACAGTGCACTGTATGTTGTCAGATTGCAATAAATAAAATATAAATACTAAATTGTTTCACTGTCTGAGTTTCTTCTGTTTCCATCTTTTCGATTTTCCGTATACTTAATCTCGATTAATACCAGCACGCTAGAAAGTAACAAAATGTGCTTTCATATGCGCTGAAAGCTGAAATATGCATTAACCACTTAAATATGCAAATATATGCACTATAAAATCTTGATTTTTGGTTGCAAGTAATTTGAAATAAGTTAACATTCACATAATTGTAGCATATGATTTGAAACTAAGGAATAAAACATACAAATATGCTATACTCCGTCCCTAATTGAGTTAGTTCTTCTAAGCTAAGCGATAAATTTCTTTTGTTTCATAACTTATAAATAAAATAAAAATGCGTTTCGCTGTAATATTTTTATCACTATGAGACTCAAACATTACGATTAACCTGGGAACTACTTTCTTGAATGCATATTAATTAGACTTACGAAAATCGTTCTATCTTTAACAGTGAAGAGTTGTAAAGTGACGCCAAAAATTTTTCCTTGCATTTTTAACTATGTCCTGATTGTACCTATGCAGTGTAAAATATTACCATGGCAACTAAAACTTACCATTAAGCAAAGCCTTATGGTATAGTCAAAAAAGCAACGTACAATGAAAATGCAAGGAAAAAGTTTGTCACTGTACAAGGTAACAGCCACTCCTATTTAACACCAAGAACAAGATTGGCTGGAAGATAGGAAACCCTATAGTGAAGGTACCGTTACTACAGCCTTCCATCATCATCATCATTATCATCATCACAATCCACGTGCCAGTCTTGGCCTTCTGAAGTTTTCCTCATTCTTCCCTATTCAGTGCCGAGCTTCTCCAGTTCTTAATACAAATTATCTTTACATCCTCTCGCTCATTCTTACCATCTTAACTTAGGTCTCCCGACTTTCCTGCCTTCTGACACTGCATTAACCGTTAAATTGGCAATGTATCCTGTAGGATACAACAGGTTAACAGGCTATATGCTATAATTTTACTACTAAGATTTATTTAAAATCTTCCGTCCTCAAGTGAGGTCGACCACTGGGATCCGGAATTAACAAACATAAAAAGATAAAGGGAAATGAAACTAGTAAAATAATTATTCGATTTGTACATTAAAACAACACTTTGTGTTGACATATAAATAATAGTGTAGAATTTGAAAAGAGGCCTTCAGAATTTCCATCACAATCTTGTGAACCTCATGAAAGGGAATGTTAAAGGATTTAAGGATATTACCTGTAAATTTTAGTAAACAACCCTTCGCTCCAAATAGTAAGCCTGTAACATCCCAGTTGTAAAGCAAAATGCCATATTTTTCACTGAGGTATGGAAGACAAGTCACATATTTAGCTCGCTTGTCATCATTTATCTGCTGTGCCTGATTCGTGTCTCGTTCAAAGCAAATCGTAGGGTCTAAGACCACCGCTTTCTGGAGTATTCTATTGATGGCAACAAAGAGTTTGTAATACTTACTAGAGACACAGACCCGTGAGTGGCAGGCAAGAAAAATGTCACAAATTGAATCGGCTAGCATCTGCTATTAAAGGGAGTGTTTGCGGCGCGAAATTCGAAAACAGTACCACAATATTTGATGTAGCCTGGTGATACACTGTTTTAAACATTTTTTTAACAAGGATGGATAGTGATGAAATAAACATGAATGGCAGAGGAGCGCTATATTTATTAAAGTATTACAATGATTCATCTTTGGCGATATTCTAAAAAATAAATTAAATCACCCATATACACTCGAGATAAGTATGTGAAATATTGAATAATGGCAATGTCAACATTAATTTTCAGTATTACTAGTATTGTTTTAAGGACATAATAATGGCTATTTACTGTAATGTTTAAAATGATCTATATTTCAGTCCTTTCATGCAAAGGAAGAGGAAGGTATATGGTGCTTAGAAAATATTTAGTGGTGAAATATGAGATCATAAAAATTCTGGAAACTGATTTAAAACACGAAAATAAATTTTATCATACAACAATCTATTCATTGTGTAGTTGATACCACCAAGTTAGAGGTCAGACTTTTTAATAGAATTAGTAGCGGTAATAATAGGCCTAGTAGTAGTGGTAATAATAGGCCTAGTAGTAGTAATAATAGGCCTAGTAGTAGTAATAATAGGCCTAGTAGTAGTAATAATAGGCCTAGTAGTAGTAATAATAGGCCTAGTATAGTGGTAATAGGCGTAGTAGTGTTGGTAATAGGCCTAGTAGTAGTGGTAATAATAGACCTAGTAGTATAAGTAATAGACCTAGTAGTACAGGTAATAATAGGGCTAGTAGTAGTGCTAATAATAGGCCTAGTAGACCTATTAGTAGTGGTAATAGTAGGCGTAGTAGTAGTGGTCATAGTAAACCTAGTAGTAGTGGTAATAATAGGCCTAGCTAGGCCATTAGCCATATTTTCACTAATTTCTTTGCATTTAATACAACCAAAAACTAGAAGCGCATACTGTACAATACGGAAATTACATGATTAATTCATTTATTGTGAAACAAAACAGTTTTAGACAGATATAGTCTGAGGATTTTTCTTATGCACTCTATTATAATCCACTGTAATGTGATGGCACATAACCCTTACATACATTGTTGAAATCAACCTTATAAACCTGATTAATGTGTTTCCGGAAAAACTTTATCCAAGAAATATTCCGACATTCTGTAAACACATTCAAAGGAGGAACTGCATTTGGAACATTCTTCCAAATATTAAGATATGCATGCTTTCCTGAGCATCCTACAATAGTAGTTATGTTGTAACAATTATTTGAGGCACAGTATTTCACTATTTGCTTATTATTTCCCTTCAAGTGTACCTATATTTTATTCGTACTCCTCAATAAGCATGAACTGCTCGCACTCCCGGCGAAGCATAAACTCCCCTTAATGGCTGCAGAACAGCGATTCAATTTTGTACGCGAAACTAGCGCCGTTGGTGTCTCTAGTTATATATTACAAACTCTTTGGATGGCAATTATATCCACCCTTCTATGAGAACCATTTTCAGACACAATGAATTTCCTCATGTACTTCTCATCCTCTGTTTCTTAGCAGGTTGGCAATTTCTGCACGGGCACGATGGTGTCTATTGTTACGCAGTAGCTCTCCCTTCTTACAGAATCCCAGTACGTGGCCAAGTGTTTGTCTCGCTGCAGCCGGGATGGCGACAACGGGAAGTACTGAAGGTTCTGCCAGGGACAGATCTCACTTCGGTGACGTTGCAAGACATCTTGATCCCGAGGACGAAAGACACTTTTTAGAGGAGATTCAGGAGTCTGCTTTGGGGCATTCTTCATATGTACAAACCTTTGCCTTTATGTGGGAGCTGGCACCATGACTGGAATGATTGTTTTCTGAGAACTTCTGAGATGTTTTCCTTTAGTTTGAGGAGTGACACTGTTTGGAGCAATCTTCAGGCGCTTGAGAGATATTTTCTTCCCCTCTTCTAGAAAAATAGGGGAAAAAATCTGTAGGAAAATTACAATTTTACAATACTATATTATTGCTCAACATATAAAATATGGACATTGCGATAGTTGTTTTCTTTACAGTCCGACACGGTTTAATAAACTAGTCTGAGAAATGAAATTTTGCCAGTTTAGAGGTTAAATATCGACTTTATCTTCCTGTAATTGGCACGAAGTCTTTCAAATTGTCACATAATTGTTTTTAATCATTGTTCATTGTGAATTGATTAGTAGGCCGATCTACCGAACCCTTATTTAGGGCGGCTTTTGTTGATACAAATATATCTCCTACCCACTCCAGCCTTCTGATCTCTATACATCTAACAATGACTGGTTCATTATATAAGTTATATAATTAATGATAACATCTCCTTCTCCATGCCCCATTTTCTGCCACGGGTCCAAAAATATGGCTCAGGATCCTTCGATCAGATTTCGATAATGTCGAAGTCTGAGCTCCAAATGTTAATATAGTCTTCCTTCACAGAAGCATTTTTGTGGTTATGTTATAGTTAACTTCTTCACTGTACTGCCCAGAATTTTTAAATATATTTTACAGCAGAAGTGATTGTTTTATTCGTCATAAACGTTAAGACTCGAGGATCCTCTACCCAAAGCCCCTTCTCGTCCGAAGAGAGCCATGGTAATAATTTCTCATTGTTTTTTAAAGTGGATAGTCTATGATCTGCACTTGTACTTTCAGGAGGAGGAACGGAGGACGTTACAACGAGAACGCAGCTCAATCACTTCAGCGTGGCGCCGTTGAACAACGGTCCATCCACAGTTCAACAGGCGCCAGCCCCCACGGAGAGCGTGGCGCTTCTTAAGACTGCAGGCAGCCAAGAGTCCGACAACTTCAAGGAGACAGGCGAGGTGACTGTTCTTTAGCAGACGGAAGAATGATCTCGACCGCGGAGGAGACATTCACACTCCCACTGACTTGACCGTGTGCTGAGTAAGTTCGCCTAAAACTGTATTCAATTAAATAAAGGAAAAAACAAACCTCTTCTGTCACTTTCCTAATGTGATCTAGTTTTGTTTTCAGTAGTATTGACCTAATTATGAAAATACGAAATGATATTCACGAAAAAAATCACTTTAGCATATTAGCATCGAATCAATTAAAAATTAAGAGAAAATTAAAAATGTGAACCTTCAAAAAGAAAAAAAAAATAATAATAATGTAGAAATTTTAAGGAAACGGGCAGCATAAGCAAAGCTTGTATAGAATTTTGAGTTCGGCAGCATGAAACTGCAAGGAAAATTATAAAATATTTTTGACAAATATTTCATAAGACTTCGCTTTTTAAATAGTATAATGATGGAATTACGGAGTAGTTATTACTGAAATAGTAATGTGAAGTAAATAGTTCATAAGTTCATAGGTAGAGGACATTGTTATTGGTTGTTTTCTTGGCGTGGCAATTCCGTAATTCATGATATAATTCTCACAAATGTAAATTCCAAGTAAATAGATTATTCATAAACAGATTATTGATAAACAGATGGTTTCGAGTGCGGGCTTTCCATTGTCATTCACAATTTTAACATATGTTCACGACGAGAAATTTTCCGATGTTGTCAATCAGCATTGCAACAATATCTGGCACATAGTATGATTTTCGTATGTTGTCAGCAACATTAGCTGAAAACTGTTTTGAAGGAAAATGTGTAACCCTACACAACTTCTCCGAATTAAATGCTTCAAAAGGCCATGACTAAAGCAACTATATGGCACATAAATGTCTAAATCCTGACCGTAAGAAATGTTATCTGGATGAATATCTGCTTCCGGAATGGATGAAAATCATTTGATATACAGTTTAAATTAAAACTACTTTTCTTATTTTGAATACCGTTAAAATTTTTCATCACTTTGTGAAGCAAGTCATGTTTATTTCACAAGAGAAATCTATTTTCTTTAATCTGTGATATACTTTGTAAAGTGACAGTAGTGTTTTGTTTCATTCGAAATGAACTTAAAATATTCATAATTCACACCTTGTCTTGTGTACATAAAGAGGTACAGAAACTATCGTACTTTTGAAACTTCATAGTGTTACTTCATCTTGCGATGAACTTTCATAATCTTAAGGAGCGTGACGAATTTTATTTATAATTTTAGCTATTGAAATTTGAAGATGTCTTCTGCAAAATATGTCGCCTTTTAACTGAACTACTGAATTTGAAATTGAATGGAGGTATTTAATGTATTTAATGCACATATAAGTAGTGTAATATTATGCATGTAAAAATTATTTTCCAGGTTTTCCCATTTGGCACTTTACGTTCAGTCGTTTACCAATGACAACAGTCGGGAAGTTTTCACATATCTTCTATCTTCCCAAAATGCTGATGAAGCTCTTGTAGCTGAGACTCTGATTCTATTGAAAGTGAAGTACTATGTCTGTGCTTAGGTAAAATTGTTTTATCCAAAAAATGCCGAATTTTTTGTTTTCTAGGCAATTCAATATGTTGTGAATTGTTAGAAATAAGAAAAAATATAAGGTAGAATTCAACAGCAAACTGTAGAAGTGAGGTGTGAATGACGAGAATTTTAAATGACTCAAAGTACGTTAAATTTTACTTGAAATGTAATTGAATTAAGACGAGCAGCTCGTTTCCAAATGATAATACTTTTTTGTATATAGAAAACGTATGGTGCAGCTAATCTAAATTAACTTCTTTTGTCACAGAAGTAGAATTTGAATTAATATAATTATTAGTAATGTTTTGCTGCTAACTGTGGATGATAATGCTGTAACATTCCGAAAATCGAGATGGTATATGAAATAAAATCATTAAGTAGTTCATAAAATTTCTGAAGTTTTCAACACTCGTGCAAAGATGGACGCGTTGCTTCAGAATGTTTTATTTGGAAATTACTTTCATTGGTGATACCATGGGATGATTAGAGAAGTAAAGAAGCTTGAATGGAGGAAAAGGTTGTGTTGTGGTCTCTTTTAATCCTTCATTTTTTATGATATAATATAAGATTATTATTCATTTAAGTCGTGGGAGATCACAAAGTTACTACTTTCATAGGAGTAAGTTTATAGAAACATAAATTTTGTTCATACACGAATGAGGTTTATGTGTCAGGACGCATTTGACGACCACTTTTGTTATATAGTCGTCGTCGTCTTCCTAACAAGTATTAGGCCAAGTGGCCTGTTACGGTCTCAAACTAGAATTTTCAGTCCATCTCTTCTTTGGACGGCCTAGAGATCTTTTGCCATACGGATGGTAATGAAATAGTGCTTTTGTAATTCTGATCGATTCATTCGTTCGAGATGACATATGTTCACGACGAGAAATTGGTATTTGCTGATGAACTGCATAATTACTTATTGTTTTATTTTGCACATAAAAATATTGGTTCTGCTTCGTTCGCTAGAGCAAGAATAGTGAATCAATTGAAACAAAAGTTTCTGTGGAAATAAACCCTCGGTCACGTGTTCTTCTTTTTATCTTGTATTGTACATCCTAGTGTACTTCTCATAAATTTCATTTCTGCTATCTGGACTTTTGATTTATCTTTTTCTGTCATTATTCTGGCTTCACGTCCATAAGTTAGCATGTGTACTGCGATTGTAACATCTTTTATTTATAAATTTAATTTTAAGGTTATACTTCTATAATTTGTTATATAGTAACTTATAAAAAAATAGTTATTCTTCATAAAATAATGGGCTTTATTGAAGGGTCGGGTTAGATTTGAAAGTTATCTTTATTGAGAAGCAAGTTTATAGAGAAATATTCGTTTTGTACACAAAAATGAGATTTATTCAGGTGTCGATTAATTTCAAAGCTGAGCTGTCATATTTACGGAATTCGATTTAACACAAAGTTTTTTTTATTTGAAAAGTAACTGGTGTCTTCAAATTTCTTTAAAAACTTTCACAATGACGACAAATTGCAGGGTCCAATCATCAATCCATTTAGAGTTCTGAAGCTTCTCGAGCGTTGGAACAGTCATACATTCGTAGTAATACCACAGTCTAGTATACAGTCACGAAGCTGGAGTTTGAGGGTACTAGGAACAATAGACTGTGCAGGTACTATTTCGCATTGACTGTAATGAGGCGATAGTTGCGATCCTAATAGCAACTATCTGTGGATGCATATTTACTACGTATTGAGCTTCGTGACTATATATATACTGTGGTAATACTGAATAAGAGAAATTTGGATTTGTAAAAGCAGAACCAATATTTCTATGTGCAAAATAAAACAATAAGTCTGTTTTGAGTAGCTTGAATTGCAGCTATTTCGTTCGCTAGAGCAAGAATAGTGAATCAATTGAAACAAAAGTTTCTGTGGAAATAAACTCTCGGTCACGTGTTGAGCTTCAGTAGAAAAAGGAGAGTTATTGCGTAACAGGAATAGAGTTTGTGGAGGTGTAGTCTGTCTTCTTCGGAACAAAGGTTGGGAAGTTCATGAAGAGGTCCACTGCATTTATGAAAATGACTCTCACAGAAGAGCGGATATAATAGCATTAAACAGGCAACAACAAAATGCTATTATCATAGATCCAACTATAAGCATGGAGAGAGATCTCAACCAAGATCATGAAGAGGGCCATTTTTATGAGCCTTGTATTCCCTATCTTAGTGTAAAGTATAACATTTCGTTTTTCACTTAGCAATAGGTTTACTTTTTGGTGCTCGTGGTACTTTACCAAAATTTACATAACATTTTTAAAACAATTATTATAAATACCATCTTTTGAAATTAAAAAAAAAAAAAAATCACCCAAATTCTTAGATTCCCTGCAGATTCTACAATTTCATTTATAGTTCTCAGAAGATGTTAAGGACATGCCATATGCTAATTTTAATTAAGATCTTTTCTTCTTCTTCTTCTTCTTCTTCTTCTTCTTCTTCTTCTTCTTCTTCTTCTTCTTCTTCTTCTTCACTTCAAGGATTAGGTTCATGTTCAACCTGTTCCGGCGCCCATTTCGCTTTTGGTCTTCCTACATCTCGTTTTCCTTTTGGTTTATATCCCATTGCTAAAGCTGGCAGTCTGTAATTCGGCATCCTTTGTAGATGTTCACACCACCTTCTGTTATTTCTCTTTAATTTCTCCAGCAATGGTTCCACCTCTAATTTCTTCCGTATATCTGTTTTTTTTATCTTGTATTGTACATCCTAGTGTACTTCTCATAAATTTCATTTCTGCTACCTGGACTTTTGATTTATCTTTTTCTGTCATTATTCTGGCTTCACTTCCATAAGTTAGCATAGGTTCTGCGATTGTAAGATCTTTTATTTATAAATTTAATTTTAAGGTTATCTTTTGAAGTTTTTATTATAATTTGTATTAAGTGTTTAATTATGACAATTTATTTTTACAACAATATTAATATATTATTATATTACTAGCCGTACCCGTGAGCTCCGCTGCACCTGTTAGAAATAAATATAAAGTAATTACATAATTAAAATAGGACGTTTGATCCAGGGAATATTTGTGTTTGATAGAAGGATAAATCGTTTAATGTGTTATTGAATTTAAATTATATTTAAATAATTAAAATGGAATCATTTTGGTCCAGAGAGCACTCATTTGGTGCAATGACAATTCCTTTAACATGTTTCTTAATTTTTATTACATGCATCCATAGTTCAATGAACATCGACATCATTTACATTTAATGTGTATACTTTATTTTACTTATGTTTCCATTGAATTATGGTAATAACTTAATTTTAACTCTTGTTTTCTACGGATTCAGTAAATGGCGCTTGGCCCACTATGGTTCTGAACCCTTCAAATAACTTAAATAACTTGAATTATATTATATTATATTATATTATATTATATTATATTATATTATATTATATTATATTATATTATATTATATTATATTATATTATATTATATTATATAAAAAGTGTGTTGATAACGGATGTACCCCGATAAGTAAGTTTTCAATTTGTTATGGGGGCTCTTGAATCTCAGGAGGGACAAATTTTATTTTACAACAGGGCAACATAATCTGCTTGGCTCATTACCGAAATTTTTTGCGTTGCATTTAATGCATATGTATTTTATGTATTTTAACTCGATTCAATTGAGCATAGTTAAAATTTGGATTATAAAATAATGAAATGCTAAGCTAACATATTACTGCATACTAAATCAATACACTCTCGTTGTTCGTTAATTCTCTGAGATAAACATTTTAAGAAATACAGGAAACGAATACACAGAATAGCCTATCAAGTTTTCTGTGCATAAGAAGCTATTTTAATCTCACCTGTCCTCAATTCACTCAGAAGTTACTGTAATAACATTATAGCATTATGTCCATACAGATAAACTACACTTTCCAATGGTGAAATAATAATTAATTATACAAATCTGTTAATTTAGCTTCCGATATTGCTTCATACAAACACAGAAACATTCTCTGTAGGCTATGATTCATAACTTTCGATTGTTGTTGACAAAGGCCCCTTATAGACGAAGTCATTTGTTTTTTAATTCATTGCACGGCCTTAAATGGCAGTTATTTTAATTTTAAAACTCATTTATCTCATTAAATATCAGTCCTATCAAAATTTTTGAAAGAATAAAACTTGTCGGAAATGATTTTTAAAGAAATGTTTGCTATGTAACATTTTTCATAAAAATCAATAAAAAGCGAGATATTTCGATTTATTTAATTCAGGCCCCCTTATAACCCCCCTTTTAAATAATATATTTTGAATGCCATATAGCCTATAATCTAAGTTACAACGAACTTAATTTATATTCCAATTTTCATCGAAATCCGTTCAGCCATTATCGCGTGAAAAGGTAACAGACAGACAGAAATTTCAAAAAAGGGATTTTCGGTTTCAGGGTGGTTAATTATATATGTTAGGACCAATTATTTTTGGAAAATCGAAAATTACCAGACAAATTTCGGCTACAGATCTATTATTAGTATAGATTACTATTAGTTTTCTGACTCTCGTTGTCAACCTTAATTAAGATCAGACAATTTATTTTTCTTTAAATATCTCTGTAATAAACAAAACTATATTATTTACTTCTAAACTTCCTAAAGAAGGAACTTTCAAATCTTTCCTTACTTTTCAATAACCCTTAAATATCTGGGGTTCAAAATTATCAATCAATGACGTGCTTTTGAAGCGATGGAACGTTTGACTAAAGAACTGGATAAGAAAAGGAAACTCCGGACACAATTGCCGTTAGTTGGAAAGCATTACAAATCTTCAGAAATGGAAAGTTGTCGGATGTACGACTGAATTTTAGAGAATTGAAAATAAACTGTTTACATAAAAGTTGGATTTAATTAGACGTATCTCAGCGGTTTGTTTCCAAACGGATAATGTTATTGTTGCCTTCTGGCGCCGGAAATTGATTTAAATTTTTAACTATCACGCTTCGTTATTTTTCTTAAATTGTTCTGCATTAATTGCAAGGTATGTGTAACATTCTACAAACACCTATCTCATAATTTCCAGCGTAATGTAATTGATACGTGAGAGGTAAAGTAATTGAATGATAGCACTCTCTTTAATTAAATATGTTCTATGATCTTATGAACTCTCGACTTAACTGTTCATTTCTAGAAATAAAACTTTGAAGCTGAAATGCGTAGTAATGGCCTAGGTTTCAAAGAGCAAACTCAGAAAATCATTCTATAACGAATGATATATTCTACTTGCGTTTTAAGAGAAGTTCACGTAAGATGTAAATGAATTAATTCTAAAATTCCAAGTGTTAATTGTGGGATATATTGAAATATGAATGTTCACTTTCTGAGATACGAGTATATCTTGGCCCATAGCCTAATCAAAAATAATGACAATGAAATGTATACAACTAAAGAAACATGGTTGTGCTTATACAGTGTGTCTCAGAAGCAATGTAAAATATTTCAGGATAATGTAGTTTGGATTAATATACATCAATTGAACCTTATATACCTATGTCCGAAATGTAACGGTTGGGGAGGAATTAAGGAGAGAAATATTGGGACATCTTGCGGTTCCGTGTAGTATAATCGACGTAGATGTTTTGCACACGGTAGCACCTTAACAACTCAACACCAGCGGAAGACGCACAACTGAATACACGTTCATTTTATATTTAATTTGTGTATTCGCATAGTGAATATGCAGAAATGCTTTTTGTTCATGAATTTTGTGATGGAAATACATTAGCTGCTGTTGAATACAGATGTTTTCCCAGTCGAAGGATTCAATCTAGCTGTAGGTTTTTCCCTGCTCATCGGATGATATCTGAAACTGTTAAGATGCCAAGTGTTCCATTGAGGTCTGAAAGAGGACTAGTACCTTATATGAATTTACAATTCATGGAATCGATAAGAGGAGCACCATTAGTAATTTGTCTTGTGTAATTATTTTATTTTCTTACCGAGTTTGAACTTAATTATGAAATAAACTTATTGGAACAACAATAGGTGCAACATTTTCAATAATGTATTATATCACAATTTTCTCAAACATAGAAATACATCTATAATACTCCTTTCCGTGTAAAAGTTCGCCCATCAATAACTTCGAAACATTACAATTCGGAAAGGAGTATATCAGTTTAAATTCATGTAGGCCTAGATTAACCCAAACTACATTTCCTGAAGTATTTTACATTCCTCCTTAGGCATTCTGTATTTGTTGTATGCATCATTCCACTCTTAACTTATTTTCTTAATATACTGTTGTATAATAATATTATCATAGAGGAATTTATGACGTCCATTTTTAGACGGTGATTATTAAAAGTATATCTTTTAACGCTTGACAAGTGTGTTAAAAATTGATAACACGGCGGCATGCGAAAAGTTTTTAAACACTAGAAGGAAAATATTTTAAATAGAGGTGGGGGGGGGGGGAACGTAAGTTATTTTGAAATTGTCCCTTGCTTGGAACTGTTCCAAAAAGTAACAGAACTTTGGAATACTACGTTCGGAAATAAATGTTCTGAGCTAGTACGAAATACTTGCTGTTACAAAATACTAGTTTCACAAAACGGAACACGTTTGGCACTATTGGAAGCAGTTTTGCCAACTTTTGGAAAACACTGGATGGGTTCGAACATTTGAGATAAAAGTTAAATAAATCTCATAAGTAATGACAACCTGACAAATTATAGTAAAGATACGAAGAGCTTCTTTTAAAAAATGTACAAATTATCTCGAAACTCTTGTTCCTGAGTATAGGATTCTATCAAACAATTAACATAATGCCTGTATTATAGTAACTGCATTGTGAATTTTATCAAGAGAGATGAAAATATATAAGTTACGTCTTGATTACAAATATTTAACATTTTTAGTTTCTTTACCAATTCTTGAACTTAATCTAAATTCTGTTGAAACATGATATAGTCGAAGTTATTTATTTACAAAAATACAACGGTAAATTTTCATATTTCATTACAATGAGATTATTACTCTTCATGCCTATTAATCTGAATTTTAGCACGGCCGAAATGATTATAGCTTTTATTTACTAATTTTTGGAGAAAATGAACACCATTGTGAACTTGATCTGAGCAGAAAAGAGAGAATGCGTTAGGTTTTATTTACCATTGGGATCCACTTCGATTTCGTGACCAATTTACAAATAATTTAAAATTACATTAAATTTCATGCTTCGAACAAACAATTCAGTTTGGTATTAGAAAACATTTCTTTTCCACGAATTCACCTTTCGGCTCATGACATCATACTGCATCACACGGCATACAGAGAAGTATGTGGTAATTTAGCGTCCTAAATACCACTGTTACATTACATACTAGTAGTACGTACCTGTCCCAAAATACTATTGTTCCTTCAGATACCAGTTATATGTGCATGTTCCAAGATACCACTGTGCACCTGTGTAGTTACATATGGTATTATTTCGGAACTGTTATTTGGAACCTAGTATTCTGAAAGAATTGGAACAGTTGAAATTGTTGCGAGAAAATAACTTTTCTCATCTCTAATTTTAACACTCACTTCAAACTGTTGCGCAGATTGTCAGATATTACACGGCGCAATAGAAATCGATCGATAAAGCGGTTGAAACAATGGCAGGTCAACTTTTAATAATTGTTTTTGGTTAAGGAACGTACAAAAAATTAAAGTGCTTCAGCTAATTCATTGATAGATTTATGAAACAAATAAGAATTAGATCTAATTATAAAAATTAGAAGGAATCCGGATATTAACTTGGACATCTTCGAACTGCAGTCGAATGCTCTACCACTGAGCTATACCGTCTTTGTTTTAATGTGATAAAGTTTCAGCATTAAATTGAGAGGGAATAAAGCAGTGGAGAAGTAAGAAATTTTCTACCTTTAAAAACGGTGTACCACAAACCTGTTGACAATTCATTTTCGTTTGCAGGATTTCTCCACCCGACCTGCGGCCTCAATTCGCAAATAATCCCTACGCACAAAATAAAATTCAACTTTCAACACATGTATCGTAAATGACTATTTACACTTCGATGTTAGAATTGTATTTAGTCACATGTTTACAATTATTGATTACAAGGACTTACTATTGAATAACAAGCATAAATTATGGCGATACATTTACAGTTGTAACAAAGGTACTACCTAGTAAAGAATGATTCAGTTTTAAACGGTTAAACAACTCTGTTACATGAAAGCAGTTTTGGTGCGGCACTAGCAGGCAGAAAGGTCAGTGACGAATTGTATCAAGCGGGCATCATAGTTTTTAGAACTTTAGACTCTCGCTGATCGTCTAAAATCCACCATTGATGCACAGTCTTACTGTGTGTTTCTTTATAAGGCGGTGTAAGCAAAAGGAACCTGCGCGGGGTTTTTTGCTTCCCTTTTAATTACCAGGGATGCTATACAGTAAAAATTGAACGTTACAGCATTAAGAATGAGACGTCGATAATTGGCCTAGAAGTTTTGTAGGGATTTTGAGGTTAAAGCAACAGTTGACATAGAATTAAATGTTTATTAACCTCAAGTTACAAATTCATCCGCATTTCTGCGATATTCATTCTTTCATAACTTGGACGATTCAGCTACAAGAGTGAGACGAGATGGTAAAGGTGATTTATTAGATCTATTTATGGTAATATCCTACATAGTATTTTTATTAAGATAGGTTAACAGTTGATGAAATATCCTGTACCCAAAACCAATAAGCCAGTTCATTGTCTAACATAGAAACATATTTCATTCATTTCATTTAGTGTTCTGCCCAAGGGCAGGTCTTCCACTGCAACCCAGATTTCTCCAATATTTCTAGTTTCTGCCTTCTTCTATGTCTTCTTATATGATCCATATATCTTAATGTTGTGTATCATCTGATATCATCTTCTACCCCGAATTCTTCTCCCGTTCACCATTCTTCCCAGTGCATCCTGCATCCTTCAGTAGGCAGTTTCTTCTCAGCCAGTGAACCAACCAATTCCTTTGTCTCTTTCTGATCAGTTCCAGTATCATTCTTTCTTAACCCACTTTTTCCAACACAGCTTCATTTCTTATTCTGTCTGTCCACTTCACACTTTCCATTCTTCTTCAAATCTACATTTCAAATCCTTATATTCGCTTCTCTTCACTTCGTCGTAATGTCCACGTTTCTGCCCCAAACAATGCCACACTCGAATACAAAGCACTCCACTGTCTTTTCCTCAGTTCTTTTTCCATAGGTCCGCAGAAGATGCTCCTTTGTCTATTAAAAGCTTGCTTTGCCATTGCTATCCTCCTTTTGACTTTCTGGCAGCTCATGTTACTATTTATATTACACCCCAAGTATCTGAATCTGTCGACTTGCTCTATTGCCTCATTTTTTAATTCACAAGTTTACCCCCTTTATTTTCTTCCTACGACCATGGTCTTCGTCGTATTTACATTTATCTTCATCCCATAGTGCTCACAGCTGTCATTTAGCTCCTGTAGCATATCCCTTAGTACCATCTCCTCTTCTGCCAACAAAGCCATATCAGCAGCAAATCTTATGCATTTATTCTTCTGCCTCCTATCACTTCACCCATATTCTGAAAACAGTTCTTGTTGAACAGATGATGTGATAAGTGGCTTCCTTGATGTACCCCTCTCTCTATTACACTTCCTTCTAACATTTCTTCTCCTATCCTGACTTTGATTTCTTGTTTCATATAATTAATATTACAGAATAATCTTCTCTCTTTCCAATCCACACCTATTTTCTTTAGGATCCCAATATTAATGCCAATTTATTAACAAACTCTTCTTTTGTGACTCTAAAGATTGTCATTGCCAGTTCAGATTTTCACTAGTTCATCTTTTGAGTGGCCTTCTTTGGTCCCTTCTCGCTTGTCTTGCCTTGTATAACTGCTTCTTCAGGAAATTGGGAAAATATAATCATGTGTACATGCTGTTTCCATTTGTGTGTATGTAAATATGCATTCTAACTTCATACACTTTTGCAAATAGTGTTAATCCTAAGAATGGTCGAATAAATTTCTTTGAGCTACTTCTAACCTTGATTTTTCTCTTTCAGTGTCCTTGTTGCAATTCCGAATTTTAATATTTGTTATCCTCCTATATTCAGTTTTATTCAGATTTATTTTTTTGCTCTGCCATCCATATTTAAATTTGAAACAATTTTCCCGAGATAGTTTACTGATGAAACTTGTTCCATTATAGCTCACACTCGTAATTTTTTCACATTTTACAAGCAAATACGAGTGTGGAAATGGCCGCAGATATACCACAAGAACAACGTATAAACCGCAAAATAAATGCATTAAAAGTATAGCACTAGAAAATGTGTACAGCAAAATTAATAGAAAAACTTCACGAAGTTAATATCGTGTGCATCTAAGGAAATCAAAGCAGAATTACTTAATTTAAAAGTTTAAAATACAAATACGCTATAATTATCATAGTATTAAACATACAATATTAAAAATCATGTTTCTGAACCTACAGTCCTGTCTTCAGTAGCCATCTGTAAAGAGAATAAGTTCTTGGCGTACGCTAACCCAGCCGTCGGCAAATATGTACTCGCGATAACATCACTGGACGCAAGCCGCAATACGTAAGATGTAACATCAGTCGAGGAGTACAGAGCACTCCGTTCGGATCGCAGTGGCGGACTCTCAACCCAATCATCTGACGTAGACAACACAATATAGACTTATAGATGGACAGATTATATTTTATTTTTACTGTGCTATAACAATCTAGGAAAATATTTTCCTAGTTTTCGTTCAGAAAACAATTGTTCGGAAAAATATCGAATGTAGAGCCAAACATAGCAGCTATGTAAAGTAGTGGCAGGCGACCAATGAGAGGTCTACACATATTTTTCTATGAAGAACATTTTAAATAAATTAAATCAGTCTGGTGTGTTATGTAGGTACAGCTGTCAAAAAAAAAAAAAAAAAAAAAAAAAAAGTGGCCGCACTCGTGAACAGCGAATATTTTCAAAGTCCACTTCGGGTCGCGGCGATGTTACACGATGCATGTGCTTGTACAAGCAGTTCCGGAACTATGAAAGTGTTCCATCTACGTCTCGTGGACCAGCGGTAGAGTGCTTGTTTAATGATTCAAAGGTCGTGGGTTCGGGCCTTCTTCAAGTTTTCATTTTATTCTTTAATCTTTCTTTAGCGATGTAAATGATATTCAAATTATCATTTATATCCAGTTATCGTTCTTTATGGATATCACGTTATTTATATTTTGTTATCGTTCTTTAGAGATATGAACAAAATTCAGGTCATCATTTGTATTCTGTTATCGTATTATAACGATATGAATAACAATTTTTATTATTGTATTTCCAATGGGGGTTAGCCGTATTTTACATATGTATGTTAGGGCTATAGTTTTATAAACAAAAAAGATAAGCATAAAGAGAAATGGAAAAGAAAATTAAATTAGCTTACGCGATGTAAACAAAACATAAACAATCCGTAAATTAGGCATTGCGATTGCAAAACAAATATCAGGTATCAATTTGTAACATACAAAAACATTAACAACACACATACGTAACACCTCTATAACACAAATATGCAGCTTTCCGTACCATACATCATAAATTAATACACAATAGTCACACAAACACAATCAAACCATAATTACGACATTGCGACGACATCAAGCATCACATAACTGACTCACATACATAACAAATCAAGCATCCGTTAAAACACATACACTTCAACATAGTAACCACACTTTTAAAAGTTCCAATTTGGCTCCAAGAAGAATAAATAGGACACTGTTACTAATTACTATTCTTCTACAATTTCTTAAATACATCTGTAATAATAAATCTGTGAAATTCCGATATGAATAATATTCACGTTTTTTTATATTGTTATCGTTCTTTAGCGATTTAAATAATATTAAAGTTATCATTTATATTCTGTTTTCCTTCATTAGCATTATAAAACAATATTAAAGTTATTTATATTGCTATTGTTCTTTCGCAATATATTAATTAAACAAACCGATATTTATCATTTATATTCTGTTATCGTTCTTTAGTGAGACTGTATAAATAATATTCAAGTTATTTATATTGTAATCGTTCTTTAGCGATATAAATAACATAAATTTAATATTAGGTTTCGAAAAATCCAGTTGCATAATACTGGTATTAGTTTTTCTTTTTGTGTTATTACATACAATTGAACCACAATAAAATGAAAAGGAGTAACGAGGAATTGAACCTGATATGTTGACATCTAAATTCCGACGTTCGTCATCTGAGCTACGAGAGCAAAAGCGTGGAAACATTTTTGGAAAAATTGGCCCAATCTCACTCTAAGATCTTCTGATGATTCGTAGAAGCTAGTCCAGGATGCGGGGGGCAAAGGCTAATTGAGATTTCCCGGTCTCTGACCGGGTCATACATCCTGATAGAATTAATATTTAACCCTTCCCGTGACTTTCGGTGAAGTCCGGAGGCCCAATTAGTCAAATCCACTCTCCTCATCTCCACGCTTAGGCCCCTTGGAATTTAATAAAATGCGAAAGAGATTGTGGTGTGCGGAAAGCAACGGGATGTTACCGCATTTAGGCCTATCCTTCCTAAGAAAACTGCAAACATGAACAAATGAAGCTTTCAATAGAAGAAGAAGGATCTTCTGCGGACCTCTGGAAAAAGAACTAAGGAAGAGACTAGTGAAGTGCTTTGTGTGGAGTGTGGCATTGTATGGGGAAATAACATGGACATTACGACGAAATGAAGAGAAACGAATTGAAGCATTTGAAATGTGGATGTGGAGAAGAACGGTGCGTGTAAAGTGGACAGGCAGAATAAGAAATAAAATTGTGTTTGAAAAAGTGAGTGAAGAAAGAATGATGCTGAAACTGATTATAAAGAGAAAAAGGAATTGATTGGGCCTCTGGTTGAAAAGAATAATAGACGACATTAGGATATGTGGATCATATGCGGAGACTAAGAGGAAGGCAGAAAATAGGAAAGATTGGAGATTGCTGGGTTTGCAATGTAAGACCTGCCCATGGACAGAACATTTATGTGTGTATGTTCAGAATGCCTGGAATATCGTGTCTAAAAACAGTCGCTATTTGCAAAGACTAGTCAATTCCATGCCCACTCGACTGCAAGATGATCGAGATAAGAGGAAGATACACTAAATATTGAATTGTGGCCTCTTGTTTTGTTTTTTGAACGATTAATTGTTTGAATGTTTTAAGGCCGACGCCAGTAAATTTGTTTTGTTTATGCCACGAAAGGTATTTTATTGAGAATAAAATCTTTTTTCTTTCCATTTGCGGCCACAATATCATAATGATAATGATAAAGTCATGGCATAATATATTAATGAACCTGATGTTAATTACTAAAATAATCATAAAAGAAAAAGGAGCCATTATGTCTAGTTTGTCTCTCTCAAAAACGGAACAAAAAAGGACATGAAAAGCACGAGGTTGTAGTCGAACGCAGGACCTCATGAATAAGACGCCTGAACGCTACCATTATGCTAACGAATAACACACAGTATACTTCAATTATAACTGTAGATATCAGGCAACGTGGTCCAACAACATGTAACATCGCCTGTCTCCGAATTTTAGCGAAGATACCCGAAGGGAACTTTGATACAGGAGAGCGGCCACTTTTTCTTTTGACAGCTGTACCATGGCAACGTTTTGTCCTCACTTATTTTCAGCTCTCCTAATAAAATGTTAGTCCACCTAGTAGGCTTTTTTAACGTCGTATTTCTATTCTTGTATGTTACTACAGATAAAAGTTGCTTCATGTTCAGATTAATTTCTTCTAAATATTTTCTTCATGCTTGGAATAACTTCTCTCCCGTTGTATTTCCTTCGAGTGTTGACATTTAGCAAATATTATTATAAACAGAGATCCTTTTTAACTCCGCGGGTGATCATTACCAAAACAACACCGTGATGCCATCAGATTGCTCAGCGCTGAGATTCGGAATACGCTCTACAACAGGCCTACACAAGGTTTGCGCTCTCCGAGCCGGCTCACAGCTCATGAGCGGCATACAGATATTAGCTGCGCTCTGTATAAGGGTGGACTGGAAGAAGGGTGATCTCGTACAAAATATACACAAAAGGAAGTACTATTACGATTGTTTATGAAATAAATTCCCGTTCATTGTTTGCAAAACTATCTTGGACTATTATTAATTAATAAAGAAATATTTATTTTACAGAAATATTAGAAATTCTATAGCTACTTAAATGTACAATATCATTTTGTTATATTTTTATTTATCAGTACATCAGAACGAGGTTTTATGCTGTTGGCAGCAAAAAGGAATAGTAGCGTACTGATCATAATGAAACATCAGTTATAGATGTTCGATGTCTGCCTTTATTAAAGTTGATTAAAGAAAACAGTTGCTCACAAAAATAAATGTTGAACCAAACATAGCAATCATTTTCACAGCCAGCCTGTGTAGTCGTGGATATTATTGCTAATATTTAGTCTTGTAAAACTCAACCAGGCTAGTAGTATTATTCAAACAATCTTTAGCCCTTAGGTCACATTGAAGATCAATAAGTTCGAGCTGTAAATCGTTAAATGTTATGTTCCGTCTTTTAGATTCCTTCATACTGTACTGTAGCAGTAGGTAAGCAACGTGAAACAGTTACTGAGAATAGGCCTACACTGCACTCCCCTAGATAACTGAGTGGTCGTTTCCCTCTCCTTTACCTATAGCAAGTCTGTCATTCTGACGTATCTTTCTGTCCGTTTCGGCGAGCGGTAAACACAGCTCTCCCGCTCCGAAGGAGCGCGCGCGCTCGTCGAGCGCTGTTTGTGCACGTATGCTCTAGAATTTCGTGATAATCTTCTGACGTGATGTAATGTCGCTAGATGTCTGATTTATAAGTGCCTATTAGAATTTTAAAACACAAGAGGTATATACATTGTTACCATGTGCACAAATAATACTGTTCCTCTCTTCCGTAAACACGATTCCGAACAGACGTTGAAGACTTGGAGAAAGAAGCAATCTAAATGTAATCAGATAACTCACCACTAGTAGATGCCTGTGTACTGGAGTTGTAGGTAAGGGAGGGGGGTAAAGCAAAGACAGTTTATTGCGATGCCTTTGCGACGTCACTATTGCTAATAATCGCGATTACATTTTTTCCGATTTCTGCCCTAAAACACTGGTACTCATTACAGAGTGAATAATTACAACTAATCAGTTAGTGTTCGCTGAGATGTGACGCCGGTGTGAGTTGACTGAATGCGGCGTGTGAAGTTGACTTGGTTGCTTCTGTTAAGTCTACGCTGGTCACATTGAAAAGTGTTATGCAGATCAATGAGAATGTCACTATCAATCGGTGCTTTATCATTTAAATTGTTTTTATTTTTAATTTTATCTTTATACATTTCTATGGATACTAGATTATTTAAAGTTTGGCTATTACTTTGTACATGCAAGATAGTCATATCTGAATCTACGTTCGTAAAAACTGTTGTAAAAATGTGTTCGTTGAACGCTGAATGAACACTTACTGCGTGAAATTTATGGTGAGTGGTACTATTCTTTCTTAAGAATGGAAGGGCATGAGTCTCTGAAAATGACAAATTGAGACAGGGAGATCAAAAATCCACAAACTCCAATTCTTGACATAATTGAGTTATGGGCTGGATGGTGCTTTTTAGTTTGTCCCGTATGCGTGGAAGGCAAGAATACACTAATTTCGACATTCATCTGCATCCTGGGGGCTGTTTTAAAACTCGAAGTCAGAACGGCACTTACTCCATGGAATAAGAGAGTTTTTGCATTCCCTGCTTAATTTCTCTGTATGTGGCAACACTATCGCTCAACCAGCTGAGTAAATTAATACAATACGGTATTCAGAAAGTTACCCAGCATTTGCTCATATTGGGTTGAGAGAAAACCTCGGAACAAACCTCAACCAGGTATCTTGCCCCGACCGGGAATCGAACACGGGGCACCTGGTTTCCCGGCCAGACGCGCTAACCGTTACTCCATAGATGTGGACAATAATGGAATAAGACAGACTGTTACAGTAAACGGGGAGCGCTACTATAGCATGTTAGAGAACTTCGTCATCCCTAAACTGAAGAATCACGATATGAAAAACATAAACTTCATGCAAGATCTTTATCCCTGCAAAACAATTAATTACGCAGATGTTTGGCGATCGTGTCGTCAGTAGGCACTTTCCAACAATGTGGCCTCCGCGATCTCCAGATTTCAATCCGACCGACTTTTGGTTGTGGGGTTACCTTAAAGAAAGTGTTTCCCTGACACATCCAACAACCCTACTGGAACTGAAAGATGCCATTTCGCAAGAAATCGCCAATATTCCAAGACATTATCTGCAAAATGCTGTGCATGATGTCGCAGACAGAATGCTGTACGTTGAACAAGAGAACGGCGGACATCTTCCCAGTGTATTGTAAACCCCGTTGTTTGCCTAACACCGTGATGTTTTTGTTTTTTCCCGATTCAAATATTATAATATTTATAGCTGTTTAATATTTGAACTGATTTTTGAAATGCCCTATACTTATCTTTTTTCTTCACATGACTCATATTTATTCACTTTTCTTAATTCATACACTGTGGAAGTCAGAAAACCCCTAACTCCAGCAGTGTTTATTTCAAATTGTAGCTGAAGATAATATAAAAATTTAGGGTTTGAAGTATTTAATTGATAAAGAATGTAATTTTACGCAATATTGATAGGTAAATGTATAATATTTAAAGTTAGTATGACAGACGATAAGATTTTTTCTGTCTCCTGTAAAATTTGGTTTATTGGAATTAGGGAGTTTTTGATTTCCTTGTCTCAATTATTTAGTGATTCTAACAGTTTATTTCCCTGTGGACTTTGTTACTTCTCCTGAAAGATCTTTGATCACTTTCTCTACATAATTCAGAAATCTCCTTATATTCATTTGGCAGAAGCTACAACAGATAAAATCATTAGAGAAGGCTGGAGTTGCGCGAGAATCTAGTGGGAAATCGCTGAAATTCTCAACTGTACCTTTGACGAATTTATTCATCGTATGATGATTTTGATTATTATTTACTGTAATTTGTGGAATTTTTGTTGTCTATCGCGTGCTGATTTCACAAATTTCTGTACAATTTGCACTGATTATCTTGGCAGTAAGCGACCAATCTTTAACAGTTAAACGTTTAAGAAGAAGAATATCTTTAAGGTTGTCTACAAAAAATTACGTCTAAATTCCTACGTCTGAAATTTACTCCTCTCTCATTAAGGTTTATTTGTTTATTTGAATATACAATTTCTTTAACCATATTTTACCCGAAAGTACATGAGGGTTATATTTATAGACTGATAGTTTATATTATTACAAGGAGAATTCGTGTGACGTGGGTAACCCAGTCTTGCTACTTGAAATTAATACATATTTACTACATTAATTTGAATTAATTACAAATTCTTAAATACATTACATATAAAATTATAAAACTGTTTATAACAGCATGTTTTTCTAAACACATTGAATAATGGTTTGTCATATATTAAATTACAAAAATGTAAATGTCCGACCAAAATAAGTCTTCTATTTTTGAATACTGGACAATGAAACAAAAGGTGATCCACAGTTTGCTGTTCCTCACAGTCAAGCAGCCATTTTCCTTATGTAATTTAAATCATTCTAAATAAGACCCATATTTCCCATGATAAAAATTGCGTTAGTACAAAATCAGGTATAATTCTGTTGCTATTTAAGCGGGTGTCGACCCTAGGAAAAAAGATCTCTTGTAACTGAACCCTTTGTATTGCATGGTCACTGATTGTTCCACCTATTCATTATGTGCTCATTTATTTTCCTTTTCACATATGAATAAGGACACAGACTACAACTCCAATTGAAGTTAGAAACTGCAGCACTATTTGCCAGTTCATCAACTCTTTCATTTCCTGCTGTTCCACTGTGTCCTCGCACCCATGAGAAGCAAATGTGTGTGTCACAAGTTATTAAATTTCTTCTGATTTCCACAGCCAGAGGACTTAAGTTAAACTTATTATCTGTAGATTTGAGGGCTTTTTGGGAATCACTGTAGATACAGCAATTATGATTATGAATTTTAGTTCGTCAGTACTTCCTTAATAGCTAATAGCTCAGCTTCCACAATGAAGCATTTAGATGAAAGTTTGTTCTTTTGTGTGTACACTTCTTGGCCGTTGCAATATACAACAGGAGCGCATTTGACCTGATCAGTAGCATATTCTTTTGATATTGATCCATCTGTGAAGATCTGCACATTATGGTTGCTCATGCAACTGGTGTATTTGACGAAGTCTTAAAAATAAGCTGGATGTCCGGATTTAAAGAAATGGGCCGGTTTCTCATTAAGGTTAAACTAGTACGTCCGTAAATTCAATGTTCCATGGCTATTTTTGTATTTTGATGGAATTATAAGAATTTTGGCATCGTGTTCGTATTCCGGCATCTAGAAAGGAAAGCTAAACATAATAATTACCCTCTTTTCAAATAAGTTTATCAAATTTTTTAATACTGTTGTGCGTTATTTCCCCATGGAAGCTGTTTATAGGCGTTTTTTTTTACGGTGGATGAGATGAGAATTAGACTTCCGGTTTTGGCCGTCTAATGATGTAACCTGTGTGCAGATCCAAAATGTTGGAATTTCGAGAATGTTGTGAAAATCCCATGTCTAATTCTGATGAAGTTGTGATCTACCTTTCTGTAATTTTATTAGTGTATTTCGTTTTGAAGTGATCTAAACAAGTTCTTTTTCGTTTGTTGTTGTTTAGTGAACTATCCGATGACAGGTCTGAACCTCACAGTTGATACTAAGAAGGCACTAGTTAAAAGGAAAGTAGGTCAGGAGATAATGGGGTAGGGTGGCAAGTTCCTTTCCCCCCTCCATTGCATACATCGTCGACTAGCTACATGTTATACTAGTCAGACTTCAGTTGCAGACAAACAATTGTTCTTCATCTGACACATATCGTCAAGCGAGATGTGCTGCCTGATAATAGATGTACATATCAGCCAGAATCTCGGAGGATGTTTTTTCGTTTCTTATTCCTATATTTCTATTTGTCATTTCTTTTTATTGTATTCATTTTTGTCACTCACTATATCTTTTATGCTGTAGTGAGTAAAGAAATCCACATCGAATATATTACCATTTATCTTCAATTTATCTTTTATCATGACCGCTCTTAGTCCTTTTTTCCTTACTTCTATTAGCATAGATACTAATTTCTTTGTCCCTAATTTCCTTCGTGTAGTCATTGTCGATGTTTATATTTGATCTCCTTAGTAGATGAGCATTACTAATAATGTGCTCCTTTATAAAGTAACTGTTGAATTTTACAACAATCGGGCGCTTCCTACTTCGCCCGACTCTGTAGGCATTATTAACAACACTTTCATGTAATATTATAGATTTATTAATTTGTCTTACAGAATTTTTCTCCTCAAATATTAACTTTCATATAAGTTAAGACCAAAATATTTTGTAAGAAACTCAAGCACCTTGTAACATGTATCGATAGATCTTTCATAGTTGTTTTCTTCCATTCCATAAATGACAATGTTATTTATTTTACTTTCACTTTCCCATCTTCTAACTGAAGACATTAATATGAATTGATTTTTAATGACATTTTTTAATTTGTTTTCAACTTCAATGTATTTATTAATCAGTGTGTCTACATCATTTACTACTTTTCTTAGAAGTACACTTACATTTAGAAGGTCATCTCTCATTTCTTTCATGTAGTCCCTCAATTCCTTCTTGAAATCCTCTCGCCACAGTGCCTTGCTTCCACATCTCTCGGTCCCGGATTAAGTTCAACGTTTCCGATTATTAGTATACAAGCTAACACGCCGCCGCTATAACTTTGCTGAACCATACTGCCCTCACCGCATTGACACTGTTTGTCGACCTGCTTAGCCGTCTAGCATTGAAGCAACCAATGCTTGATCTGTAGGCATTCAGGTAATCTCCCATTATTGCTTCGATTGTAACCTTCTTACGAGCGCATTTACCAACACGTCTGTCCTCTACGCTTGCCGTCTGTGAACTGTGTATTCCTATATTTCGATGGAGTAGTTGAGTTAAGGCAGCGTTTCTCAAAGTGTGGGTCGCGACCCCCTGGAGGGTCGTGTAAAGAGCTGAGGTCACGAGATGATTTACACAAATAAAAAAAAATGCCTTATTACACATGGTGTATTCAGAAAAATAAACAAGACTGAATACAAAAATAAAATAAAAATTTTCAGTAGTTACAGCTAAAGTAAAAATGCTATAAATGATCTGTTTTTGAGAAATTAGCTTCTCAGATCTTCGCTCTATATTAAGTATGTACAAAATCGTACAGAGTGATTTATATAGAACTGACACATTTCTTTCATTAATTGTTTCAAAACGAATTGTGCTAGCGACAACTTATTATACCAAAAATGTAGAGGAATTTTGGGAGATTATTTACCTCTATAGCAAATGTTGAAAATGTCCTCTATCCTGCATAAAGCACAACTCAACACGTCGTTCCATGTTACTGGCCACTCCACAGTGGGCCAGAATTCAAATCTAGCGGGAAAAAATTAAACAAGTATGGAATATAATTTTAAATGATTCTGTTTTACTAAATAATGATTTCTAAGAGCTTATGGAATAATAATAAGCCAGTATGGAATTGTTATCCGTAGTAATGAGCTATGAGTGCGAGTTTGAATAACTATTTTCATGGAGCCTACTAGGTACTTAATTATATCACTTGTTCTTTTCGTGAACTTATAGTTTCCAATATTCTCTAATAGGAGGAGTCATCGTCTGCATCATCGTCTGCATCATCGTCCTCCTTATCTTCCTTCCTCTTTCTCTTCCTCCTCCCCCTCCTCCTCCTCTTCCAGCTGTAGCTGCTCTTCATCCGCTTCATCATCATTCCCTCTTGTCACACGCACGTCTTCACTTGTTCTGTAAGTATGGAGTTCCTTCAACATTTGTCGCACTTCAGCGGGAAAGGAATTCTTCTTATTTTCTTAAAACGGATAAATACTTGATATGATAATATCAGGAGTTACAAGAAGATGATTTAAGATATCCTACATTGTTTGAATTCGTGAAAATTTTCTTGAATAATCTTCACATTACTTTCTAATGCTCTAATTTCTAGCTTCTTGGGCTTCTTAGGAAAACCTATAGGTAACACTGCACATTGTATTTACGTTTGGTGACGTTATCTATGGTCTTGGTAAAGTTGGAGATTTATTATAGGCTATCGTATACTTTGACGCTCTTTTTGGAGTAATTTGTGGTGATTTGTTGTAGAACGTATGTTGCATCTCTTTTCCCTGAACCCCGCAAAGGCAATTGAGTAGCTAGAACTAATTCACTTTAAGGACGCTGATCTTTCAGAGACTGTACCCTACATGTTTAATTCTTGTTTTCATGCCTCTTTCTTCAATTTTTGAGGTCTACCTACTCCTGAAACGGATGGAATTAAATCCTTGGACATTTGCCGTGTTTTTATTTATTGTAGAATTCTTTGGGGAAATTTGATGTCCTTTTTTAAATTGGGGATACATAAATTAAAGTGAAATTTTAATGGCAAGCAGAGTAATTGTTTCATGCCTCCATGTTAAATTTTGTACCAGTGCACTTTATTTGAACCAGGTACCCAGCTTTGAAACCGTTATCCCTGTGAATTTACAGTGTATTTAATTCCCCTTTTAAAAATTTCAGGTTTTACTAAATTATTGACAATAATTTATTAATGGAGAGAAGAAAGAGTCTGGAGTAATCGGCCAGGCATGTGGGAAAAGTAGAGGGAAGGGAGGAGAATGTCCGTGGTCCATTGATTTCACTAACCATTCCGAATCTTTACGCAAAAACCTGTCCTTTTTCCTGGAGCACTATTTCAAGCGTTTTTCTAAATTACTTCTATATGTGCGCACACCTTTTTCGACACACCGTATAATATCCTTGAACAATGTTGTATTTCTAATTTTGTCACTACGAAATCAGAGTTTGAGCAGACCCTATTTTAGTAGTCAACACCTCATTTAAGTCCATCCGAGTCACAGTGGACTGGATATGGGGATCTACCTCTGAAATAAAAACGCAAATATAAGAAAAAAGCAAGCAAACGCAAGCAAATCTTAACTTTTGTAATAAACTGTAAGGATTGCTTTATAATCTGATGTAGATTTTAAGGTGACACCTGGTGCAACTTTTTTATATCTCTAATTTAAAATGAAGTAAAGACATAATTCCGCAATATTTTAAAGCTATGTATAACGCATCCCTGGTAATATTTCACGTATACAATTAAAGTATGAATAATGGAAATAGGAAGTACGAACCTTCTGTTAAAACTTCCATCACACAAAGACACTTTTCTCCACATCAACAACACACAGATCACCCTCACATCATTACCGCCATAAACCGTCTGGCGCTCGGCGCTCCTGTTTTAACACTTAGCGACTTTTAGCAGCCAGCCCTGTTGGCATTTCGCTCGGTATAAATTGATGGCATACAGATTTGTGAAGATCAGTTTTAGTACTTCGAGACTATATAGCGAGAAAACGTTATTTAAAACATTCAAAAATTCAATATTTTCCTGCTAGATTTGAATTCTGGCCCACTGTGGCACTCGTTGGAGGACTCAGTTGTCAATAGCTTGAATCTCCTGTGTGATGTTGTGCTTCAGATCGTTCAATGTCTGGGGACGTGTGGCGTAAACCCTGTCTTTTAAGTAACCCCATAGAAAGAAGTTCGGCGTTGCCAAATCCGGAGATCTCGGTGGCCACAGGTTCCTGGAAATTATTCGGTCGTCAAAGAAACTTGCTCTTACGTCAACAACCGTGGGAAGCCTAGATGAACGATGCTTGCCCTTTTCACTCACCAGAGATCCAGTTGTTTCCAATTTGTTTACCAGTCCCAGTATTGTGTTTCTTTTGGGAGGACTGCGAACACCAAATTCTCTCTGGTATGCCCTTTGAGTAGCTGTAATTGAATTCGTAATCCAGTATTGCTTCACAAGGAAGAGTCGTTGATTTAAAGTGTACTGCATTTTCACGTTGACACAAAATGTCGAAAACGGCTGCCAACAATAGGAATAAAACATAAACATCTGCGCATCTAGTGACAAAGAATCGAAACTCTAGAACGTTCTGCTTAATTTGGTGCTAAAGTTGGGTCATTGAATGAATTTCCAACGGAATAATTAAAGAAAGAAATTTGTCAGTTCTATATAAATCACTCTGTATAATTTCCAATTTCAAGATTTCTTGCTTTGATTTTGATGGAAATCATAGACTGGAAACTTATTTTGCATAAATACGAGTTTGCAAATGCTACCAAAACTGTAACAGTTTCTTGTGCAAGCTCGAGGTATTCTTACATTCTTTTGATGTAAAATTAATTTGGTCTGTGAAAAAAATTATACCTTAAACCTTCCACCAGTAAGCAAATAATTTAAGAAGTCTTTTCCTTAATTTCTTTTCTTTCTTTCTTTCTTTCTTTCTTTTTTTTTTTTATTTTAGCCAATTGAATACAACTGTTAGAAACGGATTCAGTATCTATCTGTCACTGTCATGATTGTTTTGAGTTTATTCCGGAAGATATTAAAAATATGTTGTTTAAATTTGAGAAAAGTTAATTGTAAGTCCTCAAAAACAAACTAAGAATTTGTCGTGTCATACGATACGTAGATAAATTTTCCGTGAGTTCTTTAATGCACTGGAATTGATCAATTTTCTTTTGTCCAATAATTTCTACCAGAAAACAAGTTTTCTCATAAATCCGTCGATTTTATCTCTGGCTGTTATGTTAACATCTTGGCTTCGCAACTACTATTTCAAATATTCTAAATGTTTGAAAAAATATATAAGAAAGAATGGTCAGTCTAAGAAACCAAGAAGAATTGAAATACTGTAGTATATTCCGATGCAAGGTTGGGAAGTACTTTTTACAAAATCGAGCAAAAGTTTAAAAAAATGAGCAGAGCGAATTTTTAAATTTCCAAGATTTTGTAATGCACTTCACAAACTTGTATTGTACAACATTTTTTGCACGTTCACATTTTTAAAATTGCAAATACAATATATTTTGCATTGAAAATTTAGAGCAATATTACCCCAAAGCCTTTGCAAATCTGCACTGTAATGGTAACTAAGTAACAATAAGTGCACTGTTATGGATCTATTTCAGTATAGTATTATGTTATGAAAGAAGGTTTTCCTTAGCAAAAAGTTTCTGTGAGAATTCTAATTTTGAACGCCTAACAACAATAGCTGTAAATGCAACATATTGCAGTTTCTCGTCTTGCAGGTATCGACACATTAGAAGTTGGGTGGAATGTAGGCCTACTGGTTTAGAGTAAAATTATCGTTGTTCACGATCTTACAAGTATTTGTATTTTTTGAATGGAGTTACTTATTGGCATGGTAATGGGGGGGGGGGGTGTTCGCAAACAAATGTCTCACTCAAAAGTGGGTCGCACCTTCAAAAAGTTTGGGAACCACTGAGTAGGTATTATATTGCTTCGTGGCCTTCATTTGGTTGTCCGTAGAAGTCTTCTATTTCTGACACACGTTTATACGAAATGTGTTTTGAGTTTCTCGTATTAGATTTATTCGTCTCTTCGCAGTGATCATGATGTAGCCTATTTGTGAACGTGATGTAACCAGATGTTATTTAATACAAAAATTGTTTTCAGCCAATGACTTTACTTTGTGTGTGTAAGGTACAAGTCCTTATATTACATAATGTAATACTGTATTAACGTTTTCGTCGGTCATGCCGAAATCATCAGATACAATTTTTATGCTGCAATATCATACCTTAAATAAATACATGTGCCCTTGTTATCAAAATACAATATACATTGATAAGCTTAAAACATATTAAAATCAACATGGTTTGGGAGCATCAATATTTCTTTTCACATGTAAATGTGCCCTTATTATCAATTAGTTAAAAACACAAATGTATGATTATAATACATATAAAGAAAATTTGCAAGTCTTCACAATGTAAAAATCTAAAACTGGAGGAATTCGTGTAAAATATGTGAAGAGATGATAACGATCATTAATCTATGTTTATCTAATTTGCTTATATCCATATTCTTGTTATCCAGTTATTTATACTATCGAAGGCTTGTTTGAAATCAATAAATAGGATATGAAGAGGGGTGATAAATTCCTGACACTTTTCCATTATTTGACGCATTACAAATATTTGCTCTGTTGTATTTCTTTCCTGTCCAATCCGCATTGAGAATCTTCTAATATATTCTCTGCATATTTGTTTACTTTATTTAATATAATGCTGGAGAGAACTTTCTGTATTACATCAAGTAACATAATACTTCTATAATTTTTACATTCGGTTATATCGCCCTTTTTAAATATTGGGCATATGATACTAGAATTCCAAACTTCAGGCATTCTTTCATTTTCCCAAATAAATGTAATTAACGCATGAATTTCTTTTGTTAGACATCTTCCTCCATGCTTGAAAAGGAATTGTAATTTTCTAGCTGCTCATAATTGATTTTCTAACGGTGGTTATTAATTTCAACAAATTCAGTAACAGTGTGCATTATAGATCATCTGATCGACTCCTCTAACGTCGATTACTTTTATAAAATGTTAAATGAATAAGAAGAAATAATTTGATATCAAACTTGCAGGTTTACACATAACTGTCACTGTCATGTTTATGAAATGCTGTTGGCAATTCACAAATTGTATTTGTTAAAGCAGGTAAGATATGTCCGAAAAGATACGCTAGAATATTCTGACATATTCCTAGAATTGACACGATTGTACGACATATTAGTAAACTGCTGACCTCAAGTCCACATGTATCAGCAAAGGTGAATGTTCCTCCAACCAGGAAGATAGCACGATGATCCCCACTCCCAGCAGTCATAGCTTGCATTCTTAACTGGATTTCGCAATCTGTCGTAGCTCTGCTAATGTATTACGATGCTGAATGGACACCGGTCCAATACACTGGCCGAAATTTCGCTAGAAGAAGACTCGTGTTACTACTAATAACTGTATTTGTAATGTTTTTTTATTTAGAATGTCCCGCTGATTGCCTTACAATCCATCTGTTTTGAAAGTTTTTATTTTAAACTTCGATTTCGTTTCCATTTTTTTATTGTTAAGACCGTCAGCCATCAGTTCACAAATGTGGTAAATACAAAGATGCTGTTTTTTACTAATAGATGAACGTTTTCGGTTCCACTGATAGACCTACAGAGTACTTATATTATAAACAGTAAAGACATAGGATGTGAACTATACCTGAATACATAATGAAAAACAAGGGTAGTACATATGAGATCACAAGTTGAATGTGTTAAAATAGATTAAATATTAACAATAAAATCTATACATGAAGGAATAAAAATTTGTTAAAAAATCATTCTAATCTATATAAAAAAAGTAACTGAATAAAGCAAAGATAGCATGTAGCAGCGTCTTGGAACATATAGTCTTAAAAAAACAAATTCAATGTGATTGCAAAATTACATAAGAAAAGTGACATGAAGACTGAATTTACAAAACATCAGTTCGGTGTGCTGGTAAAAAATTGACAGTGTACCGAACGGAAGTGGATTATATAGCTTCATGCGTAGAAAAGAGGACTTAACATACGAAGTCTTGCAGTCTGAAATAAATACGTGAAAAAATTATTAGGTTAGGGAAGATTGTTGGAAAACTACTTATGATAATTTGGAAAAGCCAAGTAAAGCGAAAATAGGGATGTAAAGGGGAACCACGAAGATAAAACATCATTCTTACGGAACTGATGCGGAAGATGAATATATCAGATTGTAGAAGGACCAGCAACGTTAGAGAACGTTACGTTTACAGAGTAAGTGACAACAAATTGAAAAGTAGGGGCAGTGGGAAGCGTATTGGTGTGCTGGTGATCACGTGTGTGGTGAGATTTTAGATTATAAATTGGACTAAGTGCATTGGGAAGTTGCTCGTTCAAGAGAGAGATATGCCATTATTTAACGCCTGAATTATATAAAATTCTTGGGCGATATGTATGCATGGATTGTTATTCATAGGGTGAATGACCTGTATGGCGTCGTTTGTTAATTCATGAGTGTTCTATTAAATGTGTTGCAAATTTTGATTTTCGCCTATTACATTTAGTCAGCAACATGTTCATTGTACCGGGTTCTGTAGTTTCTACGGGTTTGATCAATGTATCTGTTGGGACAATTTTTGTATTGTAACATATAACGCCTCCATTCTGAAATTTATCTCTATTATGAAGTTTATTAGGACCCAACATGATTTTCAAATTGCATGCAAGAGTAATTCTCACAATTGAATGGTATACTACTCTTGCACTTTTCCCTGTAGTTATATTTCTATCCCACAAAATAACATTCAGCATCTATATTTATGCTGTTCTTAGAATAATTTTCGTGTATCTTCTTTATCCATTCGAACTAGAAAATACTAAAGAATCTACACGTCTCGTAATAGCCTACATCCTATGTAATCTTTCAATTACTTATAACTGTGCAGTAACTTCTATTCCACATCCCATATGAAATGTTTCATCTATGTAAATTTATTTTGAAACTAGAATAAGTTTTGCATTCTTCAAACGTTCTCCTCAACATAGTTTTCATCTTCATATTCTTGCGCAATTATCACCTTGTGTACAAATAAATACAGATGTTAAAAAAAATTCCATATTTCAAGAGAAACCAGTATGCACCAAAATAAGAAAAAATTATAAGAAACATGGGTCCTAAAACTCGTATCATAAGAGCTCTTGTTCACCATCGCTTTAGGTGGTGCTCAATGTGATGTCCATTCATAGTAATGCACCTTTCTGCCTTACGTCTTGGGGAATCGCGCATCTTTGGAACACTCCTGGTTGATCTCGAATGTTCTGACTTGCATTGACGTACTCCTGTAGTGCTTGTACATCACTACTAGGGATTACTTACATCAAGGCCTTCAAATGTACCAACAACCAATAATTCAAAGGATTAAGATAAGGGGAACGAGCAGGCCAATGTATTGGACTCTCCGTCCAGTCCATCGCACAGTTGACTGTGTGTTAGGTCTTCTCGGACATTTCGGTGAAAATAAGCCGGTGCTCCATCATGCATGAACCACATTTTTAGCCTTGAAATGTATGATACTTCCTTCAGCAATGCAGGAAATTTGTTTATGAAATGATACCTCGGACCATTCGTACGCCCGATATGGAGGAGCAAGTATTGCTACGTAGGCCTCCATTTCAGATAGTACATTAGTTAACGTTTTCACCTTTCGGCATCTTCAGAGTATAAACAAATGATATCTACATCATAGTTTTAAAATATCACAGTATTCCACGTACATAATAGATTTAAGTAACAGTGTCTTTAATCCGTGTTCAGCTTTACAATTCTATATGATATAGTCGTTTGTTATGAATGAGTAGTAAATTTACGTAGGCTACATCACATACAAAAAAATGTTTAATCTGTATATAATCTTCCAGCTTTATCTAATATACAATTATGTGATCAGAAAAAAAACGTTGTAATTGTGTGAAATTATTACTAGTATGTCAATATAAAAATCAATCATATTTATTTCATATATAAATTTAAACTGCATTCCCTATTTTGTATTAAAATATAAAGAACTTGAGTAATATCGCAAACCTAAAAAATCGCAATTTTGCTATGTTAAAATTTTGATTGTTGAACTTTCCGCTGATTGTAATGTATTTCTGCTATTCTTTTCTGACATTAACCTCTGTATGTTTGGTGATAGGTTATCTGTAGCAGCAAGTCTAAGCATAGCCTGCAAGTTATTGTCCGACATATGCTACGTTAACATCATTATAGAGAAAAATAAATGTGTTCTCATGAAGATTGACATTCAGCTATCAAGGTATAGAACTAATATTAGAGGAGGAAAAATTCGCTCGGGCGCCGGGGATCGAACCCGGATCCTTGGTTCTACATACCAAGCGCTGTCACCATTGAGCTACGCCGAAGTCCAATCCACAGCACCGAATCGAACTCCCCTTCTCCAGTGTTTTTCACTTTGTGGCCTGACTCCAAGTTGGGCATATTTCTGTACAGATTACTCTGCACATTACTGTGGAATCCCGGCCACAAAGTCACTCAACTGAGTGCGGTCCTTGTATAATGGCAGTTGACTTCATAAAATATCAACATACATGCCCACTTGGAATCAGGCCACAAAGGGGAAAAATACTGGCGGAGGGGAGTTCGATCCGGTGCTGTGGATTGGACTTCGGCGTAGCTAAATGGTGGGAGCGCTTGGTACGTAGAACCAAGGACCCGGGTTCGATCACCGGCGCCGGAGCGAATTTTTTTCTTCTAATATTGTTACCAAAACAGATATATTCTGTAGGACCAAAAAAATAATAATCTTTAGTAAAAGATATTTAGAGAACAAAATCTAACCTTCCAAACAATAAACAAATAAAACTTTTGCAGTCATCCTCCCCAGAACACTCTTCGTGGTACCAAATTTCACATTTAGTGGATACGATCGATTTCCCCTCCCCCTTTTTAAAGAAAACTTACCGTTGCAATGTGGAAATTCTGCGTCATTTTCGCTATCTTCATTACCGGTATCAGTGGAGATGTATACTGGCTCATCCAACTCGTCTTATGAAGCTTAAGATACCTGGCTTTGTTTTTTTCTGTCTCTTCCTCTGAGTAGATACTTTATCAGCCTGCTTCTTTTGAACGCTTTTTCGTTCATATATCTTCTTATCTGTGAGTAATAAATCAGCCAATTGGTTATTACATGGTGAACTTGTTAGTAGAACGGCAGAACCACTTTTACGTCCTCTACCAGTTGGATTTTTTATTGTATTGTAGGAACTGACGTAACAAAAGATGTAGTTTGCCTCTCGATGGTTTTGATGGAGTATTTGGCTCGTTGGGCCTGTCGAGGTTGAGAAGTGTTGGCATCGTCTATCTATGTGGTAGGGTTACCATGAGAAGAAATTCTATAGGAGGAATGGAATCTAAAATAAGAGGACATTGCTGAAAAAAGGACTTTTTAAAAATTGGTATGAAGAAAATTAAGTAAAGATAAAAACAATGGCTCGCCTTAGTTAATTTTCTCACTAGTTGCTGGACCAATATTACATCTGTACCCTACTCATCGATGGAGCCCACTTTGTGTACAAGAGCCTGAAGAGACAAACTTCTATCTTGTAACAAATAAGTATGGAACTGTTCACAGGTATGTCCTTGAAATTATATTTCACTATGATGATACCTCGGACTGTCTCCGTTAGCATATGATTTCGTTCTTTTGTCCATTAAGCAGATATTAGGGAAAATACTCTCTCAGCACTTCCTTTGTGACTTTGAATAAATAAATAAATAGAATTGATATATTTTTAAGAATTCTGAGAAAGTTCCAGTGTTCGCAGAACTATTGGAATTGAAGACTTTTCACCATTGCTTATCTAAATCTAAATATTTGTCCAAATTAACTTGATTGGCATATCTTTGTACATTGCAGAATAAAATTAATAAAATAGCTTAGAATCATGAATAGTGACGTTTTTAGAGTGTAAGAATTCAATATATGTCAATAGATCATATTTTGCTTTTTTACATGCTCCAGCTGCAACCATCGAAAGCAGTTAAATTCTTTCATAGGTTTTCACCATTTGTTTAGATATTCTATGCATAATATCGCACATTATTCAATATTCATATTCATTCTAGTTGGAATGCGAAATGCCGGACATTTCGAATTTTTTTTAAAATGCCTGCCGGACAGGATAAAATGATTAAAAAAGAGGACATGTGCTCCTTTTGCCAGACGGATGATAACCATACTATTTGGTAAAGTTTCAGATCAATGATCACTTGCTTCATGGGTAAGGGGAAGCTTTTTCAAATTCAAAATCGTTGAAGATATGGCGGTTGCAAGGATGCAGACTAGTTTTGTATATCTCAACTGTTAGAATTATTTATGCTTTTAAATTGGATTAATTTTTTGCTATGTATAATAATTTTATAGCTCAACTGATGACTAATTGTTTAGGTTGTAAATTGAATCATCTGCTTGCTATTTACTGTGTCTCTGTAGAGCCACCAACGTATATATTATACATACAATGTAAATTACTTCAATTTACAGGCACAAACAATCCATCAGTTGACATATGAAAGAATGATACTACATATAATGGAATTACTTCAATTTGCACTCACAAACAATCCATCAGTTCAGATACAAAAAAAAAAAAACTGATAATACATATAATGGAATTACTTCAATTTACAAGCATAAATAATTCATCAGTTGACCTATACAGATTACTATTCAGTTTACAGGTTATAGGCCTACCTATTCATCAGCCAAGCTATACAAAATAAGACAATGCATACGATCATATTTTAATACAGATGTTATACAAAATTGTACACTCCATATTACTTACAAATGGCTTTTAAGGAATCCTGAGGTTCATTGCCGCCCCCACATAAGCCCGCCATCGGTCCCTAGCCTGTGCAAGATTAATCCAGTCTCTATCGTCATATCCCACCTCCCTCATATTCATTTTAAAATTATCCTCTCATCTACGTCTCTGCCTCCCAAAAGATCTCTTTCCCTCCGGTCTCCCAACTAACACTCTATATCCTATATACCCTGCCCATCTCAAAAGTCTGGATTTAATGTTCCTAATTATGTCAGGTAAAGAATACAATGCATGCAGTTCTGCGTTGTGTAACTTTCTCCATTCTCCTGTAACTTCATCCCTCTTAGCCACAAATACTTTTCTAAGAACCTTATTCTCAAACACCCTTAATCTCTGTTTCTCTCTCAAAGTGATAATATAACTGTTTTATAAATTCTAACTTTCAGATTTTTTGACAGCAGACTAGATGACAAAAGATTCTCAACCGAATAGTAAGTCATTTCCCATATTTATTCTGCGTTTAATTTTCTCCCCAGTGTCGTTTATATTTTGTTACTGTTGCTCCAAGATATTTGAATTTTTTCCACCTCTTCGAAGGATAAATCTCCAATTTTTATGTTTCCATTTCGTACATTACTCTGGTTACGAGATATAATCGTATACTTTGTATTTTCGGGACTTACTTCCAAACTTATGGCTTTACTTGCTTCAAGGAAAATTTCCTTGTTTTCCCTAATCGTTTGTTGATTTTCTCCTAACATATTCACGTCATCCGCATAGACAAGAAGCTGATGTAACCTGTTCAATTCTAAATTCTGTCTGTTATCCTGAACTTTCCCAATGGCATATTCTAGAGCAAAGTTAAAAAGTGAAGGTGATAGTTCATCTCCTTGCTTTAGCCCGCATTGAATTGGAAAAGCGTCAGATAGAAACTGGCCTATACGGACTCTGCTGTAAATTTCACTGAGCCATATTTTAATTAATCGAACTAGTTTCATGGGAATAAAAAATTCAATAAGAATATAATATAAAACTTTTCTCTTAACCAAGTCGTATGTCTTTTAGAAATCTATTCATTCATTCATTCATTCATTCATTCATTCATTCATTTATTTTATTCCATAGATCTTACATGAGCAATGAAGCTTTAAGATGTGGAACATGTCAACATTTTACAATATTACAATCACAATTTTTACAAAGTTTTATAGTTTTACAATTTAGTAATTTTCTAAAATTTTTACAATGTTGTACATTTTTTTTTTTTTTTTTTTTTTTTTTTTTCTCCTCCTACATTTTGGCGAGATGTAGTGACATGAAATGAGGTCCGAGGATTCGCCAAAATATTACCCGGCATTTTCGGTGGGGGAAACCTCGGAAAAACCCAACCAGGTAATCAAATCAAAGGGGGTAATCAATCAAAGGTGTTGATGCCAAGGACTCGCCATAGACCATCCGGCTTCAGTCCCACGGCTGTGGAAAACCTCGGAAGAAACCAAAGTCCAAAGGGGGATCCAACCCAAGCCCGAACGCAGCTCCGGAACAGCAGCCCAGCGAGTCTGCCGACTGAGCTACATCGATGGCTCTACTAAAAGTATACAATACATAGCCAATCAGATTATTAAATTTACAAACGCAAACGATCATTCATAAGTTGAGCTATATTATAATACAAAACAATTTAATTAAATTTAAGGTATAAACAATTCAACCAGTTGTGATATACAGAAATTGATAATACATATCATGCAAACTACTTCAAATTACAAACACAAACAATTTATCAGTAGAGCTATATAGATTACTATTCAATTTAAAGCATATACAATTCATCGGCCAAAACTATACAAATATATACAATACAAAGTAGCATACTTTCATTAAGCTATACAAATTTGTGCAATTAATATCAAGTAGATTAATTCAATTTATAATCATAAACAATTCATCAGTTGAGCTATACATATTACCATTCAATTTACAGTAGGTCTATATACAATTCATCAGTAGAGCTACACAGACTAGTAATCATTTTAAGAACATATACAATTCATCAGCCAAACTATACAAACATATACAATCAAATTAGTTCAATTTACAAACTTATTTTCGTTAAGCTATACAATTCAAATGAAGTAGATTAATTCAATTTATAAGCTTAAACAATTCATCAGTTGACGTATACAGTACATACAATTCATCAGTTATGCTAAACAAAAAATACAATACATAGTAAACAGATTAAGTCAATATAAAAACATATTTTAGTTGAGCTATATAAAATTGTACATGTCATTTAAGTAGAATAATTCAATTCACAAGCTTAAACAATTCATCAATTGTGTAGAAGGTATGAGTATGTAGAAATTTGGTTAATTCTTTTCTGAACCTTTTCTCGTTGTTCTTCAAATCTTTAAGATTATTAGGCAGTGCATTGAAGACTGTTATACATGAATAGCGAACTCCTTTTTTAAAACAGCTTAGACTAACAGAGGGTAGATGAAGATCTGATTTATGTCTTGTATTAAAATGATGAATGTCTTGATTAGTACTGAATTTATCTTGGTTCTTAATATACAGCATCATTAGGGAAAGAATGTATTCACAAGGTAAAGTCAAGATTTCTAAGTTTCGGAAAATATTTTTACATGAGGTCCTTTTATGCACACCGGCCATTATTCTTATAGCTTTCTTTTGTAAAACAAAAACGTGTTTAGCTTCAGACGAGTTACCCCAGAATATTAATCCATATTTCATTACAGAGTGAAAATATGCAAAGTATGACATTTTAAGTAAGTTTATATCACCAATAGTAGATAAGGATCTTAATGCATAACAGGCAGAGCTCAATTTACGAGTAATACATTCTATATGCGTTTTCCAGTTCAAGTGATTATCCAATTCTAAACCAAGAAACTTTGTGCTTATAGATTCTTTGAGATGAGTTCCATTTAATCGAATACTGTAGGAAACCTGAGCACTATTGTGTGTACTAAATTTGACTGCACTGGTTTTATCAACATTAAGTGCTAGTTTATTTGCATGGAACCATTCATTCATTAGATTCAGCACTGTATTAGAAGTGTTTATAAAATGATCGTATTGTTTGCTTGAAATAATTACACTTGTATCATCTGCAAATAAAATTACTTTAGATAAATTGTTTATGGTCAAGGCTAAATCATTAATATAAACTAGAAACAACAATGGACCTAAAATTGACCCCTGCGGAACACCATGTTTAATATTTCTAAATTCTGAATAAGTAACTTTATGACTATTTGGTACATTTATTTCTACTTTTTGTTTTCTATTTGAGAAGTACGATGTAAACCAACCCAACATCTCATCTTTAATACCATAAAACTTCAATTTTTTTACTAATATACTATGGTCTACACAATCAAATGCTTTAGCCAAGTCACAAAAAATCCCACCTACATGTAGTTTCGAATTTAATGAATTTAGTATTTCATCCACCAAACTAAAAGCAGCATTCTCTGTCGATTTTTGTTTTCTAAATCCAAACTGTTCTAAAACTAATATATTGTTGGACTCCAGGTAATGATATAATCTATTATACATAACTTTCTCAAACACTTTTGAAAATGTTGTTAATAAATATGAACAGCTGATGTACCGTATCCTTATACTTCCATATTTTTTCTCCTATATCTGTCGAATACAAAAAATCAAATCAATAATCGATGTATTACGCCTAAAACCGCACTGGTGATCCCCATTAATTTCCTCTACGTACGGAGTTAGTCTTCCCAAAAGAATATTGGACAAAATTTTGTACGACGTCAACAGAAGGTGATAACTTAGTCCTCGAAAGTTACCACAGTTAGTCTTGTCCCCCTTTTTAAAAATAGATACTTCTTCCATTGTTCTGGTACAGTTTCTTTTTCCCTAATAGCAATTACAAGTTTATAAATTTCACTAGATAATGCGCTTCCACCCTCTTATATTAATTCTGCTGGAATTTGATCGATACCTGGAGACATGTAATGTTTCATATTTTCTATCGCAATTTCGACTTCTGAAAGTGTGGGTTCGAGTATAAATAGCTCAGCAGTTTGTGCTTGAATTTCCTCCCGATCATTTCTATTTGACCTATGTACATTTAGTAGATGCCCAAAATATTTTTTTCCATCTGTTTGGGATTGGATTAAGTAGATTAATTCAATTTATAAGCATAAACAATTGTGTAGAAGTTATGAGTAAGTATAATTTTGATTAATTCTGTTCCAAAACTTTTCTCATGGTCCTTCAAAACTTTCAAATTTCGAGCTCTATTTCAGGTTTAACATTATTTAGACACAATTTCATTTACCAGATTTTGGGATGTATGAAATATGAATAAATTACGTTCACTTAACTTGATCTGGCAGGTGTGTAGTAATTCCTTTTGAAAGCTGGCTTTCTCAGATAAGAAGCTTGAAGATAATTAGAAAGTGCATTGAAGACTGTAATACTTGAATAATGAACTCCTTTTTTTTTTCTTGTATAACAGCTTAGACTAACCGAGGGTAGATGGAGATCTGATTTATGTCTTGTATTAAAGTTATGAATGTCTTGATTGGTGTATAGATACGAGTATATAGTTTTTTTTTATATTAAACATCATTAAGGAAATAATGTACTCGTGTGTTGCAGTTCAAGCTTTGGTATTCTCATAATTTACTTTTCCTTTCTCCCTTCGGAGCGAAAAACACGAGATTGTCATTTTTTTTCGGCATTAATCGACCGTTGTATATCTCGGTCGCCAGTTTGTCCCAAGCATCGTTCGTTAAAATTTTGTTAAAATGCCTTGGGTGTTTTATATTCCACAAAAGTCTTTACCTCTGCATAATTCTATAAAATGCAAAGCGTTCTTTTCGGTCCACTCCATGTTCACTGCCCACACAGACAGATGAATGGGTGTTGATTCATTCATTGATTGATGTGAATCCAACGCTAACAGGCGGGCTATCTTTCTTAGGTCTCATTTACTCAGGATCCCGAATAGAACCCGGAGCCCCAAGCCCTTGGAACCTAGATCAGTATCGGAAATCCGTACTATGCCATAGGTATAGGGGTTATTATTTTTCAACGCAAATTTTTTGCGTAAATATTGCGAGTTAAAAGGTTACAATGGTTAGATGAGGAGATAGCTGTGACATAAGGCAGAGGAATGGGAGAAGGTTAGAGTGGGTTAGATGAGGTAATAGATGCGACAAGACGTATTGCGTACGAACTAAAACCTCGTTCGCTTTTTCTTTTGTATCAAAACTGTCTAATGTTCTTTGTCATTTAATGTTTGATTTCAGAGAAGTTGAATTGAATATTAATTTCATTTAGTGTTCTGCCCAAGGGCAGGTCTTTCACTGCAAACCCAGCTTTCTCCAATCTTTCTTATTTTCTGCCATTTCATTTCCTCGTATGATCCATATATCTTAATGTCGTCTATGATTTGATATCTTCTTCTACCCCGAACTCTTCTCCCGTTCACCAGTAGGCAGTTTCTTCTCAGCCAGTGAACCAACCAATTTCTTTTTCTCTTTCTGATCAGTTCCAGTATCATTCTTTCTTCACCCACTTTTTCCAACACAGCTTCATTTTTTATTCTGTCTGTACACTTCACACGTTCCATTCTTCTCCATATCCACATTTCAAAAGCTTCTATTCGCTTCTCTTCACTTCGTCGTAATGTTCATGTTTCTGCCTCCATACAATGCCACACTCCATAGAAAACACCTTACTTTTGACCTAATTGAATATTTATTTATTTATTTATTTATTTATTTATTTATTTATTTATTTATTTATTTATTTATTTATTTATTTATTTATTTATTTATTCTAATCACAGGTACATAGATAACTTATCTTTGACCTAAAGACAACCTCAAGATTGAAACAATTAACTTGATAAAACTTATAATTAAATATAATAAAGAAACTAAACAAAAACCTTAAAGAACTGAAAACTAAGAACTAAACAGAGGCATGAGGCTTCTCACTTCCCAGTATCTGGCACATTGTCAGTGATTTTAGAGCTGGGCAGCGTTGGAGATGATCCCTATTCATCGCTTCTTGAAGGTCACAAAAGGTACAGGTTGGATGTTGATAAATACCGAAAAGGTGGAGATGCTGCGCCAAGCAGTCATGACCAGTTGCAAGGCGGAAATGGGCGACTGCCAATCTTCTTGGTCTGTTAGGTATGGGAGTTGATGTTGTGGGCAACTTTTTTTATGTATAATTTTGTCTGGAAGGGTGTTGGTTTAGGAGATGTTTGTAAAATTTAGCACCTTTTTTTGCCAAGGCATCGGCCTGCTCATTGCCAAATAAGTTAGTGTCCGGGGACCCACTGTAGTACCACGATTTTGTTTTTTGCTTGTAATAGTTGTATGTCATTTTGACAGTCTTGGATTGATGAAGACTCGGGGTCTGAGGAACCTACAGATTCTATGGCTGCTTTGCAGTCGCACAGGATGACGACATTCTTGAATTTAGTTTGATGACATATCAGTTGAGTTAAGGCTAGCCTGATAGCTACAATTTCACCGTCATAAGCTGACCTATGGGTGCCTACCGCTGTATAGAAAGCAAAGATATCACTGTATACACCGACACCAACATTAATATCATTCTCAGTTTACCTAATTGAATATTGAAGTATTTATTTGTTACGTAATTTTCAGTCTACAACGTACCGAACTTTATATAAAATGAATTAATATTTTGTCATGTCATGTTAAAATATTAATATTACCACGAATATTGTCGACTTACAGTAAGTCATCTTCAGATATCTTTATCACATATAGCATAAAATTAAACACAAGTGACAAACAATGCGGAAATGTATATACACTTGTACATATTGTTATATTGAGAAATGTGTGATATCATTGTTTGATATTAAGTTGTATTAACTAGTGTTGTTCCATTTTTAAAAAGACTTATAATAAAAACTCTTAAAATGTGTCGTTGAATGATATCAAACCAAAAATTAGCTACATTGTACACATGTTTTTAAGGGTTCAAAACATTATTTAAATTTAAAATATGGCCATGATTGCCAACTCGTTATTTCAAGTTCAATTGTGAGGTAATTTGAGGAACTAAAACTTACATGCGTTAACGTTCGATGTCTATCGAGTTTTCCAATCACTCGCAGCGATGAAATATGTTGGGACATCTGAAATTAATTAAATGATGTTTCAAACTAAAGATTTGGAAATAAAATTAAAACAGAGCTGTTTATTGACACTTAAAATATTTGATGATAATAGTAGAGCCAGACATCTGAAAAACTTCATAGTTACGTTACATAGAAGTGTAAAAAAAAAAAAAAAAATGAATTGAGGTGGAAGGAGAAGTTTCCGATTGGATGACCAGGCATTATTAGTCGATGAGTGGTTATATAAGCATATGGTATAAGGAGTTTTGAGAATTCGGGACCTGTTCATTTCTTAATTGAATGTTCTGATTATAATTTTTCGCAATAAAATATTCTTCTGCGGTATTAATTAAATGGGAGTCGTTAAAAATTTTTAACACTTGTAATGTATTTGGGATGTTATTGATTTCGTGGCATGTGTTGATCAGATGAGTAGCGAATTTTGATTTATTTCTGCTATTGACAAAGTCTGATTTATGCTCTTCATACCTAGTTTGGAAATTCCTTTTTGTCTAACTTATGTATTTCATGTCACAATTTGTTTATAGTTTAATTTATAAATGACGCTCTGCAAGACTTCATTACTTTTTCTAACTTTAATTATCGGTCTAATATGCTTATCGATTCGCTAGTGATGTTTCTAGTTGCCCATGGCCCTTATGATTTTTTTTTCGTAAAATTAATGGATAATGTTATCAAAGCAGTAAATAATTTTATGGCCGCTGAGTTTTTTTCGTAAAAAAACCCGCAATTTTCTCTGAACCAAAAACACAACCCAACGTCGTAATAATTACGTAGTTCAAGCCTTTGTTTTTCTGAATCGACGCATGCGATGTGCGAGATGCGAGACCCGCCTCACACTAATCCGGACTGCACGAGAGATAGTGAGTGGTTTCTGTAACTGCTAGGTGCGCAGACCTCTCTTCACTTCCTCATAATGACCATATTTCTGTCCCATACAATGCTACACTCCACACAAAGCACTTCACTAGTCTCTTCCTTAGTTCTTTCTCCAGAGGTCCTTTTTCTGTTAAAAGCTTCCTTTGGAATTGCTGTTCTCCTTTTGACTTCTTGACAGCATCTCATGTTACTTTTTATGGTACACCCCAAGTATTTGAATAATAATAATAATAATAATAATAATAATAATAATAATAATAATAATAATAATTGGGGTAAGAAGTGCTTATAATACAGACTTAAGATTATGTGCAGCACACGTTTTCCGTTATTAAATGTTACGGAGCGCTTATAATACGAAATTAAGATGATGTGCAGCACACGTTTTAAGTTATTAAAATGTTAATTTCTTATAATACAAATTCAGAATTATGTACAGCACACTTTTTCCGTTATTAACTTCACACTATAATCGAACAAGGACCTAAGATACATACCTAATGCCTTTGTTGTTTTGCTGACAGTTAAATTTTGTGTACTTCTTGAAATAAGCGTATTTTAGGTGTGAAATTTTAGCCTTAACTGTACCACCCCTACTTGTCTGTTAAGTTTTTCATCGGAAATCTTCGGCAAGAGAGCGGAAGACTATTCCATCAATTTAGCTGTTACCCCGTTATTCGTAAATTAAATATATGGTAATTGTAGGGGTGTAACATATTTTAGCACATGAAATCGATCTAGTTCTCAATGAAATTATGTTCTATGAATTAAATTAAACTTATTAATTCCCAGTTCTTAAGTAAAATACTTGTAAATAATTGATGGAACAGCCTCCATATGTTCAATGCTATTTGCTTGAAGTGGAAACCTCTATAGTGCCTATTCTTCAATATAATTCATAATGGATCTAATTTTATTCCTAAATTGGAATTTCATTGTTGGATTTTAAAACCTTTTAGAGCTGACTATACAGAAAGAAAAAGTGTGTAGTCAGTCTTTTTTCAAGATCTCTCAACGGTTGAAACGAATTACTCAATTTTTTTGAGATGGTCTTCTATTTCCGACACTAAATTTTTATTCTTCTTAAATCTGCTGCAAACAGTTGGGGTTGGAGTTGCAGTGCCATCAGCAGGGGTAGGAAGGGTATCTGTACTTGTCGTAATTGGAACAAGAGAAGGTAGGGGTGCAACTGAAAATTGTTAGACCGGATATTATTAATCCGTTGCGTCTCTGTATTATCATTATTCCGTTGTACCTCTGTATTTTCTTCCTCCATCACCATATCGTCAAGTTAGACATTGTTCTACAGGGTCTCCCATATAAACTAACACCGAACGCACGGTATTTGTACTTTTCGCTACGGCAGTTGCCTCAGCCGAACTTACATCGCGCGCGGCCGCCCTGCTTTAAGCGTGTATACAGTCATATATGAAATCTTATCTTATAAAAGATGCTGAAAGTGTCATCCTTCCTGGGTTATACAGGCATTGTATCTGGTAACCACATTCTGGCTGACGCGAGTGATTTCTGCCACTGTAATGTTTCTGATTTCATCGTAATGTTTTTATACCCATTTTTTTGTTCAGATAAATTTAGTTAATTTAACAATGTTTTCTAAAGTCCGTCATAAACTTAATCTTACATAATAGTGCAGAGGTCTCCAAAAAGCGTATCGTCATTCGTGCTCTCGATGCTGCCCGCCGAAGAGTGTGCTGTAAGGCTAGAGAAGGGAGAGACACTCGTACCTCAACAGAAGGGAGCGATCGGTGGGGGATCACGGCAACGGTCTGCTTATGTTTACAAATAATATCAAAATAATAAGAAATATCATACGTTTGTATATTTTGACATACTATGAAGCTGGAACCCCGTCGTTGTTATTGACATAACCATTGCAAATTCAACCTCTTCTGTTCTATGGTGCCTTTCAGTGCCTGGAAAAGATCTTCTACAGATGTATTTTGTAATTACATCTAGAAGACATTCAGACACAGTAAAATGTTCATTAACTTCTAGGATGAAAATGGCTAGGCGAGCTTTGTCATTTCTATCTGTGTTTTCGTCCAATGCAAGTGAGTCGGCTACAAACTGGTTAATTGTGGTTTCGACTTCAGATTTAATTACATTTACAATCTTGAAATTTCTTCTCTGAACTGTACTGTAATTGGAAACAATTTAATTTTCTTAAACTTTGACTTCGTTCTGAACGCAGTATTTTAATAACTTTGTCTATACACTATTTTACAAATGATGCTTCTGTAAAGGGCTTAATTGATTTTCCACTATTCCAAGCTACAACATAGCTAGCAAGAAGCTTTTTCTGTTTAAGACTGAGGACACGTGTGTGATTTGTGTTTGTATTTTCTTGTTTTATATTTATCAAAATATTTGTGGGCCTACGCATTTCACCCAAAATGAAACGAAAAACATATGTTTGTCATGCGGAACTGAGTGTAAACGTATTGTAATATACTGATTATTATGTATAACCAAGAATTATACAGATAGCCCCAAAATAAATTATTTTCACATGTCCAACATGCCTGTAATTGTATGATATTCTTTCTGAAAAGTCGAGTATTGTCGTTGCATGTTGAATTTTAACACACGATTAAGAATTTTCGAACAAATCAAGCATTTCACATTCTCCTCACTAACACAAAAACTTTCTCTTCCTATTCATCCTTGAATGTACTATGCCCGTGATTAGAAGACATTGTGAAACGGTGGAACACTCCGACCAACACAATGATAATGGCAGTCCGCCACTGCTCTTCGTTTGCGCATAAACATTGAGTACAATACAGGTGGAGATGGGTGAGGTGGAGCGCATTCGTTACGTACTGGCTTCGGTTCCGTTCAGGGGCTTACGCGCGAGTACGCTTTTGGAGACCTCTGTAATAGTGTAATGTTTTTATTTCATTCTACTTGATGAACGTTTTCGGTTTTGTAAACCATCTTCAGATCACGGTTACCTCTATTGAACTGTTATACTGATGTGCAATAGGTTACATTAACCATATTATGTTAAAATATAAAATCTAAGAAATCATAAAACGTTAACATGTTTAAAAATGCTAACATGTTAAATTAAAATAGTCTAAAATGAAGGTTGTTTTGCAGCGTATACAGTCCTTTCAAATATAAAACAATTATTTTCTTATGACTTTTTTTTTACATAATGACTATCATGAAAACTGCATTTACAAAATAATTATTGCATAATTGTGAATCGTTGAAATCCGATGGAATGTGTATGCAGCATTATGATTTGATTTACGCAATGCCCAGGAGCGGTCTTGTGGTCTGAAACTAAGCGAAAATTGTTGTATTAGCGTTATAAAAACAATTTAAAAAACAATTTTGATTACGTTATCTAATGTCAAAAAGAGGGAGGAGGTCTGTTTCATTGAAAATCTTTACTTACGGTATAGCAGTGGTGTGTCCTGTATTGAAGTCGGATGAGCCACAAGTGCGGTAGAGCATTACGTTTACGGAATGATTAAGTAATACCAGCTTGAAAGTTGGAGGGGAGAGGTGTATCGGCATATCGGAAGTTACGTCCGCTAGGAGATTTGAGATTGTAGAGTGGGCTATGTAAGTTCGGTAATTGCTCGTTTATCAGTACTACACCTTTTGATTGCTTGTGCGATATGGTATTCTTCGGCTATATGAATTCTTGGATTGTTGTTCCTAGATTGAATGATCTGTAATGTGCTGTTTATATCATTTGGTTCATGCCCTTGTTCTATTAAGTGCATTGTAAATTTTGACTTTTGTCTGTTGCATTTAAAATCAGAAATAAGTTATGTTCTTTAATAAATCCTCCATTACACGTCACTTTGGCTTTACATGTCCTCCGGAACCACTGGGAAGCTCAATTTCATTAATCGCAGTTCCAGTGTGCATCTCTCTCTCTCTCTCTCTCTCTCTCTCTCTCTCTCTCTCTCTCTCTCTCTCTCTCTCTCTCTCTCCAGGAGATCAATCTAAGAATACAAGCTCTTGCTGTGCCTACAAAATAAAATAATATCGGAATATTAAAAACAAGTCAAGTAACAATAACATAATGATTGTACATATGTATTATTATATATTATTTCTTTGCTGTATGTATGCAACGATATCTGGAAATAATTTTATCGTCAGAAACGTATTTCCTTTGGATACTGATTTATATAATTATGTAGGCTATATTTCAATAAAACATCCCTTTGTTTAATATTTAAGATTTGAAAATTAAATATGAGGATAGGCAGCAAACAAGAAATCGTTTGTATTACTCTTTACTTCAAGCAACAATACACTCATTTTCCTGCAGCGCAGTGGAAAGACTGAGCAACTCGTGAAAAAGAGCCCGACTACGGTTTCGTGAAAAACTTTTTTTAATAATATTTATTTACTTTAATTTAGGTACGTTATTTTATTTGAACCAGAAGTGGAAGCGGTTTTTACTGCAGAAATAATATCTGTAATACGTACTAGTCCAACTAGTGTGGCTATATATTTATTAATTTATCATTAAAATAATCATTTTTTGTTTTTCCCATTAGGTAATATCAAAGAGCGTAGTTAATATAGGTTAATACAATTTCAGTACGCTAATAGGCCTACTTATATTGCAAAACATTTGATATTTCTTTCCACGCGGCTTCTTTCTTACTTGCGTTCTTGTAATCTGGGTGATTTTTGTATTGAAAATAAATTCATGCGACTTACAAGCACGATTAAAAGACCGTTCCTCCTATTATAATGATAAAAAAATAATTTCGTATAATATGGTCACTTTCGTAACACAAGAAGAAACAAAAACAAATGACGCGTGGCACGCGCTTCTGATTCGTGATTGGATAATATTAAAAAAGTTTCTTTGAGTTTGTTGAAGCTAGAACTTGACAATGTTGAATCAGCGCCGTCATGTGTTCTTTCATTCTAACGTTGACCGTAATCAAATACATGGAGCTTGTGTTTGTCTAACTTCAACGTACTTCACCGTAACGTAACTTAAAGCAAGCAAACGAACGTCGATCGAAATCCCAGCCTAACACAGTATACCGTCCAGATAGGAACAAAGCGCGGATGCGTTACGAGGTTGGGTTGCATGTTTGGACGCGGCTTAACGTCTCATTTTTAATACCATTAAACTTCAATATTTTTACTAATATATTGTGATCTACACATTAATGTGTTTTAGCGAAGTCCCACAAAATCCCTGACATGTAATTTAGAATTTAAATATTTTTTTTTTCTACGATAGTGCGTGAAGTTGCATTTCACCCACTGCTATTTGTGCTTAGAGTGAATCTTTAAAACAATAGTGCTTAAAAAAAAAGTAACTACTTTAGGTACAGCCAAAGAAATGCAATATTCTAGGTAGAAATCCAATTCAATACGAAATTAATGCATTACCTTATCTTTCATGAAGTAAATGTTACACGTAACACAAATTTAATATTCATATTTACATTTTATCCCGTATTATTCTGAGTTTTTATATTATATGAATCGTTTATTGTAAAAAAAACACCACAACCGACATTTTTTACAAAATGCGTTCTTTTCCGGATTTTGATTGCTAACATGAATGGGCATCTTTTGATATAAAATCCCTAAATCTAGCATGACTGTAACATGTAAAAAATTGGACATGGAGTAGGCATTTATTGTAAAAACCGCACAACTAGCATCACACATGGTGTTTTTCAAGTAAACTAGTCGAAGATGAATGAGTTTTTTTTTCACTACAATGAATAGAAAGGTAAAATTCTTTGTAAAGAGTTCATTGACAGCTTTGTACCGGAAGAAGTATTCACCATTCGAATTCCCGAGAAAAGTGTTTGTGCTGAAAATTTACCGTTTGAACTGCCAACAGACCTAGCTTATAACAGCTCGAGGCTGACAATCAGTGTTAAAAAAATGGAGGACCTTAAGAAGATTTTTCAGTACATACCGGATGATGCGAAAGGATTCTGCATAGAACTGTACACATGACCTACCACCAACAAAGATAGTAATGACAGTGGAAGCGAAGACTAAAAAAATAACAAGTTCTGATAAGAAAAATGTCTCTTGCAGTAGAAACAACTTTAATTTTTTTTTCATAGATTATAAAGTTTGTTTCATTCACTCTAATATTTGGAAAAAGGCAATGCTTTGCTTAGTTTCAGTTTGTTTGTTGGAAAAACCTCATAACATCCAAATTAATTTAATTTTTTGTGGAATTTTATATTATAAAACACAACTAATGGTGAATAAACCTCATATTTAGCAACTAATTTCACTTGTTAAAGACAATTTGACAATTAAAATAAAATTAATTAAACTAAACAGTTTTTATTAATTTCTCAAGAGTTTTGTTTTTGTCACTTGTGGTTTTAGAAATAAACGATTCATATAGAACTCACTGCTTGCATTGTTTCAAGGTTCTGAAGTAACTTCACTTTTCATCAGTCGGCATTTTGTGACTCGCGAGCCAGTCTCTGGAAAACGAAACGAGCGTAGCGTAGTACAGGCTATACCCCCACCCACAACGGACTTGCAGTTCGTTGTATACAACATAACTAATATCACTGGTGGCTTGGCTTCATAGTATCATGTCATTATCAAAACCATTCAAAATCCCGCGGAAAGTAAATTTGTGCCATAATATCGACCCTTGTAAAAATATATAAATTATTATTATAATTACGTTAAAACTTATAACTTAATTTCCTGTAATTTCTCAACTAAAGATTGATAAAACTTTCATCCAGTATAATTCACTAAGAAGCACTAAGGAGCAAAACAACAAATATGAAAAATGTTAAGCCTATGGAGTTGCTTGTTGACACTACAAAACAAATAAAATCAGTCATATTGAAAATATCGGCAATTTCGAAAACTCCTACAGGATGTGGGGAAGAATGCCAGGTTTGCCATAAAATTATAGAGCTGTAAGGTGGATTAGCCGTGGAAAAATTCTTCGTCGATTCTTTGACACGCTGAAAATAATTTCTGCTTTTATGAAGGAAAAGGTGCAGTGATATAATATTTCCATATTAGAATATATTTTAAGTATCGATAATTGTCGTGTATGTTTGAAATATATTTCACTGGTCTAGGATTTGAATCTGTTAATAAATAATTAGCTGTTAATAGGACATAGAAATTCCGTAGTTGGAGAACGAAAATTGGCTGCTAGATTTGGTATTCCTTGCCGAAATTTAATAACAATTAACAAATTATATCGGTAGCTGCAGGGGCATAATAAATATATAGTTCATATGCACGACAGCATCAATTCTTTTCTTTCACTTAGACGTATAGAAGCAAAATTTACTAGGAAAGAACATGGTTAATTTTCCTTGTTTACACTCATTTAGCAATACTATATAAAATATATAAAATTACTAGGCCTATATTACATTGATCTCTTGAATGAACTACAAATAGAATTTCATAACAAGAGATTCCTTAAATTTAAAACAATTTACTGATTTTTAATTACCAAATAAGTGTAGGTTTATTACAGTCAAATTACTTATCAATAGTACACACGTCGAACCATTATATTACATGAAATGATGTATAAGAGTTTTTGACAAACGTTTTCGCCATAACCATGGCATCTTCAGGTCATATTAGAGGAGAACACAATAACACATGATGAACACTTAACATATTCAGGTTCAAACAATCGTTAAAATGTTTAAAAACAGGTGTGGTAGACAGTTTTCACATATGCCATTAAAATATACATCTAGCATGAAATTAACACTATGAAGAATATAGAATAGGCAATTAACACTGTACTAATTGATAAGTGTACAAAGAAGTAGCATAAAAGCATAACAATCTTCAAATACAGGCAAAGTATTTACCCCAATAACGAAACATGCTTCAGTATGTAGGTCGCTCGTGCTGCAGTTTTATGGGCGTATGAATTCAAAGCCAAAATAGTTGAGGAGAGGCTGACCTGATTCCAATGATGCAGGAACACGACGATTTTTAATTGCATGGGAATCCTTTTAGCTTAGAAATAATGAAACTGACCAAAACTACAAGAGGTAATTGTATATTTCTTAAATGTATATTACTTCTTAAACGACTTGTTTTTGGAAACCCAATATAAATATCTAGAAGATGTTCATTTTTTCAAATTCCTAAGCAAATTAAAATCCGCTAATGATGAACATTGTAAAATCAAATAGAACTCTTATTACAGATGAGCTTCTCATTTCACAGTTGAAATTAGCCACATGCAATTTTACTCCTGAATTTAATCAATTAATCAAATTCCATTTTTCTGTAAATTACTGTTCTGGTTTTGTTTTGTTATACTTTATCATTCATCGTTCTACGAAGTTTGTGAAAAATGAACAAATTAAATTAAAACATATCAATAATAACCACGGTGTTCAACGTTGCACTTCTAAGTTTACAGTCCGGCACTACACATTACATACTGTGATAAGGTGAAGTGTACCCATCTCCCTTTCACTCCTTCCATTTGAGTGTTGAGCTTGTTGCGTTCTATTGGTCGGTGTATTCGGACGGTAATTTTTCCGATGTATGGTCTAGCTAGACTGATTCCATGATTACTTATTTCTTTATGGTTCTGACTTCAGAAATGAACAAATTACATACTCTTGCACTTCATGTTAATGACAATTGCCTTCCATACAGTGTGTCCCATTTAATTTTTGCACCTATTATAACTTTTTTTGTTTGGATAGGTATTGGAATTTTTGTTCTTGAGCGTTATGTTAGAATGAGGGACTAACATGTGTGGAGATTTGTTGCATGTAACTACATTATGGTACAAGATACGCATGACGTCATCAATTTTTCAAGTAGCACTACATGCTTTAATCGTGTTACATTGATTACACACATTAAGACGAGTTCAAAAATGTATCACAATGTCAGCTTCCTAATATTGTTGGAGTTTTATTCAGTTCATTAAGAACATCAAACTATTGGACTGATGTGATATCATGACGGGAATGTGCAATAGATCTTTTAGGTCGCAGTGCTAGGGCTGTTATAGTCCTCTCACTTTTAAATTCAATTCAGTTCAATATATTGCTGGAATACGGATGATGATGTAATCTATTATACATAACATTTTCTAAGACTTTTGAGAATGTTGTTAATAATGATGTGGGTCTATAATTAGCAATAATACATTTATATTTTCTGTATATTTAATTTATAATTCATATTGATTTTCAGGTAAGACGGTTAACTTGTATATTCATATCAAGTTTCTGTAATTATCAATATTAATGATTTGACAATAAAAATATATATAAAAAACAAGTTACGTAGTATAACTGTTTTAAATATATTTATATAACATTTGTTATGAATTTATTACACATACGAACGTTTTCACCGTCTTGGGGCACCATCTGGCGGTATATAATATCAAATATTTAAAATATCAAATGTAATATGTTACATGTGTTGTGAAAATGTGTGCACAAATGCAATGAAGACTGGATATGATATTTTCAATAATGTTAAAATTACTGTGTTATGTATAATAACTATTACATTCTACAATTGTCGATAAAACATAATGAATTAAAATAAGTTAAAATTCTCAATCCTTAGTCGTATCTTCTGCGATAACGTTAAGCGGCTGCATGGCATTTTATCATTCCGGTCCATCACAACAATGTCTATAGGCTTGGTAATGTGCCATTATCCTTGGCGTATAGAAGGCTATGCTCCAGGTCATTTTAAGTTGGCATCGAATGCACATTACACATGGATAAGTAGCTTCTTCTGGCAGCGGGGAAGGGGTGTTAGTTTCCAAATCGACTGTACAGCAACGGGAAGGGTTCTTTCTTGTGAGGATAAGCATCATTTCAAAAAATTATCCAAAATAGTTAATTTTTCGATAGACTCGTTACTTATGAAAGACTCTGTATATGTTTGAGTTATAGTTGGCTTTACTTATGGGAAAGCTTAACATTCTATTAACTAGAAACCTAAAATTGCTAATTTTGTGTGAAAAAGGGTGGTTTGAAGATTCTTGTGTTGAATTTGTTGCCGTTGGCTCTCTCTATGCAGGTGCACCTAATTTCGCCACCTTAACGTTATACAATTTTTTACGGATATTCAGTTTTAGAATCTCAAAAGATAGCATGTGTATTTTATTTATCAAGAACTTGTGTACATAATTCGATGCAATTAATTTAAACAATAATAATAACAATGGTCTGCGGACTATAAAACCAGAATGCTGTAAAGTGGCGACATTGTCGACCAGGGTATGGCAATTTCGCCACTTAAATTTCGGTTTTCTTTGCAATTAAAGTGTTTGAAACTAATAGTCTGATTTGAGTATTAGTTGATATTATTCACATACTTATTTCAAAGTTCTTATTTTAGTAACAAAAAATAGATGTGAAGTGCAGTAATAATAATTAAAACAAATCATATTAATGAAATCAAATTAAACACTAATGAAACATAACTTCAACTCTAGTTACCTAAGCCTGAAAAATGACTTGAAACATCACCTTAAACAGAGTAAATAATAATTTTGGGCACAAATAAACTTCAGTATCATTTGCAGTTAGGTCAGCACGCTGTTCATGCAAATAGCAGTAACACTTAGCACAACATCTCATGTCCAGCATCTTATCTTTGTTACACAAGAAACACTACCAAGTCTCTTCGATAGAAGACTTTGTTTTTGTACCATTCTTCTGCATAGGATTATTTGTGGCACTAGCTGGAACACTTTTTGGTACGCGTTTGCTTTTTTCCCCTCCCTGCAAAGTGGATCTCTTCTGGCCATGTTTACGCTGTATAGTGGAAGACTGGAAGAGACTTTTATTCACTACTACTGCTCTACTGTTAATAGAAGGTCGATTTATTCGTGTAGGTTGCCGACGAGGTATACAGAGAATTGAATGGAATGACACATTCATATTGTCCTCCTGTATCTCTGTCGAAACTTCTTGTTCACTCTCTGAGGTACTGCTGAGTGTATCACTGGAATCACTGCTGCTTGATTGATCCTTGTTGACAGAAGATGTTCTTTCTGTACTTGGCCCAGCGAGAGAAGAATCTGGAGTAATGGCATGGGAAATTTCAGAAATTTCGCTGGGTGCAAATGCTTCATTTGGGATTGCACGTGGGTTGAATGGATAATTCCGCATGCTGCAAAACCAGGTTTAACATTTTTTGAGGTTGTAGCTTTATCCCAGACAGGAGAAAACACTTGTCCAAATCTTTGTTTGTTCATTTTTTTTTCTTCATACCTGGGCCAGTAACTCAGGAGTTCGTCATCCCAGTACGCTTTGGAAGCTCTAAACACAGATTTGTCCATCGGTTGTAACTCATGGGTGGTGTTAATCGGGAGACAAACAGCGTTACATCAGTTTCTCCTGCAGCTACTACAATGCTGTGGTCGATGTGTGATCTTGCACCATCGATAATGATTAAGCAAGGACCAGATGTTTTGAAGCGAGTGATGCTTCAGCCAACGAATGAACACTTCTGTTGTCATTGAGCCTTTAGCCGTAATTTCCACTGCAGAACTTTGAGGTAGGTTGCCTTTCCATTCTTTTTTGAAACGTTTGCCTTTGAAAAGAATCATTGGAGCCTAAGGCGTTGCGACAAGAAACTATCGAAACATTCTCTCCATGTTCTTTGCCCCTGTAATTGACTCTTTTAGACCCACTTTTTGCTGGAACACGAGGCTGGCGGTGCAAACTTAACCTGCATCCCTTCTCATCGACGTTACAAATTTTTTATGATTTGTCTGTGATGTCTAGATTTTTCAAAACACCCTTCTGTTTCTGGAAATAGTCATGTACAATGAAACTATTTAGCTTTTGGGCACGAGCTTCGTTTAAATGCTGGTTGGCCTTGTAAGAATCCACTTTGCCAATTGCTTCCAGCTGTACCATTGTTAAACGGATGATCGATTTTATTCTCGTCACAAATAAATAAATAAATAAATAAATAAATAAATAAATAAATAAATAAATAAATATATAAAAAAACAAACTTGAAAATGCATTTTTTAAACACCTATGGTGTTAAAGGGGAACCAATATCTACCAGAGGCATAGTTCTAGCAACCAACACTTCTTCCTGTTCTTTTGTTAGAACTGCCTTTCTGCCAGCATGGGTTTTAGTCCTCCTAGTGTACGACGGGGAATGTAGAATCTCTTACTTGCGCAAGAGTACTGATTCTACCTTCCTTGATCATAGCCAATGCTGTCTGCAAATCTTGCTAGTTCCACTTGCAATATATGCCCTTGTTTCTAGGCTTAATCATGATCTGGATGCAAACGCGTAAATGGTGGTATTATTATTATTATTATTATTATTATTATTATTATTATTATTATTATTATTATCTTCTTAAGCACAGTACATACTAAGATCTTTATAAAAATGGTGTGCAATTTCGCCACCACGTGGCGAATTTGTAAACAGCTGTCGAGTTCTACAAATTATCAAATATCATTACGAGCTAAGATTAGACAAAATTTCTTACGTCGCGGTAAAGTGAATAAATTAAGCTTTTAAATGGCATAAAACACTTCGTATGTCCTGAACTGATTATAACATAGTGCACAGATAGTTACTGGAGTAAAATTAGATTTCCTTCTTAGCACAACACAAATGATATCTCTTTAACACACTCCACTTCCGGATCGTGGAGACTGCTCGAAACACTGCTTTTGTTGGTTGATGAACTACGTCTGCCATCTTTTGGTTTTTATGTTAATTTGGTCGAAATCGGGCAGTGGCGAAATAGCATGCATTTACCTTGTATATAACTGTAATGTTGATGTCCAAAAATTTAATTGATTTATTGTTGACTTTTTCCAAAGTGAAGTTTAAATTTGGATGCAAACTACTAAAAACATCAGGAATTTTGCGTTATTATACATAACCAAAGTATCAACATATCTGGTGTAATATTTTATGTTGAATCTTGTTTTCAAATTATTTATATGTTGGTTTTCGGGATTTTGTAGGAAAACTTCGGCTAGAAGTCCAGATAATGGATCACTCATTGCAAACTCTTTATTTTGGGAAAATTCTGTTATTGAAAGAAAAATATTTCTTTTTATGGATCACTGCCAATAAATATATAATCTGTTTTTTTTTTATTATTTACTTGTTGTTGTAGTCTATTCTTTATAATTTCCAGTGTTTCTTTTAATGGAATATTTGTATATAGGTTTTCGATGTCCAAAGAAAACATATTCATGTTTTGGTGTACTGTGTAACCACCAGTTTAGTGTCCCTGGCAGGAATACGGCGACTGTCTACTAGCGAGACAAGGACAGAGCTGTGTTGCTCGTGCTACTATCCAAGTTGAAAACGTTGCTCATTTTCTGCTCGTGGTGAAAGTAGTCAACAGGTCCGACCTGAGCAGAGATGTAGTCTGGTCTTCACTTGTATATCAGTGTAACTATCAGTGCTGAAACCAACTCCAGAAATTGTGCTATCGATAACGTGACACAATCTGCCATCCGAATAATAGTTCTCCAATTTTTCCACCTGGTCATAGCAGTTTTTCCAGTTGTCTTTCTTTGTGGACGATATTGCATATTTTGTGATATTAGTCAATGCCTGTAACATTATTTCCTCGCACTTAGCACTTCACTTGAGGCAAAATCATTTAAATTGCACTAAGTTAATATGTAAGGGAATGAATAGGCCGTGTCTGTGGCTACAGTTCTAGCCCGCTGTCCTTTCATCCAGACGCCTCGGGTTCGATCCCCGGTCAAGTCTGAGTAGAATGTGTGGTGGATAAAACAGACGTTGCAGAGGGTTTTTTTGGGTACTCCCGTTTCTCTCATTTCAGCTACTCCATTTCCCCCTCATTTCATCTATCATCTGCAATAGTAAAAATAGGCTGCAGATAGTATGGATTTCCGACGCTGATTTCCGTTCAGAGGACTTGGGGCTGCGAGTTCTGGGTTCGGACATAGTCATAAGATGATGGGAAATTATCTGCAGGTCTGAGGAATTATGGACCATCTGACAGCGTCGGATTCATGGATGCCACGCGGCCTTTCATCGGGCCTATACAATTATTCCATAGAGGGTGTACAATGGGCCTAAACGGCCTAAGTGCAAGGATCCATCCTGGACCCGGCTCTGTGAAATCAATCAATTACAACTTATGATTTATTAATAATTCACAAAATAGTACATTAACTTAATAATTAAATCTAACATATACACACTTAGTAATTTTACAAAATACATATACAATTTTTAACACAGTTTCTAAAATTTAAATATTTATATAAGTTGTTTTATCTTGCATTTACGTCTAGTTTTAGTGCAAGACTCGAGCAAACCACTCTAGTTTAGTGTAACCCTTAATATTCATTTACTTGCCTAAGTTTTAATTCTCGTTTAACTCTGCAATGTACAGTCAGTATATATAAATTATTCATTAAGCTACTATCTTCCATTCCTCTTTCGCAACAGAAATATTTTTAGGCTACAGTTCATATAAGCTCTCTAGTTGGCAAGTCTTCATTTCTTAATTTAATTCCACAATATTCCTTTGAAATCTCCAAAACTGTTAAATTTAGAAATAAAAAAGATTGCGAAGTAATTTCTAACTAAGTTCAAAATGTTATCAGTAAGTCTTGAAAATTCGTATGTCAAATTTGAATTTGTTTGTTAATTCTGTGACTTTACTATCATTTAATAGCTCCTTTCTTTTTACATTTTATTTTAGCTACTTTATCAGAGATGTTTGTAATCAGTTAGTAGGCTGAATGAAGTGAACAGATTGGCGCAATACAATGTCTCCATAAGAAGCAACATGGTATCGATTTTATAAAACTGAGCTGGTTTGTAAAGAACTTTCTTACGCATGGATAAGTCCCAGAGTACATTTCTTTTTCTACAGTCATTTTATGAGGTTCTATCTCACAGTACAGCGTGATGGAATCTTGTCAATTTGCATACCGTGATGTGGGGCGTTATTAATAATCTCTGCAACTTGCGAAGGGACATTTGGTATTAGTTTGTCCTTAATATAAGTACTTCTCTAAGTAAATCATGGTAGTCACCACTAGATGTACGCCTATCTTCTTTATACTCGTAGATCAACTCGGCATTTTGTATGAAACCATAGCTATTGCACGCATGAACGATTGCTAATGTTTCATATATTCACGTCTATATGAATGCCGATATCACTATCTTCTTGGCGATATTTTCTGAAGATCAAATTACTGCCGAACCAGGTTTCGTCCAAGTAAACCAGCTCGCGACAAAATTCCTTATAGTGACGAATTTGTACTAAATATTTTTTTGTCGCCAATTCAAAATATAAAATCTCTCTAGTAACATTTTACGTTGACTTCGACATTTATTCCATTTAAATCGTATCCTCTTCATAAAAATTTGGAGAGATCACCTACACCAGAAAAGTGTATTTCCTGTCGAATAATGGGCAACAGTTTCGGCACGGCTGGAACCTTTGTCTCTTGTAAATGACGCATTGATCGCAGTCGTCTACTTGCTTCTCGTAATTTATTCTCTTTTCGCTGCCTGTATTTATTTTTACTGCAGACTGCGATTTATTGCAATATAATGCTGTTCTCTTGTTTAATTTATGGGAAATAAAAGAGCAATATTTCTATATTAATCTTCATACCGGAACTGGTAATTTCGAGGCTGTCCTATAGAATCACTTTATTCTTCCTTTTGATGGCATTTGCACGTACAATTCTTTCCACATAGCAGGCTATTTTATTTAATCGGTCACATTCACAATAAACAAAAGAAGAAAACAAAAAGTGTAATACTCGTACATTCACCATAACACATAGCACATTGGCCTCCTAGTTGAGACAAATGTATTCTGCACGAATACTAGTCACCTCTGCTCTAGCTAACTGTACTGAAAACCTACCCTCCATTTCCTAGCTTTGAGAGTTGTAGAGCTGCTTGCCGGATAGTATATTCCTACCTTCTTATAGGACTTTCATCTATCAAATGAATGTGTGATGCCCCAGGTCTGATCAGAGCCCAATCAAGTCGTATATTCATACTCCGCACCTTCTGTGAAGATACGGTAATCGTACCTGCTGAAATGACTGAGGAATCCCACATTGGTATGGCTACTAATTTTATTTAGCCTATGTTTTTGACAGATTTTTCAATAGAATAGTTATTGTTATCCATGCTATTGTCCACTTAGCTACATGGTCTCTCTTAGAAAATTTTGGACTCAATTTCTTCATATTCTCAACATCATTTTTGAGGGGAGCATTAGGTTTACATACACTGGATCCCTCAAACTCGTCACCCGGTTTCGACTTCAAAATGAGAAAATGCCTCTTGCATGGCCACTTCTCAAAATCAATAATTTACTCTTATCATTAGGGCTAGGATTTTGATGGCCTATAAATTATGTAAAAATGTCCTAAAACAATACATTTATGACATAAAAATCTAAAAAAAAATGCCCTGTAATAATCTTGCATAATTGGCTTAGTAGGAAAAGGGGTTTAGTATTATTTAATATTTATACTAGTAATTAAATTAAATTCTAGTACCAACATTTAAATTTATTTAATTTTACATAATTTTTTTCAAGTAATACACTTCAGTTATTTTTCCTGTTGTAGTTTCCATGTAGTCCACCACAAGGACACTCATCCGGAATTAGCAGGTATACAGGAGTCTGTATTGAAGTGGTGGTTGGACTCTTCCATTATATGGGGTGTACTACGTTAAAATAGCAATATTTGTGTAGAAAAACGATTAAAATATTATACAAAATAATGGGTATTAATAGACAAAATATGTAGAGTTAATATCAAATGAAATAAACATTATTTTACATTAATAATGGGGGATTTCTGGCCAAAATTAAATGAAAATACCTAAAAATGACCGAATAAAACAAAATATGTTCTTATGAGTTGAAACAGGCAAAAAAATGCCCTAATAATGTCTTAAAACACTGTTTATCACATAATATATAAATACTAAAGCAGCTATGTTTACTAGAAGAAAGATAAAATTTCATCAAAATTCTAGCCCTACTTATTATTAATCTTATGTTTTCTGACCGATCTCTACTTGTATTGATGCTAGATTTGAGTTCTCTTGATAATCATTCATTGTTTGAAAAGCACTGAATTTGTTGGTTAGTTTGATTAATGCAGCATAATTTGGAGAGAAACGTCTACTCCTAGACTTGGAATTCTTCGGTTTCATCCATGTGTCAGATTCCCCCTTATTCGTAACATTAATGCTATTCTTCAAAGTAATAAAATACACGTTTTTGGTCAATTTTTAACAGTGTTGATTAAAAGTGATAAAAAACAATAAAATTAAAGAAAATATATAACAGTTGTATGAGCACTATGTCTGTTGAGCTTCTTTATTTATCGAACATGTTTCGGTGATTGTATCCCAATCATCAGTGATGTCAAGACTGAGCGAATCCTTATGTTTGATCTGTACCTATGGATGACATATGAACTGACTGTATTTTATTTATTCTTCAAATCTTTTAACTTACTAATGTCACTCTTTGCTTAATGCAATTCCAATTCTAGGGTTCTGATTCTGTCCAGTTGATCGCACATCTTATCATGCACATAATTTCTACATTTTCAATTGTATTTTCAAGAAAATTATCATGATCTATATATCAGCATTTCTGTTCTTTCGTCATCAGCGAGTTATTTTTTGACATTTTGTTGCTATAAATTGAAAGTAACTATTATTGTAGGCTATTAATAATTTATTCCGTCTATAACTGATGTGTATAATTTCTGACAATCATTTGACACAAATACAGAAGTATGGAAGAAGAACGTAATATAATTATATAAGTTAAAGTTGGTAATTGATTGATTACTAGAACATAATAATCCACGTTCTCTAGTTGCTATACAAACACAAGAAATTACAGTGCTGTTATAACTATAGAGCAGCCGTGGCGCTAGCGCGTCACTTCCGTATTCCCTGGCAGAATGGAGGAGCTGTAGTGTAATTTGTCTCATGCCGTAAAACCTTGTTCCCACGGCGCGCCGTGGCATGTGGCTTGGCAAACCTGGAGCCGCTCGAGGTCGCTTGTGGTCTGTCGCATTCCGACCACGCACCATTCCCACGGCGCGTCAAGACGCGTGGCTTGGCAAATCTCGAGTGGAGCACTTCTCCATTGCCAGACGTTCTTGAGTTTGATTTGTTTCGTTCTTTAATTTTGTTTTTTTTTTTATTAATGGAAATAATTTTCAATAAAAATGAATAACGTTTATGAATCAGACAGTGACGAGGAAGTACACATTAATGCAGGCAAATGTTGTTGCAGTATCTACGAATAAGTACTTCTAAAATAAAAATGTGAATAAATGAAAATAAATGAAAAGCGAAACAATATATAGATGGGTGACCGGCAGAACATCTTAAGTGCCACTTCTTCAAAAATACGTTTTTCTAATTATTGAAGAGGGAAAACCATGATGCACAGCCTGACAAAACGGCGTAAGCGAGTCTTTAATATCGAATGAGAAAACAAGAAGTACATTTTATCTTAACTGTTTAAGAATTATTTTAGTGATCAACAAATCATCTTAAGACATGCCCAGTTCCCAAATAATCATCGTATCTTGTTGCCAAGCGGCTCATAAGATAGCAATTTTGGCTCTTAAGATAAAATTTATGGTTAAGATAATTATTTCGGGTCCAATTCCTAGCAATAGACGATAAGATAACCAACTTTTTTTTTCTGTTTACAGTTCACAGTAATTCATTACCGAAATTAGCAATCATTGTGAATTTAGCTTAATTTTACGTACAAGCACAATGGTAGGTATTAAAAACAGCTATAGAAACTATACAGTGAGTATTTAAACACTTTTGCGCTAATTCAATGCAGGTGTTCTTGTTATAATCACTGAACTTCTGTTGTTGTAACATACTGCACACGAATAAAATCAGCACAGTAGTTTGCTTACTATGCTATTGGAATCAGTTCAGTTTGTGACTGAAATGAGTAAAGAATTAACTTTTCTAAGTAGAGAAAAATTCCTCGTCATTTTGTCTCGACAGAACAGGAAAAAAAACAGCAGACGATCAAAGTCATTTGAATATGTGATGATAACCTTCAAAGTTGAAGTTTGTGAGAAATTTCTGGTGGCTACACTAAAGATTTCCCAGATGACCCTTCGATACACCAGAGATCAATCAAATGATTTGAATTTGGTGGATAACATGTTTTAAGAAATAGACATCGATATATAAAAACCTGTTTCGTCTTTCCATATCATCAATAAGAACAAATACGAATATTTAATAAGAAATGATCATAAGCGCTTCTTACCCCTTGGTGTGTAAACATTGTGCAAAAATAACGCCATTTTGTCGTACGCGAACCATTCTGGCTTGTATAATTCGACAGTTCCATCCCCACTTCTTGTACTGTTTTTTTACTTTCATCGCCAATTTCCTGTAAGTACCCATCAGATGTTCCTTCTTCTTTTTTTTTTTTTTTTTTTTTTTTTTTTAGCTCTGTCAAGATCGCTCAATTCTTGCGTAAATTACTTTGAATTCGTTTCCAAGCATCTTAAACCTGCTTCCTATCTTTATGGTGTTGATTTTGTGGATTCCATATTCGCTACACAATCCACAACAGGCCGTCGGAACGTGTGCAAGAGCCGCACTCAGGCTTGTCGTCCGTCGATCCACAAGCCTTTGATGTCCGAGCATTTACCGACATTTCACGGGAAAAGTCGAGCCACCTCGCGAAATAACGCGTCTTTACGTTCCCACGGCGCCAGGATTGACAAACTTCAGACCAGGTTCGACAAGCCACGCGCCGTGGGGACGGGGCTTAACATTCTTCGTCGAACCACGGTTTCGCATTGCGTTTGGGTCTGGTTATTTTTGTGGCAGCGCGCATGATAAGGCCATTCAGAGCTTCTCTGGCTCCATCTAAGTCCCCCTATCTCGACATGTTCATTATTGATGGTAGTTCTGCTTTGGTTTCTTGCCATCTTTCTTCATCTATTTGTCTTGAAGCTTTTAGTTTGAGGTTTTTACCTGCTCATTCCTGTTTTCCTCTCGAAGGTAAAATGTACTTACAGAAAGGATGCGGAGAATGTGTGTATCCAGGGTGGTACAGAGAACGAGCACCAACTGTTAGCAAATGTTACGTTTACAAAACTTACACCAAATTGGGGGAAGTGTTGGTATGTCGGGGATCACGTGTACGGGAGATTTTAGATGATAAAGTGGACTAAGTGCATTGGGAATCTGTTCTTTCAAAAGAGAGGCTTTTATCTGAGCAATGTAATATTCCTCGGCGATGTGTATACATGGTTTGTTATTCATGGGATGAATGACCTGTAAAGCTTCATTTATGTTGGTTAGTTCATCACCATGTTCTATTAAATATATTGCAACAGATTAAAACAGAAAGTATTTAGCCTATAGGCCTAATGAATTTTTTGTAAGAAGAATCGAATAGGGCTATAGTAATGCTGAAACCCCCATCATTGCATGGGGACTTGAGTTACATGTAGACTACATAGCCGCATCTGCAACTATAGGGCTAGAGCTGTGACCATCCAGGCGGCCCGTGCTCTATCCTCAGTCAGGTCTGGGTGGAATTTGTTGTGGAGGAAACAAACGTTGCAGAGTGTTTTTTCTCTGGATTCTCCCGTTTCCGTCTTCCATTCTACAAACTCTCTCCACTTTCCTCTCATTTCACCTGTCATCTGCAATAGCAAAAATAAACTGGGATGAAATCCTGGGGATTGTACGGGTTTTGGATAATGATCTGTGTTCTATGTTGGGGTTCCGGGCTCTGGGTTCGGGCTCATTAGTACATAATAATACCCTTATCTGCAGGATCTGGGAAGGATGGCTTGTCTGTCAGCTTCGTATTCACGATTGCCATCCGCGGCATTCGTCGGCCTTAGACAATGATCGCATACAATGGGTCGAAACGGTCTAGGTGCAATGATCCATTCCGGATTCATACATCGTTAAAATAAATTACAGTGTAGTTCCTCCGTAGGATTCTTCTGTTATGAAAACTTCTAATTTGGAAAAAATAGCTGACTCCGCCCACTACAGCAACACAATACGTTACTGGTAAGGAGATCTCTTTGCTCATACTTGACGTTGATATAAAAAATGCAGTAAAGAAGACGAAAGAAATTTATTTTCACTTATACTTGAAAATACAAACTTAAATAAGAATTATTTTAGTATCTAAATATGTACTGTACACATACAAATCTGTGGCCGACAAAGCAGTAGAAAGATTGAAATTGGTGTCAATTATAGAGTTTTTTAATTAAGAGGTTTTTCCTGGATAATATTTGTTTATATTTTTTCTGTAATAGGTAATGTTGCTCATATAACGATTTTCTTGATTATTTCCAAAAATAGCCGCACTTAACCCCTTTTAAGACTAGAACCCAAACTGAGTAGAGGGGACTATTTAAACATAAGACCTTTTTCATGTCAAAATAAATGAGAAAATGTAAATTATTGGGAGTGCAAAATGGGTCTTAGTTGTAGGACTGTTTACCCTGGTGCTTGAAGTTTTAAAAGGAAAGGGTATCGGTATGTGATAAAATGGCTAAAATACAAATTAGACCTTTTTCATAGGGAAGCATGGAAAGTAAACATGTGATGGTTTGTAAGGAATAAAGTATTAAATATTCTTAAGTCCTTTATTCTGTGTGTGCTCGATTCAAAATGGACATTTGGTAACGCTCTATAAATCCAGTCAGGAGCCTTATTTAACTTTAACAGTTTTACCAGATTGTAGAGAATTGTTTCCAATTTCAGAATATATAAAAACCTTATTTTCACAAAAAATTGACTTAAGATCTTTTTCCTCCCGGCCATAGAAATGTAAGGAAAAGGTTTTTAGTAACAAATATAAATAAGAGTAAATAATTACAGTGGTAACTCCTCTAAATAAAATAATTGTTTTAACATGAACGACAAAAATATGTTTGTCATTTAGACTAATACTTACTGCTTTCAAGGAACCCGGAGTTTCAATGTCGCCCGCCATCGGTTCCTATCCTCAGCAAGATTAATTCAGTCTCTACAATCATATCCTACCTCCCTCAAATTCATTTTAATATTATTCTCCCATCTATGTCTCTGTCTTCCCAAAGGTCTTTTTCTCCTCCGGCCTCCCAATTAACACTCCATAAGCATATCTGGATTCGCCCATTTCAAACGTCTGGATTTAATGTTCCCAATTATGCCAGGTGAAGAATACAATGCGTGCAGTTCTGCGTTGTGCATTTAGACTGATACCCTTTCGTAATACATTTATCCAGACAAATTAAGTTGAAACTTGTAGGGAATCTCCTTTGTGGTCCCTCCAATGCTTAAAGACAAGTATAGTACTGTGTACGTACTAACCCGGCTGTTTACACCACGTCCTCTGTCTAGGGCATCGCTCGGTAGTGGTTGCATCGTCGAGGTAGGGGCAGGCACAGAAGACAAATAACGTAGTGCACGTACATTTTTTTAATCAATAATTTAGACCGGCCAGAGGCCGTTTACCAAAATTATCTTTGTTTTCTGTTTTCGTTTTCACTTGTTTCCTTTGTTTTACTTACACTAATACAAACACAACACCCATGCCCGAGGCGGAACTCGAACCCACAACCCTTTGGAACAAGCGATAGAGACATGCCATGCCCCTACCGCTTGAGCCATCCGGGCCGGTCCCATTCAAACGTATTAAATGGCCTTTGATTGGCTAATAGTTCTTTTTACCCCTATTTGTGGAAAACTAAGGGAATCCACTGTAATCAACAAACGTGTACATAGCTTTTCGCACTCGATGTTACTGAATTGCGTTTGAACCTAAGCCGACTGACTACTATGAGTGAATAAAAATAGTGTGTGTGCGTGTGTGTGTGTGTGTGTGTGCGCGTGCGCGTGTGCGTGTGCGTGTGTGTGTGTGTCGCACATAAATAAAAATATTTGATAGATTTTTTTTGTTAGTTTCGTCTTCGTATATAATTAAGGTGTCGTCTTGTAGGCCTATTGAATAGTTTATTTCTGAAAGTGACAAAAACAAAACTTTTGAGAAATCAATAAAAACTGTTTAGTTTCATTACTTTCATTTTTATTGTCAAAATGTATTTAACAAGTGATATTAGTTGCTAAATATGAAGTTTATTCACCATTAGTTGTTTTATAATATATATAAGTACCCCAATACATTATTAAATTAATTGGGATGTTATGGGTTTTTCCAACAAACAAACTGAAACTAAGCAAAGCATTGCCTTTTTACAAGTATCAGAGTGAATGAAAGTAAATGTGAACAAACTTTATAATCTACGTAAAAACTACAGTATAAAATCACAAATAATTGAAGTTTTTTCTGTTGCAACAGACATTTTTCTTATCAGGACTTGTTATTTTCCTAGTCTTCGCTTCCACCACCATTACTATCTCTTGGTGGTAGACCATGTGTACAGTTCTGTGTAGAATTCTTTCACTTCATCCGGTATGTACTGCACTCTTCTTAAGGTCCTCGAATTTTTTTAACATTGGTTGGTAGCCTCGAGCTGTTATAAGCTAGGTCTGTTGGCAGTTAAAACGGTAAATTTTCAGCACAAACACTCTTCTCAGGAATTCGAATGGTGAATACTTCTGCCGGTACAATGCTGTCAATGAACTCTTTATAAAGAACTTTACTTTTTCGTTCATTGCAGTGAAAAAAAAACTCATTCACCTTAGAAATTTTAAAATGTACCGTTTTATCCTTTGGTACATCACGGCCATAAGATGAATCAGACACGCTAGATAGCTAATAAAATTTTCGCCACCAAACTTTGAAGTTAACCACATCATTAGCTGTGACCCGTTTTGCATTGAACTTAGCAGAGTTCTCAGTAATCCTCATTAGCAACATTTTCATCACTTGAACTAATCATCTTGTAACAAAATACTCGAAACAGATAATAGTAAGGGCTACACTTAATCAGCAATAGACAGAATAAAACACTGATCCGGCTGTGACTGAAATCAGCTGTTGGGTGCAACAGTGCTGCTGTCAGCGAGTGACAGAGTAGTTTATTTGGGGGGGGGGAGGAAAAAACACCATATGTAATGTTAGTTGTGGGGTTTTAAAATAAATGCATATTTCTTGTCAAAATTTTTACATGTTAGTCATGCCAGATATAAAGTTTTTACATCAAAAGATGCATGTTCATGCTGGCAATCAAAATCCACAAAAAACGCACTTTGTAAAAAATGTAGGTTGTGGTGTTTTTACAATAAACGATTCATATGATGTGTTACGTTGTTGGTTGACGGTCTGAAAGATTTCTAGTTACTGTAAGAAAATTTCAGCTATTAGACCCAACAGATTGTGACCAATGGCAACGCCCTTTGTTTGTTAGTATACTTTACTGTTAAATGAGAAGTAATTCTACTTTAGACTGTTAGATTAGGAATCTGAACATTTAGATTTTCATCTATTTTTGGTTTCTTAAGTCTAATTGGATTTATTTGGAAGGTTTCATAATATATTCACTTACTGGCTTTTAAGGAACCTGGAGATTCATTGCCGCCTTCATATAAGCCCGCCATTGGTCCCTATTCTGAGCAAGATTAATCCAGTCTCTACCATCATGTCCCACCTCCCTAAAATTCATTTTAATATTATCTTCCCATCTACGTCTCGGCCTCCCCAAAGGTCTTTTTCCCTCCGGCCTCCAACTAACATACTATATACATTTAGGTTTCATAATATGCTTATATTAATGTAATAAATTTTCAATATCTAGCGAAAGCAACTTTTTTTTTTTAATTATTTCAAATTTCTTTAATGATTTTGAGTTGTGTAGTCTTTGTTATTGTATATTCATTTTCCATTACATGGGTTTGTTTTAAATAGTTGCGAAAAAGTTATTGATCTTATGATTCGGAGCTTGCATGCTGTTGACTCTTGGTCTTATGGTCATTTCTTTGTCCGTGTTTTCGCAAGGTTTCCACTACTTGTATGCTTTGGTGTTGTGTAATATGTGTGTATATGCTATTTTTAGGTACATATGATTTGGGACTGACTTTATGGCAATATTAATTTGTTTTTCATGAGTTTCTCGTGAATCTTGTGTTAGTTGTGTAATATGGTTGTTAATGAACGTATTTCTTTCTTTGTAATGTTTTTTGAATTAAGACTCTGGCATTATTTTTATCTGCTTTAATGTGAATTATGTTTTGTTTTATTTATTACCAAGTTGTATTATTTTGCAATTCATTTTGATTGATTTTCAGAAAAGTCTGTAATATATATTAGGAATATTTATTTTTCAGTCACTGACTTTACTGCAATCTTTACGTTACATGTTTTAAAAATCGTATGAACGTTTTCGTTGGGTTACGCTAACATCATCAGATACGACCTAAAATACTATATACTATATACTAAAAACCAACATAATTAGGATACAAAATGTCATTCTTGTGTGACTGCCCTTATTGTCAAATAGTTAAAAGTACTCGCGTGAATTACAATACATAATGTGTGTGTGTTTGCAAGTCTTCACGAGTAAAATAATAAAAAATAAAGATAGAATGAACTGCATATTTTAAAATGTGAAGAGATGCAATTGCAGTATTTGAACTAAATTAGCGAATTTGTTTATGTTCGTGTTCTTATTTCCTATTGACGCACATCTTTCCACTGTCCAGATATTTTTGCATCGTGGTGTATATCTTGTAGGTTTGCCTTGAGTGCTTGTTCAAAGTTATTATGGGTGTCTTTGTGTCTGACGATATATTTCAATGTTAGGTTGTTTTATGTTGATTAGCAGTATATTAATTAAGCATATAGTTTCTGGGTTGCTTGTATGGGTTTTAATAATCCAACCTGTTTGACTTTAACAAATTTTTAGTTTTCATGCTGGCTATTTTGCATTATATTTGAATTACCAAATCGTCGTTGTTCCTGTAATAACGCCTATGTGACATACCAATTTTCAGATTTTTGCTCTATTAAATAACGTAAATAGCGATACAGCAAATAATATCTCCTATATGTAATTATATCTCTGTTTCGAAAATGTAAGAATTCAGTCTCCTATGTATGGCTGCTGTTGGATGAATAAATGGGGTTTTTCTTCCTATTGAAAACTTTTATATTTTGCACATAGGAGTTATTGCAGTAACAACGACGAAATAACCTAATTTTTATTTACGAAGCTTAAAAATATCAACAATGACTAAAGATACGGATTTTCTTTACTCCAGTTCCTAGACACTTTAGAAATAATGTTTATAAATACTAATGCTAATTTAACGAAATTTCGTTATAACGAACTAGTTTTGGGAGTATCTTCAATTCGTTATAACGACATTTTACTGCATAAGTGGAAACATGGGCAGAAATTAGGATTTAGAATATGAAAAACATTGGAATCATTGCTTAATAATTCGACATTGAAATTCTTAATCTCGAGTCTGTCTTAAATTTTGTTATTAACATATGACAGTACCGTTGTGAGAAATTCGTGTGTTACTGGGACAGAACGTGTTGTCACGGTAAAGTGATGATATCTGTTCAAAATCTTAGAAGTGTTTCATTTTCCATATTATGTATTTGAACATTTAGAAAGTAGTCTGCTTCAACTGTTTGATACTAGAGGCAATATTATTCGGTAATATGGTCCCTATACGCTAGGGATGTGGTTCAAATCTCAGCGAGTCTAAGTGGAATTTATAGTGGATGAAGATGGTGTTGAGAGATGACTGTGAAATTTATATTCTTCCCGTTATAATTGACTTTGTCGTTTACTATCGTCTATAAAAATATAAAAGTTGAAAAGTGTGTAATGCGACTGTGGTAAGGATATGGATAATACCGGTACTACTGCGTACCCACGATTGGGAACTGTTGGGTAATTTCCTAGAATCAATGGATCGTTGTGACGCTATTGATCTCGCTGTCGTTTTTTAAGCTGGGCATGTTTGGATTAAAGGAATGTGATATTTTGACTTACAATCCAGTAGAGGAGGCAAGACCTGTCGTGTGACCTTATCATGTGAAGTGGCTAATAGTTATGGAGGGGGGAAGATAAGTATTAGTCTGAAATGAACTTCCTTGTCGGTAGATTCGTATAATATTAGCTATGCTGAAAGAAACACTCTTCTGATAGCTCATTCTTTCCCTTCTTGCATGGCTGACATACAGGTCTCACCTCCTCACCTATAATAAATTTATAGCTCTTAAAGTTAATTGCAAGTAAGTATGTCTTGCTCATCTCTGCTATTCTTTAAGTCATTGACATATATTTGTCTAGACTATGTAAGGTTTGGGAATTAGACCTGTCCTTTCCACATCCAGAATATACTTTATAAATATCTTGAAGATTTGGGATTATTTCAGGAGTTGTTTAGAAGCCGTAGACTTTCAAATCGTGCATAATATATAGGTTATATGGTGGAAATAAAATAATCCTGCTGATTGAAGGTGACAATAGGGTATAATTAAATGAATAGAAAAGATATGTTACATGTTGTGATTAAATGCATCGTTAATTACAAAATTAAGTTGGAAGTTTAATCAGTCTGGCTACATCGACGCTTATTTCTTCTCTTAATACTGATGCAAGAGGTCAACAACTCAGGTCTGTCCGTGTTAGTGAACTACCTTCCATCTCCCTTTCTGGCCACAATGTTGCAAGCTGGTCGCATTGGCCAGTGGTATCAAATTAGTAATTTTTAAATTAAATTTACACGAAAACCGTTCACGCTATTGAAATATACCTGAAGCATAAATTATTTCTTAGATTTCTATCGATGTGTAACGGAGACCCAGCTCATGGACTGCTTCCGCACTGCACCCAAGTGGACTTAAGTCTCGCACGGAATAAGCCCATGACGCCACCGCATTCGCTGAGCTGAGCTGTTTTTCGCAGCGGTTTTGTGCTATGGGCTGGTATAAAGGCATCGAGCCCAAGCCGCCTCTTCTATCAGTTATTGAGTTTGCGCGGGTTTGTGTTCCTTATGCGGTTCGATCAACGATCAGCTACTGTTTTAAACATGTTTGTTTTAGGTTTTTATTTCTGTTTTTCAGTTTGAGTCAAAATAATTGTGCATATAAAAGAAAATAGTCTCTGTGATGAATGTTTTTCGGGCTGAGATCCCGTGGTCTACTGATAGACTGGTAGAATGAATCTCAGCCCGGAAAATCTTCATCACTGACATCTTCCGTGGAAGCACACATTCTAAAAGTCTCTCTAGAGAAAAAGTAGTGAAAGATAAAATCGCTGCTAGAGAGTTTAAAACAGCAGAGTCGGATGGAAATTTAAGATGTCATTGGGACAGTTTTTAATTCTGTATTCGACAGCAGTGAAAATAATTTAATTTTGTATGTTGTCCGGTATGCTGGGTATACCACACGCGAAACGAAAACACAACCAATGCGCGCAAGCGGAAAAGCAGTGAGTGCAACCAACTGTGGGTTGATGTTAGTGAATTGCTGAGCAGTGCGGAAGACTAAGATGGGCTTCGAAGCCCACTGCGACGGGCTAGGAAGCGGCCGTATCAAACAATGTTGGTCTTGGGTGGACCGGGCTGCTGACATGTGCGTGCTTGCAGTGCTGAGCTGTGAGCTACCGTGCATTACTCTGTTATGGACAAAAATCACGATCCTACTCGCAATAGTTACAGAATAAGAATTTGTTAAATATTTGGGAAATAACTTTTTTTTCGAAAAACTATGGACTTTGCAACAATATGATAATTTTGTTACACAAAACATGAGCTATTCGCTCTGAAAATATGCAGCGATATTTCACTTCCATTCTGCATATATGCCATCTTTTTGCCCTGGTCTATACTGTCTCTTTACAAACATTTTTCAACGATTTCCAATCTTTGTACTTTGTGTATGGACTGTACGATCTCTTTTGGTCATGAATTCTACTTAGTGGTTAACAAAATTGTCAATGTGGTCGTGGTCATCTTAAGACTTCCACCAATCAGTGCAAATTTTATTCTAGAGAGAATTACATTTTTCATTAGTGAAATAAGTATTCCATCTCGTAAGTTTATTCTTACAATGAAATGTTTTCCCGAATTTCTCTCTAGTCCTCAGAATACATAGTTCAATTAAGTTCCTTTGTTATAACATAATAATAATAATAATAATAATAATAATAATAATAATAATAATAATAATAATAATGTTTTATTTTCGCTGGCAGAGTTAAGGCCATAAGGCCTTCTCTTCCACTCAACCAGCCTTAATCAATACAATACATAAATTTAAATTACAAATATGTTCACTACACTTAAAAGGTTCTGCAGCAATAATCTTCACTACACATTTATTTAAATTTAGATAAATCTATAAGGTAAAGTAGTAACTTAATTTATGAGCTAATTTAATTCAATGAATTATAATTAATTTAATATTTGAGATAGCTAGTAAAATGATGAAAATTAATTTAATATAAGCTTACTAGGACTATGTTACAGGGAGAATATATATATATATATATATATATATATATATATATATATATATATATATTTCTATTTCTATAATGAGAATATTAATGTAATTGCCATTAGAGGTTTTGTAAATCTATTTAGAGAAATTAAAGATAATAATAATAATGGACAGATATTAGTTTCATTATAAGTAACAAATATTAATCAGCAATTCATCTGTTAAGTAAGAATTTATGTAATTTTGACCTAAATGAAGCTATTGTCCAACAACCCCTTATATCACTCGGAAACGAGTTCCAATTTCTAGCAACTGAAACTGTATAGGATGAAGAATATAAAGATGTCTTGTGGTAGGGTATAATGAGTAAATTGTTATAATGAGATCTTGTACTTAGCTGATGATATGCGGATAAATTTTGAAAACGAGAAGCCAAATATATTGGGGTAGCGGTGCGCAGAATTTGAAATAAGAGAACAAGAGAATGCAGGGCTCGTCGATCGCTTAGCCTTAGCCAAGACAGAGTTTGGAAAGACGGGGAAACATGATCATACTTACGAATATTACAAATATAACGGACGCACGCATTATGCACTCGTTGTAGCCTGTTGCTCAAATTTGCATTTAGGTTACTTAATATAATATCGCAGTAGTCAAAGTGTGGCATCACGAGTGTTTGTACAAGGATTAATTTTAATTTATCAGGAAGAAAGTTCTTCAGTCGCTTTAATGAGTGAATAATGGAAAATATTTTTTTGGAAGTGTGATTCACTTGTTCATTCCATTCCAGGTGACAATCCATATAAATACCAAGGTTCTTCACAGTCGTACTGTATGGAATAGTAGTATTATTTACAATTATCGGTGGCAAATTTTGTTTGTCACACTTCGATCTTTGATGTTCTATTAAGATTACCTGCGATTTACTTGCATTTAAATTAAGTCCGTGCGTTTTCGACCATATGGATATAGAATTCAAGTCATCATTAATTTTAGTTATGGCGTCATTTATGTAGTTAGGTCGAGTATGCAGATAGATTTGTATGTCGTCAGCATAAATATGGTGTCGGCAGGATGTTAGATTAGAAGAAATATCATTAATATAAATAGAAAATAGTAAAGGTCCTAGGACAGAGCCTTGTGGTACGCCAGTCTTCGTGGTACGCCAAGTGGAATAACGATTATTAATAGACACGCACTGTTGGCGTTCACGAGGATAGGAGTCCATCCACGCTAACGCATTATCAGAAAAATGCAGTACTCTTAATTTTGCAATTAGTAAGTCAACATCTACAGTGTCGAAGGCTTTGGAGTAGTCTAAAAGTGTTAGTATTGTGATCTGTCCTTTGTCTAAAGCTTCACGTATATCCTCAGTCACTTTAAGCAGTGCAGTCGTTGTGCTGTGTCCCGTTCTGAAGCCTGATTGGTAAGGGTCAAGAATATTGAGAGTATTGAGGTAATCTGTCAGTTGTTTGTGCACAATTCTTTCCAAAGCTTTTGAGAGAACAGGAAGAATACTAATTGGTCTATAGTCATTAGGTGTTACAGGTAGCTTAATTTTAGGAAGGGGACGAACATTAGCCTTTTTCCATATGTCTGGGTAATGTGAAGTCATTATGGATGCATTGAATATATGGGTTAGTGTCGGAAGAATTATGTCCATAATTTTGTTCAGAAGTTCTATATTTATATTGTCTACTCCTTATGATTTTGACTTGTTGCGCTTTAGTGCTGATTTTACGTCAGAAGGTGTTATGTAGGAAAAGAAGAACTTGTCTCGTGCTGGGGCGGGTGTAGAGATTAATTCATTAATAGTCTGTTGTTTCGTTGCGGCGTCAGGTGCGTGGGTAGTAGTGGATGTGAAGTAATTGTTTAAATCATCTAGACAAATAGTATTGTCAATTTGTGATTTAGATTGTCCCAGTCCCATTGACCTAACATTTCTCCACATATCGGATGCTCTAATATCAGGTTCAATGAGGCTGTAAGCATGTCTAAGCTTAGCATTTCTAATCGTCTGTGTGGTCATATTTCTTAGTCGCTTGTACTGCAAGAAATCTGTCACTTTTTAGTCTCTTGAATTTCCGAAAAGCTTCGTCTCTGTCTCTCATCAATGATCGGATTTCTGTAGTCATCCAGGGAGCTGGAGGTCTATGTGGTTAGATTGCCTCCACCACTTGAACATACCTCTTTAATTATGTATGATTTGTTAGTTGTCAAAATATAGCATACTTTCCTGCAGAATTCATGTCACATAGAGTAATTTTGTTCAAATTTACCTCAGAAGTAGCGATCTCTCTCGTGCAATATTTGCACCAATGAAATCTCGTGTTTTTCGTTATAGCAGTTCTTTACGGTCCACCGATGTAGAGTAACTGTTACTTTCCTGGTCGGAGAGGCATAAGTGAGCGACAGCCATCTTCCATTTTTTGCATAAGTACCGCAGCAACGGCGTTACCACAGGCAAATGTTTTTAAAATAAAGGAAAGTGCAAAATCAGCCATGTCTAAGACTGGAGGGGAGACAATGGCTTCTTTCAAAGTAAGACGCACATGTGCAACATGTTGTTTCCAAGACTCAGAATAAATTACCAAATCATCTAAGTAATTGTATAAAAACCTATATTTATTATCCGCAAATATCTGATCTAACAACCGAGTTAATACTTGTGCTTCTGTAACTATTCCAAAAGGGACTCTACAAAATTTATAGGAATTCTAATTCGTACTGAAAGCAGTGTACTGGCGAGATTCCTCTTTCAAGGGGATTTGATAATAAGCACTATTTAAATCAAAAGTGGTAAAGTATTTAGCCTTAATAAACCAATGAAAGCCACCAGAGTGGCTCAGTCGGTTAAGGCGCTTGCCTGCCGGTCTGAAGTTGCGCTCGGGCGCGGGTTCGAATACCCGCTTGGGCTGATTATCTGGTCGGTTGTTTTTCAGAGGTTTTCCCCAACCGTAAGGTGAATGCTAGGTAATCTATGGCGAATCCTCGGCCTCATCTCGCCAAATACCATCTAGCTATCACCAATCTCATCGACGCTAAATAACTTAGTACTTGATACAGCGTCGTTAAATAACCAACTTAAAAAAACCAATGAAAATATGTATATCAGGCAATGGGACAGACTCAATCTTCATCTTGCTATTCAAAACCCTATAGTCAACTAGCGGCCGAAAGTCATTCTTCCCTTTAGGTACCAAAAACATAGGAGAAGTATAATTAGACATGGGAGGACGAATAATTCCTTTATGTAACATATCTTGAATCTTACTTCTAATGTAATTCATCCGCGGTGGAGATAAACGGTAAGAAGGAAGGCAAACTGGATCTTGAGGCTTCAACAAAACTTCATGCTGAATTAAATTAGTAAGACCCAAACGGTCAGTTAAAACATCAGCAAAATCCTGAACAATCTCCGAAAGTATGACTCATTCTTGCGGAGTTAAATATGTAAGATACACTTGTTCGCTATGTAGAAGTTCCATATGCGGAGAAGAGTCCTGAAAGGTATGTACAGACAAAGAAGAAGGAACAGATATCTGAGTAAGAAAACGAAATTGAATTTCAGGAGCAAATTTGAAATAAGAATCTACCTGCAAATTCATAACTAAACCAGTTTTCCTAATAAAATCACTTCCTAGGATCACAGGACAGATCAAATCTTGTATAACCAAAAAGGGAAATTTCCAGACTAAATGACCAATTTGGACTCTTAAGAACACTTCTCCTAAAACTTGGAAAGATTGGGAGATTGCTTATACCCTAGTAAGTTTCTTAGGATTAATAGTAATTCCCACGCCTGCACCATGCAACCGTCTGAGCACTAATTAAAGAAAAAACGCTACCCGTATCAAACAAACGCTCAAAAAGACTCTGATTTTTAATATAGTAATTGGGCACACATCTGTTAGTTTGTATGCCATCTGAAACAACGGTAACAGGAAATGACTGAAGGATAATAGTTTTCCTGTTCCGTTGGCTTTATAGAGCCACGGACAAAAATATTCGTACAGAGGAGTTGAAAACAATCTTTAGTATATATATATTTGTACAAACTTATTTAAGATTTCACAAATTGCCGCGAAGAAAATTATAGTCTTTACATGAATGTGTAACATATACTAAAAATTTTCATTAAAATACACAATAATACAAAATAAAAATGTATATTCCTACAGCACGACAATATATGGCTGGGCGTAAGTATTCATACATCTTCAATAATAAAAGAAAAATATTAGATTTAATAGCGAGTTTGCATGCCTTTCCTTACGTAATTTCTCTTAAGCTATTTGGCATTGAATGCAACAGATTTTGTGTTGTTTTGATGCAATGTTTCTCCATTCCTGCTGCAGAAGATTTTTCAATTACGACTTGCTTGTTACACGATGTTTTCTCATCTTGGACTCTTAACTCACTCAACAGATGCTCTGTAGGATTTGCATCCGGAGACTGTGGAGGTGTTTTCATTGTGTGGAGAATTTTGTAAAGGAACCACATCCGGACAATGCCCGCCGTATGTTCAGGGTCATTGTATTGAAAGCAGAAATCATTACCAAGATTTAGTTTTTCAGTGGTTTTTTTAAGATTTTCTTTTAAGATCTTCAAATAGCTGGAATTTATCCACATTTCCCCTATTCGAAAACAAACTCCCTACACTTGAAGCGGTGATACGTCCCCATACCATAACTCCACCACCTTCATTCTTCACATTAGTCACGAGGTTCTTCTCATTGTACTCCGTGTTAGGTTGGTTCCAAACCAAAATATGTCCATCATTGTGAAAAATATTAAATTTGCTTTAATCGGTAAACATTATATTCTCCCAAAACTTATTATTTTTTCTATATACTGTTTTGGAAATTGTTACCCCTTGTTTCTATTTATTTTGCTTATGTAAGGTTTCATTCTTGATATCCTAGCTTTGTATCCAGCGCGATGTAAGACCCGTCTTATTGTTCGTGAAGTTACTGGTTGTTAAAATATTCTTCTACTTGAGCTGCTATTTCAGATGAAGTTGTTTTAGCGCTTTTCTTAATTAAGTTCATTACATACCTTTCTTCTCTTGAAGAAAGTTTCTCTGGACGTCCACGTCTTCGTTTGCTTACTTACACTGTTTTACCTTTGAGCACATTTATTACAAAGACGTTATAACAGTATACTAGACTCACATGGAGCGCTGATGTGCTGTCCAAAATTGAAACCAGTCTGCGCATGTTTACGCCGCCATGATACTGGTAGAAACAGCGGTAAACACGGTAGTGGCCTGCTTGTGCTGTGTTTTGTCTCGGGCGTTTTTTGTGAACACTGTGAAAGTGATGTAAATTGTTGTGATAATTGTATGAAATTTTATGTCATGTAAATATTATTATAGTTGATATGAAGTGATGTGCTTTGTAAATAGTGTAACATGGTAGTTTCCTATGCGGCGTACAACTGCAATAACACGTGGCTTAGAGGGTCAGGAATTTCTTTTCACAAGTAAGTATACAATCTTTAAAATAATAAAATTGAATTCTGGAGGCTACATTGAAACTGTAACATATCTATATCTTGGATACCGTAGTTTAAAAAATTTATAAATAGGCAACAATCTATCTTTGCAGGTTCCCTTTGACGAAGCCCAAGCTACTTGCTAAGTGGCTCGTGGCTATTAAAAAAGATAAATTTGTGCCTTCACCTCACGTAAAATTGTGTTCGGCTCATTTTAAAGACATAGATTTTTGGAAAAGTAATGGCAAAAGAATTTTTAATGATGATGCTGTACCATCCCTGTTTAATTTTCCAAGCCATTTGCAAAAGGAACGATATATTATCTCTGTTGTTACACTATCAATATCATTAAAATTCAATCAGTAGTTTACGACAATAAAGCATATTTAATTGTTAGTACAAGTACAAGTATATCAGACTGTAGAGAAATCCCAATGAGTCAATTATTTAGACTTGCACATCAGATATTAAACATAAATTATTAGTGGAAAGATAACTTTTTGCTTTTATTATGTACCTAAATTAATTTATCTGCAAGATAATAAACATCGATTCAAAATCTATATGTTGATAAATAAGTAAATAAATAAATAAATGGCTATAACAGCTAAGCCTACTTTGTGAACTTATAATTCAAAGTTCATGAACAATATGTATAGGCCTAACTAGACGAATAAATTATCCAGCCGTGGGTTTGATCTTGTTGGAGAACATGCTATGTTTCAGATGTAAGGAAATGGATTCATAAAACTTAATAGGTCTATACTGATTATCGCATATTTATTTCCCTGAAGAATTTGATTATAATAAGAACTTGTGTAATCAAGGTGCATATATATCCTGTGATCTAAGAGTAATATATGTTAATATAATTTTCGATTCTCTGAAAACTAACAATATGCTGATTAACGTAAAATTATACATTCTATAATGTGTATTGTGCAGGCCTATTTATGGATGTATGAGCATGTTTTCTATCAATTGCTGCGTACGTATTTTCTTTCCTTTAATGCTCTGACACATAGCAACGAAACTTTGACTATATTTATTTCGTCCTAATTTTATGTTAAACGTCAAAATGGACATAATCTGTCAATTTTAGATCATCACAGCGTTAAATTGTGTGATTTACGTACTGATATTATGCGCCTGCTCTCCATCATCATGGCGGCAAGCGCAACGTTCAATTTGCCCCGGTTTCCTCGTTCCGCGCAGCCGAGACTGTAGGCACTTGATTTATTATGCTTTGGACAGTAGATAAGCTCCTTCAAACTGTTTTTGCTATCTCGGAATATGATTTTTCTTTATTTTGAGGTGAGAGATGTTTCCTTAATTTTCCCCCTCTTTTCAACAGAGCAGTCTCTCTCCAGACAACAAGACCTTCTCTATGAGCATGTAGTACTCAATTAAGTAGGAGTGGCTACTGTTCACTATCCCTTTTAACTTGCACTGTACGAATAATTCTGTCCGATCAAAAATAGTTTTAAACAAATACAAGTTCATCTTTCATCTTTATTGTGTAATGTAGAAAATTTATTGTATTTTATTTGTATAATACATACTATGATAACATATTTTACTGTAAAACTGATCACTAATAAACATGATTGTCAGATAATAGATATTATACTTGAATCATGAATATGTATGAATACTTTTGTCTATGTCTGTATTTGTCAATCCACTACTGACGTAGATTGAGGTGGAATTAGTTTTTGAGGACAATTACGAACAAAGTGACCAACCTAATGGCAAAAGAAACGACTATTAGACCGTTGTTGTTGACCGACTTCTTGCCGAGAAGAAAACGGTTGGTTATTTAGTAAGGGTTCCCGTAAAATAGCTTGACTATGGGCACACAAAACGTCTAATTACGCAAAAGTTCGTATAGGTTCAGCTGCAAGAAACTGAGCTCGTATTTCTACATCTTTAGCGCCCGACGAAATAGTCTCTATCACTTGAGTATCCGTTAAAGTGGTGTTAAAAATTGCTCGAATTGTCTTAAGTTCCTCCACATATTCCTAAATAGTTTCATACACATATTGTTTACGATAGAAATATGTATCAAGAAGGGATTGTGGAGCCTGCCTGGTAGGAAATGAATTACGATTTCTTTATGGAAATTCTCAATATGTCTTTTATGTTCAATGTCTGATGATAACCGTTGTGCCAATGTCCCACTAGCAAACGGAAAAAACGGTAACTTCTGAGTTCCAGAAAAGGAAAAGACTCTAGTTAGTCTTAACATGCACTAAGATACGCAAAGGACAATAATTGCTTCTACTCGTATATTATTTATTGATAATAAAGTGCCTGGCCTCAACACCATATCAATAGGGTTTGGGACTTTTGGGGTATGAAAATTAAAAATACTCCGCAACCACAAATTACCACAAAAGGGTGCCATGAAATTATTTTCCCCTAATAAAGGTTGACTTCGCAATCCCAGTCCATCAAAAAAACTATCTCCCGCAACCCTATTTTGGGTTAGAGTTCTCTGCGATCCAATATGTCTTTTTTTTTACCGGCCAGAAGCCGTTTACCGAAGTTATCTTTGTTTTCTTGCTTTCTTTCATTTGTTTCCTTTTACTTAAACTAATACAAACACAACACCCATGCCCGAGGCGGGACTCGAACCCACAGCCCTTCGGAGCAAGCGGTAGTCCGTGCCTCTAGCGCGTGCGCCACCCAGGCCGGCATCTTTAACGTTGTACCTCAACTTGGGTCAAATTCTTATCTGAAAGTTCAATATCAGCCATTACCATATCTTTCAATCTCAATTTCCAAAATAATATTCTATTAAAGAGACGGTGGTGACGATCTTTAGAAAAATCTATTTTAAGATTTTCTATATTTTCAAAATAGGAATCTACCGTTTCAGAACATTTAATAAGTTCACTAGCTACGGTTACTTCCGGAAATTTCCGGGTTGGATGTTGCAACAAGAAATCTGGTTATTTAATGATAAACGAAAATGTGAACTCTTGATTGTTTAGTCTTTAACTTATTGTAGCAAAATATCAAAAGGTTATTTTTGCTATTACATATTAGCGAACGTTTTCGCCCTTATTATGGCATCCTCAGACTAATAAGTAGATATCTATGTAAAAGTAAGTAAATTCATGTTAAACATATTGCAATAAACAAGTTTTAAAATTTAAAACAACCATCAATTAAAAATAAAATGATTAAAAATGATTGATAACGTTACATATAAAATGTATTAGAATATTATGCCTAATTAATAAAAACGTACTAAAAACGTATGAGATGAATTTAAAATGTTTACGAACCAATGCTTTTCTATCATCACTAGGTTGATTATGGGTAAATTATTAATTGTAGCCGATAATTTATGCAACAATAGTATGAATGTGGGAAGTAACTGTAAGTAACCACTGTATATCTAGCATGGGGAGAAAATTAAATATGTATACTTTTTACAAAAAGTCTACAAAGAACAAAGATATCTGCAAAAGAATTGTGATTAATATCTATACAAACAAGTGACGAAAAAAAATGTAACTAAAATTATGAAATTAATGTGATAAACATGGATGGAAAAGCACAGAATGGAATGAAATTTAATGTGACAGACTATGAATTAGGATAAGTTAACAGTGGTCATTTAAGTTTAACCAATAAATCTGAACAATCTAGGGTAGTATAAGTTTCGAGGCTCTTGCCTGCAGTTCATAAAGTAACTCTTTCCGCAACAAATGCCATGCGACGGTTCCACATCTATCATTAAACAAAAGATTAACAATGAAATATCATAAAGCAACACCACTATTTGCTCCTGCTACCACTGATGGGCCTTGTGTAATTAATAAGCATCAGTTATTAGGGAATGAGGTCAAGGGATCAACAGTGAGGAAATAGTGAGTGCCCCTTTACACCAAATCTATTGCTTATTCATTTAATAATCACTTCAGGAACTTACAACAATAATACACATGAAGCTTTGAACGCAACAATTACAAGAGAAATATAAGTCTTCAACAATTTAGCAATATAGACTTCTGGGCCTGACTCATCCGTCCCTCTATTGTACTCTGCCAGTTTACCTGGAGCAAATTTAGATCTCCCGCGACGGTAACATATTGACCTCGGATGTGTGTACAGTGAAACCTCTCCTTACGGACACTCCTCAGATACGGACAGATTTTTATGTCTCAACTGAAATAATATAGAAATAATGATAAATTTAACTCTCGTTTACGGACACTCTGACACGGACAGTTGTTTCACAGTCCTAAAGCTTGCTTTACCTCCTCACTGCGGACAGAACTTGGATTTCAAGACCTAATGTGTTACAAAAATGGAAAATTTAGTTTTGAGAACTATACAGAAATGCCTTAACATGAAAGAAGACACTAAGGGTCTCATAGGCTACCACTACCCCAGCTGGCTACCTCTTGTTAGCTGGAAGCGGGTGGATAAACAAAGTTATAAAATTTAACCTGTCTGATGGGTCCAAGGTTTCCGCGATCGTGAAATTTTATTCGACACATGATAGGGTTAGTAGGATTATTCTCTTCACTTCAATCAGTTGTTCGGTTTCGAGAAACATGGCACCTGAACGTAAAGGTTAATTTGAAAAACTGTAAATTACAGTACTGCATAACTGTAGACCAAGATTAAATTGCGTGGCACAGTACTGTATTTTCCTTTTTCGGTCTTATATACTGTAGTTCAAAATTGCAAAGAATTTACTGTAGTACAGTAGACTGTATTTAGAATTAGACTACAGTAATATATTTCATTTAAAGCGTGAAGGGATACGTAATGCATATTATGAATTTACTGTGAGAGTGGAGAGCCTCCCTCCCAATAAAGAACACCTCCCAGATGCGGACAGATTAAGTCCCTTCGATGTCCGTAAATGAGTTTTCACTGTATTTTCTAACATATTTTATTTTAAACAGTACGCTTAAGTCTTCTTTCGGAGCACTGTATAAACCGATGATATGTAATGTGTTTCGTGAGTAATCAATCATCCTCTATGTCTACACCGAATATTACGAACTCAAGAGTGTTTGAAATTTTCAGCGTTCTGCAGGCAATCTTCCACACATATAAAAAAACTTCTCCCCCTCTTCCTACACGGCAGCGTCTGTATGTTACGTAATCGTTTCTAAATATTTCCGAGTCTGTTACTTCGCTGGAAAGCCATGATTCCGTTCTTATTATGACATCAGAATTATGCGAGTCTACTAGGTTACAGAATTCAACTGATTTATTATAAATGCTTCTACAATTTACCGGCAGCACTACTAAAGACTTGCCATTACACGATATAATATTGCTGATCCCTGTTCTCCGCTGTTGTCTCCTCGATGCCTCCTCGTCATTCCTGGTTTCCACTGCACCCTGCTGAAGACGCGATCTTTGCGAAGAGAGCCCCCATTGCTGCCGCTCCCCTGGTTGAGATGTAGGCCTACGCGTTCTCTTCCGAAGTTCCTGTCGTCCGGCCATGAGTTGGGTCCACGAACCGCGTACCTAGCTGTTCGGCCACCCATTCAAATGCCTCGTTCGCTAGCCCCACTTTCTTCCAACTCATCCTGTCGCCTGACAATTCCGCTGATGATTATCGCCGCCGTTGGATATATCTTTTTTGTTGCCGATACCAAGTCGTACAGTCCGCCATCATGTAGTCAACACGCCGCCGTCGCAAGTCGTTCGTTCGAGCCTGAATAATGATAGTATCCGGATTTCCACGTTTCTGCCACTCGATCATCTTCTTCGCCTCATCTACACGGATTCCGGGATAGCATTCCACTTCCAGCTTGGGTTGTACGTTTCCAATAATCGAATCGCCGATAACGACGCACGCCATGATCCTAGTTACCACTGCCCGCTCCTTGACGTTGACAATTTTCCTCTTCGAGGTCACTGATCCGTGTCTCCGCCTGGTGTAAGTCTTCACGCAATTTCACCATCTCGTATCGAAGCTTATAGTGTTCCTGTTCCTTGTCCCCCTGGAACCTGCAGTCCTTACACATCCAGGATTCTTCTACATTATCTGATGTGCACTATAATGCGTGTGTTTTGGTTTGTGTCCCTTTTCTTCTTTATGTTTAGGGTTAGACCTAAAAGACCTGTTTCTAAGCTAAAATTGGTCGCGGTCGTCCCACATCTCGTGTATGAGTCGGTTTGTAAAATAAAGCCTGTCTTGAATATCTTGAGGGGATTATTCGTATATATGATCTTTCCATTGTTTTTTATATTTTATTATATTGTCTTCACCTAGCTGTTTCCTTATATCTGTACTTCTCATCGTCGGTCTGGGTAGCGTAGTTGATATAGCGCTGACCTTCTATGCTCGAGGTTGCGGGTCCGATCCCGGCCCAGGTCGATGGCATATAAGTGTTTAAATGCGACAGGCTCATGTCAGAAGATATACTGGCATGTAAAAGAACTCCTGCAGGACAAAATTCCGACACACTCCGACGACGCTGATGTAAACTCTGCAGTTTCGAGTATTGTTAAAATAATAAACCTTAATTAAATTTTTTTAACTTCTCATCTTATCTCTTCATGTAACTCTTTGCATGGGTCTTAAGAATCTCATTTGTGCGACTTTTAATCTTTTCAAGTCCAATGATCCGCAATATGTTCTCCCTAATTTTATTTTTAATGATATTCTATCACTTATCCATGAATATGGAATTATTTTACTTTTCCAACTTTTCTTTGTAATAATTCCTACACCAGATTTTGCTCGCAGCACTTGCTACCCCTGAATGATATGTATATAGTCTCCTATTTCCATTAAAACTTTTCCTTTCTTTTTTGTCTATCACTACTGTGATATTGAAGTGATGACCCACTATATTAATTCATTGGAACCTTTAATAAATTGAGAATATGAAGTTTGTATCAAGTTTATTTCTCCCTTTTTTAAAGCAATCACATCCTTAAAATCTACAAATTCCCTTTACAGTGTATAACATTTAAACAGCCTCAAAATATTTGAAATGGTTGAACAACCAAAATGTACCAGTCAATTTCATGTTGAGATTTGCCGATAAGCTATTAATGTTTGACTATAGTTATAAGTGTGCAATACCGCCTTTGCTTATCATAAAAGTGTATAAATTTTCATGAACGTTTTCGATACTGATGTATCATCATCATCTGATGATGATACATCAGTATCGAAAACGTTCATGAAAATGTATAAACTTTTATGATAAGCAAAGGCGGTATTGCACACTTATAACTATAGTCAAACAAAATGTACCAGATTACATCTGTTTGAACAACCTTAAAAAAACTGACAACAATATCTTTGGATTTAAACAGTAACTGTAAAATTAGAATTCAGTCTTTCAGGATTTCCTTTATCTCATATCTCAACACAATTGGCACATGATCCTTAATACTCTATTAATCAAATCATAATCTATACCAGCGTTGTCAGACAGAGACTAAACGGCGCGGAGCGCTCCACTATGACTCGTTGCGTACTGCGGTGTTTCCAGAGACATAAGCAAGTTCACGCTCCGACTGCACACTCTAGCTCCACAACCGGTTTTGGAGCTTACAACTCTGACACTACTGATCTATACGAACCATTACAGCATACAGACTTTCGATGTAGCTTCATTCCAGCCTAGCAGAATCCTGTATATCATCACCAATCTCAAACCATTGGTTGAATATCTCGTTACCAAGCAATATCAAAGCCCCTTTCTATCAGCTGATCGCTCCGACCGTACTCGACTCTCCCACTCGTCTCGCTTCCACCATCCAGGTGGGGGCGAAAAGCGATCGACGCATGAGCATAGAAACGAGAAAACGTCACAATTTGCTACATCGAAAGCCCTTTTCTGAACACATATTCAAAGATCATAAAGAAACACCAGTGATAAATTTTATTACGACCTGCCAGATTACAAAAAAAAAAAAAAAACACTCAAACATACCGTTACATCATCTACTTTCTGTGTATCTAATTCCATTGTGAGTTCTTCCATTTTGGGGCCCTTTTCCTCGACATTCCATGTAGAAGTTGTTTTGTCAAAAATCATTGTCATTTTCGTTAATATCACGATCCGTCCGGATTTTTGCTTTAGACTTTTGAGTAGTAGTAATGTTTCCCCTAGTCGCGTTACCAGCGCTGCGTAGTTTGGTGGTCGGGATGCCACCTCGCTGCCTCCAAAAATGCAGGACATCTTCAGGTTGCTCTCCCTATACGCACTGCATTCTCTAAGGGTGGTGAGCTGCGTCTGTCCGTTGTGGACGATTCTTAGCTTTCCCTCACCTCAAACTGGGTAATTAGCCAGCATAACGAGCTCTCCTGACCTAGCCATCTGGCTCATTGCGTAGTGAACTCTCCCACCACGATAAGGTGAAGTCCACGGGTAGGTGTTCTTTATTATGGTGTTATACTGTCTTGTGGGATCAGTTTCAAGTTCAGTAATATTCTCTTGATAAAATGTTTCATTTTTATTGCGTGTGTCTTGTTTGTTTATGACTACTGTGCAGTTTTCTTTGTCTGCTTTTGCGAATATTAGGTTATGCTCTTGTCTTCTAGGTATTCTAGAGATTTGTGTGTTTGTTTCCTGCTTCTTTTTTGTTTCTTGTGTTTCTATTTTTTTACGCATTCGTATTGTTGATTTTTTTCTTTGCAGTAGTGTTTGTCTCCATTTGTCTTTTTCTTGTCAGACCTTCAACTTTCTCAAGTGTCGTTCTCTGATATACTGATTGGGTCCTATCAATCAAAACTCAGAATTTGTTACTTTCGTGTTGGAAAACATGTGCAATCACACATCATTGAACTATTTTCCTATAATGACACACACACACACACACACACACACACACACACACACACACACACATTGTTAAAATCCCTGATTGTCTGAAAAGTGGCCTACAATGTTCCAGATAGTTTGATTTACATAAGATTCTAATGGCTTTCTTTTGTAAAATCAAGACGCTTCCAATTTTGGTTCCATTTCCCCAGAAAATTAGGGCATATCGGATTATCAACTGAAAGAAAGAAAAGTAGGCACATCTTAAATAATTTTGAGAAACGCAAGTCGTTAATTTCTTTAACAAATATAAAATTCTTGATAGCTTTGTGCATACGTATTCGATGTGCTTATCCCATGTTAAACTGGAGTATATAAAAAGTGATGATAATACTAGAAAAATGAAAAGCTCTTTACTAAAAGTAGTGGATATAACCAGCTTGAGATGTGAGCAACAACAAGTACTTGAAATATTTGCAGCAGAAAGTTATTATTCGTGTAATCAGTGTGAGACAGCTAGGGACTCGGAATAGAATGGGAGGGGGGTGATCGTTTAATTTTCTTCAGCATTACTCTGCAAGAAATGGCACTACGATGTAAGGAACAGTGTTTATTTTTAGTGTGAACCGTTTATGCGCTTGACATTCCAGAAATCTGATCACACTTTCTATTAAAACGGTGACTTAATTAGTTATGTCCTGGATACAGATTGTGCGTTTGTAATACAGAGTGTCTACCGTAAACCTCCAACATTTCAAAGTGTGATGAAATACATTAAAGGTGATATGTTACAGTTGTATGAACACTAATAAGTACAATAAGTTTATGGAAGATATTAGTCAGACATGTTTCGGAGATGCTTCTCCATCTTCAGTGACTAATTACAACGACGATGTGGTTCAGTTGTTCAAACAGTGTTCTTGCTTGGCTTAAAGAAGACTGACCTTTTTTTTTTTGTCGTAGTAAAAATTGACCAGTTTTTCTTCACTAGCGTTTTTCATATTTAATGATAAAACACACATGTTAGATCAATAAGTGTTCACTGATTTGAAATACATTAAAGGTGATATTTTTTTGTCGTAGTAAAAATTGACCAGTTTTCTTCACTGGCTTTTTTCATATTTAATGTTTGTCACCTTTAATGTATTTCATCAAATCAATGAACACTGTATTATTGACCTAACATGTGTGTTTTCTCATTAAATATTTCAAAGTTTGTTTTAAATTTAATATCAACAAGTGTAGGTGTGATTCTAGTCGGAAAATGTTATCGCGAACAGAAAAGCTTTACGTAACAATTGAGTTTTTTTTAAATTCAAAATTGACTTTTTGCTGGTTTTATGTTAACATTTGTTAAAAGTATTCCTGTAAGATCAGTTTTAGCAAAAGTCGACAAACGCTGTTGTTATAAGGCATTGAAAACTGCGATCTTTTGCAAAACTCGATATTCGCCTCTTCATTAGTTAAAGCAAAGGCGGATAATTGCCAACCTCATTAAAAAAAAACAGAATATTTGTAAAATTCACACTTTAATTAAAAAAACTGTTTTATTTCGTGCAACACACCACAATTTGATAGCAATCTCTATTTAGGACACCAATGTGCATATAGACTTAAAAGATAAATAACTCAATTTATTTAAATCTATTTCAATTTGTTAGGATCCAAACTACATTAGAACAACACTATAAATAGAATATTAATATTTATGTGCCAGGCGTGTAGAAAGATCTTGACTCACGATACGATTCCTTTTAAAGTCAATCAGCTCCTGTCTTGCTCTGCAGGATTAATTTTATTATCGCTGATTGTCAGGTCATTCTGAACAGCTGTGTCTCCGCTTCTGAACGATTGTAGTGAGAGCATAGTATTGTAAACTATAGTAGTATGGAGCCTGTTTCTAGTCATTCTGAAAATTGTATAACTGTTGTCGAAAGTTAGGCGGTAGGAAGTCTAGAATAAAGGTAAATGCAACTAGAAAGACTACAAAGAAAAGCAAGAGATCTCATATTGTGTGTTCACATGGTCTTCCAAAAACTTTGGGGAAAAAATTCTTGTATAAACAAAAAATAGCACAGAAAAATGACTAAAAAAAGATACAAAAAAGTAAAGTTTAAATGTTAACGAAATGTGTTACGTTTCCATCTCATGGCGTTTAACTACTTGAAAAAAAAATTGTAAATCTTACATTTTTTTTACAATCTAAATTTGAAAATATTAATTATATAAGAGAATTACTGCTTTGTTAATAATACATGAAAAAAAATAAAATGTTTGGGGTAAATACTTTTTAATCGTTAAAAAAAAACAGTTTCCTGAAAATTTTACTTTCAAGCGTTTAGGGACTTTTGTAAAAACGCTTCTCAACTTCGTAATACACGCCAGAGCCATAGTATCGCTGCAACAATGATCATTTATAAAATTGCGAATCCTAGCGAGCGTGCCCATGTTTCGTGGTATGCAGAGACAAAACCAGTTATTGAATGCAAAGGAACATCCGTTGTGAGTACAATAAGGACCCATCGACATTTAAGATCATCAAGAAGTGGTTAGTATAAAAAAGTGGTAGTGTATTAAAAGGACACGGAGGTAGGGATCCCGGTATCGAGGAAGAGGCTATTGAAAATGTGCGGAGATCATTTGAAAGGAAAAGTCAATGGCCACAGTGCGAACTTAGGGCTTCAAAAATCTCAGTGTAATCCAAGAATAGGCCTAGAGTGAGGTTGAGTTTATGAAGTATAATTAAGAAACACTATCTTGGATAATTTTGTACATAGCTATTGTTATCATAGGTGTCAGAAAAGAGCGGCCGGCCGGCCAGGAATCCCCTGTAACTTATTTCAAGCAAAATTCCTATTGCTTATTGAAAAGTTTCATTACAATCATTTGCTGATATATTGATATTACTGATTATAAATAAATTCGTTCAATGGTTCAGAAAAATTGCTGTATACATAAATAAAATTAACGTGATCAGATTCCCATCTAAACTGGGAACTTAGTTCAGCGAAAGTATCTAATTGTTCTATTTCTGGCATTATAATTGAATCGATCAAGTCGATAACTGCCTAAGTGCATGTCACTAAATTTTCGGAGAACTGAAGGAACTGTTCAATTGAATGGTTTTATTTTCAGTCTGACTTGTATAATGTTTAAGGAGTGGTTTCTTTATGTTACATATTTTGATATAAAAATAACTCTTCTCGGGTTCTCAGCCAGGTGAGTTGGAGATTTACTTCCAAGCTTTCGACGGCTAGCTCTGCCATCTTCTTCAGGGAATGAAGTGATGTGGGACCATGTCTAGCCGGTATATATGCAATAGTAGGGCTTCTCGCTGCGGGCCAATCAGGAGCTAGTTCCGGCCGCCAGGCGCATACTGGTTGGTGGAAGCGGTAGGCAATCAGGAGCTAGTTGCTGGTCCTGACTGTCTGCTGTGTGCTGGTGGTCTAAGCGTATTGATGGCAAGTTTCCATGCTGTACTCAGCTGTAGACCCCCGTCTCTATTGAAATTGCCATCTAGCTGGATTTTGTTGGCTTCCTTGATAACCAAGTCCCAGTAACCTGATGTCTTGTCCAAGATGGTGGTGGCGCCGAAATCTATCTTGTGACCAGTTTCTAGACTGAGTTCGGCTCCTGCAGACTTATCGAGGTAATATAGTCTTATGGTGCGTTGATGTTCCTTGCAGCGTTCCTTATTAGTGAGTCCCGTCTGCCCGATATAGCATTTCCCACACTCACAAGGTATTCTGTAGACACCAGGTGTCCTAAGACCAAGGTCGTCCTTAACTGGTCTCAGCAAGTTCTGGATCTTTGTGGGCGGCTTATGGATGGTCTTAATCCCGTATTTTCTTAACAGTCTGCCAATCTTGCCCGAGATGGGGCCATAGAACGGGATGTATGCCATGCCCTTCGTCTCCTCTTGGTCCTCGGCGGGTGGTTAGTCCGAAAAAGCCCTTCTGAAGGCCAAGCAGATTTCTCTGTTGCCGAAATTCTGTTGGAACGTCGTACGTAGGTGACGGATCTCAGAAGGAGACTCTCTTTGTCCGAAATCCCTCTCGCCCTGTGCAGAAGAGTCGACAGGACCGTTCGTTTCTGTGCCGGGTGGTGGTGAATGCGTCCATTCAGATATAGATGGGCGGTATGTGTAGGTTTTCTGTATACGTTGTGACCTAGTGTGCCATCTGGCTTCCTGAAGATGAGAATGTCTAAGAAGGGGAGACATCCGTCTTTTTCCAATTCTTTCGTGAACTGGATGTTCGGGTGGATATTTTTCAGGTATTCTTGGAATTCCTGAAGTTTTGCTTCTCCATGAGGCCAGATGACCAAAGTATCATCTACATAGCGGTAGAAGTGAGCTGGTTCCAGGGGGCGCGTTCTCCATGGCTCTGTGCTCGAAGTCTTCCATGTACAAATTGGCTATGGCTGGTGACAGGTGAGCTCATGGCTACACCATCGGATTGCTCATAATACTGCAAAACTCACCAGAATATCAGACGATTTTGTTCTGATGCTCTGTAGAGTCTTGATTAACTCTGCTGAATTCTTGACATGGTGGCTGCATTTTCCCACAAGAGAATTCAGAAGACTGGTAAGGTATTTGGCCAGCCGGTAGGTGGGAGAACCTATGGCGCTGACAATAGATCTCAGTGGAACATCCTTTTTGTAATTTTCGGCAACCCGTAGAGTCTAGGTGGTCTCGTGGAATGTGGAGTCAAGGACTTCGTCACTTCAGCTGGCAGATTGGCCTTCTTTAGTAAGGCTGTTGTGCGCCTTTCTATGGAGCTCGTGGGATTAGTATAGTTGGGTTTTCTATAGACATCAAAAGATAATGTGTCTTTTTGTTTTATTACTTTATTGTCCAAGAAGGATATAGAATTGTTTGATTCTAATTCAGCCGTAAATTTTAAGTTATTAATTTTATGAAAAGCATTTATAATAGAACCACTGTTTGTTTCATTACTGTGCAATATGATATCATCCACATATCTACGATAATATATCATATTTCTCTTAGATTTTTATTGTTTGTCTTCAATATTTTGTAAGAAGATTTCTGTCAATATACCGGATAAGGGGTTACCTATTGCTACATCATTATTTTGTTTATAAACTTTTTGATTAAAGGTAAAGTAGTTTTGCGATGTACTGAGTGTTATTAGTTTAGTAATTTGTTCTATTGTTGAATCCGAAATTTTGATTTTAGTTAATTTTTCTTTAATGATTTTTTGCTTCATAAATAGGAATGTTCCTGTACAAATGTTCTATGTCAAATGACATTAATTTTATTTAGTTATTAATTCGAACATTTTTTAAATCGTTTACTAGGGATTTTATGTTTTTAATTGTGTATTTATTACTTAATTTAAAAATTTGTTGTAACCATTTTTGAAGGAATTCACTTATTTTGTAGTTAGGAGCGTTCATATTGTTAATTATAATTAACCAATAATTATTGGTATCATTGAAAGTGCTATTTTATCATCATAAAATATACTAATTCTTACATTAAAAAGTGTAAAATTGTTAAAAAAAAAGGGCTTATACCTTCGACAGACGGCCCGTTTCAACGCTATGTCACGTCATCTTCAGTGTCTCTTGAACCACTGGTGATCTTGACTCTATGATGTGCATTTGTCGATGGTAGGGGTGGGGATGTGTTGTTCCTATGGTGGAGGCTGGCTGTTTGTGTGTTATGATGTATTATGACGTCAAATAATGTGTGTGTATTGAACTGCAATTGTGTGTTTAGTATGCTATTTTATTGGTTTTTTGTAGTGCTTTTAAAGTCGGAATTGAGGGATTTTTGTTTATATATTTGTGTGTCAGATTACGATATAATATTCGGTACTGATTTTAATGCTACTCTAATTTGTTTTTTGATAGGTATCAGTTGGATCATGTTTTATTTCGTCGATTTTGTTTTTAGTGAGAAATTCATTGGTTTTTCATTGTATTCTTTTTTCATTATTACTATTGCATTACTCTTGTCTGCTTTTATGTGTATCAGATTGTTTATTGTAGTTTTTGTTTTAATTTTGTTATAATTTTATATTTTTTTAGCATTTTTAAGAGCATCAAAATTTTGGTTTTTGGGTTGGTCTTATATTAATTAATAATTTTGGATGCATTGTATCTTAAATAATCTTTGTTTTCATGTGAACTACTCTGTATTAAAGTTTGTCTCGATTATTATGTTATCTATTATGTGGTTAAGTTTGTCTGGGGGAAGTTGTTTTTATATCCTAGATTAAAGATCTGAATATCATTCTCTGAAAATTGAGTGGTAGATAGGTTTATAAACTTCATTTGGTTTTCTTTTGTGTTATTACTTTGATTTTGATTTTTGCTTGCCAATGTTGTTAGTTCGTTTTGTAAGAATTTGTATTTATTATTCATTAAGCTTTTGACTTCATTGTTGATCATGGTATCTATGATGGGCCAAGTATTTCCAAAGGTTTTGCTGGTTGATAGGTGTGTTTCATATAATCTTGTGATTAATATGTTCTTTTATATAAGAATTTCACTTCATTCTTTTTACCAAATTTGACTCTGCTTTTGTTTTGATTAGTTTGGCTGTGAATTATTTGCTTTTTATTTTAATTTTGGCGTAGTTAGATATTAAATTTTGTTCGAGACATTGTTGGTTGAACATTATTTGATAAGTCATACATTGAAAATAATAAAACCATTTAATTAAACTTAAGACTTATCTGAAAAATCTTCAAAATGAATTATAAAAGAACTCTATTTCTTTGAAAGTAACATTTGAAAATATTTAAATATCAGAGGCTTTCTATTACATCCTCCATTTCATTATTTTGGTTTATTAGCCATGCACATTCCATAAAAATGACCTAATTTATTGAACTTGGCCATTTCTTGACGTGAGAAGATACTTAGTCATTTCTTGGCTTGAGGTATATTAACTTTTCAATCCATGAAGATATCTTAGGAAATTTTACATCTTCAATAAATGTCCAAAGCATTAGGCTTGTCTAAATTATTTGATTAGGGTTAATTTTGCTTAATACTGTTATACTCCATGTAATTTTGAACCATCATGTGTTTCTACAATATTTTTCTGAAAAAAAAATCATTGCATTACAATACGACAAAACTAGGCTGCACTAACACGAAAATAGAAAAGAAAATACTTGTTAATAACCACTTTCAAAGAGGTTTGATTGAAAAAGGAACAAAAGGAGTCATTTTTTCAGTATCATCTAACGATCCCCTTATTCTCCTCTATAATCTTCTTCTACTGTTGCAGTAGCTGTTCTTACACAGTTGTAATATTCTTGATCATTTGGAATGAGATACTTTTATAGTTTTCTAATGTTATTCATTTCTTCGGTCTTTTCACTTGGGGTTGAATCATTCATTCACTTCTTTATAATCTTCCTAAAGTAATGATATGCTCTACATACAAAAATAAATTATGTGGCTTGATTATTAAATAAAACAACACGGGCTTGCCACATTAGGCCTACAACATTGCTTCCAACGGCTGGTATTTAATATAGAAATGATTGCCACAATAGGTCAGTTTTGACTTGATACTGTGAACTAGTAGAAAAAAGTGTCCAAGTGTAATGTACTTGGTCATTTCTTGACTTGAACATTTTAAAGACATTATTAAAGTACTGTAGGCAAGATGTGATGAATTTGGTCATTTCTTTCATTAGTGTGATGCCCTTTCACACATGATGAAATAAAGTAAGGATGGGCCGTCAATGCTTATCTGTTTTTTGTAAAAGTATTACAATTTATTAATCACATGAACGTTTTCGGTACTTGTGTGTGCCATATTCAGATGTTGGAAAAGATACTACATATTATCGTATTAACATTGCCAAAATGGTTACACATACTGACGACATAACCATAATATGTGTTCATAAATGACCTTATTGCAATATACCCATTGTCAGTTAATAATTATTACATACAATACTCAATAAAAACACTTAAAACAGTTAATTAAAACAAAATCCCTTCATGGATTATAGTTTGCATAGTTAATTAATAAATATTGAATAAATAAAAGCTTAGTTATGGCGGTATCAGATTGGAATAAACTGACTTCAAATATCAAGTTGATCACCTAGTTGCACATTAATACCAGATAATGTAAATCTTGTTAAAATAGCAAGTAGAATGTGAGCCATAAATTACGTCTATAAATGGGTGATGTTCACTGATTGCTTAATGTAATTCACTGTCACATATAATAAAACACTTGGAAAGTTGATCATGGCGTGTAAGATACTTGCGTATTATGAATTCCAGTATTTAGATGTTCTGTAGCAATAATGTTGTTTTCATTTGCCAACTTGAGTATTTACAATTTCTTACAATGTCGTGTTGTCATTTTCCGATTCTCAGAATAGTCTGGCATACTGTGAACATAGAAATATTGGAACGTTGTAAGTTGTATTTTTATAGTCAATATGGATATACATGAAAGTAACTTACGTGCAACAGCTGGTTATGATATGTTCTCTACGATGGCCTATTCAGACTGAAAGTCGGGAAGTGCTCACATTGATCTTAGACTAATGGACATCTGGCGGTACCGGAAGTGGGGTGAGGGGTGGGGGACCTGTGTGGGAGCTGGTCTTGTTTCTTTATGTGGGATTAATTTAAATAAATTAAATAAAGGATTAGTGGTGTTGGTTATTTGTTCATTTATGAGAGAGTTCCCCTTATTATAGCTCTCGGCAATGTAATATTGTTCGGCTGTATCGATTAAAGAACTGTTTATGACCTTTATAACTTTTAGGGCATCTGTTATATTGGTTAACTCGTGTCGTTCCTCTATATCTGATTTTAAAATTCAGACAGGTTTGGCCAGTGTACAATTTAGGACAATTTTTACACTGTAATTGATAAATGCCACTATTTGAAAAGATTCAGTACTGTTGGTTCTGTTGGGAATCTTATTATGGAGTTTATCATCAGTTCTTGAAGCTCTATTGATATTCTGCTTTTTGAAGAAGTTATTTAATTGATTAGAAAATTTCCCGAAGTATGTCATAATTTGCCAGTCTCTATTGAATTTTGATTTCTCCTGTGCGAGCGTGGTATGTTTCTTTTTGAATAATTTTGCCTACCCTTTATTAACTAATTTCTTGATTAAATATTTGTCATAGCCATTTTCTATTGCTAGATTTTGGATATATTTGTATTCTATATTGTAATTATCTTTGTACAAATGTGTTTTGAGCAACCGGTGTATTAGATATCTAAATTTGCTAATTTTATGAGTTGCGGGATGTGTGGAGTTTTTATCAATGGAATGTGTGGTGGCAGTTTGTTTTCTATGTATATCAAAAACTATCTTGGGGGGGTTTTAATGTGATATTCAAATCCAGGAAATTTATACTGTCATTGGTACTTCTGTCTAACGTAAATTTCAGATTCTGGTGCAGTTTATTGAATTCGTCTTGTATGAATGTATTTTGATTTTCTCTATCATCGTAAATGGTCAGAGTATCATCAACGTATCTTGTGTACATGGAGAAATGATATCTATTACTTAGAGTTTTGATATGTTCTTTTTCAAGGTTTTGTAGAAATATGTTTGCCAAAGAGCCTGACTAGGGATCACCCATTGCTAGACCTGTTGGTTGGCGTAGAATTTATTATCAAATTTAAAGTAATTTTGCTTTAATGAAATTTGTAGTAGGTTGATAACTTGCTGAATTAAATTACTATTGAGTTGGATTTCGTTGAGTTTTGAAGCTATAATGGCTAACGTTTCTTTGATGGGGATGTTTGTATATAAGTTTGTTATATCTAGTGATAATAGCTTCGTTGTTTCAGTTGCTTTTAATTTTTGTAATTTATTTATTAGTTGCTTTGTATTGTTAATTGTGTATTGGTTATCTTGAATAATGGTTGTGTTTAAAAAATTGTATAAATATTTATTAAGTTTGTAGTTAGGGGCATCTCTGCAGTTGACTATGGGTCTCATTGACAGTTCAGTTTTATGTGTCTTTGGCAAAGTTTTCAGGGTGGGGTCTTTTGGATGTTTCATTATAAATGTGTGACTTTTGTTTTTCGGAATTACTTCTGGTGCATTTTTGATGGCTAGTTTTATTTGCTTTTGATGCATATCAGTTGGATCGGTTTTTAATTCCACTATCTGATTATTATTAAGAAACGTATTGGTTTTGTCTATGTAATCTGTTTTGTACGTAAGTACAACGGCGTCGTTCTTATCGACTTTAATGTGCGTAATGTTGTCATCTAATTTTTGTTTTAATTTCTTTATTTTATTTTGATGTGTTCTTAGCTGTTTCAAAATCTTTTTTGGTGTTAGGATCTGTAATGTATTTCTCAGTTATTTTCGCTGAACTGTATTGTAAAAGTTCTTTATTTTCATGGTCACTATGTGAAATTATGTGTTCAGTTTCTATTGCAAGTGTGTCGTAACAAAATTAAATTACCTTTCACACATACTACACCATGGTGTCATTAACGCATTTACTCAAAAAAGTCACTTGGACAGTTCTCGACTTGACCGATTCAGTTATTTTTCCTTTGAGGAGGAAAGAGTATTGAGATATAAAAATATTCTTTTTGTTATATGGGCTTCATTTGAAGTAGGCTACATCGACAATTCTAAGATTCTATTTGAAAAAGGAACCTAAATATAAAATAATGCATAATGCTAATTAAAATTTCTTGTCTATTTTACAAAACTTCTATATTAATCTTATGTACTTCAATAAAAGATTCTCAATTGTATTATTTGGGACAATGAAATAAGACTTTCTCACTTGGATTACGGTTCTAGAATAAACACGAATTTTGGCAATAAAGTGACAAGACCGCAATAACCTCAAATTTCGTCACATGGAAACAGCCCGGTGGGGACATGCAATGCATCACGTGAGCGTGGTTTAGGCTTTATGTGAACAGTAAATCTGTCAGACAGTAGCTAACCTCGGCTTGAATTTCGGGTAACGCAGACGGTCATTTTTTTTCCAGGGATTTGTGATGAATCTGCCTTCATCATATGTGATTAAGGGCTTTGAGTCGGACCATTCTCCCATGTGTGAGCGGTTATGTCCATGGTTCGTATACGAATTAGTTGGTTCGTTCGTCGAGTATCTAGTTCATATTATGCTATTTTGTAATGCTTTCATTATGTCCTCGTACTTGAAGACTTGTGGCCTGTAATTCCTTTTGTCTTTAGCCTTATAAGTAGGCTCAGATTTATGACCTAAAATCTCTCTAAGTATTCGTGCACTTATGCCCGAAAAATGCCAAATTTTGATATAAGTACGCAGAAATGTGACTAAAAAGAAATGTGTCCAAAAGTTGTTTTACAGACATTTTATTCACCATTTTATATATATATATATTTTTTTTTAATATTGAGTCCTTTTATTGGCGATAACGAACTGTTCAACCCATAAATGGAAGGGAGAAAAAGAGACTTATAAATATCTCCCCTCTGCGTCACAAATTCTTTCACAGCTATGTTAACAGGGTCACTGACTTCATCAAATGAACAGCTGCCTGGCAACAGCAGAATTGGAACCTCGTAAGCTTCTCATGTTCGGGAGGAGTGAAGGGGAGTGAAAGCGACACCGATCAGCCTTATTCCTAACATTATTTTGTCCTTTGTGTTTTGTAAGCATACTGCTGGCGAATTCAGTTACCTTCACTCTTAACCATTAAGTAGTCGCGTGAAACAAATGGACAGTCGCGTGGGGGTTGTTTTGACTCCCAAAGAAAATCTAAAAAAATTAAAGCTTTTAATGGATTTTTTGTATACAACTTTACTCATAGTATTAGTTTATAAGTGTGTTAAACATTTCCACTCTAAAAAAAAAACAACAAAAACTTGAGTGGAATTACACAGAAAATAACACAATTGCAAATTCTGCAAAATGTTCATGGATGTTAATCGAACAAAACATGAATTTACATTAAATAAATTAAAAAGCTAGTATCGTCCAAATAACGGAATAAAGACTTAATAAAATTCAAGATTAATAACCCTTGTGGAGAATATTACAGATGCATTAATTTGTCCTACAGAATTTATGTGCAATATTGACACCTAATATTTTAAGAGAAAAATTCGCTCCGGCGCCGGGGATCGAACCCGGGTCCTTGGTTCTACGTACCAAGCACTCTGACCACTGAGTTACGCCGAATTCAATCCACAGCACCAGATCGAATTCTCTTCCTTCGATGTTTCCCTTTGTGGCCTGACTCCAAGTTAGGCATGTATATGTTGACGTGTATCCAATATCAACTGCCATTATACTAGGAGCGGAGCGCACTCAGCTGAGTGACTTGTTGGCCGGGAATCAGCGGTTATTATGCACTGCTAGTTAAGAGAATATTATAGATGTATTGCTTTATCCTACAGAATTTATCTGTAATATTGACACAATATTTTAAGAGAAAAATTCGCTTTGGCGCCGGGGATCGAACCCGGATCCTTGGTTCTACGTACCAAGCCCTCTGACCACTGAGCTACGCCGAATTGAATCCACAGCACCGGATCGAATTCTTCTCCTTCAAGTCAGCGCTTGGTACGTAGAACCAAGGACCCGGGTTCGATCCCCGGCGCCGGAGCTAATTTTTCTCTTAAATATTAAATACCTTGTGGAGAAATTCACACATTCGTCATGTTTCCTATCTTTTAGACACCCTACGAATACGTGTTTCATATGGCTTTTACACACAATTTTCCTGGATGCGACACAAATATTGCTTGTTTAATTATCTTTGCTTCTCGGGATTCTCCTTTATTTCTTTCGTCTGTGGAGGTGGGGGGGGGGTCGATTTTAGCAATTTTAGCAGCACTAGCTCGAAGATGTCTTGGAATGTGGCTAGTCATTGTTCTCTTCCCTATTTGTTTTTTGGCCAATTCATAGCCAATTTCTCTAATATATTATATCCTAAGATTTGTAGTGTGAGGGCTGTTGTGAAAAAATATGGCTTAGGCATTGATGTAATTCGTTACTTGTTCTATCTAAAAGAAACTCGGAGTACCTGAATTAAGCCTATTCAAAATAATGTATTTTTTCTTTCTTTACCTTAGTTTAACCTCTCCCTTTTAGGTTCATTTATACCACCCACGCCACACGGGCCAAAATAATATATAAATTATTTAATTAATTAAATATAGAAAAAAACAAAAGGGCATAAAATAAACACATTCTCACCTCATTAGTATGCAGATGAAGGCTGTAGAACTCTCTCAGCTTAAAATCTGATCGCCAACAAAATGTTAAATTATTAGTCGCGTGAGGGTCAGTCTGACTCAGTGACAAATCAACACGTCCTAACTCATCCACGGTAACTGTTAGTCTAACAATGAAACGACCGAAAGGATTTTTTTTTTTAAGGAGGTATGGAAATATAGAACAGTATGGCCAACGTAATAATGAAAATACAGCTAAATTTAAATACCCATGGGTCAATTTGACCCCCATGCGACTACTTATGAGTTAATGTAATAAGATAATTCAAAGGAAAGGAAAGCGAAAATAAATAACTAAACGCAAACAAAATCTCTTGTCATTATTAACACAAAACTTTAGTATTTGCAAAACTGTTCAAAGATTCACCGAAATTATGTTTTTGTACCACTTTTGGTGAAATATGACTATGCTAAAATATGGTAAAATGTGCATTTGTATGCCAAAAATAAAAACCGTATTATCATTTCAGTAAAGCTAGACATGTGTTAAATTTAACGCAAGTTCTTACAAAGAAACGAGGATAACTATAATTATGACATCAAATGGAAAGCAGAGCCCTACTTACAAGAATGTTGGACCAGCATTTCTTAAATCATGAGATGGTTATAGACTACGTACTTGTCCCTCGCTGTTGTAAACGAACCAAGCTGGTGTTGCAACCCTTATACAGTATAGACAGATGACGCTACACTGTGAAGTGATGTCACAAGTCCTTCAATTTTGGCCCATACGCATTACAGGAATTTTTATTTTAGTCAGAGCTTTGATATCGCAGCTGCGAATTTAATCTCTTGAATAATTTATCCCTGAAAAGAGGACGAGCATTTGAAATTTCATGATTACTTATCCTTAATTATATTTGAAGCAGCTTACTCGACTGTCGTTTGAATTAAATGTGTTGCAAGCAGTATTGAAAGAATCTAGAGCAAAAAACGTTGTGACAATGCGTAAAGAAAAATGTGCAGGAGTTTGTTTTGTGTGAGATTTCTCGAATGTATAAACGTCACAGGACCGCAATAAATTGTACCGTTTATAAGCTCTTCAGAAGATTTATAGTGTTCATTCTAGAACTTTGTGTTGCCGTGAGAAAATACATCGAGAGCTGTTCGTAATTTGTAGCTAAGAAAAGAAAAATTTGGTTACGGTAGGGTCGATATTGGACATAATTATTTCATTAAAATTATGTGAATTTACAGAATTTCGTGTTATTAGCTCTACATAAAAGAAACTTCAAGTCTCGTTGATAACTAAGGTCTCCAGGAAAAAAAAATTCAAATTGAGTATAGGTAAGTATATTTCACTATGACGACGGTGATATGGCATATGAAAGAAAAAAAAACACAATAAAATATTAGGTATTCTAGATTAACACTATGTCCCATTTTGGTTGGCTTGTTGGGTTGGTATCATTTCGGGATTTTCGACCGTTTTCTTCAGGGTTTCAATGATACTACCCTTCTCATTAATGTACTCTTAACCTACAATGAAATAATGAAATGTAATGAATGAATTAATTCACTCGTTTTCTGCCGAAGACCAGGTCTTTCACAACAAACCCAGTATTCTCCAATCTTTCCTATTTTTCGCTTTCCTCTTAGTATCTTAATGTCATATATCATATTGACCATATGAACAGAAGAAGCTATCAGCATATTTCTACTGTCCTGAACTTGTAAGTGCTCTCAAATATTGATATTACTTTTGGAAACATACGAGTGAGATACAATTTAAGCAAATAAATATTAACCACAGTAAAGTCGACCTGGTTGGCGCTGGCCTTCTATATCCAATATCCAAGGTTGCGGGTTCGATCCCGGGCCAGGTCGATGGCATTTAAGTGTGCTTAAATGTGACAGGCTCATGTCAGTAGATGTACTGGCATGTAAAAGAACTCCTGCGGGACAAAATTCCGGCACATCCGGCGACGCTGATATAACCTCTGCAGTTGCGAGCGTCGTTAAATAAAAGATAACATTTAACCACAGTAAAAGTCTTAAAATTGAATGGTCCAGGGCAAAACATCTGTCATATTTCCTTGCAATGGAGTTAGCCCTATTTACTAAACAAAATTGAAAACTCCCTTACAACAAAACTACGCAAGACAGAATCTTGAAATTAGACATACAAATTTTTGAGACATATAAATTATTTTTATTAAGGTTACATGTAACACTTTGTGTATAATGTTATAATAGTAGCATTAGCCCTATTTTGCTTATTACATACAATCTTTCGGATGAATAAAAACGATCAATGTCCATAGTGTTAGTTAATAAAGAAAATAAATAGTATCAAATAATGTTTTTAAAATAACCCAGTTTATAATCGCAAAACTAACCTATAATTTAGCCCATTGCACGAGTTTTCTTTGATACATCGTAGACTCTGTTCTTGACTTTATCTTAACCTTCGCATTACTGAACAAAATATTCACAACTTTTCCTGCATGGGGTCAATTTTGGACCCCGTGCTTATTTATTTCATATGAGAGTCAAATACACAGTTTTACATAACACGGTCTTTTTCATTGCATGAAGTATAAAATAACTCAAACATCTAGCTTAAACAATACAAAGATATACAATACAAAGATTAATTTTCAGTCAGTGACTTTACTTTCTATATGTGTAAGGTACAAGTCCTTATATTACATAATTTAATACTGTATTAACATTTTCGTCGGTCATGCCGAAATCATCAGATGCAACTTTTTATGCCGCAATATCATCTCTAAATAAGTACATGTGCCTCTCTGATCAAAAATACAATATACATTGATAAACATAAAACATATTAAAGTCAACATGGTTTGGGAACATCAATATTTCTTTTCTTATGTAAATGTACCCTTATTGTCAATTAGTTAAAAACACAAACGTGTGATTACAATGCATATATATAAAATTGCAGGTCTTCACTATATAAAGATAAAACTGAAAAATTCATGTAAAATACTATGTGAAGAGTTGCTTACAATCTTTAATCTGAAGAGTTGCTTACAATCTTTAATCTATACTTATCTAATTTGCTTGTGTCCATATTCTTATTATCCAGTTATTACATGCCTTTTGTGTGTCCAAAAGATATATATATATATATATATATATATATATACACACCATACTGTGTGTGTTGAATTTGTGTCTTGAAACCTTAATTCATCAAAGTTGTTATAGATGACATTTTCTTAAACTTAAATCTTGGAACAAAAAATAGGAACGATTCACATTATCGTTTCGGCCATCGTGACTACTTTCCACAGGGAAACTTCGAATTTGTTCCTTAACATATTCAATTTGTTCGTCTGGAGTTTTATTCGCTGAAGGATGATTCCCTGCATGTTTTGAATAACCGGAGTCTGGTTTATTGCTTACTTCGATAACACACTATTAAGCCTCCGGTTTGATACACCATGCAGCTGTAGATATGCAGTCTTGCTGACTCGAACACTGGTTTGTTGCTACAACAAACCAATGCCAAACTGCATTGTTACTATATTACGCATGTTAGACACAAGATTTATGAATCTTATTAAATAAATTAAAATATTGTAGTATATTTAATAACAATGAAATTAGACAACAACCACAATTACAAATTAACGAAATTAGTTTTTCACAATTTATTTTGATTTTCAGATAAATCTATTCAAGATAATAAATTTATTTAAAATGCTCAATCATATGATTTATCAATTTTGCAAATTTTATTATTTGCTAATACATCTTGAAAAATATATTTATTAACGTTTTCGCCTGTACGGCATCATAAGTTATTAAAAAATTTTGACGAAATCTAAACATAAGTCCATTAAGTTGTACACAGTAATATGCATAACAAAGATTGAATGAATTGTGATGAGTTTTATGTAATGGAAATCTTATATTGGGAGAATGTTCAATTTAGAATAATTTGTGTAATTTGTTAATTTGCCGAAAGATTATTAGCAAATACTAAAATTTGCAAAATTGATAAATCACATGATCGAGCATTTTAAATAAATTTATTAACTAAATTAGGCCTAGGCATGCTTACTTAAGTTTCACGTAATACAATCTTGAACTCTGCGTATGATTTTCCTCGGCGGAACTGTTGCTTCGGCGTCGTTTTATATTAATTATCTGGACAAGAGATGCTATGTGTGCATTTTTCTGGTCAAAGTTACCAAGTTCCCATAACGTTTTATGTATTTCTTTACGATCGTGCATTGTACCCGACCTTTCGAAACATTTCTAGCTTCCTCAGATCGATATGTGTATTCTAGTCACGGTGCTAAATCCTGCTGGATCATATGACTCTAAAATTGAGTTCGTGGAGGTATCGTGATTCACTGTTTGGTGCCATCTTTCAATTCAGCTACAAATTGCACAGATCCGACGAGTTCGTCACGAAAGCTCCTACGTCCCCCTGGTACTTCTGAAGCTTCCTCAGATAAATTCCATCTGTATGCAAATCTAGGCACTACAGTCTGCAGCATCCCCGGTCGCCCTAAAACTATTGGAGATGATAGATGAAGTTGAAATTAACGAAAGGAAAATGAGTATGAGGTAGAAAGCCACAAGCTATCCAGTAATAAATTCTGCTGCAATTCGTTGAGGAGGTAAAACTAATGAGAAACCCCAACCAGGTAACTTTTCTAAACCAGTATTTCAACCCGGGCCTGTTCTTCCTTCGTCAGATACGCTAACCGTTATTCCACTTTGGTGCACAACATGTTAGGTTATCTACATAGAAGAGTTATCTTTATTCTTTTCCGCCAACCGATACCACGATTTCTTCCGAACTTTCTTGAAATATCTTCTGGAATTTACGGCTGGTCTTAGATAGTAATGAATTTCTTTATCCTCCAATAGCCGAAATCCCAAAGTCGACGAGAAACTAGGGTAAAATGCGCTTGCAATTTTATGACTCGTCTCACCGTCAGGCAAAATACACTTTGGCACTGTTTACACAGTCTTGTTTACTCTTCTGATTTCAGGCGCCAGTCTCTTTGAGCATGCGCATTTCATTTTTTCTCCAAGTTAGAAGTTGGGCAGTGCTGCTCATCGGAGTGACTACTACAGCGGAAGAATCGGAGATTACGAATAAAGCTCTCCACCGGTGATCTCCGGTACTACCGTAGGTGGAACAGGGGGACATATGGAGGGATGCGGTAGTTCGGAGCGAAGCGACAGTTAGCTCAAGGACGACCGACGCGTACGGACTGACGGTAGTTGTGAGTGGAATAAAATTGCACCAAATCGGATAACCGTCGCATGGAAATTCTTTAATTTATTTGAAGGTAATAATAAAGTCGCATGCTGTAAATTTTGTGGGCGAATTTACTCTAAGGGTAGTGGAACTTCGAATTTGTTAGATCATTTGAAGCGATCGCACAATCGCTAACTTGATGAAAACAATTACGCAAAACACTTGATACGATTTCTTTTTAAATTGTTTTAGCGCTATTGTTCCCAAAGGCCCACAGTATAGGAAAAAGGCTTGAAATTTCTCTAAAACGTAACTTTCGAGGCAATAAAAAACATGAAATATTTGAAAGACGACTTGAGTTATATTTTGCTTTTTAGACAACTTGATTTATATTTTGCTGTTTAGATAACTTGAGTTATATTTTACTGTTTGGATTAAAATATTGAGTTCTGAATGAAACTAAAGAAACATGTGGTAATAATATAATTATAATTATCCTTAAATTGATATTCGCTTATATTTTTATTACAGAGAAAGAGTGGCGCGTTTTAGAAGAGGCAGTTCAAATACTGACGCTCTTTAACACAATATTTACAATCTTGTCCGGTGAAGAATCTGAATAAATTATGTTGGACAGTAAACTTTAACCCATTGATAGCCCACGTTTCTTTTGTTCCATTCTGAAGCTCCCTTAATATATTTTACGTTAAACTAAACCGATTAGAATAATAATTGAAAAACACTGTTTGCAATTAAACGAGAGTTTCTAGGAGAACTACAGTATAAATGTTTACATTAGCTACTGAAAAGCTTTACTTATGCGTTAGTTTTGCAGTTAGATTGAATATTATTAATTTGATCAAAGACATAAAACTAATACGCCTTTCCACATATACTATGAATTCCAAAACTAGAAAAAAAATCTGTCAGCTAACGTAGCACTTCAAGCAAAACAAAAAAAAAAAAAAAGAGCCGAAGAAAGAGAGAGAGACATTAACAAAAAAGAGAGAATAAACAACAACAAATTACAACTTATTTTAAAAGATACGCGGACGTCAGCGGACACGAATCACTGCCTGATCCGATTAAAGGAATGCTCAGCGGAAAGTGTATGTCTGCGCCACAGCACATATACAACCTGCGCGGCATCAATCTGAGGTAATCCGGAGGTCTCCGATTGAAAGCGCGCAAACAACTGCTACGGAGGAAACCTAATCATAAGCAGCACTAAAGTTGGGTAAGAATCGAACTCAGCTCTCAATTTCTTTCCTGTCAGGAATCTGTTAATTGTCTGTTCTTCAAACAACCGGCGCGCGCATCTGCCTCTGTCGTCGTTGACATGTCGCTCAGTAGAGCCCTACAATCCAGAGATGGGAGGTTATTAGTAAATGACCGGTTATTTTAAAATTAATTTAACCTATAGGAAGTTAACCGTAAAAAATAACCGGTTAACCGGTTATTTTCCGGTTATCATTTTTAACATTTTAAAGTTGCCAAATTAGTCAGAAAAACTGTGCAAGTTATTTGCACTAGAAATCTAATAATTTGCAATAAACTGTAAACCAACTGTAAGATGGTTAAGAGCATCATTAGATGCTGAAGATTATCAATGACATCCCTGAAAAAAGTAGAAAAAATAATAATAGGTTATGAAATTGCATTTAGTTAATTACTTCACTCACATTAGAGTTACAGATAACATAAATAAAAAAGTAATACAAATTGCATAGTCTTTACAATAATAATCTTGATTATGATACATTTCCAGGAACAATCTTTTCTTCAATAACCTATAAAATACTGAAGTCAAAGTTTCTCGCCGTATGAACAGAGAACATCCACGACAATGTTCAACCCTGAAGACCACGGGTGGAAGTGCCGCTATAGGGAAGCTAGAGACCTAATTGGACAATGATTTAAAAATATCAACCACCTATGCAAGTAGAAAAAATTTTATCGCCGTTTGAAATGCTCCAACACCCGCAGATATAAGCTTAAATATTATGTAGATAAACACAATATAATATTTGTTACTCAGTCAAATGACAAATCAATGTAACATAATGACTTATATTATATGGTCATTAAGTTTTATATACATGAGCTACAAATTGCAAACGTTTTCGCCCATTCAGGCATCTTCAGGCACAATTATACAATATCTCAATATCAAACTATGTAGCTATTACATTGGTGGTAGATAAACTGTTTAAGATTAATGGTGTGCAAAACATCTCCATAATTAAAATGTAATATTACAAGTCATAAATTAAAATAATGTTAAAAACCACGTAGTGTTGTAATTAAACTTCATAATATTCTGTGGAACTCTTGTTCAGTAGAGTCCAATAAGTGATGAATTATGTCTGAAATATATAAATAAATACGAAACAGAAATAGGAAATTATCAAACGTAAAAGTGTAATCGGAATTGGATTGGATAAGTAAAAGTACTCACGTCGTTTGAACGTGGCAACTGTATAGATCACTATAAAACAATATGTTAACCACGTAGTGTTGTCATTGGACTCTACTGAACAAGAGTTCCACAGAATATTATGAAGTTTAATTACAACACTACGTGGTTTTTAACATTATTTTAATTTATGACTTGTAATATTACATTTTAATTATGGAGATGTTTTGTACACCATTAATCTTAAACAGTTTATCTACCACCAATGTAATAGCTACATAGTTTGATATTGAGGTATTGTATAATTGTGCCTGAAGATGCCTGAATGGGCGAAAACGTTTGCAATTTGTAGCTCATGTATATAAAACTTAATGACCATATAATATGTCATTATTTTACATTGATTTGTCATTTGACTGAGTAACAAATATTATATTGTGTTTATCTATATTAATTAACAATCTGAATATTTCCAACATGCTTTCTAAGTTAAATATTATGTCCTAAATCTTGTAAATGATCATCTAACATTTTATCTTTAAAAGTATGAAGTTTATAAAATACAATAAAATTGAAGAAAATATATAACAGTTGTATGAGCACTATGTCTGTTGAGCTTATTTATTAATCATACATGTTTCGGGGATTGCATCCCAATCATCAGTGATGCCAAGACTGCAAAGGAAACATTTACAATTACTAACTGAAATGATTACTTATGATATGTTAAAATTTTAGATATTTTAAATGTTTAAAAAACAATAAATTGTCATCAATTTATATTTGTTAACTTGAAAATGTTTGATAAAAATGAAAATGTATTAGTTCAAACAACATTTTTGTTTTATAATGTATATTTTAAGTATATTAAAATGCTAAAAAAGAATATTTTAAAAATGATGTACATTAATTACAAAACTTAATTAGTTTAAACTTGAAAATACGATTTTTTTTTAAGATTTGCGTAATATAAAACTGTTAATTAAAATAACACCTTATTAACTAATTAAAAATACTATTTTACAAAAAGAAGAAATGAAGAATAGACAAGAGTGCAATTTGAATGATTGACTCACCAGAGCGATTCCGGATGATTTGATCTGTGCTCCTACATGACGTGTGAAATGACTAAGGCGAAGGTTGTGACGGGGATTACGTTAACTCTTTAACTACGTTACTCTTTTACTGTTTAATTGTATAATGTAATGTATTGCTCAAAAAGAATATTTATTTCATGATTGGTTTTTCCATTGAGATTATGGGGATTTATTAATTTACCTTTATGTATTTCGATGGATTCTACAATACTCAAAGCTTTACACTTCCTATTTATGTGCAAAATTTCCACATCTGAACTACTTTAGTAACATTTTTAGTCTCTATTTATTATAAGGAATCTTCAGGTTACTATGTTACGTCACATGTTAAAATTCTAAAACATCATATACACAATTGATATGTACAGTACATCTCTTATCGGACTGCTAGTGGAACCTTGTCTACAGTATAATAACGGTGAGCCCATGTCTACCTATTTAATGTTTAAACTACTAAAATCCATTTATAAGTGCTAACAGATTCCGTTCAGCACTGATCTTTGAGCCACGACTAGCTGCATACTACGTTAATTTTGTAGGCTCTTGGAGTGACATGTTATGACTTCTTAACATCATATTTATCTCCAAAAATATTGAATACGTATCTCCTTAAAAACCCTTTCAATTTAATAATCTCTCTAAATTGGTGGTTTATCGAAGATGATTTGGTTTTTACGAAGAGATTCACTTTTTTGCCGCTCAGTGTATTTGTTTCATTGCTGATTATCTAGGCTATATCTTATTCTCGCTTCCTTCAGTCTATTTCTGAGAGTACGGGAGCAACCAGGAAAGCCAGATTGTTGCTTGAGCTGCTGGGCAGAATTGTGAAACGAGGTTCCCGAGCCATGGCCACTGGTTAGTTATCCTGAACAAGGATGGAAGCATGTCCTAAATCTTGTAACAGTCTTCCGAATTACGCTTCTCTCTACTCTTGAATTTACTTTCTGGCTCCTCGGCTCTCAGGAACTTGCAAACCTATCAGCATCCGTGTTTTTTTTACTGGTTATTTAACGACACTGTATCAACTACGAGGTTATTTAGCGTCGATGGGATTGGTGATAGCGAGGTGGTATGTGGCGAGATGAGGCCAAGGATTCGCAATAGATAACCTGACATTTGCCTTACGGTTGGAAAAAACCTCTGAAAAAACCCAAACAGGTAATCAGCTCAAGCGGGAATCGAACTGCATCCGTGTTGCACTGGGGGCATCCAACCCCAATCAAGTGACCAAGGCCATCCGATCGAGGTCGGGTCTCTTACAGGTGTTTATTTCCACCCCGGTGAACTTGGGGTACGCGGATATCAACCTCCCACGGTTTCCTCAGGCACTTACCAACTGCCATTCCGCTTTGCTGGTTACGGGCCTGCTTAAGCGAGCGGAGTTCATTGGCGGGTCCAACTATTCAATTAAAACCACAGAGGAATGCAGTAATAGATTTACTACACCTCCTCGAAACGCCCCTCTGGATCCCCTGCAGCAACTTGGCACTAGAGTACACTTCGACGTACGGGTCTATGGTCCGTCCCAGGAATATGTGAAGTAAGTTTCATTCATAGATTCCTGACCAAGGACAGATTGTTCACTGCAAACCTAGCATTCTCCAATCTTTCCTTTTTCTGCCTTCCTCTTAGTAGATAGATGAATTTGAGTAATATTATACATACAGATTTTATATTATCATAATTTTCTCTAAAATCCGATGCACGGGTCTTTGACCGTACGTGCTTTGTACCCAAAACAAGTCCTCCTTTGTAGCCCCCCCCCCACCTACGATTATATCCTAATACTCTCTAAATGAACACGCATGTTAAAATGAAAATGGCACAATAAAACACATTATATAATATATCCTAACCTAAATCAGACATAAAAGTGTACAGTTGGGTAGATACTATTATCCCTTCCTCAGTTTGTGTCACAAACTTAAACAGCTGAAGTTCTAATCTTTCTCGCCTTCAAGAGGAACAATCCAGTTTTTTGTTCCCATTCTCTATTCCCCATGAGGTCAAGACATGCAAGCGAACTCCTATTCTGACTTAGCATCGAGGGTGGTAGATATTTTCACCGGATATGTTCCGTTTTGACACACTGCAATAAAATATGTCTATAGGAGTCCTTTTCCCCGCAAGTGGACAAAGGCTCTCTCCTCCTTCGTTGACAATTTTATTACCCTTCCATGCCCCCATTTTCAGTCACGCTAAACCTGCTCTACTGTCTGCTACAATAATTTATGTAGTCATAGCTCCCTCAGTTAAGCATGAGATCTGATTGTAAATGTAGTGAGGACTTTTCCGAACATTGGAGCTCAATCTCTTGCCTCTCGATATCAAATAAAGTTGGTGCTTGTGGTCGGAGTGAATGGGCGGTATCTGTCTGTGCCGGAGTGTGTTGCGGTCAGTATCAGCTCGATGCCGCTAAGGGGCAAGATGCTCGTGGTAGCAGATTATATTAACAGGAAGTGTGGCGATATTTCTTGATGTCTAAAGATCTCCATCTTGCAAGCTCGTTTCTTTCAAGCAATACCTCCCCCCTATTGGTCCTAGTTCTCACACATACCACATGCGCACATGTCTTGTTTCCTCTTTCTACCCTACAGATTTCTGGGACGGACCATAGTTACTTTCGGCGGGGTAGCTACCGAATGTTAGGAAGATCGCAGACGGCACCTACAACAAGAGAGTCAGTTACTCCCTCCGCATAGTTACAGGAAGAACATCGTATTGTCTCCCTGCCTGAGCACAGCAGCAATAAGTTTTCCTCTTCCACCAGTGCTGCAACATGTCGTAGTGAGGCGTGGGGTTAAAATATCGAAAATGTACGAGGAAGTAATTTCTAAACTCATTTCTTGGACAAAATACCATGCGGTGCAGACAGTATATGGGTAGGTAGATAGGTTTATTGGCATAACCAGGCCTGGGCGCTATTAACTCCATTGAGTCACTAAACATTACCCTTTACTCCCCACTCCACTTTCCCGGCCGAGACAGTTACGTTTTGGTGCCGTGCGAGTAGACAGGAAGAGCAGTGACGTATTTTATCAAGCTTTTACGAACATTCGGCTCTCCTGCTCACTTAAAATCCACCACTAATGCTCACTGCCTTACTCTGCGTTTGTTTATAAGGCGGTGTAAGCGAAAACGACACGGGCGGGAGTTTCTCCTACCCTTTCACTTCCCCTCTTATGCGCAGGACTAACATAACACAAGTACAGGCGTTGTAAATTTAAATTTCAAGCACATTTTTCAAATATGCCAACTATAAATGTGGGCAATGAAAAATTGTTAGGTCTGTTCCGTGTAATAACTTAGCCTATCATAATGGAAGAGCTGGAACCGAATATGTATATTTAAAAATATTTAATAACATACGTTATCAACCACACTGGTTCATCTTCACGTTAATATTACACATGTAAATATAGAGAACATAGTGAACAGTACTCTCATTGAGTTAATACAATACATACAAACAATTTAAAATTGATAGTACATCGCATTGAGTTATCATTTTCGGATTAATAGGCTACTGCATGTGTGGACGTACATAGAAATAGAATATAGTATAGTGTAAAAATATATTTTACAGTGTAATGTACAATATGAAAAGTGTTAAAATATTAAACATCGATCAGCTACAATTTCATGTGTTAAAATGTGTTAAATTATAGGTTGAATATGTCGATAAACCGATGTAACAATTATTGAATTATGAATGAACAGCAGGTAGATAAGTTTGTGATATAGTGCGTCGACTTGTGCTAATTTAGGTTAGGTTAGGTTAGGTTATCCCGATTATTTAATGGTGTATTAAGCAAGGGATCAATTAGAAAGCGAAAATTACTGATTTTATGTGTGTATGGATTATTAGAATTGTATTGGATAGGATAATTTGTGGTTGTTGGTTTTCTGAAAATATTGGAACTTAAAGTAGAACCCTTTAATGCGGTGTTAAGTCCAGAAAATTTATCGATTTATTATGTCAGACTTCACATGTAAAATTCAAATTTGCAATGCAAATTATTAAAGTTGACTAAAATTGTATCATGTATTGAATTCCTATTATTATATCGTATGTATGTATGTATGTATGTATGTATGTATGTATGTATTCACACTGCAAATGGGTATATACCCGGTGGCAGTGGTAACTACACTCGATGATGATGATGATGATAATGATGATAATAATAATAATAATAATAATAATAATGAGCATCCTAAACTAAATGAAGCATGGTCATTTAAAATAACATTTAAAGTAAATCTAATTTGTATCTTAACCCTAAGTTCGAACTAAGACCCACGAGTGTGACAGGTTCATACCTGCACTAGTACATTTCGGCACTATACTTAATTCGCTGTCAACTCACTCACTGCACTGATTCTACCTGATATCACTAACATTTCTAAACATTTCACTGTTCAAATACATTGCACAGCCACTTCAGACACCAACACACTACACTTACACAATAGACTTCACTGACACTACACACTTCTTCACTAATAGAACACTTCAAATAGCAAGATATCAATTACACCCTTTAAGTAGTGTGTATAATATACTACCGTCTATTAGTAACGTCCTTAAGCTATTTTTAAGTAAATGTTTGGTTATTTAGCCTTTAGTAAGTCTGCTGGTAAAGCATTCCAGTTCCTGATAGTACGATTGAGAAAAGAAAACTTTCCAGTGTCCGTCCTCTGTCTTCTTTCCCTCAATTTATATGAGTGGTTGTTCCTTGAAGAGTAATTTGACGGCTGCAACCTATTTTTTATTTCTCTCCAGGCAGGCTCACCTCTGTATATTTTGAACATTTCGCATAATGGAATTCGCGTTCTCCGGTCCGTGAGTGTGTCCCATTTTAATGGTGAATTATTACAACACTTGAGAGCCCGTTTTTAATCTTTTCCAGTGTCTTTATATGTTCTAATCTATAAGGATCCCAACATGCAGCACCATATTCCATTACTGGACGAACTAGTGATTTATATGGAATCTCTTTGGATTTATCAGAGCCTTTCCTTAGTACCCTCATCACAAAGTGTAACGCCCTCCATGCCTTTCCCGCTGTGTCAGTAACGTGTTCCCCCCAGCAGAGATCGGTGCTAAATTTTATTCCTAGGTATTTACATTTGTTAACTTCCGGAATGGTTTCACTCCCTAACATATACGATGCGATCATTTTATTTCTTTTTCTTGTAAAGCTGATGGCTTTGCTCTTTAGAGAATTTATTTTCATTTTGTTGGCCATCGCCCAATCGTTTATTCTATTGAGGTCATTCTGAATAAAAGTAGTATCATCATGACTTTTTATGTCCCTATATACGATACAGTCATCCGCGAATAATCGAACCCTGTCTACTAAATCCTGACATACAGTTACTAATTGACTCTCACATGAGTAGCCCCCCCCCGAAACCCATGCTGACAATTATGTAACCAATTTGAATCATTCCAATGCTGCCTTAGATATGCTGAAATCAAGTGTTCCATCTGTTTGCAAACTACAGAGGTGAGGCTGACTGGTCTGTAATTTTTTGTATCTGAGCGAGACCCTGACTTATAAATTGGCACCACTATTGCATCTTTCCAGTCTCGCGGGACAGTACCATTAATTATTGATATTGCAAATATACGAACTAGATAGGGAATCATGGCTTCCCCTCCCAATTTTAACATGTCTCAGGCGATACCATCAGGTCCTACTGATTTATGAGTTTTCGATTTAGAGATCCTTCTCCTTATGTCCCTAGGCTTGATAGAAAACTGATCCGTATTTTCCACAGAAGCTAAGTTAGGTATTGTTACCCTCATCCCAAAAACAGTGTCATAATAGGAATTTAGTTTTTCTGCTTTTTCTCTGTTGTGTACAATAAATTCATTGAGGTCATTCTTTAAAGGGAGGCTCGAATAGTTTTCCTTGCGTCGTCTCTTCACATATTTATAAAATTCCCCCCCACCCATTTTGTTCACCTTTGAAAAGTTCTTTAAGTAATTTTCCTGCTCGATCTTCTTCGCATTAAGCAATTATTTCGATAGGTGTGTCAATTTTGTTTGTTTTGCAAAGCTTTCCTTGCGCTGGCTGTAGGATTTCCTTAGTTTTCTTTTCAGTTTCCGTATGTATTTATTATATTCCGGATCGGGATTATTTGATAAGCGTTTAACCGGGATAAATTTCTGTATTCCTGTTAATATTATCTGCTTGAACTCCGCCCAGCATTCTTCTAAACTATTGCCCTTTACTACCCATGATGTCCACACCTGTGGAGTAACGGTCAGCGCGTTTGGCTGTGAAACCAGGTGACCCGGGTTCGAATCCCGGTCGGGGCAAGTTACCTGGTTGAGGTTTTTCCGGGGTTTTCTCTCAACCCAATACGAGCAAATGCTGGGTAACTTTCGGTGCTGGACCCCGGACTCATTTCACCGGCATTATCACCTTCATATCATTCAGACGCTAAATAACCTAGATGTTGATACAGCGTCGTAAAATAACCCAATAAAAAAACTACCCATGATGAGTACTTTTCTCTAAGATAAGTTTGAAAGCCTTCTATGTCCGCTTTGTTATATTGTAAGATATTTTTGTTCTTTGTTCCGCTTTGCTTGTACTTAGCATTCCATAATATTTCAAGAATTACCGCGTCGTGGTCACTAATACCTGGAATCACTTCAATGCCGGCGACTATTTCTGAGAGTCTTAAAAGAAATATGTCTAGTAAGGAATCTCCCCTTGTCGCCCTATCTGTTACTTGTATTAAGTTGTGTTTCCAGATGAGTGAGTTTACTAATGACTGGGCTTGACCCATCCCTCCCTCTATTGTACCCTGCTAGCTTACCTGGGGCAAGTTCAGGTCCCCCGCAACGATAACATATTGGCCGCGAATGTATTTTCCAACATATCTCTTATTTTACACAGTACGTTCAAGCCTTCTTTCGGGGCCCTGTATAAACCGATGATGCGCAATATGTTTCGTGAATAATCCTCCGCTATGTCTACACCCAACATTTCGAACTCAGAGTCCTTAAAATTTTCAGCGCTCTGCAGGCACTCTTTTACACATATAAAAACTCCTCCCCCTGTTCCTACACGGTCGCGTCTGTATGTTACATAATCGTTTCTAAATACTTCTGAATCTGTTACTTCGCTGAAATGCCATGATTCCGTTCCTATTATGACGTCAGGATTATGCGAATCTACTAGGTTCCAGAATTCAACTGATTTATTATAAGTACTTCTACAATTGACCTGCAGCACTACTAAAGACTTACCATTACATTACATAATATTTCTGATCCTTGTTGTTTCCGCTGTGGCCGCCGCTACCGCCTCCGTCTCTCCCGTTGCCCCCGCCGTCGCCGCTTCCTCCACCGTAGTAATAGTACTAGTACATACTATTTGCCGCCGTCATTCCCGGTCGTTGCTCCTTTCCTTTGCCGATGCCCTCGAGAACAGCGATCCTAGTCCCGTCGCTCCTCTTCGATTCAGATGGACTCCGTCACGTCCCAGGTCCCCGTCACCGATCCTCGAATTTGGGTCCACGAACGTTGCTCCCGTTTGCTACCCAGTCAAATGCCTCATTGAGTCCAATGAAAATCTCGTCCCCGTACTGTACCGCTGATAATTATCTTTGCCTGGGGGTACAGCTCCTTCGTCCTTACTGCCAAGTCGTACATATCTCCCATAACGTACTGAAATCGTCGCCTCAGATCATTGGTCTCCACATGTAATATTACAGTTTTCTTGTCCCTTTTCTCCTGTTGCTCCAGTTTTTGTTTCACTTTTTAGACTCGTATCCCCGGGTAGCACAGCACTTCGAGGTCCTTATTTTCTTGTCCCACATGTCGCACCATGGAATCTTTGATGACCAAAATCTGCTTCTCCACGCTCGCCTCCCCGTGTCGTTTCTCGTGTAGTCGCCTGTTCTCCGCTTCCATCTCTCTCAACCGTTCTTCCGTCTGCTGCAACTTCTTTTAATTCAGCCACCTCTTTCTTAAACGATTCAGTTTCTGCATCTGAGGAGCAACTAATCAAAACGTATATTGTCCATTAATATAAAATTTTCAGGAAAGGCGAAAAACTGTTTACTGGAAAAGTATCTATTGAAATCTGATACACTCTTCACAGTCAGATGAAGAGGCACTGAATGAAATCCCATATTGCAGCAGATCTTTAATTCACTGGTTACGTTGCAAAACTCAATAATGTTTTGGACATTATACGTTTTGATTTGCAATACTGGACTATATACATTTGTTAATTTGAGTCAAATTTATGTTCTTAAGCTAATTATGTACCTAAAATAAATGTTTGAAATTTATCACTAAAATTATTATTACAGAAGTTCACAAAATTATAATGGAATGCATTTATTTATATTATCAATTTAATGATACACCATAAATTTTTAAACCATTATTACTGTCCTGTGATTACAAATTACAAAATCCGGGCTCTTCATGTAAACAATCACAGGCATGTTCTTCGTCATCACGTTGTGTTGCTTGCGGCAGATCCATTGCTTCTTTGAAGAAACTCAGCTCTTCTTGCAAAATCCAGTCTTCACCGAATCTTAATCTGAGCAACTTTTTCACATCTTCCCTTCTTTCTACCTTTACTCTACTAGTTAATAGGAGCTCGGAGATCTCGCCTATAGCATGGACCTTATACCCACGTTTAGCTAATGTTGTGAAAGGTTTTGACGGATCGTCAATGTTATAGTGGATTTCTGTTTTTAATGTGACATCTTCTTTGTTATTTTCTTCAGTCAGTTTAGATTTATTAAAAAAATTCTCTTCATTTCACTTATGCCTCCCATCTTTTTCCAAATCTTTGACAATTCTTTATAATTGTTTAATTTTCAGTCTTTCCCTATATCCCTGGTTATTCATACATCGTTGTAAACTTCCTTATATATTTCTTCAGGAATTGTATGTAGTTTTTTCTCAATGCGCCAAAAAATCTGTCCGCAGGTCAGGTAAGAAAGGATGTCCACGAACAGGGAAGAAGAAACAGACTTCTTTCAGATTTGGCTAAGATCTCTTGATGAGCCAAAATGCAACTGAATGCATTAAGTGTTGATTTTTATTTTGGCCACCACATCCATCGGCAAAGAGTTGAAGAGTAGTGGTGGCTTCATGAAAGTGTGTCTTTGACAGAAAATCTGTGACAGCAGAAGAAATTTTTTGTGGCCCTCTTCCAGCTTGTTTTTCGTTCCAGACATAGCAAGCAGGTTCTGTAGCCTGTATATTAGTTACACAAGAACAATAAAATGATATCTGACGGGTATAATATGCTTAACCTATATTGAGTTTTGGAAGAGGCTGAACTTGTAAATCAAAATAAAAGGATAGACTTCCATGTTGTTTCTGTTTCATTAACGTATAAAATGCCTTTGCTCTCAACCTGTGAGCACGAAGTTCTAACATTAACTGTTGCTTTTTGTTACCATCTTCAGCGTTTTGTATCTCATGGCGCATTCTAAGGCAGTAGTTGCAATTGTCACTAGCAGGTGTACCAAATCCTCAATTGGTTTTTGTATTGAAAATTTTGGTAAAAAACGATTTCATCACTTTCAGATTTGATGCTACAGAGTTGATGTACATTTTGAAAAGCTTGTTTATGCTCAAATCAAGTCAAGATAGATGAAATCTCTGGAATTTACTTCTGTTATAATGATCCTCTGTCCATTTTAGTTTTGATACGAATTTAACGACTTTCTTCCTTTTGGTTTCATACTTTCCACCTTATGATCACCTCCTCTTTTGTCACTTGCTCCCTTACCAGATGCAATGAACTTTGAAATTGTATTTACACGTGTTTGACCAATGCTGAACAGTTTTCTAAAAAATCTAGCACATACATGAATTTTTTCACCTATTGATTTAACCTGTGAATAAAATTAGGAGAGTATAAGAATCTTTTTAAGTACTTTGGTGAAAATAAAACTCTCTGAATTGTGTTAATTAAGCAATATTCAAATTAAAGACTGAGAGAAATCTTAAATAAGTGATGATTTTGTTTTTTAAATCTCTATTTGCGGGGAAAGTAGGCTACACTAAAGCCTATTAATTAATAAAAAAATATATATATCAACAGCATATTATACAAATTGGTTAAAATTGAACACTACCTTACTAGTATTTTACTCTGAAAGCAGTAGGCTTTACTTTAGCAGTATCTCCCCGAACACGACTATATTTTGGACTATTCACATCCAAAAGGAACGATAGCCGCATATCCTATTGTTTTTTTATTTGGATTAGCAAACACTGTCCGTTTTGCTTCACAGAGAGCATTAACAGGAATATAACAGCAATGAAAGCGGCCTTCATTGTGCTTGCACAGCAGTTCAAATTGCATGAAGTGAGGATCAATGTCACGATATCTGTGGAAGACAGAACCGAGAAGAGACTGTAAAAATATTTATATTGAAAAATATTATTATGTTTAATTTTTGAGCAGAATGCAATCACTTGACGATACTATTACAATAATACAATCTGTATTTTTTAAACTTTACCTGTTTTCTTACTCTTGTTCTCTCTTTGATTTCTTTATCATTCTTTTTCTTGTCCCACGACCTTCACTTCCTTCCCCCCCTTAATACAGTTTCCTCTTCGAAATCCATAATAATTTGATTTAAGCAACACTAGAAGGACGCACTTCTTTGTTTGTTTCTGATCAGTAACTGTTTTTATACTCAGGCAATAATAAAATTATAAAAATTACAATTCTCGCAAAAATGAACATAATAATTTTATTATCCACAATATAAACATGAACGCTATGAACGTTTCGTAATTCGTCAGTATTTGCTAACTTTAGCTAATCAAAATAAAAATGTTAGTGGACTATATACGTTTCGATTCAATCACCTTCATGGACAATATACAATTTGTTTCAATCACTGGTTTTCAAACCACTTTTTCACTATCAAATTGTACGATTTGATGTAATCTGACTATGGGAACGTTTAGAGTGTATGAAAAAGTACACGATAACATATCAAACTCAATTTTGTCCACCGGTGGACAATATACGTTTTGATTAGTTGCTCCTCATCTTTGGTCACAACTATGTCCTTCATACATTCTTTACACCTCCAGTTCTCCTCAATATGCTGGTCCCTCTTGAGCTTCTGGCAGCTGAAATGAAACCACGTCGAACAAGTGCTGCACAGAAGACCAGTCCTCAAATTGTTTCTGCAGACTCCGCACTTCACAGGTTCCACAGGTCCTGGGTTCAGTTCTACTCCCCCAATCACCAACAGAATGGCTAGTATCAGGATCACAGAGCTGCTCAGTGTCGGTTCGCACTCCCCTGGTCCGAAGCTGCCGGGATCCACTTCACCGACCGCGCCGCCCAAGTACCGATCCTCGCCCGGTACACTGCTAGTTCACAACCCATTCTACCTGCTCTCTAAGACAACGTGTTCTCGACGACTTCCTGATCTCTACTTCTCTAACTTTCGTTATTGATCAGAGAAAACATTCTTGGCAAATGCGTTTGCTTTGGTCTGTCTTGCGACGATCCAAGAATTTCACCTCTAACGTCGCAATGCCCCCGTCTGTCCCTATTTATCATTACCGACGTCAACGTATCGAGCGTAAAATTGTATTTTGAATTGCACAATCAAATTAGGAACGTGTTTGTTTTCTAATTCCTGTAAAAAAAAAAATCGGCTAAAATCTTTGTTTGTTGGTATACCTTATCATGGAATAAAAAATGTCTGTTTTAATGAAACCTAAAGTAAATCGACAATTAGTTTTGTCATTATCGTCAGTGTTTACCTGTGTTTAGTCCATTTTTTTTTTTTTTTACAATTTCTATAGTTTCGTTTATAGGTATGTTGTTGTAAAGACATTAAATGTAGAGGGATATCACTTTTGTGTCCTTGTTAAATTTTACTGATTTTGAAGCACTAATAAGACGTGGAGAGTTATTTAAGGGATATCTATGCTCTAGTGGTAATGCTATCTTCAAATAAGAATGCAAAAATGTATTAATTTTTCGATTTGGGACTTTGATACTGTTAACAATAGGTCTCATTGATAGTCCACTTTTGTGAGTTTTACGAAGAGTTCTCAAAACTGGGATAATTACTGGGATTTTGTACTAAGTAATTGTATGTGTTACGGTATAATTTCGATGGCTGACTTTATTATGCGTTTTATAATGTAGCCATCTTTTTCATTAAGACTACAGCATTGTTCTTATCCGCTTAATGTGTATAATATTATTTTCTTTTAATTTTCTTTAAAATTTTTTAATTTTAGTGAAATCAGCTCTGGCTTGTTGGATTTGTGTTTTAATCGTAGGGCTATTGACATAATTTTCAACGATGTTATCTGTATGGTACCGGTATCTCAAGTACTTCTTGTTTTCATGTGTACTACTTTGAATTGTAGACTCTGTTTCTATTATTAAATCATCAATGACTCTATATTAATATAATGTATAGCATAATTTTATGTGTATCCCGTATTCAGAATTTGTTTCTTCTTGCGTGAGTTCTAGGTTTGTTAAATTCAAAATGTTATGTTTGGTTTCGGTTATATTCTGATCTGTTGTGGGTTTTTGTGTCAAAATAAGATTAATTTTCTGTTCAAAGTTGCATACTTCTTATCTAGAATATTATTGATTTTCTCAGTACAAACGGTGTATGCAATGTCTCCACAACTATCTAAAGTTTTAATCAATTGTAGATTGAGGTCATAAAATTTTCTATATAAGTTGTCTTTCTTCAAATATTGAAACTGAATTTCATTCTTTACTCAATATATTTGTGAAAAACGTTTAGTTTGCTTGCGCCGCAAAGGACTTGTTGTGTAACGACATCATGGCATATTTGGGAATAACCCCAAGAGATAAACATTGTTTATTAAACCAGATAATGGGTTTAGTTAAGTTTTGTTTTGGTGTTCATGAAGGTATTCAATATCTTAGCCCGACTCGTATTTAACAATTTCAAGGACACATTTGTTCCGATGAGTATGATATTGCCAAATGAATATATCTATATTTGTTTATTTCCGTTAAATTACTTATATTTTGTTATAAATCATCAAGGCATTAAATTATGACATAAAAAATTAAATATATTGCAGAACATACAAGAGACGATAGATTTCGCCATGAAATGCCATCGTCAGATCTCGTAATAGTGGGTAGCACACAATGAACACTTAACAAATCTGATTAATTTAACATATTACCCATAATGAACATTTTACAAATCTGGTTAATTTAACGTTCTACCTTAATGTTAAATCGGTGTTAATCGGTGAGCGTTTGTAGCACTTCTCAACGATTATTAGGAACAGGGAGTCTCTTACTCCGTTTCGAAAATCATCCAGAAATTTCTTTAAAAATCATACTGATTTACGGAAGCGGGAGAGATTAAAATTTTGCAGTAGAAAAAAAGTTCGTGTGATTTTGTGCAGTAAAACATTTCCTTTTTTACACGTACAATAAATATGGAGCAATATTGTTAAATAAAATGGAAATTTACCATAATGTTCTATTAATGAGATTGAAAGTTTGTACTTGCTGCTCGTTTTATGTAAACAATTATTGCCCTGTCCGCCCCTGCATTATAACAGAGCTCTGTTTTGTACCTATATGTCTGTACCCGCTTTAGCTGTACTGTGTACTTCTAAACCAACTCCTCCCCATCCAGCAACGTTGTCAAACGTCTAATATTATGAATTTTAATATATAGTTAAATATTGCAATTATATAAAAATGGCGAGGACATTGTTTCTTCCTTATGACATGAATAAACATCGGTTAAAATAATGGAACTTATTCCCCTTACACTCTGTATGATATGGAATAATAATTTCATCAGTTCATACCATGTCGGTTATTACATTAATTTGTTTCCTGAATTGTTTTCTCACAGCTGCAAAACTGCTCTCACGGATTAAACAATTGAACAAGTTATGAAGTTGCTATATTGAACGTTTTCCAAGAATTCATTATCTCGAAACAGAATTAATGTTGCAGAGAGAGAGAGAGATTGCGGGAGATTAATGATTATAAACTGAAACATTGTCATAAAAATATTAATCATCATCGTTTGACTTACATTCGCGTGAATTCACTTCCTAATCAAACCCTCGGCACTGAAAATGCGAATGGAATCCTGTTAAGTGGGTTTTGAAATGGAACAATTTTAATTATTCCCATTGTTAAATCTGTGTAAAGTACTGCGGTTTTCTGAATTGAAATTTAGTGAGAGTACATAGTTCGTTAAAACTTCATTGTAGCACATGTGACAAAGTGTTAAATTACGTGAATATTGAAAACTTCAGCTCTCACATGAGGCGAAATTGTGCTTTGTTTGAAGCGTATAAGTAATGATCCGCCATTCTGTCATACAATGACACAACGCTAAACTAGTTTCATTTCATATTTCACACGATTAGTATAAAGCAGAGGTCAACAAGTGTCGCATCGTGACAATAGTTACAGTAACATTTTAAATGGTGGCTCACATTTAGCCGAAACGATACATCGTCTGTTTTTCACACTGATAAACCGGGTTCGAATCTCGGCGAAGTAACTGAAATTTGTGGTGGACAAAGACTAGTTTGGTGGTAGATTTTTGTGGAGCAGTCCCGTTTCCCTACCGGCATTTCACCATTGCTCCATTAATCATATGTTACATTAGCCTCATTGGTACATCAAGAGCAACGCCTTCGTGGCGGCGGAAAGAGTGAACTTCGGCGCTTCGCGCAGTAGGGAACGCTTGAATGACGGAATCAAGTGTTTGCCATTAGTTAAGAAGAAAATTAAATAGTATATTTCGTGACTTTCGACATGAGTGTTGCATGAAGATTTACTCTAAAATGAGTTAACATTTTTGTGTGGTAAGCCTAAGTTTTTAAAATTTGCGAACTAATATTAAAAAATAAACAATTTAATGCATACATTTCATTTTTATTAATCAAATTAAGGGCTTTTAATCGAGAAAATGTGGATAATATTTTCAGCGTTTTCGAATCAAAATACAGTAAAATGAGTCAGTGGTGTGCGGTTTGGAAACGTGTTCTGTGAACGTGATTAAATAAGAGTTTAAATTAGTTATCAAATTATTGAAATGAAAATTATCATGTTTAAAGTTATGATTTTTAAGTATTATATCACCCAAAAGAACTTACGTGTGTTTGCTATGAGTTGGCATTTAGCAACGTAACTCAATAGCTGGAATTCAAAGACTGACTCTGACAAAATGGCCATACTTACTATGCGTGTATTTATAGAGGGGGTTCATGTTGAAGAAGTGGGATTTCTATTGCCTATTTTGAATAGGGGCTTGGAAATGGTCATAAACTGTTCATTAATTAAAGGTATGTTGCTTGTATAAAACTTAGCTATGTAAAATTCTTGGGCGACGATGTTACTACTCTCGTCGTTTATAGATTTTAAAATTTCCATTCTATAATATTGAACAATTCATGATATATTTTCAACTAAATGTGTTGCATTTTTTAGTTCGTTTCTACGAACATCAATAAAATTTAAAATATTGGGATGAGCGGAATAGAACTGTGAATTCAACTTCGAATAGAAAGGCTCACAGCAGTTAGTCTTGCGGCAAATAGAATCCGAAAATTCAGCCCAAATTTTAGGCGGGAAACTCGAGGACAGATGTCTTTAACACATAATCACAAAAATCATCAATTTGTGGAAGCCTATTCGGACGCGAATTGTTTATCTTTCCAGGTAATATCCGAAAATATTTGGGAATCATTTCGGATGACATATTTTAATCTGGGAGCCAATTCGGGAACATCGACATTTTGTCGTTAAACTTGAAGTAGTTTTGTTTCAAAGAAATGTTTAGTGTGTTGAGAGCTTGTTTTATTAAAGAAGGGTTAAGCTGCAGTTCCTTTAATTTCAAATTAAGTTTAAAACTTCATCAATTGATATATTTGTATATAGATTAGTTTTATCTAATGAAATTAATCTAGTTCTATTTGTGGTTTTTACTTTGGATAATTTACTTATGAGATGATTAATATTTATTGGGATATCCCCATTCTCGATAATTAAATTACGCTTTAAGAATCCATGCAAGTATTTGTTTATTCTGTGGTTGGGTGCAATTCTACCATTTTCACTATGGATCTCATCGAGACCTCTTGTTTGTGGGTTTTGGGTAAGAATTTTAGGAGAGGGACACTAGGATTTTTTGTGATGAATTTTGTTACCACTTACTAATGGAAAGAGGTCTGGTGAGTTTTTTTTTTACTATTAGTCTCTCTTTTATCTGTTTTTGGAAAATTTCTGTGGGATTAGATTTACACTCCTCTATTTGTGTGTGAAGAAATTTTGTCTATTTACACATTAATACAACGGCATCATTTTTATCGGCTTTTATGTGGATAATGTTATCTGAAAGTTATCATCATCATCATCATCATCATCATCATCATCATCATCATCGGCGCTACACCCAAAAACGGGCCCTGGCCTTCTTGATTCTCTGCCTCCAAACTTCTCTCTCCCGGGCTCTCACTTCCCAATTCCTACACTTCAATAGCTGCTGGAAATCTTCTTGATTGAGTCCTTCCATCTTTTCCTAGGTTTTCCAATAGGTCTTTTGTTATATGTCTGATCCTGCATAGCCATCTTCGGTATGCTTGAATTGTCCATTCTCTGAATATGTCCAGCCCATTCTAATTTTTTGAGTTTCACTATTACTGAAATCTCCAAATCTTTGTATCTTTTGTAAATTTCGTTATGTCTTATTCTCCAGATCCCATTATCTCTAACGGGTCCGAGAATTCTTAACATTTTCCTTTCAAAACTATTGATTATGTTTCCTGTTTTCTTGGTCATAACACATGTTTCGCATCCATAAATTGATACCGGGCGTATCATTGTCTTGTAAAGCCTCATTTTGGTATTTGGGTAAATTTGTTCAGATTTGGACATGGATAAAAGAAAGTTTTCTTAGTTGCTTTAGATTCCTATTATTGCTTTCAAGTTTGTTATGGAATTTTCTTCTTTTTGGATCTGTAATGCATTTCTTTACGATGTTTGCTGTACTGTACTTCAGGAAATCATTATTTTGGTAGTCACTTTGTTATATGATATGCTGGGTTTCAATGCTAAAGTGTCAATCATGCCATGGACGTTAGTGTTAGGATAATTAAATTTATATCCATTGTTTAGGATTTCATTTTCTTTTTTTTTATAATAGCACATTAGTTAAATTAACAATTTAGTTTCCAGAATTCTGTTAATTATATTGTTACTACAATCGTTATTTGCTACATTCCATATTATCCCTATGTCTTTCGCAGCTTGAAGGTGTGATTCATAGAGTTATCTATTAAGAAACTATTTTTCTTGTAAAGAAATTTAATCTCGTGATGTATGCGTGGTACTTGATATAGGCCTAACTGTTTTTAATTTCTTTAGCTGCATATGAGTGAGCTTTACCTTTAAAAGTTGCATATTTCATAATATCTGTTTTCCAGACACTGTTTATTAAACCAAATGTTTGCGTGAGTTTTTTTGTAATTTAAATTTCGTATTCATGTATGTATTGTTTATCTTAGCCTGACTGACGGTTCGAAATTTGATAAACATGATGACCCGTTATCTTACAGAAATTATTTTCAGTTTATCAACGGCTCGACCGATTCCCGTAATGTTTGATGACTTCCATAGGAAGATATTCATTCATTGCATTCTGCCAAAGGGCAGATCTTTCACTAGAAACTCAGTATTCTCCAGTCTTTTCTATTTTCTGCCTTCCTCTTTGTGTCCTCATATAATCCATATATCCTAATGTCGTCTATCATCTGCTATCTTCTTCTGCCCCGAACATGAAAACAATGTTGTTGTTGTTAGTCAACTGTCGGAAGACAAGTCTGAATCTCACAAGTGATACCAAGAAGCCACCACTTATGAGGAGACTAGGCTAGGAGGTAATGAGGTAGGGTGGCAAGTTTTTCTCCCCTCTATTAATTAATGGGTGAGTTTTATATTACATACATTAAATATTTGTCACTACATGAGATAACATTTACAAATAATGACGAACGTTTTCACCAATAAATTGGCATCTTCAGGTCAAAGTGAAACATATTGACATAAAATGAACACTTGAGATATTCTAGTTAAAAACAGTCGTTAAAAAATTAAAATGGTATAAAAGGCAATCTGAATAATATGCCATTAAAAACAAGTGGCAAGATAAAGTTATCCAGATATCATAGAGTATACTGGGGACGATGTGTTAACATAGAAGTATATGTGACGAAGAAAGAAGGCATGACCTCTTCAAGTATTGCAGGTACAGTTCCAAAAAGATGAAAAATGCTGCAATATAGGACGATCGTGTTGCTGAATATGGATGTATGGAATAAAGCCCTGTAAAGTATAAAGGGTGGTATAAAAGAAAGTTTTTGATAACAATTAAATTTTTTTATAAAGTCTTAAAATAACGATACTTTCAGAAGGTTGAGAAGAGGTTGACTTGAGTCCATAGAAGCGGCAACACGACTGAACTTTACATTGGAATGTAGCATACGAGGAAAACTGTGTACCAGGCAAGACTAGTAGATGAACCGGAATTATTTTTGTGTGCTCTTGAATAGCGGGTTGTTTAAATTCGGATATTCCTAATTAAGAAGAGGGATATTGTTATTATTAGAGTGGGTGGCAATGTAAAACTCTTCTGCGGCATTCATGTACTTGTAGTAATTGACAATTTTTAAAACTTGGAGGGTGTCTTCTATACCTGTGAGTTCATGATTGTGGTTAATGAGGTGTGTTGCAAATTTTGACTTATTTCTATTATATTTGAAATGGGAAATGTGTTTTCTGTAACGTGTACGAAAATGTCTCTTGGTTTGGCCCACATATTTGCTAGGGCAGTTTTTACATTGTAATAAGTAAATCCCACTATTAGCAAATTTATTTTGATTTTGTAGGTTGTTTGGAATGATGTTATTAAGTTTATTATTAGTCCGGAAGGCCATGTTAGTTTTCTCTTTTTTGAAGAAATTACCTAATTTGTACGAAACGTTGCCAAAAAATGTCATAGGTTTCCAGTTAGTGATTTTGACCTCCTTCACGAAACTTGTTAAAGTAGTATTTGTTTTGGTTTCCAAGTTAAATTTATTTTTACGTTCACGTATCAAATTGGTAACATGTCTTTAATTGAAGCTGTTAATTTGTGCTAAATGTAAAATGTATTTGTATTCTGCTTGGTAATTCTTTTTGTTTAATGGAACTTTGAGTAAACGGTCAATTAAGAAGCAGAAATTATTAAATTTATGTGTGTAGGGATTGAATACTTCGCCGTCTAGCTACATATACACTAGTCAGACTTGATATTCATACAGATAATAAATTGTTCTTCGTTTGACACACCGTCAAGTGAGATGTACTGCCTGATAATAGATGTACATATCAGCCAGATCTTCAGAGGACGAAGACAATGTATATATACATAATGCAACTTTGATTTTATAATTTTAGTCGGCAACAAGATTACATTTGTACTGTCCATTGTCCAAGTATGAATTATGTAGCAATATTTTAATATTTTTATCGATATGAATTGTCTGCATCAGTAGTCAATATTGGAGTACGTATTCATGTATGTCAATTATTACGTGTCCTGGTGATGGCGTGTATTGCCGAAAATGTTCAACACTTTGAAATAATTATGTAAATATTCAAATATTTTATTCATTATAGCACTGATAAGCAATTTGACGGACGTTTCCACTTTAATTAATATTTCAGTATGAATCTGGACTTGGAAAGCCACGACAGAAATTTATAACTACTACACTGTTTTTAAGTATGGAAAAGTTGTGACTGCCCTCGTTATGCATAACGATAACTTTATGAAGCGATTAAAGGTGGCAAGTCCCTAGTGGTTATAAATAATAAGGTAATTGATTTTTAACTCGGTCACGTTATTAAAACTGCGCCGTGGATATTCAATCTAACCGTGAAATTAAAACGTTCCCACATTTACATCATTACAGAGAAATATAAAGTTATGATTACGTATTTAATAAAACGAGGTTAACTCTGAAATTTATTGCTTCCTGTTTTTTTAACCGGTTTCATTTGGCTGAAAATCACACTTTGCTCATGTAACGATTTAGGAAGAAATGGAAATTTCATACGTGGGTATTCCATCGAAGTGTAACAATTTTTTGTGAAGAGCTTATAGAAATAAATCGTATTACCAGTAAGGAAACAGAAATTTGCTGCTTGTATTCTTGTCTGTTAAAAAATTGGCGTATGCAGTAGCGCAGATTAAAGTTGTAATCCACTGTAAAAGCATATTACTACACAGAAGAGTCGCAATTACATCCAAATACTCCAGACATCAGACCTAACTTTAACAAGAATTTCGAATGTTTTTCATACAAGACCGTCATAAACTTCTCTGCTTTAATTCAATAGTACAATATTTTATTTCATGATAAACGTTTTCGGTTTTTTTAAATCATCAGATCATCATTAACACTTAAAATGAACAGTTTTTACATTATAAACAATTAAAGACACTGGGTTAAATAAGGCAAGTCGTGTTGAAATTGTGAGGTCATACAAAGGAATGAATATCATAAAACATTAACGGTCTTACTAATAACTCTATATACAGACGTTTAACTGTCTTATACAATGAGTAGCTCGTTTATAAGTCGTGTGTAAATTCCTTGCTAATAATCACTACATACGTCATGTATATCAGTATAACTATTACACAGCTACTTCATAGTTTCGTCATTACTTCATTACGAAAGGTAGTAGAGTATCTAAGGTTCTCCATTGCATCCGGTAGAGCGCTTTAGTGTGCCGTGTGAAGTATCGATAGTACAACTGGCTTTGATCGATTACCGCTATATTTTGGTTAAAGAGTACAAGCTACAGCAATATTATTCTAATTATTCTGTGTTCTTTGGTTTGATCTTATTTGGTTACAAGGCAACCATCACCATAAAATGACAGTCGATACGAACAGCTGCTAGAGGGGCGGCAATTTTTTCTCTATATACAACGCTTAAACAAGGGTTTCGTGTATAGGCTATAACTACTGCAAAAGAATTCCCATTGTATAGTTACAGACTGTGTATACACCCATCGCTTATACATGGTTTATTAGTAACGTTTTTCTGTCTCAACTCTGCATAAGTCTTGTACAAAAACTATACACGGTTTATTAGTAAAACCATAAATGTATATATAAATTTAAAATTTTTAAAATATTAAAATCAAACTGTGGGTCCAATATGAAAATTATGTGGTATGAACAGTGCTGTTCGAATGCTCGCTTCCTTGCGATTATATGTAGAAGGCATCTTATAATTGTATATAATAAATATCATAATGTCTGCATTTACAACCTACAAGTTAATATACAGTTACAAAATGGTGAGAAGATAATGTAAATGCATTATCATGATTATAGATGTACGTAACGCCTGGAGGCAGGTGTGGTCTTGTAGTCTGAAAATTACGTAAAAATCTTTGTTTATTTAAGTATTACTATTAAAAATCATTTTGAAAACGATATTCAACTGTACAGAGAAGGATGAGTGTTTGATTGAAATATATATATTTTACGGTTAAGCGAAATAAGTATGTCCAGTGTTGTAGAAGGATGAACCACAAGTACGGAGGGGCGTTACGTTTACAAATTAACTAAGTAATGCCAGCCTGAAAGTTGGAGGGGGAGGTGTATTGGAATACCGGAAGTTACGTGTGCTAGGAGAATTAGCGGGCTGTGCATGTTCGATAATTGTTCATTTAAAAGCGATATATCATTGTTAATAGCTTGGGAAATATGATATTCTTCGGCAATGTGCATTCGTGGATTATCGTTCATGGGTTGAACTTAGTTCATGTCTTTGCTACATTAGATGCATTGCGAATTTTGACTTTTGTCTATTATATATGAAGCTATTGAGAATTTCAACTTTGAAAGCGGAGATGTGATGACGTAATGAAAAGCAGAGGATTACAAATGTTTGCCGCGCGAGTACTGGAGTGTTAAATAATAGTAATGTCATTTTCGTGTGCAAAGTTTCATGTCATTAAAACTAATTCTACAAATTTTGAATTTAGATTCATAAGTAGGATTCATCAGTGTGTTTTCGTTAAGTGCGGACGTGTTCATTTATCATCCCTCTTATTATTCATCTCTTGTGGTTTTGTCAGTAATTTTCTAGTTTCAAAGTTATTTGCAATTGCCTTAAGGAGTTAGGTACAGCTTACAGCAGTAAAATTAAAAAAAAAAAACATTCAATATATTTTCCCTTCATTACTATATCTTGTATAATAATGAAAATTGGTGTGTGTAATATACTGTCCTTCTGCTATATGAATTTTTTTTTTCAGATTTAAAAAAATATATATCTATTTTTCAAAATTCAAAATGGTTGCAGTTCACTGTGCAATGAAGAAATGTTTCCCTCATAACTCATAAACTTGTTAAATTTTTCATGTTCTCTTTCTTTTATTTTATTGTTGATACTCATATTTACAATATCATGTTCGTTAAACTACTTTTCTTAATAAATTATATATATTTTTTTTATTTTGTGTTAGAAGAAAATATTGATATTTAACCATTTCTTAAATTAATTTTTATTAGACAATCAAAGCTAGAGAAGTGATTTTGCATCGTATTGTAAATATGACGCATAAATGAACACAAAAAATTTCATCACAGAAAGTTGGATAGTTTTTGAGTTATGAGGGAAACGCTTCATTATTGCACAGTGAACTGCCACCATTCTGAATTTTGAAAAAAATATATATATAAATAACTTTTTAATTCTTAAAAATATTTTTTATATAGCAGAAGGACAGAGTTTTACACATATTAATTTTCATTATTGTAAAGATACAGTAATGAAGGAAAAAAAAAATGTTGAATATTTGAAACATATTACTGCTGTAAGAGGTACCTAACGCCTTAACTTACTTTGAAAGTTGTAATTATGTAAAGTTATTGATTTTCTGGAATATGGCTTACAAAGATGCAAAAATTCGGACTCATTCTAAATAGGATATTTGTAAATAAATTGAGTAATAGAATAATAGTAATTACATTCAGAAGCCTATGTTGTATGCATCTCTATATCCAAAATATGGTTGAAAAATTATGCATGGTAATTAAGTTCTTTGTTTGAAGTCCAGTCCAATTAATTAGGCCTATATCTAATGCTCATCCCACGTTATGACTGCTTCTGCTTCGATACTCTTCCATGAGATTTTAGATTTCCTTTTCTGTAATGTTGTCCAAGAAGTGTGTTGTCTCCCAAGTTCCTGAAGCAAGGTGTGTTTGAGTGTTCGTGTGTTTGTGAATAAATAGAACACTGACCGTTTTATGGCGTTAACATAAGTGGTGATTTAAATTTCTGATCTGGTTTCAAAGTAGTCAACTTTTCTTAACAGTTAAAATTTATGGTCCTTATAATAAATTTGATTCTGATAATCTTTTAATGCAATCACTATAATGCCATATTATTAAGACTGCTTCGTGTGTTATTTGCCCATCTTTTCGTGTTCCATTGCAAGGAACGGTAGCCTGTTTCAAGAGGGCGGCATATCCATCAATAGAAACAAATGAGTAAACGTAATATTTGGTGCAATTAATCTTCTGTTATAGGGAGTTCTCCATTCTGTCTAGATGCTGTTTTCATTTCTGTCTTCAGTCCATTACTTATCTATAATTTAGAGTTGAGATATCAGCATTTGTCATATGCATTCATTCCTGATTTTCATTCTGATGGCATCTGAGAGGAACATTGAAGTTCCTCTTACGTCTCAACATTGCAACGAGACAGGATGGTTTAAAGGTGACTTTTTCGCTCAGTACCGTACCAGTCTCGAAGTCTATCCAGGGAGATAAGGATGAGTCTGTAAGGATGAAATGGGAACTAAATATGTCAATTTATTATTGACCGTCCATCTGCACATGCAAGAAGGTGATTTCTCCAAAAGGGAAGTTTTCAGGAGAAGGTTAAAACTGATTTGTAATCACGTGTCTTATTGCACTATTCCTTTATTACAACATATCCACAGACTATGATAATGCCTGACTTTCTGAGGTATTATAAGCAATGAATTTTATTTGCATTAAGTACAAATGCAAATAAATTTTAATCTTTTCTTGAAAACTTGCCCTTTTGGAGAAATCGCCTTCTTGCATGCGCACATTCATTTGAAAAGTGCATTTGAAAGCTGCACCCAATGTGTAGTGGTTTTTTTTGTTCAGTTCCTTTATCAGTTATTTCATCACTCTTTGACAACGGTCATCGGCACAGTGCACCCTCGGGCTAGTGTCTCTTACCCGCGGGTAAAACCGCTGGCGATCTGGTGACCTACCGCATCCGTGTCGCACCGGGGGCATCCAACAGAGGTCGGCTCCCTTACAGGAGTTTATTTTCACCCCGGTATAGCTTCGGGTACACGGAGGCCAACCTCCCACGGCCGCCCCAGGCACTTACCGGTTGCCATTCCGCAACATGAGCCGGTCACGGGTATCCAGTTAAAACCAAAGAGGAATGCAGTAATAGATGTACTATATCCCCTCGGAACGCCACTCTAGAATTCCCTGCATATACGCGGCAATACTGCTTACTCCGACTTACGGGCCATGTTATCTTGGCGGGGTAGCTACCTAGTGCTAGGAAGATCGCAAACGGCACCTACAACAAGAGAGTCCGTGGCTGCTAGCGGGTATGCTTTCTACCTCTCCCTTCTGCACGACGGTGCATATTGCTATACACTCCTTAAAAGTTACCCATTTCAACGAATGCTGACTGCCACTGCTCTGATGTTACACAGGGTACAATGGTATAACTGTGCGGATTGAAGGGGACAAAAGAATACATTAAAATAAATAATAATCCTATTAAGCATTTTGTAATTATGTCCATGGTTAATTAGAAAACTAGGCTGAAATTCTGCGTAATTTGGCAACATGCAGCGTCTGAGTAGTCTTCTCAACCTTCCTCTGGCGGCAACGACCTGAGTATCGCTGACCAAGGATGTAGTCGAACAGTAGGCCTACTTGCACATTGTTATGCCCCGCTAATTTAAGGGATAAATTACGGTGGTCAAACATAGGAACTGTCATGCACTTCATAGCAAGTTTTACAGACAGCACCATGTATGCTCAAGTCCTTCACGAACTGTACGCGTTTGTATATAAGACGCAAACATGTGGGCTCGCATTGTCGAGAGAGATAAGTCAGCATTTCTCACAGCTTTATCCTCCACGCGCTAGGACGCGTGCGCGATTATATTGTTCCATAGTCCTCTCTTGCTTTGAAACCCATATTGAGAACCAGCTGATCACAGGAAATCCCATGATTTTTCTGTATTTAAATTAACGCAAACCCAGCGTTTGCATTGAGAGTAAAACTGGCATATGCGAGGTACATCTCAGTAGTATTCATGCTATTTTTCGCGGCCCGGATAGCGTCATGACGCTACCGACATAATAAAAATCACGATCTCCGCCGACGCGCATTCAGAGTCAGTTCAGACGAGCCTAGCTGCTGTAGGAGCGGAGAGCGGTAGAATCCGACAAAGAGAAGCTGAAGTCATGGCAACCACGGCTGCCCCCGTCACCACATTCGTTTTATGTAAGTCAAAATAATTCTATTATATACTAATTGCTACTAATGTCGAGAGAGATTTACTAAATGCTACTAGTGTCAGAGTAATATACCACATAGAATATAATAAGGAAATACCAGTGCTTGAAATTCAGTGAACTGTGTATACTTCAAAGTTCTACTTTGAACGCATTTATTTAAGACATAATGGATTTTTTCGAGGTTTTTTGAATGATAGGCCTACTACCTCACGAGATATTTTGATGGATAATATTATCATCAGTATTCGGGAATCCAAGCCGAATGGCACCTGGTCAACAAACGCCTTTGTAGGTAAATTCTTTAAATGGTTTTGCATTGTTTTACGAAGTTTGTTCGACTAATTGCACCTTACGTAACCAAGTTAACGCACTGAAGTTTCCATATTATTTCATTGTTTATTCAATTGCATTCAAATATAATCAATGATTTATTTTACCATTTTGTTTTCATTTAAACTCGTGTAACTGAGTTGGTATACCAAGTAGGTATATCCTAGATTCTCTTTTATTGCTTAAGTAAAGTAAAGTGAAATAACAAGAAGCATAAATAACTCACTAGACCTGTTAAACATTGTGCAACTTTTTATAACATAGCTAAATAGTTAAATGTATAACTGATGTATATAAGAAAGTTTTACAATATATTATAATAGAACTAGTGAAGTGACTTATTTGATTTAAGTTGATATTCTTCGAGCCTGATCCAACCTGTGATCCTGTTCTTGAATACGCAGTACCTAGTTAAGATGATAGCTCGACAATTACCGTCCTGAAATATCCTGACGTAAACTAAAATAAACTGGTGTCAGAAATACCTTGACAAAAGTAATGCTCGGTAGGGCAGAACCACAACATAATAATTTGGTGTCAGAATTTAATCATAACATAACCGTGACCGATAGCATCGGCCACAACAAAGTTGTGCCTAACAACAAAGAGGCACAACAATATCACTAACTGTTCAGAGTAGCGTATTTAAATATTTATTTTATAACTTTAAGAGAAATTAAATAATAAAACCTATCTAAATGATGTTTGAAATCTAACGTTCAATAGCCACAGCAGCATGGATTTTAAGACATCATTTCACTGAAACTACAAATGCATAATTTATTATTCTACATTATTTGCTTAGGACATCTTTCTTCATTCATTCTATTATCATTCCGGTTTTGTCTATATTTTTCTAATTTGTCTGCTATTACAAATATTTCGAGGTCTTGTTTAATTTCTGTTTTCGATAATTCTGGTTTCCTTGTACAGTCTTTAGCAGAACACAAGAATTTCATATCTGCTGCTATTATCTTACTTAGATCTTGTATTTTGTGTATCCAGGATTCATAACTTAGAATAAAACTGGTACTGCTAATGTTTTATAGAATATTAATTCTCTCTTTTATTGCTTTTTTATTCAGTAGTCATTTTATTATTCCACATATTTCTTGAAATTCTGCTATCTTATTCAGTATACATCTTTCACAACCAATATGTCACATTCTAAGTAATTAAAATGGCTTACTTTTTTATTATTTTGTTTTCTATTGATATTTTGGATCTAATTTGTTGTTTACCTTGGAATACCATAACATTTGTTGATAATCACACACATATTTACATTCCGTAAAAAAAAATGAATTTGGGGTAATATGAGGGAGGCAAATACGTAACACCATCTATAAAATTCAAATATATCCTGTAGTTTCTGAAGTCGAAATCGAAGAATGTTAATTCCTCATAATTCACAAAAGTTTGTCTGGAATTGGGAGTTAATCTAAACCAAAGTTATTTTTCCTCATAATTTACGACATCATTAAGTTACTTATCGTCAAATGATTAGGGTAAACTAGGGTCTGTTGGACAGCCGGGCACGTTGGACACTCTGTACTTTAACGTGTTACCTCGCCACTTGTGGACACCACATTCTGCTAGAAGTCAAAGACGGAAGTAGCCACGAGTGGGGCTACTTCCATCATTGACTTCTAGCAGAAAGTGGTGCCCACAAGTGACGAGGTACTGTAATACGTTAAAGTACGGAGTGTCCCTATTTCTTAATACAGTATAATAGGAGGGACAGCAAATGTATGACGCCATGAATAAGTATAATAATCCAGAAATCATTTGATACACGCTAACTTTTTATTTAGCAAAAATGAAGATTTGCAATAATAGGGGGCAATTTGTCTACAAGGTCGTAGAGAAAATTCAATATATCGAACTTAAATCAAATAAACCAGAAATTTTTAAATTGTGAAACAGTAAGGGAATATAATTATGGCAAGTTTCAATCTGTGCACTAAAGAGCAGCATAAGAAAAGTTGCATGTAGACGTCTTTTACATTTTGTTCTTAAGCTAATGCACAATCCATCAGCTCTTCACATCCGATGAGAGTTTAAAACATTTTTCAATAAACAATTTCTTGGCAGGTGATTTGGTTCCTTGTATATTGCAAACGACTGGACGTTGCGGTGATTCTCGTCTAGATATGACTAACGTTCAGTTGATTTTGAAAGCTGTCTAGATGAGGCGAGACTAGTATGTCAGCTGTGCGAGAAGGAAAGGAGTGAGCTATGAGAAGGGGAGTATATTTCATGATGGGTAATATTATACGAATATACCAACACGGAAGTTCATCTCAGACTGAAACCTATCTTCCTCCTCCACACCCATTCATGATATAGCCACACGACATAAGGTATGTACAGACCGATTATTTAGTCCTGAAAGCTCAGCGACGCGAAGGAGGGGAAGTAATAGGAGTGGGGAGAGTTTCAGAGCAGACATAGGGCGAGCGGTCGGTAAAGGCAAGCGAGTGAATAACCCAAACACCCCTTGGCGTAACTAAATGGACTCGCCTGTCCCACGCGCACATCTCCGGCGACTGTCAGGACTAAATAATCGTACTGTACCTGAGGAATGACTATAATCCTGCATATTCTGAAAATTATCCATAACAACTTTAAAACAATTAGGTTACACCTAATTCCTGGAAAGCGCTAGGCCGTTTTAGTAAAACGAAAAGTTGCTGAAAATAGGTTGAATGTGCAAAAGAATTAATTATACTTCTTTTGAGACACTGAAATCAGTAACGTAGAAAGTTCGACATCTTCAATATAGATTCCCATCGGAATTCTGAATTCTATGCAAAATGGATGATTCGAGAAGTATTAACTCATTTCCCGTATCTATATTTTGAAATTATTCTAATTCACAATTTCAGATATAGCACGATGCCATAAAGACCAAAATGGAGATTTGATTCCTACGCAATAAATTCCAAAGACAATTTTTTTTCTACAAATATATGCATATTCATTATGCGTTGAACACTTTTTAGAAAGTTAAACACTTTATTTTGAGAATTTATTTTCAATTTAGGCAAGCTCTGAATAAAGTGGCACAAATATTTATTTCATCGATACGAAATAGACATTGAATTTAATTGAATTGCTGGAAATAATTGCGGCTTGTGTGTCCTTTGTTTTGAAATATCAGTTTCAGTTGTATGGAAGAACCTCAAGTAGGTTTCCGATAGAGACGAAGCAGGTACACTTAACGGCAAAAAAAAAAAAAACAAAAACAAAAACAAAAAAAAACAAAACAAAAAAATGGGCCGACTCTTGGTCGATAGAAATGCTATGTTCTATCGCGCGGTTCACTAGTGTAAACGCACTTCACTGCAAGGCATTACTGTGGTGTCTCTTCATTGAAAGTTATCCATATACAAGGTAATAAACCTCATAAGCTGTGAGTGGCCCAGTGCTAAGATGTACGGCATCCGATCCAGAAGTTCAGTGTTCGATTTCCGGTACGGTGAAATTGTTATTTTTGTTTGTAGTTTTTAATTAATTTATTAGTTTAAATGTGAAATGGAATTTATTCATAAACTTCGTTATGTCTGTCTTGTAAAATTATTGCCCAAGATCTGTGGGCTATTAATAGGTGAGACCTGGTCTGTATAAACAAAAATACTTGTTTCACATCCTAAAAAACCGGACGCATATTAAATATAAATAAATAATTAAATAAACAAAAAACAATTTTTTAATATGTTAACAAAAAAAACTTTTGGTGGGGACTAGTATCTCGTCCACAAACCACCTCCATCAACAACTGCCCTCATTCTGCGCGGCATGGAGTCCACAAGATTATGGAACAGGTCTAAATTCACGGCCATCTCCTCCCACGCATCTAGAACTCTGTCCCACAATTAGTCAGCTGTCCGAACGGGTAGTTGTTCTGCCCAATTATAGCATAGGATCCGTTTGACTGCTTCCCACAAATTTTCAATCGGATTCATGTCTGGTGATTTTGGAGGCCAGTCGACCAGGTCGACATCAGACCTCCTCGTAAACCTTGTTTGAGTCCGGTTGGCGGTGTATACCGGGTGATCATCTTGCTGGAAGAAAAGTGTTCCTTCTGGATATCGTTCTCGGGCGGAAAGGATCATTACATTTGCCAAAATGTGTTCTTAAACTTTTGCGTAAACTAACAGTGGATGAGCTCCAGAAGTCCTGCACCATCGTGTGATATCCACCGCCAATGCGCGACGCTCACGCGACCCGACCTGTTAAGTCGTATCATGAAGCGTTCATCTTATCGGTAGCCATTCATACGATAAACTAGGGCAGGAACATCGTTGCTACTGGAGACAATTACCTCGTCGGAGAAAATGACATTTCTGCAATCGAAGTCCTGTCGGAGAGTAGCATACGCTAGACGGTCCACAACATGCTCCATCGTAAAATGTTCTTTCCTCACAGCTTGACGACACCGTATGCCATGCTCTCTAAAACGTCTCCTCACAGTAGGTGGGAAATCTGGGAAGTTGGGCTCCATCTTGAGTTGAAAGGCAGTTCTAAAGGGCTGGTTCTCACCTCTCAATGACATGGCGTCCTCTTCCCTTGTAGAGATGTGCGGCCGACCAGGAATGGGCCTATTCACAACTTTACCATTATCAAAAAATTATCCCACCGCTTAGCAGTTGACAATGGGCGTCCAATATCTCTGTCCGCCATCGACGCAGAATAACCTACGCGAACTAAGACAATGACTTCTCTCTGCTGTCTTCAAGCATAATGAGACAAAAAGTTTTAATAACGGACAGGAGTATTGCATGGAAAACAGAGGGAGGTTTATTATTTATTAGAGTTTGGGCATATTGTAATAGATCTCGCCAAATAAATATAGCTTTGCGAGACATATGATGTGAAATTTGTAATTAAAAAAAGAAAGGTTTTGGTAGATTCGAACTTCGAGCTACTATTGTTACCTCGTTTAACAGACCATACTGTAATAGATCTCGCCAAATAAATATAGCTTTGCGAGAAAAAAATGTGAAATTTGTAATTAAAAAAAAGAAAGGTTTTGGTAGATTCGAACTTCGAGCTACTATTGTTACCTCGTTTAACAGACCATATTGTAATAGATCTCGCCAAATAAATATAGCTTTGCGAGACATATGATGTGAAATTTGTAATTAAAAAAAGAAAGGTTTTGGTAGATTCGAACTTCGAGCTACTATTGTTACCTCGTTTAACAGACCATATTGTAATAGATCTCGCCAAATAAATATAGCTTTGCGAGACATATGATGTGAAATTTGTAATTAAAAAAAGGTTTTGGTAGATTCGAACTTCGAGCTACTATTGTTACCTCGTTTAACAGACCAATTCCGTAACGAATTACGCTACTGTGACTGTTAATGTCATTTCGGCATAATACGTGATTTTCCTGTTCATATTCGCTTCGGTTGATTTTCTATTTGTAAATTGTATTATTATTTCACTCTTCAGAGACCCTGATATGTTGCTTTTCATGTACTGTTGGAAAGGATAACAAAGATTACTAGAAATGTTATGTGAACATTTGTGGTTCCTACAAGTCAATATTTAATTGAAGTTAATTTTTTTATCATATATCTTATGTGTATACTAGTAGTTTAATGCTAAAGGTTATGTATTGTTAAATATAACTTCCCATTGTAAATTAGTATGGTAACAATTACAAAGCAATTACCATTATATTGTTACTTAGCATCACATGAAATGTAATTTAGAGTTCATTGCATTGGAAAAGAAAATGTGCAACTTAGGTACCAATTTTGTTTCTTTCATCCATACTTTTCTCATTGGAATTACGCACAGACTTAGTTATAATTTCTTGCCAGGCATTCGTTTTCATCACTTCACTGCTATAGTCATCGCTTTTGATATCCCAAATAACAGGTAAACATTCTACTTCACTTATAAAATCTTCTGTGTTAATCAAATCTAAACTCATGGCTGGATTATGACTAGTTTCACTGTGCTCGAGTACTGAGCGAGTATTTTGTTGACAATCTGAAAGCTGTGTCTTGTGATCGGTGTCCCAGTGTGAACACTCCAATTCAAAGAAATGAATATCGAGTATTGACTGGTCTGGACATAGTGACGTTGTCCGTCGCATGTAAAGAGGGTGAATCACTGTTGCGTCACTGTGACTGTGTCAGGCACTGCATTGTCCCGGTATGAATGCTCCAATTGAAACGAATGAATCTCTATTAGTGATCGTCACTGGTGACAGTCACCGGTGTCCTAGCGTGAAATGGCTCTAAGAGATTGCAGATTCATATAAAAAAACTGAATATGCTTATTTTTAACTGAAAATTACTGATACTTCACCAGTCTTCAATGTAAATCGTTTCATATGATTTTTTTAATTAATAAAAATAAAAATTTTGATATACAGAAAATATCTTCTTTATTTAAGAAAGTAATATTAATGCGAACGTAAAGATATTTTCTTTACTTAACGAATTCAAAATTCAGTTTTTCTTCATTATTACCAAAAGATGGTTAAAAGTTTTTTTAGAGCATTCATTCAATTTTCTTCTGAAGAAGGGTGCTACTTTCTCCCGTCATTGATGAATGTAAATCGTATTAAATGACTTTTTAAATTATAAAAAAAAAAGAATTTTGATATACAAAAAATAATCTTCTTTATTTCAGAAAGTAATATTAATGCGGACGTAATGATATCTTCTTTACTTAATGAATTCAAAAGTCAGTTTTTCTTCATTAATACCAAATGATGGTTAAAAAGTTTTTTTGAGCTTTCATTCAGTTTCTTTCTGAAGAAGGGTGCCACTTTCTCCCGTCATTGATCAATGTAAATCGTATCATATGAATTTTTAATTCATAAAAACAAAAATTATGGTAGCCTATACAGAAAATATCTTCTTTATTTAAGAAAGTAATATTTATGTGAACATAATGATATCTTCTTTACTTAACGAATTCAAAAGGCTGTTTTTTCTTCATTATTACCAAATGAGGGTTAAAAGTTTTTTTCGAGTATTCATTCAATTTCCTTCTGAAGAAGGGTACTACATTCTACAATGTAAATCGTATAATGTGACTTTTTAATTCATAAAAACAGAAGTTTTGATTTACAGAAAATGTCTTCTTTATATAAGAGAGTAATATAAATGCAAACATAATGATATCTTCTTTACTTTATGAATTCAAAAGTCAGTTTTTCTTCATTATTATCAAATGATGATTAACATGTTTTTTTCGAGCATTCATTCAATTCCTTTCTGAAGAAGGGTGCTACTTTCTCCCGTCATGGATCAATGAAAATATGACTTTTTGATTCATAAAAACAAAAATTATGATATATAGAATGTAATATCTTCTTTATTTAAGAAAGTAAGATTAATTCGAACGTCATGATATCTCATTTACTTAATGAATTGAAAAGGCAGTTTTTGTTTATTATTACCAAATGATTGTTAAAAAGTTCCTTCGAGCATTCATTCAACTTCCTTCTGAAGAAGAGAGCTACTTTCTCCCATCATTGATCAATGTAAATCGTATCATATGATTATGTAATTCATAGAAACATAAATTTTGATATACAGAAAATAATATCTTCTTTATTTAAGAAAGTAATATTTATGCGAACGTAATACCTTCTTTACTTAATGAATTCAAAGGTCGGTTTTTCTTTATTATTACCAATGATGGTTAAAACGTTTTTTTGAGCATTCATTCAATTTCCATCTGAAGAAGGGTGCTACATTATAAAACGTAAATCGTATCATATGACTTTTTATTTCATAAAAATAAACATTTTAATATACAGAAAATATCTTCTTTATTTAAGAAAGTAATAATAATGCGAACTTAATGATATCTTCTTTACTTAATGAATTCAAAAGTCAGTTTTTCTTCATTATTACCAAATGAGGGTTAAAATGTCTGTTAGAGCATTCATTCAATTTCCTTCTGAAGAAGGGTGCTACTTTCTCCCGTAATTTTGTCAATGTAAATCGTATCATGACTTTTTAATTCATAAAAACAAAAATTTTGATGTACAGAAAATATCTTCTTTATTTAAGAAGGTAATATTAATGCGAACGTAACGATATCTTCTTTACTTAATGAATTCAAAAGTCAGGTTTTCTTCATTATTACCAAATGATGGTTAAAAAGTTTTTCGAGCATTCATTCAATTTCCTTCTGAAGAAGGGTGCTAATTCCTGCAGTCATTGATCAATGTAAATCGTATCATATGACTTTATTTCATAAAAACAAAAATTGTGGTAGCCTATACAGAAAATAATACCTTCTTTATTTAAGAAAGTAATATTAATGCGAACTTAATGATATTTTCTTTACTTAATGAATTCAAAACTCTGATTTTTTTCATTATTACCAAATGATGATTAAAAAGTTTTCTCGAGCATTCGTTCAATTTCCTTCTGACGAATGGTGCCACATTGTACAATGTAAATAGTATCATATGACTTTTTAATTCATAAAAACAAAAGTTTTGAGATACAGAAAATAATATCTTCTTTATTGGAGAAAGTAATTTTAATGCGAACGTAATGATATCTTCTTTATTTAACGAATTCAAGTCAGTTTTTCTTCATTATTACCAAATGATGGTAAAAAGTTTTTCGAGCATTCATTCAATTTCCTTCTGAAGAAGGGTGCTGCTTGGCCCCGTCATACTGTGAAGCAGCAATACTTGGGTTTTCTCAAAAATATCTGCAACGAAAAATTGTTGCGGAAGATTAAGGGATTGGTTAATTTACAATGTGTCCATAAATTTGAATCTGTTGTTGAACTAGCCACGTCAGCAGAGAACAATATTTTCCTACTATTTCTTCTGGACACAACATTAACTGAAGGGAATGTGAATGTGCAATTTCTGAAGGTAACATTTCTGCTTCAAAACAGATTTCTTTTTGATAGTTCTAGATGGTTTCGTAGGTTGGAGACAGTTTTCTTCTGCGTTCCAGCTGTCATTATAATGATAGACTTCACACAAACTGATCACATAAACTAATCTTTTCACTCCTAATATTACCACATACCCTACCTAATGAGACCACTGTCTAAAATTGTTATAGAACACTCAATGACTAATATAGGGCATGCATCACAATAAACGACATAAATTAAATTTGAATTTTGAATTCATCTTTGTAGATTATCCAATAAGTCATATTATGATGAAAGATTAATATGGTTTCAATGTTTCCATCTTCACTTATTTATAATGTCAACCCAAGGAAAAAAATTTGTTAACACATTTTAATTGTTTTTGTGAACTTTTTCGCCCTGTATGGGCATCTTCAGACAATATAGGTATCTGTACATAGTATATATCAAAATTACATAATACATGTGACCAATTATAAACAATAACTTGAAGTTATAAAAGGATATTAAAACACTTTTAAAAATCTAACTAAAATGCAGCAACAAGATTAATCATTAAGTTGTAAAATAACTATGCGTATTTAATATCATACTGTGATCTTCCATGACAGATAGAGATCGCAAGCGGGATATTATGTAGGATCGATAGGCTGTATTTTTGCTATTATGTGTGTGAAGACTCGTAGGTGGACACTTATTTTAACAGAGAATGACATGAAAATATCTGCAAAACAATGAAGGTATATGGGGTCATAGATAACTAGTTTGATTCTGAATTGGTGTATAGGCGTAAATAGAAAATGTTATGGATCAATAGGAAGGCTTGGATATACAAGATTGAATGATAAATGTAGTTTTAAGTAAGTGGCAATATGATCAGTTATTAACAAATATGTTATAAAGATGAAATATTATTATAAAGAGTTGCAATTATATTGTAAGTGTAAATCAATTGTTATAAGTACACATCATTGTGATAGGTAGTATCATGTTATTGCAGAGCTTAGTATACTATTAATCTCGTACTGCCATAGATGATCGCTGTATGTTGTCAAAGATTAATTAATAATGTATGACAAATGTATTATTATGCTGCTAGTCGTAAATATCTTCACAAATAGTTGAATTGATGTATATTAAAATCGCATATTAAAATAATTTAAATCTGAAGCATTATGCAGTAGAGTCGAAATTGTGAATTCTCTGTGTCAGATCTTTGACGATGTTAATTATTGACTTATACGCAGCATGTTATTGAGATGTGGTAATGAAATGTTTCGTAAAGAAGAAAAGCTAATATGAGATTTTGAAAAAACCAGTGTTTGAAAAAGATCTAATGCAACGAAATACGACAGAGGTTGAGTGTGTGTGGAGGAGATATGTCGTGGTTGGAAGACGAAGTTAGACTAAATGAGTGAGAGTGGGTCAGCTGTGTTATGTTTTGTTACTACGCGTTGGAACTATTTTGTGTGTATTTATATGAAACAACGGATTGGTTGAATGTATTAAATTTTCGTTGAGGATCTGTTTGTCTTTTTTGTAGAAATTTATTTATTTATTTATTTATTTATTTATTTATTTATTTATTTATTTATTTATTTATTTATTTATTTATATAACATTCTTCAGCAGTATTAATGGAAAGATTATTGACGTTTGGTTTTATGATCAAAAAGTATAATTGATATTGTCTAATTGATGACCCGTTTCTATTAAATTTTTCGCATAGCTAGAATTTTTACGGTTATATTTGAAATAAGTAACATGTTCTTTGTATCTAATTTCGAAATTTCGTTTTGTTTGACCAGTGTATGTTAAATTTTATTGCAAAATTTACATTTTAAACCATATATACCATTATTGTGTAATTTATCTTTGCTGTCAAATTTATTACTTGTCTTATGTGCGATGTGTATGTCTTCTTTCTTGAAGAAATTATGTAATTTATTGGAGATGAATTTGTTGTAAGTGAGAGACCTATGTATTTTTATTTTGTCTTTTGTTTGTGGACTTAAAGTGCTTTTTGATTTTTGTTTAGCCATATTTTCTTTCTTTTTTGCGTATTAATTTTCTAATGTCAGATTTACTATACCCATTTTCAGAACCAATTTCTAAAATGTTGTTAACTTCTTCTTTGTATTTATATTTACTTAAAGGAACATTTATTAATCGATTAATTAAATAGTGGAAAACGTTAATTTTATGTTTTATAGGGTGTACAGAATTGTATGGTATGCAATGGTTATTATGTCCTAGTTATATATCGTTAATTTACTGTTGTGTTTATGAATTTTTATGTCCAGGAAATTGATGGTTTTGTTTTTTCAGTTTCTGTAGTGAAAATAAGGTTTTGGTGTAATTTATTGAAGGCATTAGTAATATCACTGCTTGAACTTTTAGAATTATATAGTATTGAGGTGTTGTCAATATATATTTTATACAATATAATGTTGTGATTAGATTTGATTTGGTCGACTGACTTATCTTATAATTTTTTAAGAAGATTTCTGCGAGAAGGCCTGAAAACGGGTTACCCATAGCTACTCCGTTAATCTATTGGTAGAATTTATTATTAAAAACAAAATAATTTTGTTTAGTAATGGCATGGAGCAACTTAGTAACTTGTTATATTTCTCCAGTTGGTTTGTAATGATTGGTTAGGTATTCTTTTATAATTTCTATGGTTTCCGTAATAGGAATGTTTGTGTAAAGGTTAGTTATATCTGAAGACATCATTTTTGTATGTTTACCTATAGTTGTTTGTTGTAAATTATTAATTAATTGACTGGTGTTGCTAACAGCGTATTTGTATTTAAGATTCATATTGGATTTTAAATATTGATGTAAGAATTTACTAATCTTGTAACAAGGTGCATTCATACAATTTGTAATGGGTCTCATAGATAAATTGACTTTGTGGGTTTTGGGTAAGGTTTTCAATTTAGGAATACTTGGGGTTTGATTGATATATTTGTATATAGTGTTTTTAAGGATTATATTAGTAATGGATTTCAAAGTTTCTTTAATCTCTTTTTGGTACATGTCTGTGGGATGTGATTTTATTTCAATATTATTCTGTTCGCATGAATTCGATTGTTTTTAACATACTGTTCTCTATTCATTATAAAGATTGCATTACTTTTATCGGCTTTAGTGTGCGCTAGGTTATGTAATTCTAATTTTTTCTTTAGAGAATTAATTTTCTTATTATGTTTTCTTGCTATTTGAATATCTTGTTTGGTTTTGGGGTTTTTTGTATTTTCTTCAAATATTTTTGCAGTTTTATATATCAAATAATCTTTATTGTTATGTGTGCTTTTTTAAATTATTGTTTCAGTTTCAATTGTTAAATTATCTATGATTTTGTTTATGTTCGCTTGAGGGTAGTTATGTTTATATCCATTATTACGTATTTCAAGTTCTTCGGAAATAAATTCTACATCAGTGTAATTAATCACTCTATTGCATTTCTTTGTATTGCATGTTGTTGGTTGGGATTTATTCTGCATAGTGATCAGACTATCCAATTTCTTATTCAATTTCTTGTATTTTGTTTCCATTAGACTGCTTATCTGTTCATTTATTTGAGTTGTGATTAAATTCCAGGCGTTTCCAAAGAGTTTTGCTGCTTCTAAGTGTGAGTCGTAGAGCATGTTGTTGATATTATCTTTTTTCTTATATTGGAATTTAATATTTAATATTTTTTTGGGTTGACATTATAAATAAGTCAAAACGGAAACATTGAAACCATATTACTCTTTCGACATAAATTGAATTAATTAAATTAAGTTTCCGAAAGTGTGATGATACTTCGTGTAAAATATAATCCAAACTCTAAAAGAAAATCAAAATACTGTCTTAATTTAATCTAGGCTTACCCAAAAATTCGCAGTACTTAAATTATAAATATGATGTAGGCCTAGACAATTGAAATAAAATGTAATGAACTTAAGTAAACGTAAGGTACATGTAAATTACTGTATTAAAATATGTAAAGCACACTGTAAGGGCGTATAAAATAAGAGTTGTTACTCTAGGGAAAATGAACAAACGAGTACGGTAGAGATTCATGATGGTGGCCCGATAAATTTAACGCCAAGTATATTTTTTCTTTCCAATAAATAATAACAATAATTTATTTAACCTGGCAGAGTTAAGGCCATGCGGCGTTCTCTAACACTCAATTAGGAAATCAAATTAGTTTAGCAAAAATTTATACTAGTAACTATAAAATTATACTTGCCACTGTTTACAGTAGAATATTAATGGAAGTACTTCTTGAATTATACAGATCGTGAGATTTTGCCCTTCCCAAGAATTCCCAATTATTGTGTTCATGCCCTTCCCAAGAATCTCCAATTCTCCAGTGTTTGACCTTCCTAAGAATCACCAATTCATTCATTGGATTTTTGGCCTTACCAAGAATTCCCGTTCCTTGTGGTTTTCTTTCCAAGAATCCTAAATTCACGAGTTTTTCTCTTTGCGAGGAATCTTGAATTTCTTTGATTTTGCCAAGAATTTGCTATTCTTGTTTTTTTTTTCCTCTCCAAGAATCTTCAATTCTTGGATGTTTGCCATGTTCAAATATCTCCGTTCTCGATTTTATTCCTTCACTAGAATATGCGTACTCGGAATTTTCTCTTCTCTAGAGCATTTATTCTCCTAGAATCTGTTTTAATTCTCTTGATTCTCCATTCTTGGATCTTTCACCTTCTCTATAGTATCCGTTCTCGTGTCATTGTCTAGAATCTCGTTTTTTTGGATTCCTATTTCTTTCTATGTATTTTCTTGGTATACAGTATTTTATTTACTGCCCCTTACTAATTGGTTGTCATAAATAAATGTCTTCCTGACTGTGACGGAAATCTTGTCTTCTCCTGTCAGTAACCAATCACAATCCTCGTTCAGAAAAATTGACAGGCTCCCGTCTAATCCACGTGGAGGCAGAGTTGCCGCATCTTTTCCGAATCCCAAGAATCCCGTCAGTCTCACTGTCTCATTTCGAGGGTCACCAGGATAGTGGCAACTGTGCAATGTAGGGACGAGGGGACAGGATGGAATTGTCAGAGGTGTTTGTGTAGGAAGTTATAAATCTGTAAGTGGGTGTTCAAAGGAGCCACCGAACTACACTCCTTGAAATAAAATGGAGTATACCTCAATCTCTCTAGAATCTCCTTTCCTCCAGTTTATTCTTGTCTAGAACCTTGTTTGTTTGTGGAACTGAAATGATTTTTGTAGGTGGAATGTAAAGAGCCGAATCTCTCTTCCAGAAATTGAATTTAATACCTTTTTATTTGCTTTTTTATCTCAAGCTTAAACAATAATGTAGTGAATTTTCATTACATATTATAGTGAAATTTTTAATGTATAACAAAATATCACCTCTAATTAATATAATGCGGATTGGAATAGGATTTTAATACGCATGGAGTGCACTGTCTGTCATGTCTGTTGGAATTGCAGACTAACTTCGCTAACGGTTTGGAATGCATGAGAGCATCACTAAGTTGATCACGGTACCATCGAGTTATTATCCCAACTAGGTAACGTTAATTAACTCTAAATCAATAATGGGTGGACTACCGAAGTGATACTCGCTTGTGCTTCAAAGTCTCTGGAGGCGTCAGTCTAAAGCAAATAAGGAATGAGCCTAATTATCGAATTAGTGACACGAGAGCGGCAACGTTGAGTTAGTCTTGATTACTGAGCTCCAGGCTTTATGTAAATACTGCGAAAATAATAATTTCAAATTATGTACTTTCAACTGCCTTTGCATTCAGACGAGATTAAAGGCGCAGTACCTTTTGAGAAGTAAGATTTTCCGTAAAAGCAACTACATAGATGGATTTATTGAGCAATATTATACATACACTTTTATTATATTATCAGAAATGTCTCTTAACTCGAGTGCACGGGTCTTCTGATCGTACGTGCTGTCCTACTTGTAGGTTTCACCCCCTCATCTGTGATTAGATCCAACCACTCGCAAAAAGAAAAAAAAAAACAGATTAAAATGAAAATGGCACAAACAAAAAACATTAGGCTATATAATATACCCCAAACCTAAAACGGACATAAAAGTGTATAATTGAGTAGTTATCATTATCCCTTTACCAGTTCGCATCACAAACTTAAACAGCTGAAATTCTAATCTGTCTCGCCTTCAAGAAGAACAACCCAGTCTTTTGTTCGTATTCTCTATTCCCCATGAGGTCAAGACATGCAAGCGAACTCCTATTCTGACTTAGCATAGAGGGTGGTAGATATTTTCATCGAATATGTTCCGTTTTGACACACTGCAATAAAATGTCTATAGGAGTCCTTTTCCCCGCAAGTGGACAAAGGCGCTCTCCTTCTTCGTTGACAGTTTCATTACCCTTCCATGCCCCCAATCTTAGCCACACTAAATCTGCTCTACTGTCTTTGTTACAAGAATTTATGTAGTCACAGCTCCCCCAGTTAAGCATGAGATCTGATTGTAAATGTAGTGAGGACTTTTCCGAACATTAGAGCTCAATCTCTTGCCTCTCGATATCAATTACACCATATAATCCATATATTCCTTCTGTTATTCTCTCCTTTTTCCCCACACCCACCCCATTCCTATATGATGCATCCGTCTCTGCAGTTTATAAACCCATCCTTTTTCCCCAGCCCTCTTTGTTGAATTTTGTAGCAAATCGACCGTGAAAGCGACTGATTCCCAAATATAATTTTTAACCAGCATTTTATCACCCTAACTTTCAAATGAATTGCTTCGTTTTGAATCCCAAACTCCTTTAGCACACCGCAATTGGCTGTGCTTCTGCCAATTCCAAGTATTCGTTTCAGGAAGTCTGTTTGTACCTTATTTAATTTTCCCCGTTTTTTCCCCAACCCCAAATTTCCGCCCCATAAAACATAGATGATCTCACCACAGCCCCGCATACTAGCTCCAATGTTGCTGCAGGAATATCTGGCACTTTAATGATCAATGTCAATATCTCCGCACTCTTTACCCGCACTTGTGTTTCGTTATGTCAGTATGCTTAATCCATCTCCCGTTCATTAATAGAGTAACCCCTAAATATATTAAAAGTTTCACATTTTTCAATATGTGCCCGGCGTAAGTCCATGTCTCATGCCTGCTTATAGAGACCCATTTTTAAAAGTCTTGGTCTTGTCTGTATTAAGTCATACCCCATCGACTACAGTAACTCTCCAATCCGTAAACGGGAGTTTATTTCTACCTGTAAACTACAGTTCCTCACCTTGGAACAAGGGTTCTTTTTTTTGCTAGCTGTTACAATTAATGATGAAACCTCTCCTTCCATGGACATGTGGTTACCTACGCTTCAATCATGCAGTGTGGGTGTGTATGATCTCGTAGACAAAATACTCATTATTAAACCTAATTGTCTTAAAGTTGATAAGGCAATAATTTTCTTCAAATCCTATTCAAAATTAGCTCCGAAACCAGCTATTAATATCGTCAAACCAGAAATAATAGTTTTTAATAATAATAGTGGTGGTGGTGGTGGTGGTAGTTGTTTCCCTGGCAGAGTTAAGGCCATCAGGCCTTCTCTTCCGCTGAACCAGGATCAAAGCACATACAGAAAAATACACACCGATATACAAATATTAACTTAAAAATAATAATAAACATAATAAAGTAAAAAAGAGAGATTGAAAAATAGAGAAATAAGAAAATAAAAAAATAATAAAAAACAAAAAGCACAGCGGTCAGATGTAAGGTTTCAGACATACAAAGTATACTTCGGTGAAACATTAACGTTGCGCACTACCTGTTCGCAACATTTGGAGTGAAATATAACCAATGTAAAGTTGTTGCTCTTAGTAGTCTTCTATAGAGTGCATAAATCAACTAAAGCCTACATAATATGTATGTATATATAATATATAATATTATATTAGAATATAGATAGCGAAATCCGGTTGCGAATACCAGCTATAACGGCTGGGGGGATCATCGTGCTAACCACACGATACCTCCATTCTGGTTGGATGATCGTCCACCTCTAGTTCGGCATGTGAGCGTGAAGCCAGCAACCTGCTGGTCGGTCTAGGCCCTTCATGGGCTGTAGCGCCACGGATTATTATAATATTAGAATGACTAAAGATATAAAGTAATGACAAAAAGACTGCACTGCAGGTTAGAAATTGAATCGCTCGCTCACTACCGCACTGGACAAGCAGAACCACAGTTCAGCACAGTTACTGTAACCAGATGGTACAGAAAGCAATTCTAAGCCCCTTCCCTCTCACGTCGTGTACAGTATTCGACTCATATATACGCTAGTATCATGTTTACGAGGAAATTGTTTCATCTCTAGTTACAATACATCATTCGGGTTCATTTTAATTCTGTAATTTCATTATTATTCATAAATGCATACTGTATTTTTTCTGCATTGTCACCTTTGTTCATTATAACTATATCATTATTTTTCGCTGTAACATGAATGAGATTGCTTTAAATTTTCGCTGTTCGAGTACTTTACTATAATTATTATAATTTTGCTGTTTCATGTTGCGCGAAAAGGAACCTAAAGTCGTGAAAGAAAATTTTACAGGAGAAAAAAATAACGAGTTTGCGGTGTAAAAACTGCATTTCTGTTTTGATATATTGCGCTACCTGTAGGATTTCTTTACATACTAAATTAGGACGTAGTTTTACACAGTGCTTCTTAAATAGGTACCTAAACCTTTCCTATAGTTACTAAGAAAACAAGTGAAAACTTTAATTGTATTTTTCTCGAAAAGTACATAATACACTCAGGGACAAAAAAAACCGGACACTTTAATATTTGCTGGTATTTTGCAAAACATTATCTTCTCATACAATATTATGGTAGCCATCTGTTGTTATGGAGACGTGTATACATTGTTGATTGTTTTTTGTTTTATAAACATGCCATTACAACCAAATATTCCAATTTTGCTTTCGGAGTCTCAAATATAACAATTTTGTCTCAACCATTTTGTGCTTCATTATCGTTATCATTCGTTATTTCTTTATTTTTACATTTTCTGAGTTTAAGTGGGGTTGTAACATTTGTCTTAAAACAAGATGCGACCTGAAGATGTGGCTCGAGCTGTAGCCCTTTACGATGATGGACGCAGTGTACGTTACATTGCAAATGTTATGAATATGGCTAGAAGCACAACCCATGATGCCATAAAACGGTATAGAGAGAGCCTAGAATATACCAGAAGACCAGGTTCGGGTCGTCCAAGAGCTACAAATCCAAATGAAGACAGGTATATGGTGTTGAGAGTTCTTAGGGAGCGCAACCTGCCAGCTACTAGTGTAGCCCAGCAATTTGTTAACATGCATGGACGCCCAATTTCGGCCAAAACAGTTAGAAGGAGGTTGAAAGCAAGTGGACGGATATCAAGTAGACCTGCAACTGGTCCCAGACTTCTCAGGATGCACAGAGTTGAACGACTGCGTTTTGCAAATGATCACAGGGATTGGAGAAATGGACAGTGGAGCTGTGTTCTGTTCACCGATGAGTCCCGTTTCAATCTGTGCTCACCTGATGGACGTGAAAGAGTTTGGAGAAGGAGGGGAGAACGATTTTCACAGTGTTGCATTTCCGAAAATGTGCCGTATGGAGGTGGTGGAGTAATGGTTTGGGCAGAAGTGTGTACGGATGCTCGTACAGAGTTGGTTTTTGTTGAAAATGGAAGACTAACAGCTGATAGGTATATAAATGAATGTTTGGCTGATCATGTGCCATTTGGCCAATTTGTAGGCGACAATTTCGTTTTAATGCACGATAATGCACGGCCGCATATTGCCCATGCGGTCGGAGATTATCTCCAAGAAGTGGGAATCCATGTTCTTCCATGGCCAGCAAGGAGTCCAGACATGAACCCAAATGAACACATGTGGGACATGCTGGGACGGCATGTTAAGAATAGATGACCGAGACCAGAATCGTTACAAGAGTTGAGGCGAGCACTTGGCGAAGAATGGGAACTTATTCCTCAAGAAGACATTGCTAACCAAATTGAGAGCATGCCAAGACCTATGGATGCAGTTAGTCATGCCAGAGGGGGTAATACCCATTACTAAAAAGAGTTTTTAATGTTTAAGGCACCATAAAATGAAAAAACAGTTAGACCAAACGATGCCATAGTTATGCGCCCTTTGTAATTTTTTGTAAATTTTCTCATCAGAGATTTTTTTTTCAAATGTTGTCGTATAAGGTGCTAAATGGAACATTATTTTGTTTAAATGGGTTTTGTTTCATTTTGAAATAATTGGCAACAAAATACAAGCAAATATAGAAGTGTCCGGTTTTTTTTGTCCCTGAGTGTATAATATCAACATTCAATAATATATTAAAAACTATAGTACCTAAAACCATGAATTTTTTTAAATTCTCAATATTTCATCCTCTTTTTGAAACCACAAAAAAAGAGAGAAAAAAAAACAAAACAAAACAAATGAAAGATCCTACTTTAGGTCCCATTTCCTGCAACTGGGCACATGTTTCTGGATTATTTCTGCATTCCTTCAGTATTTTGATAGCTCCTTTTCATTTATAGTTTCCTGCGCAAGGGCAGGTCTTTCACTGCAAACTCAGCATTCTTGTCTTTTCTATTTTCTGTCATCCTCTTAATCTCCGCATAAGATCCGTATATGTCGTCTATCATCTGATATCTTCTTCTGGCCTGAACTTTTCTCCCGTTAACCATTCCTTCCAGTACAGCTTTCAGTAGCCAGTTTCTTCTCAGCCAGTGACCCAACGAATTCCTTTTTATCTTCCTGACCTGTTTCAGCATCATTATTTCTTCATCCACTCTTTCCAACACAGCTTCATTCCTATCTGTCTGTCTGTCCAATTCACACTTTTCATTCTTCTCCATATCCACATTTCAAGTGCTTCTAGTCGCTTCTCTTCGCTTTGTCGTATTGTCCAGGTTTCTGCCGCGAATAATGGCACACTCCACACAAAGCACTTGACTATTCTTCCTTAGTAGTTCTTTTTCCAGATGTCCGCAGAAGATACTCCTTTTAGGCTATTAAAAGCTTCCTTTGCCATTGGTTTCCTCCGTTTGACTTCTGGTACCTTAAGTATTCTTTATTTTCGTGTCCACTATTTTGTATTACAATCTCTGTTTCAATTGTCAAGTTATTGTTTCGTTTCAATTCTGTGGTAGATAATTTCTAGTATATGGAGTTCGTCTTGGGTGAATTGCTGCACCGGCCATCTCTGTTATTCCCTAATAACCTTCGCGCATGACCTAAATAAAAATCGAAGGGATAACGGAAGAGTCGGATGCAAGAAGAAAGTTTCTGGAACAAACCCACCCAAGAGACTGATTAAACAGAATAGATCGGTTAAAGTAAAATTTATCAATAACATGTAATGTGTTTGATTCCATTAGTGATCACAGAAAGTTACGTTCGGAAAATAGTACATTAACGATTAATCAGTTTCAATGAAATGAAGTGTTGTAAGTGAACTGAAAATCTGATAATGAATCAGATATTATTTAGCTAAGTTAATATACGTTGTGAAGAACTGATGATGAATCAGAACAGTATCTGAGTTCATACACGTGAACTAAGTTAGTCGGCCCAATTTAACTTCAACAGAATTAAATCTGTAATAAACGAATAATCAAGGGAAAAATTTTTATATAAATTAAATTTTGGAAAATTAAACCAGATTACAATCAAGTAATTTTCTTATCTAACCTCTCTCCACATAGCCGACAGAAAGTCAAGTTAAAGGAACATTCCACCTGCTGTCCGTAGATCCTACAGTATTTGTCTAAACCGAACGACACATAGGTAGATTTTTCATGGTTATTTAACGACGCTGTATCAACTACTAGGTTATTTAGAGTCGATGGGATTGGTGATAGCGAGATGGTATTGGCGAAATGAGGCCAAGGATTCGCCATAGATTACCTGGAATTTGCCTTACGGTTGGGGAAAACCTCGGAGAAAATCTAAACAGGTAATCAGCCCAAACTGGGATCGAGCCCGCGCCCGAGCGAAACTCCGGATCGGCAGGCAAGCGCCTTCTCCCACTGAGCTAAGCTGGTGGCTTCACACAGATAGATTAGGAACGGAAACACGGCGGCCTACTTCCTTCGCACCCGTTCCTGACCGGTGGTCATCCAATCGAAGTTGGGCCTCTTACAGACGTGCCTCGCTCTGGACACCTTCGGGTAGTCACCAGGAGTCCCTCGCGACATCCCCAGGTTCTTACCGGCTGCCATTCCGCAAGTGCCAGTTACGGACCAAACGGCAGGCGGAGTTCAGTGTCGGGTCCATCTATCTGGTTAAAAGCCAGCAGGAATCCATTCTGGTAACGTCAGTTTAGATACCCTTGAGGATTCGTGGCATTACTGGCAGCTCAGACTTTCGGGTCCATGTTGCTTTTGACGTGGTAGCAACCGGATGCTAAGTGATCACAGGTGGCACCTACAAACGCGGCTGACAAATTAGTTATTGGGTCGACCAAATTATGTAGCCAATATGGTGAAACAAATATACTGTTACACTATCTGTTAGTTGGACTGACTAATCTTTTAAGGTTTGATGGTTGTGCGTTTGTTATTGCTCTCTGGGTTCTTTGGTTTTAATAGTAGATTCAATTCATGATTCAGAGTTAAATATTTAGTTTCCATCAGTTTATTAATCGCTTCCATTAATAATATCTATATAGTGTTACAATATTTTCCTAACATTTTTCTAATATTGCCTACGCATATTCCACAGAAGAGCTGCTTCATTTTCTGAAGTTACTCCGCTGAAGCTGCCTCTGTGCTGAACACAAGTCTTGTCTACGTGGAAGTATTACTTACCACGCGTGGGCCTCCTCCTCCTCCTCCTCCTCCTCCTCCTCCTCCTCCTTCCTAGTTAATTTTCTGATTTTTTATGCCAGGTAACAGTGAAGTGAAGATTGCCTGGTCTGCTCCACAGGATAAGTGCTTCACCTGCTAGAGTTTTTCCGCATAGGCTGTTTCTATTTTGCGCACAAGTCTTTGTCTACACCAGTGCTGTAGTTGGGCCGGTACGCCGTACCGTCTAAAATGAAAACTCGCTGTTACCGTACCGGCAAAAAAATAGACTCGAAAATATATTACTTACGTTTAATGAGTCTTTAATATACCTTGCAATGGACGACTGAAAAATATTTTGATTTTGATATCTGGCATAAAAGTAGCGGCTGGAATCTCGTATCCTTTGATTAAACGCTTGTGCATTCGTTGTTTTATCGAAAACCATGGCCTGGCACTTCAGGAATAGTTGTGATTTGTTAGTTTCAAGCCTTCATACAGCCGTGGTATTTCTACAAGTAAATAACACTAACTTTATGGCATGGTGCCTCAAGAAATCTGCTACACTGATTCGCTAATTTCAAAACTTGCGTAGATACCTTCGCAGTACACTAATATTATGATGTGGCGCCTCAAGAATTCTTCTGCAATGATTAGCTAATTTTAAAACTCGCTCAGGCGTAATGCTAACAGTTTACTGGAGGAGGGAAATATTAATTTTCGTGTATTCTTGAATATTCGAAAAAGAAACGGAACGTAGTGTTCACAGTGAAAAAAATGATAGTGACAGATATCAGATGTACAAAATATCCCAGAACGCAACGAGACTTAGATTTGGAGGGTGGCTGGCTGTTTAGAAGCTATTTTTGAGTGAAGAAGTGAAAATTTAAAAGCTCTACCAACACATTTTCCAGAATGTTGGTCATAAAGTCAGTAAGATTAGCCTATTTTAAGAAAGAAAACAGCTGGTTGGTTGTATGACATGGAAAAATTTGATTGTTCTACCTGTGTTCAAGTGTGTAAGCTGGCCTTAGGTGCATCCCAAGACACATGTTTAAAATCAGTCAGAGTGGATCGATTGTGACATTAAAGGATTCGGAAACATTAAGGAAAAACAGTAAAATAATCTGCGAATAAAGATGTGTACACTAAACATAAAATCACTGTTGTTCATACAATATCAGAGCATTTTAAGAATGATGCTATTGAGAAGTTTTTAGAAACTGGAGGAATACACTTATAGTAAAAGAGCTTCTAAGCTTTTGTTCCTAAAAAAATGTTGGGCCACCAGTGTCAGCATTTAATTTCTTGCCTTGGTACAATAGTGGCTGCGATCTGGAAGGAGGTCTGCAGAGAAAACTGCGTGACAAAGAAGTAACTTTGGAAAAGAAGTGCTGTATGAGTCTATATAATCTTGTCTCATCAAGGAGATTTCAACAGTACCTCCTAAAATTTATTTCCAACTACAGCACTGGTCTACATGCAATATATAGCAAAGTATTGCTTACCATGAGTGGCCTCCTCCTCCTCTTCTTCTGTTTTGCTGCGCCAGGCCCCAGTAAAGTGAATGTTGCCTGGCCTACTCCACAGAAGAGCTACTTTATCTGCTGGAGCTTGTCCTCTGAAGCTGTCTCTATGCTGAGCACAAGTTTTAAACTCTGATCCTTACTCTTTAGCACTCTCTACTCTATTGTAGCCGTTTTCCTTTGCTAGATTAATAACGTAGTTGTATTCTTTACGGAAGTTATTTTCATTGAGACTAATATTCTACAGTCTGTCAATTAAGACGAAGTTGGCCATTTTATGAGATTGCGGTGATTACAGGAACTATGTATTCTGAGAGTAGTAGTTGTGGGCTTCCTGTAGATGTCAAAAATGAAGTGACCAGCTTTTTTGATAATTTTGAGATTTAAAAAATTGATTGATTTTAGACTTTGTTTCAAAAATGTAAATTTCAATTTATTATTCATACTATTGAATGATTGAAGCAAATCTTCAATTGTAGCCGTATTTCAGTCTAAAACTATATTATTATCATGGACGTATCTATTATATAATTTGAGCGACTCTTGAATTGAGACATAAGTATAGGTATAAAGTGCTGTTCAAGGCGTTGCAGAAAAATCTCTGCTAAAAAACCTGAGGCAGAATCACCCATGGCTACCCCATCAGATAGTTGAAATGTCTTATCAAAAGAAAAATACAGTGAAACCTCGATATAACGCTCCTTAAGGGACCGCATTATATCCAGTAGAGCGTTATATAGGAGGGAACTACAGTAAAGTGTTATATGGGGGAAATTAATTACGAATGTTGCAAGTTGGATTATACTTTTATTTACTGCAGGTTGAATAATAAAAACATATAGCTTCAGTGAACAAGGCGTTTTATTTCTTCTTAATGGCATTCTCAATTATGATAAAACATGAATTCAGCTCTTCTGATACAAGGTATTTGATTCTGGTTGGAGAGAATACTTTGGTGGTCAAGGTATATACATATTATTTATGTATATAGGTGAAATTAATCAGTGATGACAATACAATAATTTAACATTCTTTCTTATATTTTTTGTAATGTGAATTGTTATTATAATATTTATATTAATTATTTAGACTTGAATAGCTTATATTTTAGAGCGTGACATTGAAGATCTTAATGAGATGACGAATAGTCTTTTATAGTGGACGGTGCTTCTAGCGCAGGTAATTTCGAAGACGAAATAATCGAAATAACCTCGTCATTATTTTCATCTTCTCCGTCAGCTACACCATGATTATCAGTGTGGATAGCGACTATTTGTCACGGACAGCTGTTTCTCAACGGCGAGATTGTCATCTAAAGCAACAAAAGTATCAAAATGAACACCAATTTCTTGCGGTGCAGTGCATTCTTCGGCACTGATTTCTTGACAAGAGTCCACAGTTATGAGGTATTTGTGGTGTCCAAGCCCTGCCTTACGGAAACAATTCCCTATTGTCTTTGATTGCAGGTCCTACCTTCGAGACAATCCAATTAATTGCATCGAGAACAGTGACAGACGATTGAGAATCTTCACTGTCCACGGATGACAGATAACGTTGAACCATACGCTTTCGATATCCTTTTTTTATGTCTTTCAACACACCTTGATGGAGAGGTTGGAATTTGCTTGTAACGCTTGGCGGAAGAAATTCCAATCTTATATTGGATAAAATAATGTCTTTTGGATGAGCTTGGACAGTTGTCTACAAAAAGAACTTTACGCTTCTGATTGTCCAACTGTTTAACCCAGTCTTGGAGCCATGATACACGTCTCTCTCTCTCTCCAGTCATCCAAGGTCGATGTTGTGAAGAATAATCACACGGCAATAAATTAATGAACCTCTGCTTTGCAATCTTACCTATCACTAGAGGGCACAACTTGTCAGTTCCATTACTGTTAGTACACAACGAAACAGTAAGTCGCTCTTTGCTTATTTGACAGCCATGACCGTTTTCATTTTTGAAAACCAGAGACTTATCTGGCATAAGTTTATAGGAAAGACAGAACTCATCGGCATTGTAAATGTAACTTAGTGCACAATCCTGTGTAAGATATCTTACAGTAAGGGAGGTCCAAGAATTGACGATAGTTTCACCAACTGACTCTGCTTCCTCACTGATCTGGCGAAAAACTATGCCATAACATAGTCGAAATCTATGAAGCCAACCATTAGATGCACTGAATTCTGTAAATCAGTTTTCAGTATAAGTATATATTATAATGATCCCTTAAATAAATATCGTAATTTTCTGCGATAAATTATGAACATTTTAATACCTTTGGTACCATTTTCTTTAGCTATCTCCATTGCTTTTTATTGTAGGACAGGAGTGTTTACTGGAATTTTGACATTTCTTGCTTGATGGGAGCAAAGACGTTGGATGGGAACAAGTCAGAAGACAGTGCTCCAGATCAAGATACTTTTCTGACTCCAACTTTCTCCTTTTGACAATCCCTAGATTTGCATTTTCCTCTATTTATATTCCGTTTTTTATTATTGTTCATAGGGTCGAAGTTGGCATGCCCAATGATGCAGGAAAATCTTTTTGACAGAGTTTTATTCTCGCTGTATTTTTTCAAAATTTCGCATTTTTCCGAAAAGGAAAATTACTTTCTTTTCTTATCTATTGCTATAGAAAAAAATTTCAAACACACGAATAACACAGCTAAACGGAAGAACACACTAAACATTTGTACATCTCTGTGCTCTGGACATACTTTGTTGCTTCTCCCGCGCTGGAGGGGAAGGACCAGGTAAAACTTAACTTTGCCTCATGAACCAAGGGACCGGCAGAGAGGGTTGTATCCATAAAAGTGTTATATGCTGGCGCGTTAGATCTAGGTTTCACTGTGATTTTATTTGGAGCAAACTGATATAAATTAATCAACTTACAAATGAGATTTTCGTCTGTTGACGTATTCTATATTTTATTAACTGTAGGGATTCATCGAAAGGGATGTCAGTGTAAATATTCTCAATATCTAAAGACATTAAGTTGGTGAATTTAGTAACCTTCAACTATTGTAATCTCTCAACTAATTGCTTCGAGTTAGTGTGTACTTATTTTCAATTTTCAAAATCTGCTTTACCCACAAAACGCAAAAAATGATGGAAAAATTAGCATTTTCAAAATATAACTATTTTAATAGAGAACTTTCTCCTCTTTAATTTGATTTAAGAATTTTCGATTTATGCCTTATGGTTTTTCAGATAAGTCCCATTTTCCAAAATGCTGCGTCATCAGCCACGGTCACTTACTTTTGGAGTGCATTACTTTTGGAGTGATCTTCGTAGCAGTCAATCCCCTCGTCCAGCATTGCTTGTAAAATAAACTTCTTTCTAGTCCCGAAATAGATGCATAGATATCTGGGCATGATCATTAGATTGAAAAATTTTTTTACATAATGAAGTAATTTATAATCTTTTACTGTTAGTCATAAAACTGTAAATTTGTGTGTCAATGATGTTGTACGTCATTTTAATAAGAGTCCAAAAGTAGAAATTATATAGGAAATTTTAAAAATATTTTAAATGCCAAAAAAGAAATTGTCAATTTAGGAGTAAGACAGGGCTGCCCATTGTCGCCTACACTTTTTAATATTTATTTGGACGCAGCAATAGCCGAATGGTAAGCGCAGTTGAAGTATGATTTTAAAGTAGGATCGACGATTTTAAATACTATTCTATTTGCCGATGACCAAGTAGTCTTTGCTGATAAGGAGGACAAAATGCAGCTAGCTCTCTTTCAGCTAAACAAAATAATGTCCAAGTACAATCTAAATGTTTCTCATGAAAAAAACGAAGATCATAGCCTTTATTGGGAAATATCAGATACGTTCCAAAATTATCCTCAAAAATATGGTATTAGAACAGGTGCGACATTTTAATTATTTGGGGTGTGATATATCTTTCGATGAGGAGAGAAATCTCAAACAAAAGGTGCATAAATTTCAAAGTATATGTGGCACCATAAAACGAACATAAAAAAACAAAACACGAAGAGACACGGTTTTAAAATTTTATAAAACAATGGCAGTACCAGTATTGACTTATGGAGCAGAGACTTGGACCATGAACAGAAGTGATAAAAGAATAATAGAGACAGCTGAAATGAGATTCTTAAGATATGTCGCTGGCTGTACTCTTAGAGATCACATTAGAAGTGAAGATATAAGAGCACACCTGAATATTTTTTGTTTGAATAAGAGAATTGAAGAAAATCAAGTTCAGTGGAAGGAACCTATATCCCGGATGCCGGATGAAATATTAGTAAAACAGGTTCTGCAATATCGCCCAACAGGGATGCGCGATATTGGCAGACCTAGGCGTCGTTGGGAAGACAACTTCTGAGACGAAACAGGCCAAATGGCCTATCTTGTTGTTGATGATGATGATGATGAAGTAGAAATTACAATTCTGAGGAGGATGGGCATAAACCCTGGGACAAACACCATCGCAGGATTTGTTGCTTCAATGGAAAAAGGGACAAACATAAAAAAAAAACACACACACACACACCTTCAACACCTGAAGTTAAAACGAGGCGGGGATATTTGAGAGGCAGAAAGAAGCTGAAACTGGACCGACATGAAGCTGCTTAAGGGGTGACATATGATGACGGAGTCGTCTAGTCTCTGAAAGTTTGTGGCTCATTTTCTGTAAATAGTAATTTTAGAATATTTAATTCTTTCAAACATATCTGTCACATATGGTGATATCAAGATGATGGTGGTGTCATTTTGAAGCTTGAAATGTCCCCCAGTGGCTGACAATGAGTAAAATAACATTAATATAATTAATAAATATCTATGGATTTTTTACATGATTTATGCAACCTAAAATATTATTGTAAGTTACATATATGATATTTAATTAATGTAAATAAAAATAAAAAAATAACTATCTTAGGCACTAAAGAATAGTTTTAGCTATAAAACGGTGAAAAAACTGTGGCTCTATCTTAAAAGATGCATGAGCTATCATGTTTCAAGGTAAATGTCAAAATTATAAACAAAATAATTTTTAAAAACAATTTAGACATAATTTCAAGGGATCTATTCACTTTATTCTCTTTCTGGTACCATTCTCAACTGTATAAAAATTTTACAGAGCAAAATTATACAAAACAAAATTTTTTGTATGTAAAGGTGTACATATACCTTAAATATTTCAGCAAATAATCTGTCAATATGTTTCACATGAACACTGATTTTCGTCCCAATGTTTAACATCTTTCTTGGTTTATCAATTTTTAAACGTATATGATATATAACGTTTTATGCTGACATTTTTTATATACTACCACTCTTGTATACATTCTACTAACTTAAATTAATTTTTTATGTCTTTCTTTGTTCATGGTCCTTAGTATGACTATTCAGTGCATACTATACTTTTACGTTCACAGAATGTTATGCTACCTGACGGTGCCGATTAGGCGAAAGTACTACTTTCCACTTAATTTTCATCATGATGTTTACTTATTGAGTGTTTCACAATAAATGACAGTCAAATGAAGGTTCTTTGTTTAATGATTTATCTATTTATAATAAATTGTCGGTACAACATGGTCTCCAAATTCCAGTATATTTGTCAAATACTCCAAGTTAAGTTGAGTTTGAGAATAGCCCTCGTTAGCGACAGCCATCCTGAGCCCGGCTCGGGCCACCTTAGCATAGTCGACCCTTGGTCGTTTGCTTTGTTTGTCTTCCGGAATTCAGGAGAATTTGGTACGCTTTGCTGCTGCTGAAGCTGAAGTAGATGGAGAACCCCCAAAGAGGAGTTTGGAGCATCTAACTTTGCTGCAGCAGTGTCAGGACAGAGTTCCCAAGGGACCCTTCGCACATCCCTCCACCGTAAGCTTCGCCGCTCTTCTACGTTTCTTTTCAGATTCTAAGCGCCCTTCTTGTTAAGCTTCAGGGTGCCCAACTTCTCGGCTAGAGCCGCCATCAAAGCTTTTACACTTTTGCCCTGTTTTGGTTCCTTTTGTGAGGTCCCAGACATGGTAATCATATTTTACTTCTCCCTCAGAGTCCCCCGTTAGGGAGCTCTCTGGATTCTCTTTACTGAGCCCCTGCAATGTGACTTGACCAGTTTCCAGATTTCTCACCATGCTTTTCTAGAGTCCCCCGCGAGGGAGCTTTGTTTGTTTTTAATTCGTGGGTTTGTTGCGTTTCTCATTAAATGATTCAATTACGTTTTCATGTGCGTTTGCTTCTCCATGAAATACAATATTATCATCCACGTATCATTATATAATTTTATTATTATTCTTTTTGCTCTTTCTCCTTAGAAACCCCTGAGTAAACATGTCTGTAATTAACTATTTGCTCTATTACAGTACCTATATTCTCTGATTCCATCAGTAACACTACGTCCATGAGCACATTTTCAAGTTCAACTACAACTTCCCAAAATTTTGTTCTTAGCTCTTCCACGTTCAAAGTATAAAATCTCGTCCTTTTTGTTGTCTGTTTCGTTTTCCTTTGGATTCATCCGGCTTATCTTGTTCGGGACATTTGAGCAAGATATAATTTTTACTAAGAATGGGAAGCTGGCTCATTGTCTAAACTCCAAACTTGGAGGACAGAAATTTTAATATGTTTTCTCCGATAAGTTGTAAGTACAATAAAGTCTGATTGGATAGGTTTTCCGTCAAAGAAACTTATCATTTAAAGATAATAGGTTAACAAACTATTACAGTATTTATAAAGATACAGACTAGACTTCTGACCTTGCATAGGTCATCTTCAGGTCAAGATAAGGTACACACAGACGTTTGAAGACAAATCGTAAAGATAGAACTTCATCATGTCATAATGGCAAAGTTAAAAGTAATACTTTGGATTAAAATACTGAAATTGGTACAATTAACATTTTCATTAAAACGTCATCTTATAACATGGGGTTGATTTTAAATGAAGATTCAAGATGTAGTTTTGTTTGAATTATGTGAACAACTTATATTTGATGAAGGATAGATAGAACACAGAAAAATTATCTCCGGCACCGGGACTCGAACCCGGGTTTTCAGCTCTACGTGCAGACGCCTTATCCACCAAGCCACACCGGATTCCAGTTCCGATGTCGGATCGAATCCTCTCGGTTTAATTCTATCTCTGGTTTCCCTTTGGTGGTCTATCCTCACGTACTGTGTCACAGAACATGTGACAGTGGCACAATGTCGAACGCACTATGTACAGAGGTGCACTCATTACGAGTGACTAAATGACCGGGATCCGACGGGATGAGCGGCGTCTTAAATCACGAAGTGATTACTTACGCATATCATATTATTATGATGTACCGAAATACATATGTTAATTCCGTGCAGGATTTCTGCGTTACCTTACGATTAAGGATAAACAGAACAAAATTCTCTCCGGCACCGGCATATATATATATATATATATATATATATATATATATATATATATATATTTCACTGTGGTTATTTTTCTTTCATTTCTTAAACTTATTTTATTTTTATTATTTTTTTTAAATTTGGTGTGAAGTTAGATTAGTTTGTTGTAATTGTGATAATTAAAGATAACAGTATTAATAATTATTATTTTTGTTTTACTATTTTATTATTAGTAGTATTCTTTTTGTTTTCTTTGAAAATTCAAACTGTGCATAGTTACAGCACGAATGGCCGTACAGGCTCGTGCGAAGGATCTTGTATACATGTGTGTATAATTGTGTATCAACAAATGCACTTCATTCATTCATTCATTCGTTCATTCATTCATTCATTCATTCATTCATTCATTCATTCATTCATTCATTCATTCATTCATTCATTCATTCATTCATTCATTCATTCATTCATTCATTCATTCATTCATTCATTCATTCATTCATTCATTCAATAAATTGGATACTTTAAAGTAGAAGGGTGCAAAATGCCAAAATGAAACATTGGAGAGAAGATAAAAAAAATGTAGCTATAAGAATAATTGTACACATATTTGTCATGTTTTTTTTTACTGATAGTACAGTGTTTACTCATTAATAATAGTGGCATATAAAGACATTATTTCTCCATATTTAATTATATAACACAGATTGTGAAAAGGGTTAAGTAATGGGGACAGTTGCAGTAGAATGGTGCATAGCCCAATACCTATTTTTTCCTATTCTGGAGCAATTTTTACTCACAGATCTGCCTGTAGAACTGCCTATGCTCCTCATTTGGAAGATAGGGAGTCATTGCTAGTAGATCCCCCTTCTTTTCTTCAGTAATTTCCTTATTTAATGCTTTAACTTGAAACAATGCTGACTGCACATCTTTTATGTTCCCCCCCCCCTTTTTAAGCACTTTAATGGTATGCACTGCTTCATTATCATGGGACTATTTCACAGAAACACTACTTGCTTTACTAACATCATACTGAATGCAACATGCCTTAGAAATATTCAAGTTCTTGATGGAAATTAGTTGATCAGCAACATCTTGTATATTAAAGAAATATGACTAGCATTGAAACGGTTTGAAATGGTTTTACAACTTTAGAGTCTTGTACGATTTTAAGCAGGTCACTAGGAATGAAGGCTTTTGTCACTTTCTCTCATTTTTCAATCAAAGCGAAATCAGAATCGCTGAGAAGGAAACGTTGTTCTATGTGCTCAGATAAACCAATGGCAACTAAAAATAGACACATGAAAACCATTACACGATATTTGTTTTCGGCTGCACAGTTATCAGATTCTTCTTGTTTGTTATTTCCATATTCATCAGTTTTAGTACACACGGGGCATCTCATTGGCACCTCTACTCGTGATGCTTTCATCCCACATACACATATAAGACTGCATTGTATCCCATACACAAACCCCAAAGTTATAACGTGAAAGCTGACATCTGTAAAACATTTCGCTGTGTGTAAGTTTGGGCACAAACATGACCTGTTGAAGATCCATTGCAAGGGAACAAGCATTACTATCAGGTAACTGTGAAAGATTGGTGTCAGTCATCATAATATTTTTTGCACACTCTGCCCTTCTATTATGCAGGTCAAGAGGGCGCTTACCGTCTGAAACTGCATGGTACTGGCAACGGAACATCTAAATATGTCGCTTAAGAAACACAAGTGGATGTAGCCTCTTTCATACATCATCCTTCTAGGCACATTGCACTTTTCTGCATAATAATTTCGTTTTCTATGATTTTGGCACTTTGCACCTTTTTACTTTAAAGAATCCAATTGTGCACTGCCAACTCCGAAGATTCTAGTGAATAGGCAATTGAAATAGTAATTGAATATATGTGAGAATCTGTAGGACTTTAAAATTTAAATGTTACCGTACGTATGATGTATTATACGGAGTATTCCTAGTACTTACTATTGCCGAGAAGGGTTGTGGATCGTAGTATTGCTGTCTGTTAACTATTGAATAGGAGTTTTACATAAAGATGAGCGTGCTGTTGTAGGGGAGGGGGCATTGGTCACTGGACTAACATTTTTAGCAGATAAATGTTTTTTCATGGATAATCGGTATAGTAGATTTTGATAATATTCGAAATTTCATTAAATAATGGTATATTTTGGTTGTAATATTTCGCTATATAATATTCCTCTGCTGTGTTAATTATACAGTTTTTGACTATTTTTAGAGTTTGTAAAGTATTATTAATACAGTCAACTCCGGTTATAGTGAACCTCTGCGGACCAGCATATTTCGTTCACTATATCAGAGGTTCACTAAAACCGAAGTGTGTGTCTTTGTACTAATGACGTTGCTATACATACAGTATTAATGCCCGTTTGGGACACACCACGTTCAATATCAATACTAATGTTCGCTTTATCTTCCAACTAAACCAGGGCTGGGCACCGGGAGCGAATCCAGTCTCACTGCATCAACGCTGCGCAGTGTTCGGCGGGGAAGAAAAGGGTTGAAGAGAAGTCATATGGCTCCCCGTGAGAGAGTAGAATCCGCTCTTGGTGCCCAGCCCTGAACTAAACACTTTACGTTTCGACATCCTGATGTTCACAGTTCGAAACGTGAATCTAATCTGTCCATGTAGACTGAGCGATTTCGCACCTCTTCCCATTAGAGGTATGCTACTGTGTACTCGACCTTGGAATTTTCCCGGGTTCACTTTCACAAAGATGCGGCAGGAAAGGTTGAGGACCATTATACTATAATAATTATTATTTGGATTATTTGGTGCAGCTTCAACAAGAAATTGAATTGTTTATACTGTATGTATATATATATATATATATATATATATATATATATGTGTGTGTGTGTGTGTGTGTGTGTGTGTGTGTGTGTGTGTGTGTGTGTGTGTGTGTGTGACACTGTGCGTGTCTGTTTTTCATATCTCCCTTTTATTTTATTTGTATTATTTTTGTGAAGTTTGGTATAAAGTTAGATTAGTTATAATAGTGGTAATCAATGATAACAGTAGTAATAATAATAACTGTTGTTTCACTATTTTATTATTAGTAGGCATTATTTTCGTTTTGAAGATTCAAACTGTGCATAGTTACAGCACGAATGGCCGTATGAGCTCGTGCGAAGGATCTTGTGTACATGAGTTTGTATAATTTATTATGCATCAATAAATGCACTTATCTATCTATCTATCTATCTATAATCCTTCTTGTAGACCTGTTTACCCATTAGTCATTAATCTACTCTCTTTTACAAAAAGGAAACACTTTTTCTTCCTATTCTTCTAATAACCTCTTTTAATGGAGTCAGAACTATAGTACAATCCTTCCTTTATCCCTCACTGAGTACAGTATTCTCTTTAAGATGTTTAAAGTTGTCCAGGAAGCTGAACAAATCCTTTGTCTTTCAATGCACTTAAGGAGTAGAAGTTTGAGATTTTGTTCTGAACATATTCTTGGAAGTTTGTGAGAAAGGGTTTCCTAAATTACCATTTTGGCCATTTTGAAATTACATTTTCTTGGGGACGTTCTAGTTTTCGGTTCACTATAAACGGAAATATGATTGTAATTTTTAATGTATGCGGGTCGGGACCAACGATTTAGGTTCATTATAGCAGAAGCTTCACTGTAACAGAGTTCACTATATTCAGAGCTGACTGTATTATTTAAGTTCAAGTCCGGTTTCTTTAATGTTAACTGCAAATTTAGACTTGTTTCCAATATTGTGGAAATCTGGTGTGTGTTCTTTATATCTTGTGGGACTAGGGTGTTACGAGAATTTTCCTCATATTGATCTTCAGTACATATAATGCCTCACTCCACAAGGCATTAAAAGGCAGTCCTTCATACTGGTGGCACTCGCCCATGATACTTTGTCGTTCTCAGACTGTTGTTATGAGAGAGTGTGACTGCCAGTGTTGCCAACACATAAGTTGTATCCCCGTCAGTGTAACAATTGGAAATCAGTCAGAATCCGTCAAAATTAAAATAATAATAATAATAATAATAATAATAATAATAATAATAATAAGAATAAGAATAATAATAATAATAATACCCAATATATAAAGCAAATTTTAACACAACTTACTTACAAATCCTGATTAAAATAATAATTCTTCAAGATCTAACTTGATTACGGGGAAATCTGAAACCGGAGATTCTTACGGATCTCACAGGGCTGTTCAAATAAAAAGTAAAATCTCTAAAAAAAAATTGAACAATTAAAAGTGACAGCAACTAAACATGTCAAAAGACGATGTAAATAGTAATTTCCGTCAGAAAATCCGTCACTCGTCAAAGTCATCTTTTTCCCGTCCGCTACGTTGAAATTCCGTCACTTTTGACTGAATTTCCGTCCTGTTGGCAACACTGGTGATTGCGTTACTGGTCACCCTCCCACGTCCTGATAGCACTGTCGCCTCGTTCCGAGTCGAAGGGTACGCACAAGGCCAAGCCTGGCTGGTCGCTGGGTAGAAAGTCTGTGACCAAAACGAAGCTGGTATCTGCCAGTCAGTGTAGCTGAACTGCCTGCTTTTCAAAATTTGTCTTAAAAACAATAGCAATTTGTAAAAGTTTCGGGAAGAACTGTATTGGTCTCCAGGATCTCTTGAGTGTATCATAAATATGTTCGTACTTCCAGTGCGGAAATAACCACGTAAATAATTCCCACCCTTCTGGAAAAGTTTTCTGTCATAATGAAACCCTTTCATTATATCCTGTATAGTTCATTATAATGCAAGTAGAACATTGATAAAAGGATATGTATAACCAAAAGTTCAGTACCGATAATTACCTAAAGCTTCTGAAATCGTCACTTACTGTAAAACATTAATTTTTCATTTAGAAATTTACTTATTACTGATATTCATTTCACACCACCTCATTCTAGTGCAGCGTTGTCAGACACAGCCTAAACGGAGCGGAGCGCTCCACTGTAACTCGTTGCGTGCTCCGGTGCTTCCACAGACATAAGTTCACGCTCCGACTGGACATCTCTAGCACCACAACCGGTTTCGGAGCTTACAACTCTGACATTACTGTTCTAGTGCAAAGAACAAGAAAGCATGGGATTATCTCTGACCCCAAGAGCTTTTATGGTATATGAAGGGGCTACTGTTATCTTTGTTGGTATCCATTTAAAGTCTTGCTTAATTTCACAATAAGATATAGGTTTTGGTTGTCGGGATGAGCCTAATTCCAAACATTGTATATATTTGAAATTAATCTTTTACAACCCATTATACCCGTCGAAATAAATAGCAGTAGGCGTTTAGCAAGTGGAGTAGTGTGTACGGACTCTCAGGACGCATGCGCAAAAAAAAAAAAAAAAAAAAAAAAAAAAAAAAAAAAAAAAAAAAAAAAAAGAGGCATTCAGGTCGCTGGTAGTTGGAAGAAATGTAGGGTTCCATTCTACCAGCTACCAGCAAGCTAACAGGCTAGGTACCAATCGACCGAACAGTCTTCGTCTTGCGCGTCTACATTGCGTAACGTAATGGTTTGTGGTGCCCTGTTTTCTAAATATATTAAATCAAAATTATGTCTGTTTTATAATTGTGATATCCAAAAATTGTTCTGATTTTTCTTTTCCAATTTCTTTTGTGAATTTCAAGTTAGTGTTGATTATTGAATGATTCTGTTAGTTGTTCGTCTGTTTCTTTGTTTTTGTATATGATTAATGTGTCATCAACATATCTATTGTAGAGTTCTGTTACGAATTATTTTGTATTATGTTATCAAAGCATTTTCCCCCTATTTCTTGAGTGAATGTCTGGTTATAACCCAGATAGTGTGTTGACCATTACTAATCTTGTATTGTATCGTTAATTTTGTTTACTGACTGTGGGGATCAATTTACTGTTTGTTGAATCTTGGTTTTTACATGGCTCATTTTAATAGTCAGTTTTCTATTGTCGTTGCTATTTCTTCTATTGGAATATTGATATTCTGATTTTCTATATCTAGAGGCATCGTTTTGTAGTGTTAATTAATTTGCATTTTAGGTTATATATTAACTAATTAGTTTTTTATTATATATTTAACTTTCTTAACTTGTTTATTTAACGACGCTGTGTCATCTACGAAGTCATTTAGCGTCGATGGAATTGGTGATGGCGAGATGAGGTCGAGAATTCACCATAGATTAACTGACATTTGTCTTACGGTTGGGGAAAACCTCTGAAGAAACAAACCACTAATCAGTCCAAGCGGGAATCGAAGCCGCGCCCAAGCGCAACTCCTGATTGGCAGGCAAGCGCCATAGCTGACTGAGCTACGCCGGTGGCTGTGTATGTTTATTTATGATTTGGTATTTGTTTTTTCAAATGTTTTTGAAGCAATTTATTTATATTTATAATTGGTACGATGATGTTTACTATTGATCCAATAGATAAAGATTTCTTTTGTGGTTTTGATTCTGCTTTCAATATCGGAATGCTGACATTTCGTTTTTTAGATGTTTATAAGTTGTTTTTGTGGTATGAAATTGGGCGCGGATTCAACAATTCTTTCATTTCCCTTTTATAATGTTTCTGTGGGATTGGTTTTTATGTATTTGTTTAAGAAACTATCATCTTATTGAAATATTATTCTTTATTCATAATAATTCTTGCATTACTTTCACATGTATTAAATCATTTTATTGTACCGTAATTAATTAATCTCCCTTGGTTCTTTTCTCTTTCTGGACTTACTCCGTGTTCGACTTATATAGGATTGCCATATACCGTATTTTATGTCAGTCATCACACAAGGAGTGCACTCAATCGAGTGACTTAGCGGCCGGGACACCTACAGTATATGCACTGTTAGGTAAGCACCCTGGGGCTAGCGTCTTTTACCCCTTGGAAAACGCAGTGCACCGTGGTGCACTCGTAGCTGTTAGCGGGTATGCTATCTCTTCCTGCTGCACGACGGTGCACACGGGACGGCACCGCGTACCCTTTGCACATTTCAGCGAGTGCTGACGATACTGCTCTATATAGAGAGAATTCTGTAGGACCGAAAATTTAATCTCTTCATAGGTAATTAAGATTATTGCATTGTATTTCAGCGTTCTTAAACTCTTATGGTTATTTGAAAGTCATATTGAGATTCTGGTTTCAGATAAATTGGAATTTATAATGAATATAGTTAGTACATGATTTCAGTCTGCAACTTATCAAATTGTATTAGGCCTAGTACAGAATTATTTTCTGTCAGATCACATTACAAAGTTATATTTCCACAAATATTTTCAACTTACATAAAGTCATCTTCAGATGGTGAACACAATAAAAAAGAAATTGAACACAGGTGATATACAGTAGGTAAACATTTGTGTGCATTATAAAAATTAAACATGTATAAAATCATTATAAAATATGTGAACACTAATGTGGTTCTAAGTCATATTAACATGCAATGAATAACATTTGTAATAAGTTAAAATAATCTTGTACTATTGTAACAACACTTTAATTGATTCTTTAGATGTTGTGTAACTAGTCTGCCAATTGTATACATATATTTGAAGTCATTAAAAGTTTAAAATACTTTTAGGTACACATTTCTCGTGGAATAACTTACAGCACAGTGAACATTGCAGGCTTCAATTTTCAATTCTAATATTACGAACACAAACACAACACATGCCTTGTTTGAAAGATGGCATTTCAGTTACATCAGTACCCTTACCCACTTTAGTAATTCGTCCCTTCTTTTTCTTAGGCATCTGTTTCGTGTTTAGAGTTTTTCTTCTCTCATTCTCTTCCTTTGTTCTTTCTTCTCTTGTTCTACCTGCTTTTTTGTGTTCTTTATCTGCCTGATTTTTTTTTTAATTTTGCAGTTTTGACTAGCGTTGTTTTTCTCGTTTTCCCTTTCTTTTCGGGGATTCTGGCCAATACAAAATATAACTCAGTTCCATATATCCTGTCCCTTCACTGTTCTGTTTGTGTTTCTGTGCCCATAGATTCTGGAAACACCCGTTTTGTTGATAAGTTAGAGTTGATTCTCTCTTCAGTTCCTAAAATTGGTGTGATTGTATATTGTGATTATCTAGCTGCCCCTGAGGATCCTGGATAACACGATTTTTTTTGGACACAATTCAATTATTTTTAAGATACATTTGTTTTCCTTGTTCTTCACTAGTCGTCTCGTTTTCTTCCTGGGGTAGAGTACCAGCTGTTAGTTCATGATGAAATGTAGGCCTATTTTCTTGTTCTTCCTAGGATTGAGCACCAGCTGTTGGTTCATTATCAAATGTAGGCCTATTTTCTTGTTCTTCACTAGTCTTCTCCTCTTCTTCCTAGGGTACAGCACCAGCTGTTGGTTCATTATCAAATGTAGGCCCATTTTCTTGTTCTTCACTAGTATTCTCCTCTTCTTCCTAGGGTAGAGCACCAGCTGTTGGTTCATTATCAAATATAGGCATATTTTTTTGGTCTTCATTAGTCGTCTCTTCTTCTTCTTCTTCTTCTTCTTCTTCTTCTTCTTCTTGGGGTACAGTACCAGCTGTTTGTTCATGATGAAATGTAAGCATATTTTCTTGTTCTTCACTAGTCTTCTCCTCTTCTTCCTAGGTTAGAGCACCAGCTCTTGGTCCATTATCAAATGTAGGCATATTTTCTTGTTCTTCACTAGTCTTCTCCTCTTCTTCCTAGGATTGAGCACCAGCTGCTGGTTCATTATCAAATGTAGGCATATTTTCTTGTTCTTCACTAGTCTTCTCCTCTTCTTCCTAGGTTAGAGCACCAGCTCTTGGTCCATTATCAAATGTAGGTCTGTTTTCTCGTTCTTCACTAGTCTTCTCCTCTTCTTCCTAGGTTAGAGCACCAGCTGTTTGTTCATTATCAAATGTAAGCCTATTTTCTAGTCTTCTCCTCCTCTTCCTAGGATAGAGCACCAGCTGTTAATTCATTATCAAATGTAGACCTATTTTCTTGTTCTTCCCTAGTCTTCTTCTCCTCCACTTCCTAGGGTAGAGCACCAGCTGTTAGTTCATTATCAAATGTAGGCCTATTTTTTTTTTTTTTTTTTTTTTTTTTGTTCTTCACTAGTCGTCTCGTATTTCCTTGTTCTTTACTTGTAGTCTCCTCTTCTTCCTTGGGGTTCAGTACCAGCGGTTTGTTCATTATCAAATGTAGGTCTGTCTATCGTTTCATAGTATGAAATAATTGGCTCAATTATAGAATGAACACAGTCCTCTGTCTTTTCATTATTTTTGGGGTGCACACCTTTATGAAATACTTCGTTTCACATCCTGAAGAGATTATAAAATTCATTACTGTGATCTATTTCAGTCTCATTCTTAATGTCTTTGAACTTTTATATTAATTCTTCACCCACCAGTAATTTTAAATGTTCATAATCTAATTTTGAAAATAGTTCACTGTATGATTGAGCTGACGTCTCATTTATTTCTTTGCTGCCAAGACATTTTGAGTAATCAATGCAATCAGGATTCCAAGGAAATAGCCCACATGCTCTGAGACCACCTTAGCGTTTTAGCTTTAACGTAGTTCTCTAGTGAAAATAAATCGGGGGAGATTTTAATTTCAAGTTTTATCTGTTTTTGGTATAGCTATATCGATTAGATCTGATTTCAGTTCATGCTAAGAAACGCATTACTTTTATCAATATATTCTGATTTATGCATGAGCACTACAGCATCGTTTTTGTCAGCTTTAATATTAGTAATATTGTTATCAGCTAATTTCCGTTTAAGATTCACTAAGTTTTTGTAACTAGTTTTACCTAGTTTAAGGTTTTCTTTAGTTTTGGGATCTACAATATAATCTTCTATGATTTTCGCTGCGCTGTAGCTGAGATATTCTTTATTTTCATGGTTGCTTTGTGAGATCACGTGTTGTGTTTCTATTGCTAAGGTGTCTATTAAATTATGTATATTAGTGTGGGGAAAGTTATACTTGTATCCATTTTGTAAGATTTCAGTTTCTTGGTTTGTCAGCTGGAGATTCTATCATCATGAGTTGAGGGCTTGTTATTGATTTTATGTTGCTGAGGCTGGCCCTTTACCAGTATATCTAGTTTCTTTCGTAGTGTGTTGTATTTAGCTGTCATGCTCTTAATAGTCCTATCATTACAGTTATTGTGCGCTGTATTCCATGATTGGTCTAATTGGTCTGCAAGCTGAAGGTGGATTTCGTAAAGCTTTCTATTAAGGAAGTCCTTCTCATATAGGAACTTGATTTCATTTCGAATGCGTATTATTTGATAATGTTTGTTAGATATTTTTGCTGGATGTGAATAGGATTTATTTTTTGTAATTGCATATTTTGGGATAACTCGATGAGTTAAGCATTGCTTGTTGAACCAGATATTAGCATTTGCTTTGTGGATCTTTAGTTTTCTTAAAAAAATTATTAAACAGTTTTGCAAACATAGGCCAAACCCGTCGAAATTTCAAGATCCGATACAATGAACGTATAGCAGATTTTAAGTACAAACATAATAAATCGAAATTTGCCACGAGCTAACGATTATCAAAGATGCTCTCCAAATAGTACAAATAATTAATAATAATTGTTTAATCGATATCTCCGAAGAGCACTACATTTCTAAAACATTTAATCAAGGCAGTCGTATTCTTAACGAACAAATTAGTAACACTACAAATCCTTTATACAATATATTTAAATTATGTTTAATGTAAATGACACTGTCATGGAAGATTAATAAATGTCCCATTTAATGGGTATATGATGAAAACCAATAGAACGATGCAGGTTACCAATATTCAGTTTTCAAACTTTCTAATTTATATGTACTAAAATGTAAAATAATCATGGTTTGTTATGTAATATTTTGTGTACACGACGCAGAAGTATCACCAAATGTTGAGTCGAAATTGTTCAACTGTGGTCAAATGTTGTTCGATGGAACGATGGATTGGATAAATTGTTTTACAACGGTCATATAATTACTATCGTATGCTCAAAATCGTAACCTGAAAACAAATATTTGATGTTATACTAAATGAAGAATACGACTTTGACTTTAGGGTTGTTATATAATATATCAATACTTAAATATTGGTGGTCGCAGCTGAATGTAGATGTCTTTTCATGCGTTTGTATGCAACTAACCAGATGTTACGTATTACTAGCCGTTCCTACTTCCGCGTTCCTACATCCGATGGTAGAAGGGTGGGGGACAATTTTTTTTTATTAAATCACCGAGTGTATAACGGGTTATGATTATGAATCAGATTTTCGTTTATTACAGCACTATATTCTGAATATTGATTATTTATGCAGAATTCTTCGGCGCCGTTTATTAATTTGTCTGAACAAGATTTGAGGATTTTAAAAGTTTCTTTGCTGTGCCCTAGTTCATGATCAGTTTCTATCAAATGAGTAGCTTATTTTGATTTCTTATGGTTATTTTTAAAATCAAATATGTGTTGACCATATATTTGTTTTTACATGTTGCACATTCTATACTATAAATACAATTATTTTGTAATTTATTATGTTTATGGAAGCTGTATTTAAATTGTTTTTGAGCTTGATATTGCATTTCTGCGCTATTGTAACGTTTCCGTTATTAAAAAATGCTTAATTTGTTGGAAATATATTTGTTGTATGTTTTTTTTTCTTTTATAGCGGTGAGGGTTGTAAACTTTTTTTGTTTGCTTAATTTTTTTTTAATAAATTAATTTGTTTATCACTTGAGTATTATATCCATTTCCCTTGGCTATTTCTAATATTTTGTTCTATTCTTTCTTGTATTTCTTCCTACTTAATGGTATATACCAGTGGTCGTTAGCAGTCGCTGAAATGGGTAGAGTGCATAGAGGGTAAGGAACTCTGCTCCGTCGTGCACAAGGGATAGAGAGACAGCATACCCGCCAGCAGCGACGATTGCACGCTAGGGCAGTGTCTTGTCCGCGGGTAAGAGACGCTAGCCCGAGCTAGTATATGATGACCGCTGGTATATACAATAAACTGTCTATTATAAAATTCAACACACTGAGTTTGTGCTTTGTAGGGTGTGTTGAATGTGTTGGGATGCAATGATTTGTGTGGCCCGGTTTTCTGTAAATGTTGCATGTAAATTTTGTCTTTTGTTTTTTCAACGTAATGTCTAAGAAATTTAAGGATTTGTTCTTTTCATTTTCTTGAGTGAACTTTAAACTGTTATGTAAACTATTGAAAGACTTCAATATAGGCCTATGTTCATCTGTTTTAGTATTGTGTATATAATCGAAGTGTCGTCTACATACCTTCTATAGAGTCTTATGATGTTGTGATTCTGTATTATGTTTTCTATTTTTTCTTCTTCTAGATGTTGTAGAAAAATATCTGCGAGTAATCCTGATAATGGGTTTCCTATTGCCAGTCCTTTATTTTGTTTATAAATCTTTTCACAGAAATAAAAATAATTCTGTTTTATTACTGTTTTTACAAATGTCATGATTTGTTCAAATTTGGTTTTTTGTATGTTAATATTCTCCAAATTATTTTGAATAATTTATGAAGTTTCATCAATAGCTATGTTAGTATACAAATTTTCAATGTCTAAAGATATCATTCGGGTGTTGTGGTTGAACTGTATTTCTTCTAAATCGTTAACTGTTTTGTATTAATTATGGTATACTCGTATTTATTTTCAAGTTTTTTAATAATTGCTTTATGAATTTCTGTAAGAATTTTCATAATTTATAATTGGGTGCGTTAATGCCATTGGCGATAGGTCTCATTGTTATCGGATTTTTGTGTGTTTTTGGTAAGGTTCTAAGCATAAGAATTTTTGGATTTTGATTAATGTATTTGTATATAAGCTTACTATTAGCTGGAATAACCTGTGTGGAATTTTTAGTGCTGTACTAATTTCTTTTTGATATGTTTCTGTTGGATCGATTTTTATTGCAATTATTTCATTTTTGTTTAGAAATTCTATGGTTTCGTTGATGTATTGATCTTTTTCCATTAGTACTACTGCACTATTTTTATCGGCTTTTGTGTGTACTGAATTGTTACGGAGTAATTTTTGTTGTAATTTCTTTAATTTATTCTTTGTTTTGTTTGCCTTTTTGAATTGTTTTATTGTCTTGGCATTATTCTTATAATCTTTCATTATTTTGGCCGCTTGATATCTGAGATATTCTTTATTGACATATGTACTATTTTGTATTATAGCTTCTGTTTCAATAATTATGTTATCTAAAGTGTTACGAAGGTTATCTTGAGGGAAATAATGTTTATAACCTAAATTTAAATATCTCTCTTTCTTCGTTTGTGAACTGGGTATCTGTTAGATGAATTGTTCTATCCTGTGTTGTTGGTATTGAAAATTTTCTTTGTTTGTACTGTATTTCTTTTTTTTTTTGTTTTTTGTTTTTTTTTGTTTTGATGATTAAGTCAAGTTTTTTATTGAGGGTGTTGTATTTTATTTCCATTAGACCTCTTATTTTGTCATTAATCATTGTCGTGTAATACCCATGTTTTTCCTATCAGGTTGGATATTCTTAAGTGCAACTCATGAAGTTGTTGATTTCTGTTGTCTTTCTTTTGTGTAGAAATTTGATTTCATTCTTAATCCAATATATTTCAGCGGTAGTTTTTGTTCTAAGGCTGATTTAGTTTTGGATTTGATTTTGAGTTGAGCATATTTTGGTATTATTTTGTTTTCCAAACATTTCCGATTGAACCAGATGTTCGTGATAGTATTGTGTATTTTGATTTTAGAATTTAGATATTGTTTTAAAATTGTTGTGTGACTCACAGTTAGTAATTTACAATTCGTTTTTAATAATCAGATAAGCCGATATTATTGTTAAATATGATAATTTAATATTGTTTCACCTGATGTCCCTTGGAGGGTGAAAACATTCATACAAATGTAAACATACAAAACCATGATATGTAACTTGGTTTTGTTTAATGTGTTAAGTCATAAAGATTGAGAAAAAGCTTTAATATATTGTTATATTGTTATATATTGAATACCTGCCAGGTTGATTAAGAACACCAATGTTCTGTTCTACCATTAGACATTTATATTTTGACAAACCAGTTTCGAATTCTTTTTCGCTGAAGCAGCTGCTTGCTGAAGTGACAGCTTCAATATAGGCATCCAACAAGGAAAACTCAGTGCGCAGAAACCAGCGGGCGAACTGTCTCGCGCAGATGACGTATGCTCCCGTTCCCAACATGCTCTCACGCCTACTGCAGGGGGTAAGAGGGGTATAGCATGCGCGCATCGAGGAGTCCGAGCTGAGTTTTCCTCGTAGGATACCTATAGTCCGAATCGCAATATCTAGATGTCTTTTCAGAAAAGCCTTATACCAACCTATACCTGGAATATTGTCTATGAATGGGTTTGACAGGTTGTTCAATTAGAGAAATTCTTTGACAATTGCAATTACATCTACTTACGACGAGGGAATCCTTTTCTACAACTATCAATGATCCATTTTTTGAGACTGATTTCCTCCTCATCAGCCAAAATTGTGTTTGGGTCAGAGCTACTTTTAACAAAATCTTGCTTTAAATGAAAGTGAATTGTTGCCCGATGAACGTTATGTTTCTTCGCTGCTGCATTTTTCGGAAGTCCACTTTTGACATCATTAATAGCAGCTTCTAATTCCTCAGATGTGTATCTTTTCTTCTTTGACGACATTTCTGACGCCCTGTGCATGGGAAAACATTATCTATAACATCTAAATACTACCAACAACTATTACACTTGTTCGTTTGAACATTGCAGTTTATTGGCACCCCTGCCAAGAACTTTGTGTCAGAAGTAAGTCGAAAATATACCTAATTGGAAATTACATTAGAGGGCGATTTAGAATCTGTATTTACGTCACTAATACACAATAGTATTGATGTTGCCAATAATTATAAAATGTGGAAAAAAAATTATACAGATGTTGGCACCTAAATTATTTTAAGTAAAATTAGGTTATGAGATTTAATTAATTTAATTATATAACCAGCAGAACATATAGATCAAGTATAACTATATTTTAAATATGTACAGTAATATAAAACATAGGCAAGTACATATACATCTTGATTACACACTTTTAACATTGTATCACTTGGAAATATGTATGATAAGACTTTCTTGTGTTAAATTCTAACTTACCTTGTTTACATGTTTCGGCCTATTTATGGGTTATCCTCAGAATTGGTCGTTGTTGGTCTTGGCGCCTCTTGTTCTGTTTTCTGTGTGTTTTGAAATTGTTTTTTGTGTTGAGAATTTGTGAGGATGACCCATAAATAGGTCGAATCATGTAAACAAGGTACGTTAGAATTTAACACAAGAAAGTCTTATCATACATATTCCGAAATAGGCAAGTACTTAGAGAATATATCACTTCCGTGTTCTTATTTTTTTCTTTATAATTCAACACTAGATATGCAGTTCAGAACATTCACACACAGCATAGAGACTCGGAGAAAAATGAAGGGAAAACATTCACACAACAATGTGACCAACGTTATAAACTATGTTTTTCGTAAGTAGATTTGTCTTTGGGGGAAAAATTAAACTATTATTATTATTATTATTATTATTATTATTATTATTATTGTTATTATTGTTATTATTGTTATTATTATTATTGTTATTATTGTTATTATTATTATTATTATTATTATTATTATTATTATTATTATTATTATTATTATTATTATTATTATTATTAATGTTCAACACCTGTCAAGAACTATCACACTGCCAACAATTGTACCATATACCCTACATAGTCGTTAGTTGACCTTACAGTTCTGAATACTTCTTCGTATTCTTCGATTATTTGTTACGTATGTTGTTTGAGTTTGTTGTTAATGACTGTAGTTAGCATGTTATACCCTGTGCACAATAGTGATGCGTATCTATAGTTTTGGTATTGTAGTTTATCTTCGTTCTTGTGAACTGATATTGTAACATCGATCTTCCATTCGGTTCGACATTTTAGTTCCTTCCATACATGTACAGTTCTTATAATTATTAGAGGTTTTCCTTCTTTATTTATACAGTTCTACATATTTTTTCGCCTATTCCTGGGGATCTGTTTTAAGCGTAACTTAGATTGTAATTTTAAAATCATTTTGATTTCCGATAAGCCGTAACCGTGATATATAATATTATATTTTAAAAAATACCGTATATGCTTATCTAATACAGTTGTAATAATTACACAAATGCTATTGTTACATTTTTGGTGATGAACGTTTTCGATTCAAAAGTGTAATCTTCAGATCAGTTTGTATAATTATTCTACTGAATGCACTTACAATAGGTTGACAAACAAATGTGCATACAAGATATCAGGTATAAACCAATTGCTTTGTGGGAACAATTTACATGTGTATACGTCCATTAATAAAATAAATTAGACATATGAAATCATTCTAAGTTAAAACCTAGAATATCGTATAAAATGTATGTGGTTAATATTATATTGAAAACGAGTCATAAAATCTTACTTTTGAGATAATCAATAAAAATGGTTTCCTTCTTCCAATAATGAACCAATCGCCATAAATACTTTCTTACTTTGTTTATGAATAGTGAAGTATAAAACATCATGTTAGACATCTGACATCTTAAATACTTTTGTTTAAAATTGTTTAACCGAACCATGACATCCCCTTTCTGCAATGAGTTATTAGATATGAAAGAAAATAATAATAATTTACAATTTTGTGAAAATGTAATATTTGAAAACAAACTAAATGGTATTAATTACAATGTTTTATATGTAAGTACTACATTACTTCCACCATTTTTATATATATATATATATATTTTTTTTTTTCATTTTAACCATTATTCCCACTATAGAAATGTACCAATACATGATTTTATATTAAAATTATAAATTAAAAATCTAATTCTAAAAGAATACAGTGGAATCTCTTAAGTTCGACAGAAATCAAGTTCGACTTCCTATAATTCGACTGTTTACGTAGGAGAATTAGACACGCCCCTATACGGACACTAAGGGCCGTATTCATAGACATTTGTAGCACGGGTTTCCGGTGGATCAGCGTTTTTCGTATTCAAAAACCAGTGTTAGCGATAGGATATGATTTGAATTCTGTACAAGTAACCAGTGGATAGCCGGGGCTAGCTTAGTACTCTCGTAGCGCGTGCTGCGAAATGTCTATGAATAGCATCCTAAGATATGGGTTTGCCATTTGAATGGAAATTGGTCCTGTGTCTTGTAGTGATACTTTTGTTAAAGGAAAACAATTTTTTATTGATTAGAACATCCATATTGATCACTGATTTTAAACTAATGAACTCTTATTTTTCTATTTGAGAATTGTGCCGTTTCTAAGACGGAACTGTCGAAACCCACTGTGGTACTAGAAGCGCATACACAAGTCTCGGGGCGGGCAGGAAATGCAAATACTGTACTGTATTCCTTAATGGATAATCGATAAGAATTTATATTCATTTCACCTGCCACACCCACTACCCTTATTGGTCAGAACTTTCAATTGTGTTCTGTCGAACTTACTGCACTTAGAAATGACATATAGGAGAGCACAAGAATATACAAACATATTAAAAATAAAATATTACTACACAAAATCACTTATTCAGCTTTTACAGAGTGTAGTGTTAGATGTTCGAAGTCACGTCCTCTGCATATTTCTTGTCACAAGGTGGCCAGTTCGGTATCTCTTCATAAAAGAAAGGTGTTCCAATGGGATATATTGCCTCACTTTCGAGATGTCTTAAACTTTTTTTTGGTATTAATGGGAATTTTCCCATTGTGTGCCTTTTGTGTAGGCAATATTATGTCTTCAGTGCCTGTATTTTTTCATACACAATGTCTTTGCTCATTGCACTACCAATGAACACATTGGCATTCACACATTCCGGGTCATCTTTAGAGTAAACAAATTCTGCTGGAGAAACATTTTCTTATCTTTTCCTTTCTTCCCCAATGTGTGTATTGAGCAGGAAGTTCTCTTGTATTACTTTGGCCACCAGCATTTGAAATTCAAAATATCATCCGTAGTAACTTACACTGGTAGACTTAAGGTATTGGATTGCTCTGGCACATATTCTGTCTGTCTTCCTTAGTTTGTGCTTCACTACACCAGAGTTGCGGCCATAGGGAAGAAATAAATGACCTCGTTGTGGAAAATAGTGAATAATTTTATTAAATCTCCCCATTTGGGTCAGTGCAAGCAAGCATCGAATTACTGTATGATTTTTTTCTTCTTCTTCACAGTTATCAGAGAAAATATACAATTATTGACGTGTTCCACTCCCTTCAATTTATTTTTCTTAACATTTCAGTGGTAGTTATTTTCATTGCGTTTACTTTTACCACTAATAAAATATAAAGCAGTTTTCTTCCCCTGGGTCACTTACTACTTACTGCTTATCTGCTATTTTCCTTATCAGCTGAAGGGCGTGTAACTTATTATGCGCGTGGCACTCACAATCAGTGCTGTCGCTGACTTTTCCCCTTTCTGCAATGACTGCGCTGCCTATGGTACTCTGCTTTGCGTTAAGAATGAGCAGATTGTTCAAATTTCTGTACGGAAATGTGTACACAGTTCTGAAGATAGCAATGACACTCTTATTTAGTTGTAAGTCATTCAATTTTGTGTTAATTATAATATCTATTCTCTCTTCAATTGGAATATTGGTATATGGATTGGTTGGTAATGTTTAAAGATAGTAATTTGGTTTCTTTTGGTCTTTAATTTTGATAAATTCGTTATGAGTTGATTATGGTATGATCACTGTCTGTAATTAAGTTTCTTTTCAGAAAACCCCATAAATATTGATTGACTTTATGGTTGGGTGCATTTCTACTATAGGCATCCGACAAGGAAAACTCAGTGCGCAGAAACCAGCGGGAGTGATAGTCTCGCACAAATGACATATGCTCCCGTTCCCTGCATGCTCTCACGCCTACTGGGGGGGGGGGGTAAGAGGGGTATTGCATGCGCGCCGCGAATAGTATGAGCTAAGTTTCCCTTGTAGGATACCTATAATTTACAATCGGTCTCATAGACATTTCAGTTTTACGAGTTTTCGGTGAAGTTTTCGAAATGGAAACACTGGGGTATTTTGTAATCACTTTATTACAGTTACTGGATGGAATTAAATCTGGGGAGTTCTTGATTGCTAATTTTATGTGTTTCTGATGTACTTCAGTGGGATCTGATTTCAGTTCTGTAACTTGGGTACTATTAAGAAAATTATTTATTTTTTTTCAGTATATTCAGATTTATGTATAAGTAAAATTTCATCATTTTTATCAGCTTTGGTATGAATTGTTATTATCCGCTAATTTGTGTTTAAGGCTCTCTAAGTTTCTATTATTGGTTTTTGCCTTGTTGAGATATTCTTTTGTTTTAGGATCAACAATATAGTCTTCTATAATTTTTGCTGTACTATAGCCGAGAAACTTTTTATTTTCATGGTTACCTTGTGTTATTACATGTTATGTTTCTATGGCCAGAGTATCTACTATTATTATGACTATTAGTAGCAGGAAAATTGAACTTATATCCCTTTCCTAAAATTTCTATTTCATTGTTGGTTAATTCGAAATTAGTCTTATTGACAATTCTATTATCTATTCTATTTTCATGGTTACTTTTTGTTATTACATGTTGTGTTTCTATGGCCAGAGTGTCTACTATATTATGGATATTAGTAGGGGGAAAATTGAACTTATATCCGTTTAAAAAATTTCTATTTCATTGTTGGTTAATTCGAAATTAGTCTCATTGACAATTATATTGTCTTTAATGGGAAGGTTTGATTTTAGTTTTTTTTTATCACCATTTACTAACGTATCAAGTTTTTTCCGTAATGTTGTATATTTATCTGCTATGACCTTGTTAGTTCTTTCATTGCAATTGTTGTATGCTATAATCCAAAATAGGCCTAATTCTTTTGCAAGCTGAAGATGTTTTTCATATAGATTTCTATTCTGGATTCCTTTTTTCTTTTGAAGGAATTTAATTTCATTTCGAATACGTAACACCTGATATTGCTGGTTGGATATTTTTGCTGCGTAAGAGTAACGTTTGTTTTTTATGTCGCGTATTTTGGAGTGACCCGGTTTAACAGACGTTTATTGAACCAATTATTAGCGTTGGTTTTTTGAATCTTTAGTTTTGTATTTCTTCTCTTTAAACCATCTTGGAACGCTTCGGACATAATGCACCAGAATGTTATCCTGCTGGAGTAGTATTGTTCCTTCGGGAAAAATTTCTCAGGCGAAGGAAGGAATAAGTTTTCCAGAATGTACTCATAAGTTTCCGCATTGAACCGCCATCGATGCGTTCTTTAACGCCAGACCCATCGTAAAAGTGAACCATCCCCAACACGATATGCTAAAGTGGGTCGATCATGCACGTCGGCGCACATAGCGCTGATCATGTCGAAGCCTATCCTCAACGATGGACATTGAAAGGACATGTGTAATCATTCGAGATGGTTGTTTCTTCGAAGAAAATTCGATTCGTCTAATCTAAATCTACTCCACTGGTTAAGATTCTTCCCTCAACACTTCTTTTTGCACATCTCTCCTGCTCCTAATACCACAGCTCTTCTGTTGATCAGCAGAAGAAGTTATATCCTGCTCTTAGTTCGTTGGCAGTCCTGTAGAACTGCGTTCTCCTCAGCTGAATAAATCCGCTGACTCCCAAGAATAGGGTGATTTTTTACCACTTCCGAATTCTGATAACGATGAGCCCACATCGCGGTTGTCCTGCCGGTAACATCGACCAAACGGCCGGGAGGCCTGGACACGCATCCAGCCCCAATCGGAGTTATAACTATCTGTCGCAGGTTACGCGGATTCGCCATTATGATTAGGAATTAGTGATGGCGGTAGTGTTGTAATGTAGACAATTATTTGTAAAGTGAAATAAGGTAAATGTTACACAGTAATAGTTAATACCTCAACCCTAAACTAAATATATAAATAACAAGATATAACAGGAAAGTCGATTTGCCCAAAAGTTGAGATAATTATCAAATTAAATGTAATGACGTTAAATAAACAAGCTTTGATGTAGCGATATTGTACGCTACTGAAAAGCATTGGAATATCTGAGTCTACCTAACATGGGTAGTTCTTAGATTTATTTAAATGCTTAGCAGTTTTTCATGCATTTAATTAGAGTCTACGAACGGGATATTCTGTTACTGTCATAGTTATTCTAGAGTCTTTTATATTAAACTTTGACCTGCTATTTAAGACCGTAAGATATGTCTTCTTTTCTTTGAAAAGGGTTGCTATATCCTCATTCCAAATCTGAGTCATTATTTTCTTCCTCGTCATAACTGCTTCCGTTGCAGCTTTTATTATAGCATTCTTTAAATCATTCCAGTGTTCACAGCTAAAGTCTTTTGTAGACTTATTCCTCTAAAGGTTTAATTTCTTTAAACTGTACCTACTTAAAACATTCAAGTAATTTACTATTTATTTTTTCTAAATTTTACCGTAACAAATCACTTTAATAATTTTAACTTCATCGTTAATATAAATTAATGTGAATGGACATCTTAATGTCGGTGGACTCGAGTATACATTGCTTCGAAAACTGGCTTCTTATTTAGTACAATGTAGGCTAGTCTATTTTACTATCCTGTCCTCCACTAGTCTAATAAATTTGCGTAACATTCATGCCGAAAAATATTGTGTTCGTTATTTTTAAGTCGGTAAGCACTCGAATTACAAAATTTTTATGCTTTCTTCAACTATTATATCTCCGTACTTTACTAAATTTGTGACCCAATTCTAGCATTGAAATAACCCCCAACAATTAATGTATTACTTTTATTTATTTTATCTCTTGCTTTTGTAGATTTTACCTAGGTATATTCATTTGGTGAAGAATCGGTAAGAACGGAGAAAAATTCTCTTCGGTACCGGGACTCGAACCCAGGTTTCTAGTTTTACGCGCTGACGCTTTATCCACTAAATCACAGCGGATTCAAGTTCAAAATATACTTCACCCAATGGAAACGCAGAATTCCTGCACTGAAACTCCGTACGTACTTCGATGCATCATAGTAATAAGTGTACAGTGAAACCTCTCCCAAGACACGCCCAAGATACGGACTATCCTCACATACGGACTGATTTTTATGTCCCAACTGAAATAATATAGAAATAATGATAAATTAAACTGTCGTTTAAGGACACTCTGACACGTACAGCTGTTTCACAGTCCTAAAGCTTGCTTTACCTCCTGACTGTGGACAGAACTTGGATTTCAATAATTAATGTGTTACAAAAATGGAAAATTTAGTTTTGAGAACTATACAGAAATTCCTTAACATGAAAGAAGACAATAAGGGTCTCGTAGGCTACCACTAGCCCAGCCGGCTACCCCTTGTTAGCTGGAAGCGGGAGGATAAACAAGGTCATACAATTTAACCTGTCTGATAGGTCCAAGGTTTCCGCGATCGTTAAATTGTATTCGACACATGATGAGATTAGTAGGATTATTCTCTTCACTTCAATCAGTTGTTCTGTTTCGAGAGACATGGCACCTGAACGTAAAGGTTAAGTTGAATGCTGTAAATTACAATACTGCATAACTGTAGACCTAGAATAAAATTGCCTTGCACAGTACTGTATTTTCCTTTTTCAGTTTTATCTACTGTAGTTCAAAGATGCAAATAATTTATGTAGTACAGTAGACTGTATTTCATCGTCCGTAGCAACCTAAACAATGGCTTTGTTCACAGCAGTAAATTAAATATTTTTCCATGGCAACCAACACATTAGCAACGATAAAATTCATATACAATCCTTCACGTCCTCACTGAGCCACAATTCCGTTACTTCTTAACATTCTCATTGAATCGGAATTTGATTCAATCAATCTTTATTTATAATACAAACATCTGAAGTTTTGATATTTCAGTCTTTGACTTATTTATAGCAAAATATACCCACAAAGTTATTTTTTGCTAATAAATCTTAGTTAACGTTTCCGCTCCTTATTGTGGGCAACATCAAACTAATGTAAGGATATCTATATATATATGGTAACATCCACATTGGATATTGCAAAAGTTAAAACATTTTAGAAATGACCTTCAACTAAAAACAATACAAATTAAAATAATTACATGTAAAATTTATTGAAAATGTGCATATTTAATATTAACGTACTGAAATTATATATATATATATATATATATATATGGTAACATCCATATTGCATATTGCAAAAGTTACAACATTTTAGAAACGACCTTCAGATTAAAAACAATAAAAATTAAAAATAATTAACAAGAATTACATATAAAATTTATCGAAAATGTGCATATTTAATATTAACGTACTGAAATTGTCTACGAGATGGAAGATTTTACTATATACATGCTTTTCTGTCTTCAATATGTTTGTTATATGTGGATTGTTGAGTATGTACTTTACACAGTGACTATTTGAATGTAGAACAACCTGTAAGTAATCACTTGTTTATCTTGTTATTTAGTTTGTTTAGCCAGAAACTCCAGGAGTATGTGGAAAGTCGAAAACAGGTATACAGTAATACATTAAATTAATAAAATTGGCTGTTAAAAGATAATATCAAAAAGTTCTTGAAATCATAAAATGGATTGTAAAGGAGCCAATTGTGGACAGAGGATTTAAATCTACTCAAACAAATAGTGAGTCTCGGGCGATAGTTCATTATACAAGTCAATAGGTTAGTTATTCATGTCAATTATGCCGGAATTCTGTTAGTTCTTCAAGTTTTTATCTGGTCAGAATTTAACTAGTTCTTCACGTCCTTATTTATTGGGCCGAAAACCTGCTAGTTCTTAACGTCTTCAATGCCCCGGAATTTCAAAGCTCTTGACGTCCCCTTTGCTCCAGAATTCCGTTGGATCTTCAAGTTCTAATTTCCTAGGTATTCCATTAGTTACGTACCTTCAATCTCTTGAAACGGGAGTTTTTTTTCTGCTGCCGCAAGTATATCTGCAAAATGACTGTAAACAATGAACTCTGTCCTCAAATGGGAACTTTTTTTGCACGAATAAAACAATATGCTTGTTACTGGGGTATTTTCAACCTACGTTTAAGTTCTTCCGATAATTAATAAAAACTTACGCACTGTTAAAATCTTTACTTAATTTGAAATGAGCAATAATAATTGTTGACACTTTCAAATTCATTGTACGTTGTGTGGAGAAAGCATAATTTTATTGATATTAACATAGCCCATTACGCAATCTAATTATACACAAACTTAATGCTCCGTGTAATTTCTTGTGTAAAATGTTAGTTATTATTTTTCCGTTTTATGAGAAATAGCACAAAAATACATTCTGCATTGTTCCTTTTCTGAGAAACAGGGTGTGATGGAAGGACTTAATGGTGGGCGTAAGTCAAATTTTAAAATAAGTTTCCTTCATCCTTCATGCAGTTCTAATAATAATATGAAAATCGCACATTGTGCAAGAGTGCGTTTATAATTCTGTGCTCAGCTTGGTCAACGATATGTTTCTATTGCTACACTGTAGAGCATGATATATGCCGCACGGTTTTCTGCACCAATCACATACACATTCTGAGTTTGGGTTCGTGATTTTCTTATACGCAACCAACAAGGAAAACTCGGTGCGCAGAAACCAGCGGGCTTGACTGTCTCGCGCAGATGACGTATGCTCCCGTTTCCAACATGCTCTCAAGCCTACTGCAGGAGGGTAAGAGGGGTATAGCATGCGCGCCGCGAGAAGTCCGAGCTGAGTTTTGCTTGTAGGATATCTGTAACTGAGGATATTTTATAGTGGAATTCGTGCACTGCGAAACGAGTTACCGAGGTCTTAGTTCTTACCCACTTTTAGTCCAGTCTATGAAGGTCATGGCGTCCGTAGTGAAGAAGTCACTCCAAATTTCTTGTTTCTTCACCTACAACTCGTGCAGTAGTTCGTCATAACCTGTATATCTTCCGATATCATAGGTCTTCTTTATATAAAGGCTCTCTTGCCATTTCATATGTCAAGCGTGATAGTGTATACTTGGATCCTACTCATAACTCTCTTAGAAACGCTGCTTTCACTCTAAGGGTCGTATTTATAAACAATACTTTGGATGAAGACTTCTCGCATTCGACTTTCGTAGCAGAGTTTAACTTTGTTGAAAGTCCTATTCATAGGACAGTACTTCTGAGACTTGGACTTTGGTAAGTCAAGATTTGACGATCTGGTTCTAACGTTGACAATCACAATGATGGCCTTCTAAATTAATTAAATTAATGGATAGTTGAAACAGAGTAGGCATTTCCACAAACAGGACCTTCTTTTGAGTCATAAATCAACGAAACAACGAACATACGTTCACGTTATACGATTATATTAGTCGTTCTGGTAGCTTTATATAAAAATAATAAAAATAATAGTATTTCATTGTAAAATAATTTTGAAGACATGAAAGGTAAGAAAATGCCACCAATGACAGACTGTGAATGAGATATATTATTATCTCTGTTGGCAGTTGGCAGAGTTATTCCCTGCAAGTCTACAGAAACTGCTTGGAAGTTACTTGAAATTATTATCCAGAAAACAGTATTATGACCGCAGTAAATTACACCATGATTATAAATTAATTGCATATCCAACTTTATAACCTATTCTCTACACAAGTAAATACTAATAAAACGACCTATATTCCATTTTCTTTAACAACGAAAGTTTACCTCCACCTATGAATAATTATCACTTAGTAATACATAATAATTCATGTAATGAATTAACAAATTATTATTGTAATTGTCCACAACTAACACCTTCCGCACAAGTTAATAATTTTGGAATTTTTACAGAGCAACATTTACGTTGGGATAAACAAATTAATTTCATGTGTCATGTATAAGAAAGACAATTTATAAATTCATAATACTTCGAAATTTTATCACTAAGGAGGCATTGAGAGCAATATTTTTACCTTTGGTACAATCATTAATACAATATGGTATAATAAATTGGGGTGGAGTAGCATCATCTGTACTTAATCCATTAATTTTATTACACAGAATGTTAATAATTTGTCTGACTAAAAATATGGATTACCCAACAAATTTAATTTATACACATTTTAATGTATTAACGATTCAAGAAATTTATAAATATAGTTTACTAACTTACTACCACAGAAATAAAATAAAACATAAATCTAATCGACATGAAAATCGTACTCGAAGACAAAAGTCTAGTTTCCCATTAATTGAGCCTAAATGTCATAGAAATGCAGCTCTTAAACATGGTGCTAGTTTCGGCCAAAGGCTTTGCAATAAAATTACAAACCATTTTCCAAATTTGAAATATTTTGAAATTGAAGATTTTAAAAAAGGAATTTATAAAATTATTCATTATGTATAATATTAACAAATATGTGTATCTTTTTACCTTTTATTTCTGTCGACTATATTCATGTTTTATTGAATATCACCGGCTTCTGTCTGATTGTGAATTTACACTGCCGAATAAAAAGCAACACTTGATTAAATTTGAAACATCAAACTATAATACAAATTATAACATTACTGTGTGCTTCTATGGACCTGTTTGTCTTAGGCAAGTGTTAATTCATATTTTGGGAAGGAAAGTATACTCATTGGGTTGTTTGTGACACCCTCTTTGCCACTTCCAGTCCCTTACTCTATATTTATTGCAGTGCCATTAAAAGTTACAACCCTAAACACAAGCAGCCAAAACAAAGCTACAGCTCTATTGTTTTCTTTTTATGCTTATAATGGAATTCTGTGATAATGAACTCTTTTTTTTTTTTAAATAATATTTACGAGAGTTAAGATGCCGTTAGGCCCCGAGAACGCCGCTAGAGCAGTCGCGTTGGTAGAGGATGACCACAGCTTACTTTATGTGACTCAGATGTTGCATACATGGCCCCGTAGCTCTTGAAGAGTATTTAGACCATGGTGACGGACATTCCTTCCTAAAATATCCCACAGATGACCAATTGAATTAGGATCCGGACTGAGTGATGGTCATTGCATGAATCGAATCCCTACTTCATTGAGATACTGGAGGACATATCGCGCCACACGAGGAATTGTATTGTTTTCCAAAAGCACGAAATTGTCTCTAATGAATGATGGAAAAGGAAGAACATCTTGCTCAAGGGTTTCTTTCCTGTAGCGATGGACAGTAAGAAACTTACCCGCCACAAAGACAGGGTCCATTCGTAGAGTAAAACTGATGCCTGCCCACAACATCACTCAACGGCTATGAAATGCTGTCCTTGATGAAAATTTGCATCGAGAATACCTTTCTCCAGTCCTCCTCCACAATCTTTCTCTTCCATCTGAGGATCTGATGCAGAATTAGGTCTCATCTGAGAACAAAATTGTTCTCCACTGTTCCTCAGCCCATTCCCGATCTTTCTTTGCAAACTGTAAGCGAGTTTGACGATGTTGTCTTGTAAGTTCCGAGCCAGGAGCAGGTCTTCTGGAGATCAGGCCAGCATCATGTAACCTCCTCCTCACAGTCCACTCACTGACATTCACACCTCGTACTTTTTCCAGTCAATTTCTGGCTTAGACCACAGCGTTGCCACGGTTACGCAGCACTTGACGGCCCTAGAACTGGTCGTCTATTGCAAGGAGTTAATCTTTTCTTACTATATCCCGGTCTACGAGAATATGAACGAAGCTCTCTGTACCTCTGCACTGTACGTGAAACCGTCGACGGAGTTGTATGCAACACCTAACGTAAGATGCTGCCATCCTCTACCAATGCCACTGCTCCAGCAGCTTTCATGGGTTTTAACGGCGTATTAACTCTCTTAAACGTTGTTTAAAACTGAATTCAATATTACAGAATTCCATTATAGGCAAAAAAAAAAAAAATGTTGTAAATTTGTTTTAGTTGCTTGTGTTTAGGATTGTAAATTTTACTGTCACAGCAATAAATATAGACTAAGGGACAGGACGTGGCAAAGATGGTGTTACAAACCACGCAATGGGTAAACTTTTCTTCCCAAAACATGAATTAACACTTGCCTAACACAAAGAGGTCCATAGAAGCAGACAGTAATGTTATAATTTGTATTATGGTTTGATATTTCAAATTTATACAAGTGTTGCGTTTTTTTTTTCTCTGCAGAGTATATTAAATGTGTATTTTCTCTTTTTCGTCTTTCTTCTTTTTTTTTCTCTTGTGTATTAATTATTAGTTTTAATTAAGTTAGTTACTGTATTTAGTAAACTGTCCTTGTAAATTTTATGTTATATTATTGGCTAAGATACACCGTATACGAGCCTGGATCTTACGTTAGTGGTAAGAAATATTTTTGTTTTATAAATTTGTACTCACTAGCTAGCTAGTTAAATAAATAAATAAATAAATAAATAAATAAATATATATATAAATAAATAAATAAATATTAAGGCATTACTCTTTACCTGTCGCGTAAAATACGATCAAATAAGAAGTCTTAGGCCTATAGGTGGAACAGGTAAATTCTTCTTTGGTCATTATTCATTAGTGCATGTTGAAACATGGCGAACATAACCAATATGGTCTATTTGCGAAATCTGTATCTTAATTTTAATCCACTTCCCTTATATAATTCAATAGGGTTTTACGCATCTCTATTAATACGCCGAGGAGCTTGAGCGGCTTTAATAATTTCCTGGATGCCGTCAGCATTTTCCAAAAATTCAACAATATTCCGAATATTAGCAATTTTCCTTATTAATATTACAGGAGAAGAATTCGCTCCGGAACCGGGGATCGAACCCGGGTCCTTGGTTCTATGTACCAAGCGCTCCCACCATTGAATTACGCCAAAGTTCAATCCACAGCACCGGATCGAACCCCTCTCCTCCAGTGTTTTCCCCCGGGTTCGATCCCCGGTGTCGGAGCGAATTTTTCTCCTCTAATATTAATTGTTACCATAACAGATGTATTCTGTTAGGACCAAAAATAATCTTTACGTAGATTGTTCTAGCAACAGTGCATATAACTGTACAAATTACTGTGCATATTACTGTGGAATCCCGGCCACAAATTCACTCAACTGAGTGCGCTTCTTATATATTGGCAGTTGACAATATAAAATGTCAACACACTGTACAATGAACATGCTCAACTTGGAGTCAGGCCACAAAGGGGGAAGAAAAAACACTGGAGGAGAGGGGTTGGATCCGGTGCTGTGGATTGAACTTCGGCGTAGCTCAATGGGGGGAGCGCTTTGTACGTACAACCAAGGACCCGGGTTCGTCTCCGGTGCCTGAGCGAATTTTTCTTTTCTAATATTAATTGTTACCATAACAGATGTATTCTGTATTTCCAAATACGTAGAATTTTCCTTATGCCCACAAACAAAAGTCGGTCAGTCTAGATTTTCGGCGGCTTCGAAGTGAAGTCACGATTGAAGTTTACTTTCGTCAAAGTGTCGACTGTGAATAGGAAAATAGCGACTTTGTACTTTCCAAAGTCAACTTTTGTCCAAAGTCTCGTTTGTGAAGATTATCACAGATGAGTTTCAGTCCATATGTTGCTATGGGAGTTATTTTTAGCTTGAATAGGATCATTGCTGTTGTGGGTGAAAGTTGGTTTATGTTCCTAGCCTAATGTCGCTAATTGTTGTTGCTACAGAAATTCTTTCTCTGATGTGTGCTCCGAAGACTTCCGCGTATTTCCAAAGTCACTCCCAGATATTTGTTGACAGTAGCCAGCTTTGTACTGCCTCATATGCCGTCGTGGCTTGATAGCCTACCTCCTCTCGGAATACAGTCGCGACAGTCTTATTCTTATAATATAAAATAATATTGTTTTATTTGGAGTTCAGTTTAATTGACATATCACAAATTTAAAATCAATGACATTTACATAATATGTAAATGATCATTGTGTATTATGAAAATTAAAGTAAACGTTTTCGCCCTTCGGGCATCATCAGGCATTTTACATACAATATATTGTACATTTTTTCATGTCTTTGTTGTAGAATGTGTACATACAGATTAAACACAACCTTTATATAATAATGAAACAACTATTTTATGATTGACTTATGATGATTAACAATCTAAAATTTAAAAATGCAGGTATAAAATTTAATATGTAATAAAATTATGACTGAACTGTTGGTCTTATGTTCAAATTATGACATTATAAAATTATATATAACATTATATATAAATGTCATTGATTTTAAATTTGTGATATGTCAATTAGACTGAACTCCAAATAAAACAATATATTATATTATATTATATTATATTATATTATATTATATTATATTATATTATATATCTTAATATATTTTCCATCATGCTTTCTAAGTCTTATTCTTGTTCATAGGCAGGTTGTTGTTGTTGTTGTTGTTGGACCATTCTATTAGTCGATTGAAGGCTTCCTGTAGTTTGTGTTGGTGTTGTGATACTATTGCTAAGTCATCTACATATAAGTAGGTCTTCGCGTGGTCAGTAGAGATAACCTGGATGATGTCATGTGTTGCTACGTTAAATAATAGAGGGTTGATGGGATGTCCTAATGCAGTTCTAATGAGATGTTACGGTACATTTATATTAAATCTAGTGGATTTAAAATGCTACATTTATGTTTTATAAATAAAATGTTCATATTAAAGTGGCCGGGATATGACGGAATGAGCGCCGTCTTAAATCACCCTGTACAAAGGAAGATGTAGGCCTGTTATTAATATATAGACTGCATTGTGTCCGGAGTGCTCTGAAAAATTTAAATTCGTGGTCGTAAGGTTTTCGTTCATGTGCGTGGAATACAAAAATGTTCTATGAAGAAGTATAAACTTACATAAAGAGTTGCCAATTACACTGAAGAACCAATTTTTTACTTTTTGTCTTGCTCCGAAATAAAAATAGGTGAATATTACTAATATGTGTGCCATAAATCCGAATTTAAAATCCAAATTGCCCCATCACGTACCATTTTCCGGGGAAAATGAATTGAATTTTTTTATGACAAAACTTATTGCTTTTTAGTTTTTCACTGCTACTGATAAAATTATAACACACTAGGGATTCAAAATTCCTCAGAATACTTGAAAAATGTGTACTGAATACAAAATGATTTTACATAGTTTAAAACACAACAATAAAAAATATTCCATGCGTATAATGAGAAAAATCTCGAAATTTCAACTTACATTTAAAATAATTTTCTGGATGACTTCTGTTTATAACTAGACTCGGGACTGTATTTTACAAGGAACCAACAATAGTCTGCAAGCATGCCGATTAATGATTTTCATTTATATCGCCTTTCCATTTCTGATATTTCTTGATGAAATCTTTCCCCATGCTCGTCGCTTACAGCTCCAAAATTAGGAGGGGAAAAAATTAAAATAAGAATGTAAAAAGAGTCTTCAGAGAGACATATTACACTCCATTTTCTCATATGCACTTAACATGGTTTCCACAACAAGTTTTATGTAGTTATCTGCACTAGAATTTCCAAGGAAATTTGAGCAAACACCTTTGAAAGTGCGTCATGCCATTCTTTCTGTAACTGAAATTTTTCCCCAACGAAAGGGTCAGCCATACCTTTGTGAATTTGTGGACCGATGAAAATACCCTCTTTTAATTTGCCTTCACTCAAACTGGCAAACTTTTCCTTTAAATATTGAAAACCAAACCCTTGTTTGTTCATTGCATAGTCTTCACTTTGAACTGTTATGAAATTTAAATAATAGAAGGGACCAATATCTGTTTATTTATTAGAAGTACAAAATAACATGCCAACAACAATAATTAACCGGAAATAAGTAATAAACTCATAAAATGCATTGGCTTTTGTTTGGTTTATACCCCCAACCCGCGCCAGATGTTTCCTGGTTTGGGGGGGTGGAGCGCTTATCGAAAAGTGAAATCATAGTATATTTTAAAAGCCTTACGTGAGATGCATTTTCGGAATCAGCGCACATCAAACCATAAGGGACACATTACTTTAAGTCGGAGCAAAATTCTTGTTTTTCAATGTTATTTACAATCGTCCTATCGTATCAACAATGTCAGAAATTTCTTTTCAGTATTTTCTCATGAGAATTGTAGCGTATGGATGACATAACGGTATCAATATTAATGCATTTGTTTTTTATCTGCTTTCTTTCTTATAAATTCACATTTATATTGGATCAGTTGACGTGGATTGTTTTCTGATATATTTTGAAAATGGTTATTTATAATCTTTTGCTTTATCTTTATATTTATTTTATTGTAACCATATATACATATTTGGTCTTTCACATTTGAAGGGTACAGGGGGGAAGATTAAAGTCATTCAAAAGTGAAAAAAGAGGTATTACCAGACGGCGGATTTTCGGTCCCGACGCAGCGACAAATGTCACATCCCTTGGCGGATGGAGGGAGCGCAGCAGTGAGTTAAATGACATCCCTGTAACTGACGTAAACTTAACGTTCAGTATCGGGACCGAAAATCCGCCGTCTGATTATTACTACGCTGAGTGTATGATCATGATGGCATTACTAAGCATAACGATTAGTGTCCGAGAAACTCACAGTTCAAATTTGAGCTCTATATGGAAGAAAATCAGAATCGAACTATCAATTTTCTCTCCTGAACTATTTGCTTTACGTGAAAATCTTTTTTCCCTTGTACCCTTCATTCCTGGCGTTTTTATATGAACAGTTTGCTGTTGATTAAAGAATAAGAACAATATAAACAATTTATAAGACTTCTCAGCATTTTTTGGATGAAATACTCTTATGTATTGAATTTCTAAACAAAACAGTGAGATTGTATAGACAGCTGAATTCATTGAGAAGTGCTCATAAGAACTTTCATAATATACTACTTAAGAGGACATATCTGTAGTGCTCGGGAAAAGTGGCACAAGTAAAAATGTTAATTTTAAGAAGGAAAAAAAATTGTCTTCACACTGGTTTATGTCCATTTAATTTACTTCTGTATGAATTATTGTAATGGGAAAAATACGTATGTCTCTTTTCCCAAGCGAGCAGATGTTCCGTAAGTTCTTAATAAATTAATAAAAAATGTTTGTTGAAACTGACTTATGCCACGTTTCTCAAGCATTGCAGATATTTAGGCCAGAAAGTGCCAGCTTAGTGTTAATATATGTACATAATTACACTTTGATTCATTCAATCTCTTATGTACTGAGTATTATAAAGTATATAATGGACTGGTGCCAGAAATCATCGAATTACTACATTTTATGTAATTAAAATATTTAATGCCTATTGTAATATTATTGTAAGATATAGTAGATATGAAAATTTATTTATATACTATGCTATTTAATATATTTAAATGTATATAAATTCTATTCCTGAAATTTCAAAAGTTGTATCGTTAATTATATGATAAATATATACGCCAGTTTAACTATTTGTAGTAGTTGACATTGTTATCTAGATTATTCATTTATGAAAATGTCTGAGGTCTGAGTGTGGGAGATAATGAGCCCCTCCCTCGCATCAGAACTTGAATATATATTCATTTTACAGTGTGCGCTTATTCATATGTCATTGTAAAAATGTACATTATTTTCAATTTACAACAATAAATATACATAAAACAAAATATTTGAGTGATATTGTCACTTATTTTTATACTGTTTTATCTCCGCCTTTCCTTTACCTGTTTTCTTACAGAATTTCTACCTTGCAGGATCTTGAGTGTACAATGTACAGTAAAAACACTCTAAATAGGAAGTTGAGGGTTCCAGGAACCCGGACGTTGCATGTGTTATGACTTCACTTCACCACCCGTACTTGTGCTAGTAGTATTACCATCCCTTTTTTTCTGCTGCATTTTATGCTAGTGTAATTGGTCAGACTGAACATTCTGGCTGGTGAGGTATGGAAACTTCACTAACATGTTGAAAATTTCAATTGACTTGGAGGCAAGCACGAAAATTTTTGCGGTGCTAAAGCAAGGACATGCACTATAACTTTTACTTTTTAACTTCCCTCTAGAATAGGCCATGAGGAAAGTTCAGGATAACTGGTTTTATCAGCTTCTTATCTATGCGGCTGACGTGAATATGTTAGGAGAAAATTCATAAAACGATTAGGGAAAATACGGAAATTTTACTTGAAGCAAGTAAGGCGATAGGTTTGGAAGTAAACACCGAAAAGGCGAAGTATATGATTATCTCGTGACCAGAATATTCTACAAAACGAAAATACAGTGAAACCTCTTCTTACGGACACCCCCAAGGTTCGGACACTCCTCATATACGGACAGATTTTTATGTCCCAACTGAAATAATATATGAATAATGATAAATTTAACTCTCGTTTACGACACTCTAACACGGACAGCTGTTTCACAGTCCTAAAGCTTTCTTTACCTCCTGACTGCTGACAGAACCTCAATTTGAAGACCTAATGTGTTACAAAAGTGGAATATTTAGTTTTGAGAACTGTACAGAAATTTCTTAATATGAAAGAAGACAATAAGGGTCTCGTAGGCTATCACTAGCCCAGCTGGCTACCCCTTGTTAGCTGGAAGTGGGTTTATAAACAAAGTCAAAATTTAACCTGTGTGATGGGTCCAAGGTACCCGCGATCGTGAAATTGTATTTGACACATGAGAGGTTAATAGGATTATTCTCTTCACTTCAATCAGTTCTACTGTTTCGAGAGACTTGGCATCTGAACGTAAAGGTTAATTTGAAAACTCTAAATTACAGTGCTGCATAACTGTAGACCTAGAATAAAATTGTAAAATAAAATTTTCGGTCTTATCTACAGTAGTTCAAAGTTACAAAGAATTTACTGCAGTACAGTAGACTTTATTTAGAATTAAACTACAGTAATACATTTCATTTAAAGCGTGAAGGGATACATAATGCATATTATAAATTTACTGTTACATTGAGGAGTCTTCGTCCCAATAAAAGGCACCTCCCAGACGTGGAAAGATTGTTACGTCCCTTCGATGCCCGTAAATGAAAGGTTTCACTGTATAAAAATTGGAGATTTATCCTTCGAAGAGGTGGAAAAATGCAAATATTTTGGAGTAACAGTAACAAATATAAATGACACTCGGGAGGAAATTAAACTCAGAATAAATATGGGAAATGCCTGTTATTATTCAGTTGAGAAGCATTTGTCGTCCAGTCTGCTGTCAAAAAATCTGAAACTTAGAATTTATAAATCAGTTACATTACCGGTTGTTTTGTATGGTTGTGAAACTTGGACTCTCAATTTGAAAGAGAAACAGAGATTAAGGGTCTCAGGAAAATATTGGGGGCTAAGAGGGATGAAGTTACAGGAGAATGGAGAAAGTTGCACAACACAACTGCACGCATTGTATTCTTCGCCTGACATAATTAGGAACATTGAATCCAGACGTTTGAGATGGGTAGGATATGTAGCACGTATGGGCGAATTCAGAAATGCATATAGAATGTTAGTTGGAAGACCGGAGGTAAAAAGACCTTTGGGGAGGCCGAAACGTAGATGGGAGGATAATATTAAAATGGATATGAGGGAGTTGGGGTATGATGATGGAGACTCTAGATTAATCTTGCACAAGATAGGGACTAGCGGGCTTATGTGAGGGCGAAAATGAACCTCCGGGTTCCTTAAAAGTCGTTTGTAAGTAAATTCTATGACGATAAATAAAAATGTTGCAATGAGTAAATGGAAGTGGCAATGATCGTGAGAATCTGCTGAAATAGCTATATGTCTTTCATAAATTAATTTGAGGTCCAGAGAACTTGAACCCAGCGTCTGACAAAACAAAAATACTGTTATATTATTTCGCTTTAGAAATTGGCCATTTCTGTTTTGACCAGTTCTGAATGTGAGAATAATTATTTAATAGCCGACAGTTTTTCTTTAGATTCATATTTAAATTATTATTTGTTGACGTACTCACTCGCTACATTCAGCTATCAAAAGATATGGAATGTATGAGAATAACATTGAAGTCTGTTGAAATAATATTGTCTCAATTTTTTAAATCAACAAGCATTTACACATGTAAATGAAACTTCACAACGTTCTAAATCATAATGACGATGGATGTTCTTGTACATCTCAACATTCGCATTAGTTTTAATTGAATTATTGTGATTTATGTGAAGGTTGAATTTTTTCCAATAACTGTAGCCTTTTGATACTGAATTGAAACAAATGCGGCCTGCCAATTTATTTTCGTGAGTGTATATTTAGGGGGAATGAAATTTGATTTCGGGTGAAAGTTTTGATTAATTTTTTTATTTTTCAAATAGAGCCTATGAAACTTAGCTTTCCCTCTTAAAATGGTATATAGGCATACATATTGCTATACTGAAATTACAGCAATTTTAATTTTCAAATAGAGCCTATGTAACTCAGCTTTCCCTCTTAAAATGGTATATAGGCATATATATTACTATACTGAAATTACAGCAATTTTAATTTCCAGATTTCCTGAAAAGTGATATACAAAAATTTACGGATTTCGGGCGTGAAATTATGTATGTTTTTTATTTCCCCTCTTTAAAATGGTATATTACATAATACGATTATACTAACATTATATCCATATTAATTTTTTTTTACTGAGGAAGGGGCGTTGTATACGTATAAAGGTCCAACTTGACCGCTAATATTCGGTAAGTTTATGGTTTCATACAAAAGTAACCTTTTCTCAGCTTCTATTTAACCTGGAAAGCTGAAATTTGTAAGAAGATTTTGACGTATAGGGCTTACTGAAACAATGCTTTTGAAATTTGCTAAATTTTGGAGATGTTGCGGGGGCAATGTACTGAAAATCCAAATAAATAAATATATATATATACACACACACACACACACACACACACACACACACACGAATAGGGAAAAATTAATTCTCAGTAAGGCAGTAAAATAAAGAAAAAACACTTGCAGCATAAAATAAAGTTGTGTTCATGAGCTGCATAAGATCAGCCGTCTAGCTCGTAATGTCCAATAACTCGTACGAGGTAACCTCTGGCGTAAGCAACCCGCAGCGCATATTCTTTTGAGGCCGTTTTTTCTATTTTATATGGAAAATTATTGACCTTAGGAGAGCATGCTTGACGTGCAATATCTCCTGGTTCTGTAGGCGTTTGGACACCCATGGTCTAGCTTAAACAATCTTGAAGGAAAAAATTCTTATGCAAGGCAAAATATTAATATTAATAATATTAATAATATTAAATATGGCTATTTATTTCATAGCATAAGACAGGCCAGAAATGCACCGACAGGGATGTAAAGGATGTTTGGACCGTAACATTTATAAACATTTTTCTTAATGCGGCATATTCTGTTTTACCTGTACGAGATATCCACAAAAAAGAATGCGGAAATCAGCAGATAGTATCAGCAAACTAAGGATAGATGTCCAGAGATTCTTAGTAAACGAAGAGTTGCTTCCGAATGTCGAAAAAGCTTACTTCTACAACGAGAAATACATAGATAAGAATCCAGACTCAGTTGGAACAAGTTACCTGGTTGAGATTTCTCGAGATTTCCCCTCAACCTATTAACAGCAATGTTGGGTAACTTACGACGCTGGACCCTGGACTCATTTCGCAGGTTGTGTCACCTTAAATTCACTAGATAAACACCGAAGCCGATAAAGCGTTGTAAAATACCCCAATTAAAAAATAACACAAACAGAACCAGTTGGTCCACACCTGTGGAGTAACGGTTAGCGCGTCTGGCCGTGAAACCAGCTGGCCCGGGTTCGATTCCCGATTGGGGCAAGTTAACTGGTTGAGGTTTTTTCCGGGATTTTCCCTCAACCCAATATGAACTAATGCTGGGTAACTTTCGGTGCTGCACCCCAGACACATTTTCACCGGCATTACCACCTTCATCTCATTCAGATGCTAAATAGCTTAAGATGCTGATAACACGTCTTGAAATAACCTACTAAAAACAACCAGTTGTACAGTTACCTAAAGAATGAGTAGACCGTTGGTATATTCGAAGTTCCAGATATAAAACACTGCGCATGATCGGAAACTCACAGAACAGATACACAAGATGAGGTGTGGTTGAATTACTTACATTAACTCTCTTGTTTGTTGTTGGAATTCTTTGCGAAACTAATTTGAAAATGTACAAAGAAAATGTTAATATTTTGTACCTAAATAATAGATTGAAAGTTATTAAATGTGAATTTACTTTTATTTTGAGTTTCGAAACGATACAAATAGCAAAGAGATAGTTTGGTAGCTATATGAAAGGAATTCTTTCATTTTTATGTTGTTTGTAACAAAGGATATGAAGGGAATGGATGATGCTTGAGATATTCTTAACTTCTTCGATATTTCTATTTATATATAATGTTTTATGCAAATAGACACTTGAGCAGAATTACACTGGCTCCAAAAACTATTATGTTGTAGTACTGGGTTCAATTTAATGCAATTGAAAATGCAGTTTATATATATGGGCAAAGAAAGATTGTTAAACGATTTTAATTACGAATTATTCAATGACACGATAAACAACCTTTCTATAAATTAAAATAAAATATTAGAATTACCAAACAATAATTAGAACAGTGGCTCCATCGTACGTTTCTGTTATTTATACTGCATTAAACACAAGGCCATATTTCTGTACACTTACTAAGGATTGTTTCCCAGTAAGTCGTAAGTCTGATGTGGTCAATATGGAACCGAAGAAAGGTGAACTTTCATCCTCTGTTCAAGGTAAAGTTGTGTTACTGCACTCACAAGGAAACAGTTACAGACATGGGTAGAATACTTTCTAGAAGCTTCTCTACTGTAAGTTCTAATACATAAACATAGAGAACAAGGATCCACACGAAACAAGCAGAGATCTACTCGCCCATAAAAACACATCGAGAGAAAAGAATTAGCCCAAAAGAAACATACAAAAAGTGCTGCCTCTTTACCTGCTGACATTAAAACATCTAACGGTAAGTGCTCAAACAGTACGAAATATCTCGAATAGTGCTGACATTCATGGCAGGTCTTCCAACAAAAACAATATATTTCAAAGGTAAACAGGAAGAAACACCTTGAGTTATCCTTGGAATATTGTGGAAGGCCATTGGAATTCTGGGACACTCTCATATTCTCAGACTAGTCGAATTCAATTTATTCGGTTCTGAAGGACGGAAGAAAGTTTGGTGACAACTAACACACAATTACAACAACAACAACACATAGTTCCAACAGTAAAACATGGGGGTGGGTATGTTATGGTATGGAGGTGCATGGCATCCTCGGAAGTTAGAAATTTGGCCTTTATTGATGGAGAAATTGACCAATACAAATTCATTGATGTGTTGCGAGATATTTTGTTCAATAGTGTGCACAAGCTCTGCTTGGATGGGGTCTTTCGTTTCCAAAAAAATAACGACTCAAACACACTGCTATAGAAACAATAATGCCTCCAGAAGACTTCTTACTCCACCACAGAACCCAGATTTGAATCCCGTTGAGTATTTGTGACATTATCTTGGAAGAGAAACGGTCAAGCGCCGCCCATCTAATGAAGAGCTCAAGAGGGTTCTTAGATGTATGATCTGAAATTTCTCCTGAAACGACGAAAAATTTGGTTCATTCAATGTCGAGACGTCTGGGAAACTGTCATCCGTGCTAATGGCTTGCATACAGGATACTGAAAATACATTATAGAGATCTTTTATACGTAGATTAGTATATTGTTCAATACTTTTTTTTTTTTAATCAGAAAATGGACTTTCTTTTGTAAATCATTATTTTGTGCTATTGGTGTTGTGATTTCAATGAAGGATCTTGTTTTATATTGTATTAAGGAATAAACACATTATTTTCTTAAACTTGCCCTTTTTAAAAAGCTTATAGGGGAAAATATTGAGTGTGCCAATACTTTCTGGTATCAGTGGAATTTTCTTGCAGAAAGGTAGCTTGTCTTTCCATTTGTAATAGATACATTTTAAGAACTATTAAGTCCTATGCGAATTAAATCCACAGTTGAAATATCATACAATGATAGCCTAAAACTGCACAAAATGCTTCTATACTTTAATGTTTTTCTTAGAGAAATTTTTTTCATTTATTTTATTATTTATTTATTCTGGAGTTGAGGCCATTCGGTGTTCTTTACCACAGACATATATAAAAAAATAAATGCAGAGAGACATAAACATGTCAAGTAATTAATGCTCATCAAATACATTCATTATGACGTAATATTGACCCATTTTCCATAAACGCAAGAAACTTCCTCCAATTATACAAACAAAAATAGAAATTGAGATATGTGTCACTCTTAATCAATAAAGAATTTCACATTAACATATAGCAAAGCTGTTTCTTTTGAGTAAGCATTCATTGATGGGCCTAAAAAATTAAAAATAAATAAATTATTCCAATATTCATACTTCTGTACAATAGATGTATTCGTCAAATGGCGAAAGTATTATATAAATACATAATCACAATCATACGAACTCAGCTATGAGCTTAGCTTTCAGCAACATCCACCATAATACTTTTCGTGGTCATGTGACTGTATAGAGCGCTCTTTACTGGTGACGTGAAAATAAGACTGCATGGAAATAAATACTGCAACAAAGTAAATCACAATTGGAATAACATGCATTTTATATGAGAAAATGATCACGGATTAACATCGTTTTGATAACATTTCTTTATTACGGAAATGAGAAGACCTGATAGCCTTAAACCCACCAAAATAAAACAATAAGTGAGTAAATATTTGATTATTTAAATTAGTAAATATTTGAGTATTTAAATCGGTATATATTGGACTATTTAAAGCGGTAAATATTTGAGTATTTAAATCGGTAAATATTTGAGTATTTAAATCGGTAAATATCTGAGTATTTAAATCGGTAAATAGCTTAGTATTTAAATCGGTAAATATTTGAGTATTTAAATCGGTAAATATTTGAGTATGTAAATGAGTACATATTTGAGTATTTAAATGAGTAAATATTTGAGTATTTAAATGAGTAAATATTTGAATATTTAAATCAGTAAATATCTGAGCATTTAAATCAGTAAATAATTGAGTACCGATATTTAAATCAGTAAATAACTGAGCATTTAAATCAGTAAATAATTGAGTACCGGTATATAAATCAGTAAATATCTGACCATTTAAATCAGTAAATAATTGAGTATTTGAATCAGTAAATATTTGGGTATTTAAATTAGTAAAGAAATGGTTTGTGACATGTATAGCAAAGTTAAGCTCAAATTATAAAATAAATTGGAGATACGCACTTTGGAAATACTATTCAATTTCGGGAACAGCTCTTAAGTCAGCAATGGGCGTTTGAGTGCGTTTGCCCTCCGTGCGCACGTGGAATTCCAAGTGCGAGCGCTGCAGCGCGCTGTGCCAGCAGCTACAACAGATCTTACACAGGGAAAAGAATACACAATTTGCAGATAGAATTGCAGCTTTTAAGGAGAAATTGCTGTTATGTATACCTCAAATGCAAAAGGGCGAAATATATCTTTTCCCATCCTTATCTAAGCGCATAGAATTTTGAACAACGAAAGTTTCGAAATGTACGCATGTATTCTATCCGGTCTATTAGAGGAATTTACACCAAAGTTCCACGATTTAGATTGCCTGAAAATGAATTTGCGTATTTTTGCTACATGTTCTGATTCCAACTGATTATTTATAACGTCCCCCCTTCATTATAGTGTGAATTGATTGACCTGCGATGTGATCGAGAGAAGTGAGCGAAATACTCGTATGATTCAAGGTCGAGTCTTATGCAGTATTATGACGGATTCCCAAGAGGACGCTTTCTCAATCTGCATAAGCTGTGTGAGAAAGTTTTGTGTTTATTTGGTTCCACTTATAGATGTGAAAAGTTATTTTCTATTACGAAAATAAACAAATCTCAAACAATAAATGATGGGCTTTTAACGGCAGTTCTTCGCATAGCTTGTGCTGATACATTTTCTCCAAATCTTGAGAAATTTAGTAATATAAATTAATGTGCAACAGACATTTTTGTGTTTAAGGAAGTGTTTAATTACTTTGTGTTCTTATTTAGTTTGGTAGAATAACATTTTCTTTTGAAACATACTGTACGTACCGCAACTTGAATAAACCGGTTTTCGTGCACTCTATAAGCACACTTCTCTCGTAGTACACCGCGCAAGCACTGGGTGCATAATTCTGCTCAACCCTGTCTTAAGTGAAAAAAAATGTTGGAAGCAGCGCTTGAGTGGGAAGAGATTGAGAGCCGTGCCCGAGCGGAAAATAATTTTGGGAGCATCGGTTGAGCATGCTCCCAAAATTATTTCGGGAACAGTGATTGAGTGGGAAAGGTTATGTAAATTAGTATCAGAGTGAAAAGAAATACTAAATATAAGAAAACATTTTGAAAACAGTGTTTGAGTTCTATTGTAAACATGGTTTTAGTCGTGCAGCACAATACTGTAGAACAGCGGTGAGCAAAACTCGAGCTGCAGTGATTACATGCGACAGACAGCGTATGAAGTAAGGAGACGGAGGTAAGGTACTTGGCATGAAAAATACAACTAGTGGTGGTTCCTGTACTAACATATTGATCAGTTCCTCGGATAAAAGTTTCAAGCTTTGCTGTATCAGCAAAGTCACTGCTGTCATCAAGAGCCAGTGAATAATGTACGATTTTTCTTGTTTCTTTCTTTTAACCTTCCTCGTGAATATAATCAGGAATTTTCTAAATTCTTCTCTCGATACGTGGTCGAGAAATTCGTAGTTTTTCAAAATTAAAAACTTCTTATGGACTAGTAATATGCGTTACGTATGTTGACGTTTTCATGTTCGAGGAAAAGATTGAAAAAACGAAACGTAGTTGAGCTTTTTTAATTTCCGAGAACATGAAAACAAACATACCGCTCGTGTATCGTACATTATTTTGTGCGAAGATCGTTTATTACATACCTGAAAGGAATTTCTAATTAGTTGCAATGAAATCTCCATCTTGGTTTCTGTTCAATGACGGAAACTTTGAAAAACATATATATATATATCTCTTCAACATTGTTCCTATAAAATGTTTTCTGTGTTTACTATACTCCAGCAGGCCGTGATATAAGTCTGTCTTTTTTTTCCCCCAGTCTATGATGAGTCTGGAATCTTGTTGATTTTTTCACGGCTTCCTTAATGTTACTTGCATCACGAATGCAGTAACTTTAGTGGAGTTGTAGAGCTTATTTAATTTTTGCAAATATTTAAAAACAATAATTAACAGTGCAATTTAGGTGAATTTGCAGTGGTAAGTTTCCAATTTATAATTATTACTATATTGAACGTCTTTAAAAATAATATGTTAAAATCCTAAAGCAGTAAAATGAATATGACGCTTAAGCGGTAAGAATAGGGAAATTGTTATGTGTGTTACGTTGGGAATACTGAATGTGGTATTTTACACTTACCGCGTATTGGTTGTGTGCGGAAAGCAAGCAAATACGCACGATCTCGCACAAAAGTTATTTACGCTATTTTAATCATTACTCTTTTGAGGAATTCTGTTCTATTAAAAGACTTTAGAGCACGAGATAGTTCAATCCTCATTAGATAGTTGACTTCCCGACATTTATTTATGTCATCTTTGTCTTCCTGGCTATGATTTTAAAAATGTCAATTTCTGGCGTTGAACAGATCGTTGGCGCATAATATTGAATCAGTTTTTCTACAATATTATTATTAAATGATAAGCTAATAAATAGTTACTCTCATCTAAAGATTAAGAAGATTAAAATTGAGATAAAATCTAATAATTTTATCTTTCCAGGGAGAATATCTAAAAATATAAGTATTCATGCATGTACAGAAGAATTATAGAAACACATACTTAGTGGTCAGTAATAATAGTAATAATGATAATAATAATAAATAATAATAATAATAATAATAATAAATTATTCAGCGTGGCAATGTTTCTATATGCTCCTAATTGAACCGTTGAGCAAAGTAAACATATTACAATTTATCCTAGAGAACAACAAATAAGTTCTCATTCTTTATGAAACCACCTCTTAATACTTGTAGAGACAGAGTTTGTAGAGCGACATGTTACCGCCACTGCTTGCCTTCAGTACGTGAATGAAACACACAGCAATGTACAGGAAACTTCTTTTACCCGTTTGAATGTCTGTGATTATACGATGTAATCACGACACCCGCTTTGGTCACCGCTGTTGTAGAATCTTTATCTCATTTCCGCGGTTGCACTCAAACTTATTATGATTCTCTCCTAGAGTGGGATAAAAGTTTTGTTTACAATAGCGGAGTCGTCGAAAAGTTTGGCTCAGTACTGGTATCTGTAAATGTGTGCCTGTTACAAGGTCAGAATATTAGAGAAAAATAGTACAAACTGTTTATTAAAAACTTCATATTACGTTCCTGCAGTTCTGACCAAGTTCCCCCCTGTATAATGTTTAAGTTGAAAACAAAAAATTGGAAGAAAATAATATAAGTGCAAAGTTTCGTTCTTGTTGAGAGCATAACTTAGAAATAACGCGAACACTCAAGTTTTGTGAAATTACTGCACAGAACTTTGTGCTAACGACAACGTTGTAGATGATATAGGTGACTCTTTAAGAAGTTGTTTGTAATAGTAACGGAAGAGGGATTTTATTGGTTTTGGTCCGGCCAATACGATTGTAATTTACAGTTGGGAAGAAATGCGAGAGTGGGTTGTATAAAACGTGATTTAAACTTCCCCTCACGAAGGAAGATGTAGCCAGTTTTATTACTCTCCAGTTCATAACTTTGCCAACACGTGGTTAACCGTTTCTATATCCCAGTGGGAATCTCGCGTTGTTCTGTGAATCCTCTCTGCACTTTGCAGATTGCAAATAGTTTGTAGACAGACTGTTCTGACAAACATGCGTCCAGCAATGAACTGAGACATGTTGGTTGAGACGGTAGAATTGAACTACGAGACACAAGGGTCGTCATTGCTTTTCCGATAACCACTTGTTCAGGACAGTACAATCTCTTCCGTCAACAGACAATGTAGACTTCTTTTTCTTCGAAAGTGAAACACAGGAGAAAGAAGCACATTGCATTTATACTCATCCTCTCTTGTCTAGGAAGGAAAACTTTGGAGAATCTTGTCTTTTTATCCTCTTAATTAACGACGTTGTATCAACTACCAGGTTATTAGTGCCGATGAAATTGGTAGTGCGAAATTATATTTGACCAGATGAGACCAAGAATTCACCAGGGATTACCTAACATTTGCCTTAGATGAATCGGTGAAGCGGAAAAAAAATTATCTCCGGCACCGGGATTCGAACCCGGGTTTTCAGCTCTACGTGCTGACGCTCTGTCCATTAAGCCACACCGGATTCCAATTCCGATGTCGGACTGTATCCTCGGCGCTCATTCCGTCGGATCCCGGCCACTTAGCCACTCGTAATGAGTGCATCTCTGCACATTAATTTGTTGGACACAGAGTGCATGAGGGTTGGCCACTAAAGCGAAACTAAGAGGTGGAGCTTAAACTGAGAGGATTCAATCCGGCACCGGAATTGGAATCCGGTGTGGCTTATTGGATAGAGCGTCAGCACGTAGAGCTGAAAACCCGGTTTCGGATTCCGGTGCTGAAGAGAATTTTTCTCCGCTCCACCGATCCTTCACCATAATATGATAACGCAGAATTCCTGTATGTAAATATCATATGTACTTCGGTACATCGCTATAATTCGCCTTAGAGTCTGGTGAAATCTCGGAAAAACTCAACCAATGAATAAGTCCAAGCTAGAGTCGAACCCAAGTCCCAGATCAGCAGGCAAACTAGCTACCGCCTGAGCTACGCCGATGATTCATAAAATATATGAATACGATCACCATTTTATAGCACATTGGGCCGTGAGAAGCGCAATTAGAGAATTGAGAAATTAAAAATATCTGATAGTTAGGCGAAACCCACAAGCCAAGGGAAGTAACTTAGTTCAGTGGTTCCCAGTGTATGAGTTGCTACCTTATGGGGGGGTTCGTGTAGAGAGCTGAGGAGGATCGTGAGATTACTTACAAAATAAAAAACGCCTTATACAGAGTGGAAGGTAACCTTTTACAATCCTTCTGGGATGTGATATCTCGAATTATGACTAACAAGAAAGTCTAATAATATTTTGTTCTCAGAAGGGCGGTGTTCGAAAAAAAAGTGGTATTTTGTAACTTGATATTATGATTAAATTTTTCGTGAAACTGCTCAAAATTGGATTTTATCTCATGTAGGATGATAGAGTAAGCTATGTATGACCATGTTACAGTAAGATTTGGATGGAAAATAACACAGATTTCGAATAAATCGCGTGAATAGTCATGCACACATTACATGGGAACAGAACTGTGACACGCTGGCAACACTGTTTCTGACGTACGCAAACCATGTGGCTGACCTAGGTGTACGGAGCTGATGATACGCTTACATTCACTTCGTCTTTAGTTGCAGGCTACGTTCAGTTCGAAGCAGTTGAAACACAACGAGAGGCCACAGCTTTCTAATGGTGAGTAGCCTATCTGGACATGTTATTACAATTTTTCATTCTATTGTATTATTGATGAAATTGCCTTAAAATGTAACTGAAACTACGTGTTTATTCGAACTAAATTTAGTGCTGAAACGATACAACAACGAACGGTTCCTCATAGATAACGAATAACATAGTCCATGTAATTAACATGTTACGATTACATACATTTTGATTTGACTGCATTCTCAACAGATGTTTTTGTTTACAAACCGATATGTGTGTACATCCTCTCAAAACCTCTGCCAAGTAGATGATTGGAGCGGCATTCAATATGCTGGTGTGCAATGATCTCGCGAAGTAAGCACTGGTACTGTCTACAACGTTGCAACATTCGTTTTCTGGAAGTATTACAAAAACTATTGGTGGTATGAAAAAATATTATTTGACAAAACGTTCCCAAATGACATGATCTGTTATGTGTGTGAAGGATTGTAAAAGGTTACCTTCCACTCTTTATGTTGTATTTAGAAATATAAACAATGTTTAATATAAAATAAACCGAAACGTTTAACGATGAAAGAGTAATGGAACGGAGAAAAATTCTCTCCGGCGCCGGGATTTGAACCCGGGTTTTCAGCTCTACGTGCTGATGCTTTTCCACTAAGCCACACCGGATACAACTCCGACGCCGGTTAGAATCGTCTCAGATTAAGCTCCAACTCTTGGGTTCCCTCTAGTGGCCGCCCTCTGCACTACGTCATAGATGTCTATGAACGCAGGACCGAAGTCCACACGTGTTGAGGTGCACTCGATATGAGTGACTAGTTGGCCGGGATCCGACGGAATAAGCGCCGTGTTAAATCACGAAGTGATTTACGCATATCATATATATTATTTTAATGTACCGAAGTACATATGATATTTCCATGCAGATATTCTGCGTCATCATACGATGAAAGAGTAATGGAACGGAGAAAAATTCTCTCCGGCGCCGGGATTTGAACCCGGGTTTTCAGCTCTACGTGCTGATGCTTTATCCACTAAGCCACATGGAAATATCATATGTACTTCGGTACATTAAAATAATATATACGAAACGTTTAAGTAGTTACAAAGAAAACAAATAAGTGAAGCGATTAAGAAGCCTGCTTTTGAGAAATTAGCTTTTCAAATCGGAACACTATATTCTATACAAAAACACAAATAAGTGAAGCGATTAAGATGCCTATTTTTAAGAAATTAGCTTTTCTAATCGGAACTCTATATTCTATACAAAAACACAAATAAGTGAAGCGATTAAGACGCCAGTTTTTGAGAAATCAGCTTTTCAAATCGGAACTCTATATTCTATACAAAAATAAAAATAAGTGAAGCGATTAAGACGCCTGCTTTTGAGAAATTAGCTTTTCAAATCGGAACTCTATATTCTATACAAAAACACAAATAAGTGAAGCAATTAAGACGCATGCTTTTGAGAAATTAGCTTTTAAAATCGGAACTCTATATTCTATACAAAAACACAACTAAGTGAAGCGATTAAGCCTCCTGCTTTTGAGAAATTAGCTTTTCAAATCGGAACTCTATATTCTATACAAAAACACGGATATCATATTCAATTTCAAAGAGATCTCTCGCCTTTGCTTTGGTGACAATTGTAGACTAAACATTTATTTACATAAAAAAAGAGGTTACAAAGTATGTTATAAAAAGTTTGAACTTCTTTCACAAGCTCGAGATATTCTCGCATTTTAAAATAAAAAAAATGGTTTAATCTCCGGAAGAAGTGTAGTTTCAACATTCCATTAGCTCCGGATCAGTAGGTTGCGCCTCTGTCGACTGAGCTACGCCGATGGTTGATTTAGCCTTTTTCAGAAAATGTATTAATGAAAACGGTAAAATTGTATTAAAGTTGCAACAAAACCGGCCAAGTCAAAATTAAAAACAAGTACAAAAGAGTATATAAATTACGAAATTCATTTTAAATATGAAGGGAAATTAAATGTTCAACAATTAACCACGTAAAAATGAAGAAACAATTTTTTTTTAATTATCTCGGGTTGTCTCTGAAGTTGTTTTGCTGATTACTAAAGGCAAATTTTTCAGTGACTTGGTCGGTTTAGGAGCTAGACGCCTCAGATGATTATGGGCAATTGAATTCGTAGTCTCACATGTACATGAAATTTTAATGCCATATCAGGAATAGTTAACTTCCTATGTTCTCGAAAACTCTAACATTTTGTCATCAACTTTCTTTTCCATTTTTCATGTCGAAAATTTCACATATATCCTGGACGTTACTTCTTCCTAATACTAGTTCCACAATTTTTAACATATCAGCATACTTGAGGTTTACAGAATTGGTAGGTTACTGTGCTGTGTGCACATTCTTGAACAAATGTATGCAGATTTTATACCTTGTGCTACAAGACTCCATTACATCGATCGTTGTTCAATCAGTGTGTGTATACTAGAGTCGTTCATTCTTGATTACCTATCTGGCATATGCGGGTCAAGTTTGCTTGCTGATCGAGGAGGGTAGAGAAGGGCATATTATTAGTTGCCCTTCTCCGAAGTTTTGCGACCAGTAAATGATATTCGTACCGAAAGATTCGTAGGTGTTACGGAATAAATTCAAATTAATTGCAGCAATAATTACACAGGTCAACAAAATGAAACATATATATTGTTAATAAATAAATAATGCGTGATTCTTGTAGTATTTTTCATGCTGATTTCAGATCTGTTTTAAAAATTGTTCTATCACCCAGGGTTTTTGAGTAATTATATGAAATATAGTTCAAACTTTTCTACTATTGATACCTTGTAACATTTTGCCTAAAATCATATTTTCTTACCTAAAATGTGTGTGAAATAGATTTTAGACTATACTTGGCTAGAGAAACATCTCTTTTGAGTGTCCAGCAGTGGTCTGCCAGGATACTTGGGTTCCTTTCTTTCTGGTATCGTCTTCCCATTTCAGAAAAATCCTGATGAAAACGCTTTCCATATTCGTTGTTCATTACCCGAAGGCTTTAAAGAAATAAAATTAGATCAGAATCCAAGAAGTTATTTTGAGAGAGACATTACACCTCATCACGTTATAGTTCTAAATAAGCTGGCTGCGAAGTTCTGTATAATTTTATGATCTGTGGTTTCTAGAAAATAACAGTCTGTTGAATTATTCTTAGATCTCAACATATCACTGGAACTGGAAAAGACATATGACAGGATCCTTTTAGCCAACCAGTTAATAGAATTACATGGAGCACAACAGAGTTCAGGGGTCCAGTTTCTGTCCTCATCTATTTGCAATCAAAATAACACTGGTATGCTTTTTTAGCTAGTGTAGTAAAATTCGCCTCTGTGCTTTCAAATTTAACTAACCACAAACGTAACAGAAATTCTTTATGTGATTTACGCAATATTTCGAGGTATGTTTCACTTTATACGATACTTTTACCACACTTAAAATTAGAAAAAGAAAACACTGGTTATGAAACTTGTTTCATGAATGTAAGTTCCAACTCAACTGAGAATATTAATATTAACTCTCACAGTCTTATGAGGAATAAAATTTATTCTAATGGCTTCTGACTTCACAGACAACAATGATCTAGTGTTACAGGTCAATTATTAATGCAATAAAACGAAATATTTGAAATATTTTCTTTCCATTAGCATGTTAAGGATTGTATACAGCAATAAAGATAATTAAGTTTTTCTAAAATTACAAAACAATGGTGAGTGATAGAAAAATTCTGAATTCATTTTTGGAATCAGCAGATGAAATTACATAAGAAAGGGCAGAAAGTTTACATTCAACAAAATCACTGTTGACCAGTGTTGCGCTTTAATTCAATGTTCAGTAAAATATTAATTTGTTTCAGGAATAGACTTTTTCTTCTGCATTAAAAGATTGCAAGCTGCAGTAGAAAATGAGGAAATTTTTTGGTACTGTAAATTAACTATCTATCGGGCTCCTGAAGTGATAAATTTTAACTGTAAAACTGAATACTTTTAATATATTTGCACATATTACACATTGTTTATTTCGTCTAATGCTCATTAGACGTTTGATATAACTATACCGCATGATTCAAAAGATCGGTTTCAAACTGAAGAAACTTATATAGGAGACGAAACATATAACATTATTCAAATAAGAATCTAATAGTCTCCGAAATAATTCTGCGTTAGTACAAACCCGCATTGTCAAGCACTAGCCTACATTGCGGATGTTGTCATACTTCGCATCTTACCTCGTACTACCATCCTGATCTATTTAGGAGTGATAAGAAAAGACCGTTTTCTTAGTCCCACAACAGTTCAAAAAGTGCAGTCGTAGAGAACGGTTGTGCAGTAAGCAGCATATACAACTAGGTTAGCGTGTGAAGAAAGTATGGGCGACGACCTAAATTCTTACAGGGCGCGAATCGGGAGCTTCAATGCAGGGCAGTGTTGCAGATGTTCAAAAGGTGAATATGCTATAGTGTCGGATAGAATCAACATATTTGTGGCCGCAGCTGTTTTATCAGTTCTACTGATTATTGGAAACGTGGAGTTAAACCCTGATCCTGAAGATATAGAAGGAAGAGTCTTCAGTGATGAAGTGTTTCAAAGAGAATGGATAAAACTATATGAAAGAAACGAGAGAAGACAGGCTGAAGGCAAGTGTTCTACTAAACAAAGTAGCAAAGTAGCAAGTGATATAGATACACTAGTAAACAGATACACTGAAGTGGAAAAGAAGTTAAAGGAGGTTATCCAAGAGCAGGTGGGTTAAATCGATAGTTAAAAAATGGGAAAATGATAGTAGAATTAATAACATTGTAATTTATGGTGTTGAAGAGTGCAATCATGAAAAAGGAATTGATACTGGTTTCGTAGTTTTAGAATTATTAACTAATTATTTCAGTCTAAAATTGGACATAAGTGCGATAAATAATGCGTATAGAGTCGGTAACGGAGAAAAAAGACCAATGATTGTGAAATTGAACAGTTACTTTATCAAAGAGCACATCATTGCCAATACGCGTCAACTCAAAGGCACAAATATCTACATAGAAAATGACTTTGCAAAAGACATTAGAGAGAAACGAAAAAAATTAATTCCAATGTTAAAAGAAGCTCGAGGTAAAGGATTTAGGGCAACTTTAGTAAAAGATAAAATGAAGATAAATGGAAAAATAGTTAACGTAGAGCCCTTAAATAATCAAAACATTGAGGATTTATTCAGTTGCTGCAACAAGAACAGAAATAAGGAAATTGAGACTTGTGGAAATAGAGCATCATCTCCACCACACGTAAACAGAAGAAGTGCATCACGAAGCAGGAAGTCTAGAAGCGTAGAGAGGACTGATAAGAAAAGTATAGTATATCATCAAGTGGGCAGAAGGAATCAGAAATAACAAATAGAAAAATTGATGAGCTTACAGGTGTGAATGATATAAGAGTATACCTAAGTAAACTAGAAAACACTGTTTTCACAGATCCCTTTAGAAGAAACAAGAGTGAAGAAGGAAAACCTAGTATGGAAGAAGATGCTGGAACCAGTGAAGATGCTGTTTGGGTAGCTGTGGCACACACTGAGAGAATGACCAGTGAGGGTAGTCCGAGGCGCGCGAGTGAAAATAGAAGGAGAAGCAATTGTGGATCAACCGTCAAGGTCAGCGCAAGTGAAGATCAGTTAATAAGTATGCCACAGGCCGTTGGTAGTCCGAGGTGCTCGAGAGGAAGTGCTACAATATGGAGGAGCTGTGCGATACCGACCGATGAAGTAGAAGCAGGTGACGAACAGTTAATAAGAGGTAAAATGACAAATAGAAACTGTAACAGAAATAAAGTAAATTCAATCAGGCTATAGATACTGAACGAAACTGCCTACTAAGAGATAGGCATCAACAAAGATTAAATTTTCCTAAAATTAGAAAAACTTATTATTAACTAAATAAGATAAGAAGACAGGTTTTGAAAATAAGATAGAATAACGTCAAGGTTTTAAAATAACACAAAAATTGAAAATAGAGAATTAATGAAGTTATAAATGTATTCCGATAGCTATATTAATTTAGTAAAGGTTCAGAAGATAATTTGACTTTGTAAATTGGTTTACTACTATATTTTAATTTCAATAAGAATGCATTTATAATAAATTTAGTAGTCATCATAATAGCAATGAATCGAAAATGAGTGCATGCGATACAACGATGAATCTAAATTGAGGTTGATTATGTAAGCAACTTGTCAAGTTTGTGTTTAAACAGGTATGCTGTAGTCTTCATAGAAGTTACGCAAACGTTTCTGCTGACAAGTAAATATTGCAAGAAATAAAGATTAACCTACATATGGAATGTACCGATTCAGCTATTTCAGGCTCATGACTTACAGTATATCGACATCTGCTCACCTATTTGAAATAATAAGTTATTATGTAAAATAAGACCTAAAAATTACAATTAAATTGTGAAAAGGAGCAGATAAATAAGTTTTAAAGTCTTAATGGTTATTACGATTGGTTTAAACGTGCACTAAAACCAGACGTAAGTGCTAGTTTGAACCATTAAATTATTGAGATTTGCGATAAATTAATTATTTTAAGAAATTGTATATTTATTAAGTACAACTACTTTTCTATATAGATCTTTTTGTTAAATTATTGTTTTGTACTTTTGTGAACTAATATCTATCTATCTATCTATCTATCTATCTATCTATCTATCTATCTATCTATCTATCTATCTATCTATCTATCTATCTATCTATCTATCTATCTATCTATCTATCTATCTATCTATCTATCTATCTATCTATCTATCTATCTGTCTGTCTGTCTGTCTGTCTGTCTGTCTGTCTGTCTGTCTGTCTGTCTGTCTGTCTGTCTGTCTGTCTGTCTGTCCACCCACCTATCTATCTATCTATCTATCTATCTATCTATCTATCTATCTATCTATCTATCTATCTATCTATCTATCTATCTATCTATCTATCTATCTATCTATCTGTCTGTCTGTCTGTCTGTCTGTCTGTCTGTCTGTCTGTCTGTCTGTCTGTCTGTCTGTCTGTCTGTCTGTCTGTCTGTCTGTCTGTCTGTCTTCCTGCCTGTCTATCTATCTATCTGTCTGTCTGTCTGTCTGTCTTCCTGCCTGTCTATCTATCTATCTGTCTGTCTGTCTGTCTGTCTGTCTGCCTGCCTGCCTGCCTGCCTGCCTGCCTGCCTGCCTGCCTGCCTGCCTGTCTGTCTGTCTGTCTGTCTGTCTGTCTGTCTGTCTGTCTGTCTGCCTGCCTATCTACGAAACTACCTGCTAAGAGATAGGCATCAACAAAGATTAAATTTTCCTAAAATTAGAAAAACTATCTACCTATCTACCTACCTACCTACCAATCTTAGCGCCACAACATTGGAATGAGTATGTACACGGAGTATACATTACGTCACGTGTCCTTCAGTAGACATTCTGCTCACAAACACAAGTAACGAGCACTACATCGTCATCCTACAACTGATTCCTTACTCCTAAACAAGTACAGTATGCTTCAGTTTAGCAAGGCTTATGGAGAAGGATGGATAGAACAGAGAAACATTCTCTCCGGCACCAGGAGTCGAACCCGGCTTTTCAGCTCTTCGTGCTGACGCTTTATCCACTAAGCCGGGTTCGAGTCTCGGTGCCGGAGAGAATTTTTCTCTGTTCTACCTATTCTTCATGATAATTGTAACGCACAATTCTTGCACGAAAATATCGTATGTAATTGCATAAATCATAATAAAATTTATGAAATAAAATTTTACAGCAAATATTATTGCAATATAGGTTTAATTAAACATTTCTTTCAAGACAGTACCTGTGTTATAGTTGTACTGGTGTTAAATTAAAATTTTATAACAAAAATTATCTTAATATGGGCTTAAACGCTGCATTAATAGCGGTACCTATGAAACAGTAACATTTTATGTTAAAATTTTTAATAAAAGATTATTGTAATATAGGCTTAAAAGTGTTAAGATTAGTGCTTCTGATACAGTAACATTTCAAGTTAAAATTTTACATAGAAGATTGTTGTAATTAGGCTTATACATTTCAGTAACAGTAGTGTCTGTGAAATAGTAACATTTTAAGTTAAAAGTTTACAGCGAAGACTATGTTTATTCTTTTGCAATACACGGGTATCCTGATGCGGGTGTAGTCTGTTTTAATCGTACTGCACCACTCGCCACTTCACTTCGATCAAGTAATTTGGCTCATTGCACAAACTCCGTACTCACTTAACTTTAAAGAGTAGTGTCTAAGATTCTGATCTCTAGTGATAATACACAATAAGCCCATTGGAGGCTAAGGATTTAGAGTTCTAGCACTTCACTCTTACAAAGTAAAAATAAATATTATAACAGAAAGTAAATTATAATCAATAGAATGGATATTGAATTTAATACTGCTTAAAAACCCGTTACAAACAGTATTTATTTACTACGGAGAAGGCGTTCGTGTGGATTTGTACTGCTTATATTTAAAGCTTTTTTTCCGTGTGTATTGACGGACATCGATTGTACAGCTTAAACGTGCAATAAAAATGCTTTATAAATACACGTTCTATATCAACAAAGCTTTTGTGAGTCAGATGTACTTGTAGTATGGTAGCAAGAGTGATTATTTAATCAGTGTTTCAACAGTTTTGATGATGGCCCCTCCTCTTTTTCCTCACATTATTTTAGTACGCCTCCTAAGTATAAGGTACGGTATTGAGTAGAATTTGTAGAACACAGTAATTTGCAATTACCGCGTAGCTAAGTCGGTAGCTTATTTTCATTTTGTTGGTAGCGCTTTTGTCTGCTGATCCGGAGTTGCAATCGGGCGTGGGTTCGATTCCCGCTTGGGCTGATTACCTGATTAGTTTTTCCGAGGTTTTTCCCAGCAATAAGGCAAAAGTTAGGTAATTTATGGCGAATCCTTGATCTCATCTCGCCAAGTACTCTCTCGCTATCACCAATACCATCGACGCTAAATAACTCAGTAGTTGATACCGCGGTGTTAAATAACAAAGTAAAAAAATTTGGTATCAGTGAGAAAGATAACGATTTAATTATGTTTCCTTATGACGAAAAATAATCAGATGTTTAAATATGCACAGAAGAAATTATAAATAATAATAATAATAATAATAATAATATTATTATTATTATTATTATTATTATTATTATTATTATTATTATTATTATTATTTTCAGTTATGTAATGAGCATTAATTTCATTGTAGAAGGGAACATGGTCGCATTTTTGTAATTGAAGTACAAGATCAAGTCATGTCGACCACTGTGCAATAATAATTGTACACGGCGTAACCCGGCTTCGTATGAAAATCAATCTGAATTGAATTGAATTCCACGTACTAGCACTAAGAGTTCCGCTAGTATTTGAAAAGGTCTGTATGTCTACCACCCGCTATGCCTGTCGAAGTAATGATCCCATTCTTGTTCCATTGTCAATACCAGGACCAAATTACAAATCCTTATCCACGTCCAGTTAATAGCGTCCATTGAACTAACCTCGAGCTATGGATGGAGTGTTCAGCCGGTTCATTGAATATCTACGTGTTTGCATTTCACGTGTATGATTCAGCCAACTCATCTAAAGCCGATAGATGATATAATGAGAACATATTATATATATTTATGATATGAGCCGTTGAGAGCAGAAGTGGTGTAAGTCAAAAATGGGTAATGAGAGTTAAAGTAAACATTCTGTAAAATACAGCGCAAAGTAGCAATTAATATTCAGCTTATTTAAACTATTAGTAGTCAGTGGATAGCAAAAATCACGTATTAATTGCTAGTTTGAGCTGTATTTTACAGAATGTTTACTTTAACCCTCATTACCCAATTTTGACTTGCACCACTTTTGCTGTGAACGGCTCATATGTAGACGATATATTTAGCAATGATCTATTAGGGAACAGTGCGGGAAAGGGTAACAGTTAATACACTTTGCTCTGACTCCTGCACCTATACAAAGCATTGGTTCGATCCCTATGCATACATCCCTCCATTTTCCTCACACAAGCCCCTCCAACGACCCAATCAAAATTCGAAGCCCGCGAAGGAAGAATTCTCCGCCAAATCTTCCACCTTCACAGACGCACCAGAATCAACACAGTTTACACTACGACAAAAACAAAGCCACTCTTCACACATCTAAACAACATAAACAGGAAATACACACATTCGGCAGTAAATCTCGTATATACACAACACATCTTCGCATATTCACCGAACACAAACAACAGAACAACACTGGAGAAACTCCTCTACAATTACCACCAGCCCCAACCACCAAACTATAACACACACACAAAACCGCAAACACGAGTTGGAAATTTGAGTACTGTTTGAGAGGACACACGACAGCAACAGAGAGGCAGATCAATAAAATAACTCTAGCCCATGAAAGTCTCCATAACCATTCAGACGCTTCTGCCACCGGAAGGGGAAACTTTAAAATCTCAACAAAAAATATGTATGTACAGTGTTCTGCCCAAGAACAGGTCTTTAACTGCAAACCCAGCATTTTTCATTCTTCCCAAATTCTTTCTTTTCTCTTAATCTCCCCGTAATAATACATTAACGTTGTCTATCAGGTGATATCTTTTACCCCGAACTCTTCTCCCGTTCACCATTCCTGATATGTACCATATGCATATTATATTAATACTATAAATATAGCAAATAAACAAATTAAGCCTACACAAAATAAAAGGAATCAGTCACTGCACTCACACACCTACTGGCACTTATGCCAGAAATATTTTCGTATGTGTAAATATATATTTATTGTTATTCATGTACAATGGCTGGAGAGGGCATCCTGCGCGTATAAGACCCTAAATCGACCTCTGGCTCAAAGCCAGAAATGTCAATAAACAACAACAACAACAATAATGATTGCTTTAATATTTCTGGTTTCAGCCAGTTCCCTAGCTTGAGTTATTTTTTTATAATGAAGGTAATGAAAAAATTGGAAATGAGAGGTCAACAGGAGGTACAAAATTACGCATCCTTTCAAGGTATTTTTCTTATAGTCTTTCAGTTGGCTTATACTACAAGACCAGAACCTTTTAAGAAAGGTTGCTCATGCACAGATAACGCGCTTGTAGCTAAAAAAAATAGAAAAAAAAACTAGAATACAATCTGGAAATCCATATAGCATACCTATTTCACACAAAAGCATTTGACTCTGTGAATAGGTAGAAGGAACAAAGGGCCCTTTATCACCTACCCTGTTCAACATCTACTTGGAAACTTAATCAAGAACTTTGGAGGGTTGATATTAGGATGATGAAAAATAAAGTTCATGATGATATGGCGTTGTTAGCAGAAGAGACGATACTAAGGGGCATGCTAATGGAGATAAATGACAGCGTGAGCTGTATGGGACGAAGGTAAATGCAAACAATACGAAGATCATGGTTATCGGATGAAAGTTAAAGACGGTAAAGTTGCGAATTCAAAATGAGGCAATGGAACAAATGGACAGCTTCAGATACTTGAGGTGTGCTAAAGTTTTTAGTAACATGAATTGCTGCTAGGAAGTCAGAAGGGGGATATCAATGGCAAAGGAAGCTTTTAATAGAAAAGAAGCAACTTCTGCGGGCCCCTGGAGAAGGAACTAAAGAAGAGACTAGTGAAGTGCTTTGTGTAGAGAGTGGAAATTTATGGCAATAGTTATAAAGACACCTGAAACTGTAAGTAGTCCAAAATTTGGGAGTTTATCAGTTGCGCACATGGAAAGTTTTTACCTGAATTTTGTGCATCAGTTGTCAGTTGCGCACGGTGGTTACAAGTGAATACTCATCAGTTGCACATGGATATTATATTTTCGCAACATTTTTATAGAGACTTAGGACTCTCTGTACCATGCGTTATTGGTTGGTATGATTTAAAAAATGTTTGTTTCAATCGTATCATGAAGCTGGTAGTCGTCAAATGAATAAAATTATTATACCGTGAAGTTGATACATGTCAAAGGTAATAAAAATCTTATCAATAATTTTGTACTAGTATTCTCTTATACAGGAACATCATTTTATTTTTACTAACATTTTTAATATTAACCTGGCTATACCTTTGGATTAATGGTTCAGAACCGGAAACACCGTTTGCTACCCCCGTCCACGACTGGAGTTCGATGATACTGGCGTAAAATACAAACAAATCACTCTATTAGGTATAGGAAGAAAGAAAAGTAGTTCATCCATTTACATAAACTAGGAAATATCGCAATTTTGAGTTTGATAATTTTCATTAAGTTTTGTTCAATCAAAATATAGTACAGTATTGACAATAAGTGTTTTTACTCACGAACTGAGTTATCCATGCGAATTTATTCATTGTGCAGTATATATTATACATTCTACAGCACATTAGCGTAGAATATAGAGAATGAAGTTAAAAGGAAAAGTAATCATAATAAGGATATTTAAACACATTTTTGAAAATGGTGGCCGTTCATTTCGATACAGGCTTCAGTTCTTTTATGCATATTATCGCACTATAGACTATGGCATCTAATTCCAATTACCAGTTTCGTCCTTAATATTTAGTAACTCACGCTGAAATAATTCTGTACCTACTCTATAAAAGAGTACGTACCTTACGTACTGTAAATTCAGTCTTGACTTCTGCCCGACCCGCACAGATAAAATTACTCAGACATGCTATCTACTGTCCGTCCAAGTGGTTATGCCGCAGAATCGTAGAAAGGGGAGAAATAACGTGACAGTTAATTGCTTAACGAGGCCCTTTTATTTAAGTTATTTTAAGCAGGTGTATAATATTACGTAGACGTCCAATTAATTCCTAAGAGAAATTAATGTTTTCAGAAAAGAGCTAAGACAGAGGGGCTGTTACAGAGGGGCGAGCAGAAGCAGGTGGGGGAAATCGGGATGCGACTTAGGCAAACGGACGAAAGTACCTGTGCGAAAATATGATTCAATATTGGAAATTTTCGTCACTGGAAGACGCGAACATATTACTGGAAAGTACTATACTCACTAGCTCAGTACTGCTTACTATAGGCCTATGCGGCGTTGGTTCTGTGTGGAGGACAGTTGGAACTTCGTTAGTAGAAGGGGTGGGAGTGAAGTACATTAAAAAACTCAGGTACAATAAAAATTGAAGTAAAAATAAAATGATGTCCCTGTACTAGTACGAAATGGTCTTTAAAAAATCAATTCAATAATGTTCCCTTATTAAGGAGTTCTTCAATATACGGTTTCCGTTTTCTATATGTAGGATTCACCCTGAAAATATTATCTCTGCCAATGTTTGTAATATACGTAATTGTCTGTTTCTGAATGATAGCGTTAACGAATTTATAAATATGTGGATGTGCAGAGTTAAAATCAAGAGAAAATGCCTTATGAAAAGTTTCGCATGCATTTGTGCTTCTGTTAAACGTAGCCTAATTACATTCGAAGCCCAAATCTCGGGAGGAAATAATGCATCAGATGCAATAAAATTATTTACTAAATAATCAGCAAACGTTCTCGCATTTTCACAGTGTGGTTCAATGCTAATGCATTGAACCTTGAGAAAAAATAATAATAAAGTAATAAAAGTAACACAATAACAATAATAAAAATTTTGTTCATTATTATCATTACCATCATCATTATCATAATCACTATTATAATTAAAGCAATTTCATACCAAATATGAATAAATAATCCGAGGTATGACATGAAATGAAATACAATTAAATTCAATTTCCTAGAATATACACAGTGGAACGAATATTCACACTTAATTTCCTCCTTATTAGGCATTTACTATGTTTATATACATATCGTCGTTGTTCCTACAATAACTCCTATGTGACATATTTATCGATTTTCAGATTTTTACACTATTAAATAACTTAAATAGTGATACAGCAAATAATAAACTCTCCTGTATGTAATTATATTTCTTTGTTTCGAAAATGTAAGAATTCACAATATCCTGTGTACGGCTGCCATAGGATGAATAAATGTGTGTGTTCTTCCTACTGTAAAATTTTATATTTTGCACATAGTTATTGCAGGAACAACGACGATATAGAAACAGAAATACGTTAAATTCAATTACCAAAATATCAATAAATAAACCAAATAATAAATATAAATGAAAGACAAAAAAGAAATACACGCAGTAATAACAAATAGAAAAACAAAAACTCAATGAAACACTGAAGGATATTAACCCTTAATTAATTTAAGGCTATGATCCGGGACATATCGTACAATCTGTATTTCGAGTTACTACTTTCTGTCAATGTTAATTTGTCACGAACGCACTGATTGGTAAGTATTTACAACTAAACTCATTCTTACGGGTTTCTTAATAAGTTTATTTTCGGTAGATGAATACATTCATTTCCGGCCACCGGCATAGCTCGGTCGGCTAAGACACCTGCCTGCCGATCCGGAGTTGCGGTCGGGCGCGGGTTCGATTCCCGCTTGGGCTGATTACCTGGTTGGGTTTTTTCCGAGGTTTTCTCCAACCATAAGGCAAATGTTAGGTAATCTATGACAAATCCTCGTCCTCATCTCGCCAAATATCATCTCGCTATCACCAATCCCATCGACGCTTAATAATATCGTAGTTGATACAGCGTCGTTAAATAACCAAGTAAAATAAAATAAAAATACATTCATTTCCTCTGTCACATAATACTGGTATTTTTAAGAGTAAAATATGTATGTTCATTTGATATTACGAGTATATACTAGGTCTGTTCACCTTTTTCTAAGGAGTAGGTGTTATTATTGATATTTTTATCTATCTTTTATTTGAGATAGCACTGTTTTCGTTACAAACAATTATGACCCCATTTCGTTAAGTGCATGAATACTTTTTGCATCCATTGGACGTATGTGTTTACATTATTTCAAAAAGCAATATTTGTTGTTACAATAAATGGTACCGCAATTTCGTATCTCGCCTACATCAGTTCTTATTTATTACATTCCTTGCTTGTTTATCTAATTCGTATCAATACCCAAGCAAAACTGTCTATTGCACTGTTGATTTTCCATGTTTGAAAATGGTACAGCATTCATAACTTCGTGTACTGCAACATTCAGTAATGAATGATGGAGAACACGTCGGATAAAATATAGTGATGTTCAGCTATCCGGAATGGACCCCTAGAATAAAATTAAGCAGTCATCATATTGAAGTAACCTGCGTTTCAAAAGCAGTAATAATAATAATAATAATAATAATAATAATAATAATAATAATAATAATACTTATGACTTTTAAGGAACCCGGAGGTTCATTGCCGCCCGCAAAAAGCCCGCCATCGGTCCCTATCCTGAGCAAGATTAATCCAGTCCCTAGCATCATATCCCACTTCCCTCAAGTCCATTTTAATAGTGTCCTCCCATCTACGTCTTGGCCTTCCCAAACGTCTTTTTCCCTCCGGCCTCCCAACTAACATTCTATATGTATTTCTGGATACGTCCATACGTGCTACATGTCCTGCCCACCTCAAACATCTGGATTAAATGTTCCTTATTATGTCAGGTGAAGAATATAATGCGTGCAGTTCTGCTTTGTGTAACTTTCTCCATTCTCCTTTAACTTCATCCCTCTTAGCCCAAATATTTTCCTAAGCACCTTATTCTTAAAACCCTTAACCTCTGTTCCTTTCTCAAAGTGAGAGTCCAACCATACAGGACAATCGGTAATATAACTGTTTTATAAATCCTAATTTTCATCTTTTTTGAGAGCAGACTGGATGACAAAAGCTTCTCAACCGAATAATAACAGACATTTCCCATATTTATTTCGTCCCGAGTGTCACTTACGTTGTTCCAACATATTTCAATTTTTCCCCCTTTTCAAAGGATAATTTCCAATTTCTGTTTCCTTTTTGTACAATATTCTGGTCACGAGACATAATCATATACTTTGTGTTTTCGGGATTTACTTCCAAACTTATCTCTTTACTTCTCCGCCAGGCCGATTGAATGAAAGACCAGCACACTATCACTAATAAGGGAACCGTCCCAGATCATGGTGCCTGAATTTAATGAAAATGCCTATTTAACCTAGTTTTCGTTCTTTAAGAAACGTAATGATTGTCGTTCGTTTCGCTTTTTCCTCGGTTACGAAATAAAGCGACTTGAAAATCGATGCTACTTATGCCACTCCTTGCGCGCACTCGGATCCTCATAGTTCGCGACACCGTATTACAGCTCTCGCATTAATGCTGTAGTCTATTTTCCTTTCCCTTAATTCACATTAATACAATACTTTTGCTATACAGATTGTTAAAGGTAGTATCGAATATTTTGGGAGGTGATAATATGCATCAAAGCAAGGAAAAAAGTCTAATAAACATGGATCCTATAAGACATATTTTCTGAGGTCTGAACACTTGTTCATAGGAGGTGCTCAATGTAACGTCCATTCATGGCAGTGCATTCTTCTGCCCTACAATACAGCAGACTACCAAGTAATCATGCCGTAGTTGACGCCCCTGTCATGGAATAATGATAGTTACGTCGCAAGGAATACTAAAAACAAAAGTTTGGTTGCGGATATGAGCGGGGTTCAGCAGAGATGGTATTGTGAATTTTCGTAATCACCATGTTTGAGCTGATGAAAATTCCCATGCAGTTGAAGGAATAATGCATCAGCACAGATTCTAAATCAACGTATGGGCAGGCGTTTTTGGCGATAGATTAAGGGCCATATGTGCTACCACAGAGATTAACTGGGGCTCGTTATGAGGACTTTCTTATTAACGTATTGCCAAACTTGCTAGAGTGTGTGCCATGTCAGCAAAGACTACAGATGTGGTTCATGTATGATGGCGCACTACCACATTTTTTCCGCAATGAGCATGAACACCTGACGCTGATACTTCAGGACCGCTAGATTGATTGGGGAGGCCCCACACCTTGGCCTGCTCGTTCCCCAAACCTAAATCCCCTAAACTTTTGGTTATCAAGAACAACCAGGCAATTTCAAAAAGTGCGTGATCCCTTACGTCGAAGGGCAGAGAAACTGCCGTAAATGGACGTCACATTGATCACCTCCTACGAACAAGTCTTCAGATCTCAGAAAGTATGTGTTGTAGGACCCTTTTTTTATTCGATTTTTTTCTTGTTTTGATGCATACTAGCACCTCCTAAAATATTGGATAATTTTTTTTGAAATTCTGTATATAAATTTAATTTGAATTTAAAATATGTATTAACTATTTGACTCACCTTATATGATGGTGTGGATTCGAAATGAAGTGGTCGGGACAAGGAACTATTGAACAGTACAAACATTTTATATAGAACGGTTTTTCACACTCTTCTGTAACACAAACACTGTTCCCAGCATGCAATATTGGTGCAAGAACGCTATCTAACTTTCTCACATGTTTCTTTGTCACATATCCGCACCTCTGCTGCTTGTTTATTAGTATGTCTTTGGGGACAGGTGAATGAAACTGATGAACACACAACAGAATGTAATGTCATTATGAAGCCCCTATCGTACAATGTGTCTGGAATGTTTTCACACATAATTTTGTCTGAAATACTCTCCTAGCCTTCGAATTACAATTTTATATTACCCAATAAAATAAACACCCAAGGGTTGCACAGATCTTATAGTTTTTGGAGGAATAATTTTTGTTTTAATTTTCTTACTATGTAGAGTATTGTTTACTCCTTCATCAGTAATTGTAGTTTCATTTATCGACCACTTCAGAAATCCAGAAGTAGTACAGTTGTATGTCTTTCTTTACATCCGGGAGAAATATAACTCTTAACCATATACTCACGTGATTTCTTGTCAGTTTACCGAAATTACTTGCATTGCATCGATATTAAGTGGCTTATTTTTGTCTACACGTTATTTTACTTTAGGTCCAAATTCCCCTTTTGGTTCTTGAAAGGATATATATAATCGTGTTCCTAGAATTCCAGCTGCATACCCATGGATTTGGACGGTGTACGAATGAGTGACAGATGCCATGGATTGCACTATTACTTTATTCATGCGAGTTAAGAAAAAAATTATCTACTCTCTACAGCATTCATGCAAGAGCTGTTGTGATAGGGTGTCGCGGATCTATGAGGATTTGAGTGCGCGCAAGAAGCGGTATAAGAAGCAACGATTTTTAAGTCAATATATTTCGTAAATGAGGAAAATGCGAAACGAACGACTATCGCCACATTTCTTAATGAACGAATATTACTTAATTATGCACTTTCATAAATTCCATCACCATGAACTGGGACGGTTCCCTTGTGAATCAGAAATGCGGCCACTCTTTTCTTTTCTCTCTTACCTAAAAGTGAAGGTAAACAAAAGCACGCGACAGCTATTAGGTCTATATTTCTCCGCAATGTGCCATTTGTGTTATTTAAAGGATTTACTGTTTCTTATTCAATTCTTCGTGCAGTATACAGGGTGTTTCCGAGGTGGTGTTACAAACTTTCAGGGATGATGGCGAAGGGCACATGTATCAATTTGAGATATGGAACCCTGGTCCGGAAATGACCGAGTCGAAAGTTACAAGCAGAAATAGTTGTGTGGAAAGGAAATAATTTTATTCCTCTGTACACCTTATTTATGTGTACTTATCTGTACATCTTACACATACTGTATTCATCTGACGTTGTTTGCGTTGTCTACTTACAGTATTCCATTCAGTGCGCTGTCTGAGGTATGGGGGACAGGAAACTACACTAAAGCAATGCAGATAGCGTAATGTGTAACGGACATGGTCGGTCCTGATATGCACATCTGTAGACAGCAGTGTATGGGTACAAGTTGCAGTGTCCAGTCTATTAGTCCAAGTGAAATGGAGGAACACTAGAGTGGAATAAGAGACATGATTTTCGAATACGGATGAGCCAATGGAAACAGTAGACAAGCTTACAGATTGTATCGGGCAAGTAACCATGTAGGAGACGTCTGGCCCATACCATTTTTTCACGACTGTTCCATAGGTTAAGAAAAGGAGGGCACGTGTTGCCTAATTACAATTCCATTTCCACACAATTATTTTTGCTTATAACTTTCGACTCAGTGATTTCCGGACCGTGGTTCCTGATCTCAAATTGATACATGTGCCCTTCGCCGTCATCCCTGAAAGTTTGTAACACCACCTCGGAATCACCCTGTATATTCATAAACGTATAAACATAATGAAACAGAAACACCAGTATTCTTCTATTTAATTTAATCTTTCTGTGACATGCAGGTAACCAAAATTGGGGTTACTTTGGCCATAGACATTTTAAAGACTTGATTACTTCGATATATATTGATTGGGTTAAAGTTTCTCCCTTTCAGGACAAAATTAGCCCAAATATTGAAAAAACAATAACAACATTTAAAATCTATTAACATGTCTGTGGAAGAAGTTTTGTTCACCCGATTGAGGATTAGCCACTGTCGTCTGACACATGGCACGTGACGCTCTTGAAAATGATTTTAATTGTCCAAAATGAATGAAATTGTGAGGTATTTATCTAATACAGGACTTGAAAGGGTTTTACTTACCCTCCGGACCCCTTACATCCGGAGGTTGCATTTGTTATTTTGTATACGTTTTCAACATACTTGACATTTCGGATCTTTTACATCGAAATATTTTATGAAATTTGAATGTTTTGAAATATGCTACAGAATTTATTTCTGGTGACCTTAGTTATATTATTTTATTGGTTCGTTTTGAATACTACCTAAGGTCTGGGAATTCCTTATTTTTATGATTCTTTGCGAATCACCTTGTGGATACTGCATTTGTGTACCTCGTTTTTACCGTGACAACGCTTTTTAGTTATTTTTAGCATTCTGATTATTGTATCATTTGTGTTTTTGTTTTGTGAAGAATTTTAGATACGGGCGCAAATAGTCATAGTAACTGACGCGCCCTTTTTTAAAACCCCCGCTAACTAACATGTCTGTGATTGCAGTATAATATTGACTGACAACTTAGCAACCCTAGCGGTGAAAATGAACAGTTTCAAATTAACTTAGTAAAAAATACATCACTTTAAACTACACTGTACGTTAAAAGTGGAGTAATATTGCCCCACTTTGATGTATGTGTTTTGTTATTTAAAAGTTTTCTGCTTTCCGGTAGAAAACAGAATGTTAAATTCATATACACTGGCTAAGATCTGGCGATAAAAATATTCACATAGGCCAAAAGCCGACGTAGATAGTAGCGCATTAGAATCATATAGTTATACAACTATACATAATAATATCAAACAGAATTGACTGTTGGCGCAGCAGTAATAGAATAAATTGGGTTACAGCCAAGGTAGAGTGGAATTTATCTGATCATATGTTTCATAACTGCTCCAAGGTCCACTAGCGTCCCATAAAATTGAATTTTAGGGTTCCTTCCAAGTATGAAGGTTACCCGGGGTTGATGGTAACCACATAACTTCCAGAGAACATTAATTCCCTGGGAGGCGTTAGTAATAATAAGCTAAAATGAAATATTGATTTTCGTATACACTGATATAGCTCGTACATTGCTGTTTGTAGAATCCTGTATCCACTATATTGTTGTAAATACTTGACTGCTATTGTAGTATCTTACTTATCTCGCATAACTTGTCCTTCGACAAAACAAGTAAAAAAATATTGAACTTATTTTCGTGGACATTGTTTTCAATACGTATAATGGGGCCATTGAAAGATTCTAATATAATATGGTAACTAAATATGTGACAAAAGGCATCCAAAAAGGACCTACGTTCTTTTCAAGGCAAGAATTTGTGCTCCGTAGAATTCTTAAACACGTTGTAACATGATGACATACTGTCGCCATTGTATCATATATTGACATACTGTAAGATCTGAGAGGGAAATAGATCTTGGTAACGAATGTGACAGATAGGTGAGCAGAATAGCCCTCGATAACGGATCTAGCAGGTAGGTTAGTAGAATATTTATTGATAACTGGTATAACTGGTAGGCAAGAAAAATACTGCAGCTCATGATAATGCATTTAGCATGTTGAGAAGTAGAATAGTTCTTAATATCGGATCTAACAGATAGGTAAGGATAACAGTGCTTGGTAACAAGTCTAACATATTAGTAAGTAAAATAGTTCTTAATAACTGATCTAACAGATAGGTAAGGATAATACTGTAGTACTTGGTAACAAGTCTAACAGATTAGTAAGTAGAATAGTTCTTAATAACTGGTCTAACAGATAGGTAAGGATAATAGTACTTGGTAACAAGTCTAACAGATTAGTAAGTAGAATAGGTCTTAATAACGGATCTAACAGATAGGTAAGGCTAATAGTGCTTGGTAACAAGTCTAACATATTAGTAAGTAGAATAGTTCTTAATAACGGATCTAACAGCTAGGTAAGGATAATAGTACTTGGTAACAAGTCTAACATATTAGTAAGTGAAATAGTTCTTAATAACTGATCTAACAGATAGGTAAGGATAATAGTACTTGGTAACAAGTCTAACAGATTAGTAAGTAGAATAGGTCTTAATAACTGATCTAATAGGTAGGTACGATAATAGTAGTTGCTAACAAGTCTAACATATTAGTAAGTAAAATAGTTATTAATAACTGATCTAACAGATAGGTAAGGATAATAGTACTTGGTAACAAGTCTAACAGATTAAGTATAATACTTCTTGGTGATTGATCTACCAGATATTTAAGGATAATAGTGTTTTGTAACTGGTCTAACAGATAATTAAGTAGAATAACTCTTGATAATGGATCTAACAGATAGGTAATCATAATGGTTCTTGGTAACGGATCCAACAGATAATTAAGTAGAATAATTCTTGAAAATGGATCTAACAGATAGGCAAGAATAATGATACTTGGTAACAGGTCTAACAGATAAGTAAGTATAATATTTCTTGATAACATTTCTAATAGATGAACAAGGATAATATTTCTTAGTAACAGATCTAAGGGATAAGTAAAATAATTCTTGATAACGAATCTAAGAGACACGTAAGGATAATAGTTCTTGTTAACAGATCTATCAGATGTGTAAGTAGAATAGTTTCATATAGCTGATCTAACAAATAATATTAAAGGATAACAGATCGGTCTACTCGTTTCTTTATCTTATCTGTTTTTTGAGGCGATACGTACAACCGATACGATACTTTGAATGTTTCTGAATTTATGAGACATGCAAAATTACTAAATTCCTTCTATCACGTCCAAAACCGTGAAATTCTGATGTCGTACTTCAATTAAATAAATCCAGATTTTATGAAATATCACTATAAATGCGCAAAGCATTTAGTAGCATGGGAGAAGTACAGTTTAGGCTACAGGAAAAATATTGCACAATATTAATTCTGATGCTGAATGACGTCAAGACAGGACGAGAAACTTTGGGGAGACTAGTGAAGCCAAGATAGACAAAGTGTTTGCAAACATGAGAAATAGTGAAAGAGGAAGACTAAGACTTAGGGATTAATGAAAGTAAATTGGTGAAAATGTATGTACTATTTAAATTGTCAAATTGAGAGAAGCATTTGAAAATATAATATCACTGCAATAGATAACAGTTGGGCTGCGGATTAGGGAAGGAATTGGAAGGCTTTCGAGATAAAAGCTGTGTGTGAGAAAAGACGTTGAAGTGAAAACAGATAGGAAAATAAGAAGTATTGGAATGGAGACTGGCTGGTTTAATCCAAGACATTGTCGACGAGATGAGTTTCAGAGAATTAGGTGCAGTTTTAATTGCAAGGACAAGAGAAGTGAGTTACGAATTCATGGCGAAGTTAATGGAACAGTAAAGAGTAGTTTCGGTTCTTAGTTCAAAGGCAATGAAAACCTTCTTGATGGCGACGCGATGACAAAGCTGAATTGAAGTGCAATAGAAAAGATAGCATAGTTTGTTCTCAAAATAAATATATCTAGGCATGAAGCATTTTTCTAGTAAGGAATTCTAAAAATTCTCCTTATTTCGTCAGTAATCACATTTTTTTTCATTAATCTTAAGTAAGTATTAACTTACTTACTTACTTACTTACTTACTTACTTTTAAGGAACCCGGAGGTTCATTGCCGCCCTCACATAAGCCTGCCATTGGTCCCTATCCTGAGCAACATTAATACAGTCTCTATCATCATATCCCACCTCCCTCAAATCCATTTCAATATTATCTTCCCATCTACGTCTCGGTCTCCCCAAAGGTCTTTTTCCCTCCGGCCTCCCAACCAACACTCTATTGCATTTCTGGATTCGCCCATATGTGCTACATGCCCTGCCCATCTCAAACGTCTGGATTTAATGTTCCTAATTATGTCAGGTGAGGAATACAATGCGTGCAGTTCTGTGTTGTGTAACTTTCTCCATTCTCCTATAACTTCATCCGTCTGAGCCCCAAATATTTTTCTAAGCACCTTATTCTCAAGCACTCTTAACCTATGTTCCTCTCTCAAAGCGAGAGTCCAAGTTTCACAACCATAAAGAACAACCGGTAATATAACTGTTTTATAAATTCTAACTTTCAGGTTTTTTGACAGCAGACTGGATGATAAAAGCTTCTCAACCGAATAATAACAGGCATTTCCCATAATTATTCTGTGTTTAATTTCCTCCCGAGTATCATTTATATTTGTTACTGTTGCTCCCAAGTATTTGAATTTTTCCACCTCTTCAAACTATAAATTTCCAATTTTTATATTTCCATTTCGTACAATATTCTGGTCACGAGACATAATCATATACTTTGTCTTTTCGGGATTTACTTCCAAACCTATCTCTTTACTTGCTTCAAGTAAAATTCCCGTATTTTCCCTAATCGTTTGTGGATTTTCTTCTAACATATTCACGTCATCCGCGTAGACAAGAATGTGATATAACCCGTTCAATTCCAAACCGTTTCTGTTGTCCTGGACTTTCGTAACGGCATACTCTAGAGCAAAGTTAAAAAGTAAAGGTGATAGTGCATCTCCTTGCTTTAGCCCACAGTGAATTGGAAACGCATCTGACAGAATCTGGCGTATATTAACATAATTCAGACCGACAACTATCACACGAGAAAAAAAAAATAAGAGAAAAGGAGATAAAAGATATTTAATATGAAATTGACAATCAGAAAGAAAGTAATGGCATTTAATACTTACTTACTTACTTACAAATGGCTTTTAAGGAACCCGAAGGTTCATTGCCGCCCTCACATAAGCCTGCCAGCGGTCCCTATCCTGTGCAAGATTAAGCCAGTCTCTATCATCATATCCCACCTCCCTCAAATCCATTTTAATATTATCCTCCCATCTACGTCTCGGCCTCCCTAAAGGTCTTTTTCCCTCCGGTCTCCCAACTAACACTCTATATGCATTTCTGGATTCGCCCATACGTGCTACATGCCCTGCCCATCTCAAACGTCTGGATTTAATGTTCCTAATTATGTCAGGTGAAGAATACAATGCGTGCAGTTCTGTGTTGTGTAACTTTCTCCATTCTCCTGTAACTTCATCCCGCTTAGCCCCAAATATTTTCCTAAGCACCTTATTCTCAAACACCCTGAACCTATGTTCCTCTCTCAGAGTGAGAGTCCAAGTTTCACAACCATACAGAAGAACCGGTAATATAACTGTTTTATAAATTCTAACTTTCAGATTTTTGGACAGCAGACTGGATGATAAGAGCTTCTCAACCGAATAATAACACGCATTTCCCATATTTATTCTGCGTTTGATTTCCTCCCGAGTGTCATTTATATTTGTTACTGTTGCTCCAAGATATTTGAATTTTTCCACCTCTTCGAAGGATAAATCTCCAATTTTTATATTTCCATTTCGTACAATATTCTGGTCACGAGACATAATCATATACTTTGTCTTTTCGGGATTTACTTCCAAACCGATCGCTCTACTTGCTTCAAGTAAAATTTCCGTGTTTTCCCTAATCGTTTGTGTATTTTCTCCTAACATATTCACGTCATCCGCATAGACAAGAAGCTGATGTAACCCGTTCAATTCCAAACCCTACCTGTTATCCTGAACTTTCCTAATAGCATATTCAAGCGCGAAGTTAAAAAGTAAAGGTGATAGTGCATCTCCCTGCTTTAGCCCGCAGTGAATTGGAAAAGCATCAGATAGAAACTGACCTATACGGACTCTGCTGTATGTTTCACTGAGACACATTTTAATTAATCGAACTAGTTTCTTGGGAATACCAAATTCAATAAGAATATCATATAATACTTCCCTCTTAACCGAGTCATATGCCTTTTTGAAATCTATGAATAACTGATGTACTGTACCCTTATACTCCCATTTTTTCTCCATTATCTGTCGAATACAAAAAATCTGATCAATAGTCGATCTATTACGCCGAAAACCGCACTGATGATCCCCAATAATTTCATCTACATACGGAGTTAATCTTCTCAAAAGAATATTGGACAAAATTTTGTACGACGTCAACAAAAGTGATATTCCTCGAAAGTTACCACAGTTAGTTTTGTCCCCCTTTTTAAAAATAGGCACAATTATGGACTCCTTCCATTGTTCTGGTACAATTTCCTTTTCCCAAATAGCAAGTACAAGTTTATAAATTTCGCTATATAATGCACTTCCACCCTCTTGTATTAATTCTGCTGGAATTTGATCGATACCTGGAGACTTGTACTTTTTCAGATTTTCTATCGCAATTTCGACTTCTGAAAGTGTGGGTTCGGGTATAAATGGCTCAGCAGTTTGTATTTCAATTTCGTCCCGATCATTTCTATTTGGCCTATGTACATTTAGTAGTTGCGCAAAATAGTTTTTCCATCTGTTTAGGATTGATGGAGAGTCTGCAAGCAAGTCACCATTCTCATCCTTGATCACGTTTACCCTTGGCTGATATCCGTTCTTAAATTCCTTTATACCCTTATATAAATCTCGAATGTTTTTATTCTTACTATTTGTTTCTACCTCATTCAGTTTTTCCTTCAAGTAACCTCTCTTTTTATTCCTAAGTGTACGACTTGCTTCCCGTCTTTCATTGAAATAATTATCTCTCTTCTCCTCAACTGGATCCTGTAAGAATTTCAATTTTGCCTGTTTCCTTCTTTCTACTACCATGCAACAATCTTCATCAAACCACGGTTTCTTTTTCTTAGTTTCATAATAACCTATGCTCTGCTCAGCTGCAATTTTGATACTATCTCTGATATTTTCCCACACGCTATTAACATCTAATTCTTTCTCAACTTCGTCGGAACTTTCTAAAGTGGCAAACCTATTCGAAATTTCGACCTGATAATTTTGCTTAGCTTCCTCGTCCTTTAATTTCAAAATATTGAATTTAGTAATATTAACTTGCTGCTCTACTCGCTTGGCTACTGATAATCTTTCTCTTAATTCTCCAATCACCAAATAATGGTCAGAATTACAGTCTGCACCCCTGAAAGTTCGAATATCTACTATACTAGTATGTCTCCGTTTATCTATCAAGATGTGATCTATTTGGTTGTGTGTCAATCCATCTGGAGAAGTCCAAGTATATTTATGTATATCCTTATGGGGGAATGTTGTACTTTTGACAATTAAATTTTTCGATGTGGCAAAGTTGACTAATCTAACTCCATTGTCACTACTAATTGCGTGTAGGCTCTCTTTTCCAATAGTTGGTCTAAAAATATCCTCCCGTCCTACTTTAGCATTGAAATCCCCCAATAAAATTTTCATGTGATATCTAGGGAACTGATCAAAAGTATGTTCCAATTCCTCATAGAAGCTATCCTTTATATGGTCGTCTTTCTCTTCTGTAGGGGCGTGAGCATTTATAACTATGATGTCGCACCATCTACCCTTAAGTACTAAATATGATAACCTGTCACTGATAAATTCGACCTTTTTTACTGCTGATTTTATTCTTTTATGAACAAAGAATCCTGTTCCTAATTGGTGATTATTGTTTCCTTCCCCATAATACAACAAGTAATCTCCTATTTGTGATATGCCATTCCCATCTAACCTAACCTCTTGTACTCCTACGAAGTCTATTCTATATCTAGCTAGTTCTTTTGCTACTAATGTTACCCCTCCTGTTCTATAAAGACTAGTTACGTTCCAAGTGCCAAATCTCAAAACCTTATTTCTTTGCTGTGGTCGTGCCAGAGAATCAGTCCTATTCCGAGGCTTATTATAGGGATACGTAACAAGCTGTTTTTTACGGTGATGGGTTGTTAGCCCTTCGCCCAACCCCCAAGCTGGAGGACCACCCCCTTATCGGCTGTCCACGACTGCTTATTCAATATATTCGCAGCTACCCTCCATATCTGGAGGCCGTCTCCTCTATCCGCAACCTGAGGACGCGCCATGCCGTGGTGATAGGGACCCACATTACATGGAATGGCATTTAATAAAAACATTAATATAGCCGACAGAAATAAAAAAGGTAAAAATACACCATTTGTTAATATTATATATCATGAATAATTTTATAATTTTATTTTTTAAAACGTTCAATTTTAAAATATTTCAAATGTTTTGAAAATGATTTGTAAATATATTATAAATTCTTGGCCCGAAACAAGCGTCATGTTAAGTACTGCACTTGTATGACATTTAGGCTTAATCAATGGGAAAGTAGACTTTTGTCTTAGAGTACGATATTCATGTTGATTAGATTTATGTTTTATTTGATTTCTGTGGTAGTAAGTTAGTAAACTATATTTATAAATTTCTTCAGTAATTAATACTTTAAAATCTGTATAAATTAAATTTTGTTTGCATGTTTTTGTAGTGTTAATTTACTTTTGACGCACCTTGTACTCCTTGAAAGCCAGCATAGCGATGACCAATTCTCTGACCCCTGCAATGCCGAAAATACGTAGACATAACAGGTATCATATTCATTGTTGTTGAAACGATCGAAGTACTGGAATTTATACTTTCACTCCCAAGTCACTTTATACTCTATATAGGACCTGTTAAAGGTACGTTTTCCTCGGTGCGACTATTGCGATGATCGTTCAACGATGATCGTTGAGCACTATTTCTTTGTATTTTCTATGGAGCTGTTTTCCTCAGAGCGAATGCCGCGACTCTAGAAAATACATAGAAATAGTGCTCAACGATCATCGTTGCACGATCATCGTTGAACGATCATCGCAATAGTCGCACCGAGGAAAACGTACCTTTAACAGCTGTATTGTGTGCGTGCGTGCGTGAGCGCGCTTTCACTTTACTCTCATCTCACTCACTGCACTGGCATTGACACATTTCACTGACATTATAGAACACATTTCATTGGCACTATAAATTATCACTGATCGAAACTATTCACTGCACTGTAAAACCATAACTTGACTGACTCACCACGCTTTACTGATACAACAGTTCAAATAAGACATACAATTACACCCTTATTCATACTTATAAACAGAACTACATTTAAACTAAACTTACAATTCAAACCAAGGGAGTAACTCATCAGGCTAAATAAATACATGTCACCTTAAAAAATAAATGTCACCCTAATATTAATTTACACTTTATACACAATGTTTTAAGTTATTCTTGAATCTCCTTAAGGAAGGACATCCCTCGAAGACCGCCGTATGTAGGCCATTCCAATCATTTATAGTTCTGTTTAAAAATGAGAATATGGTTACCCATGCTATCTGACCTAGATGTGCTCTATACAATGATGCTATTCTAGTTTCTCCACGTCTGTTTTCCAATGTTTCCCATTTAAGTTCTTTTATCGTATCATTCCGTCTTCTCTTTTCTTTGTGTGTTACATTAGGAAGTGAATGCGTCTGAAATAGCTGGGCAAAATTGTTTAACTTTAAGAAAGAAAGTAGACTCAATCACTATTATTATTATTGTTATTATTATTATTATTATTATTATTATCATCGCTGTCATTGCTATTACTGCTATTTCAACTGTCTTTTTCGTATTAGCTTAATAAGTTCTCCATAGTATTCTTTGTCACTGTTGATCTTCTATTTGTATTATTTTTTTTTTTTTACTCTTTGTATTTATTGTATTTGTATGTGCTGTAAGGAATGAAAGAATTCCAAAACGAATGCAGGTACAGCAAGATATCATTGAGAGAATTCAAAGCAATAGGCTAGTTATTAAAGATGGAAGTGAATAGTGGGCGATTATAATAAACTAATTACCTGCGGGAAGGGGAGAGTAAGACCGGAATTTAAATGGACATGTTCTATATTGGATATAATGCACTTAACGTTGTCTAGCTCCACAGAAGCAGAAAAATATCTGTTTATGGAGAATGAATGCCAACAACCGTTGAATTACTAAACCTCCACTCAAGAAATATGTTCTGGAATAGAATCAAATGTTTAGGAAAACATCTTACGGAGCCTGTCGTATTGAAAAGGAATAGTAATTCAACATTAGTTATATAAAGGCTTTGTGGTACCTGTTATTACGTCAGTATGCTGGAATAAATATTAATGTTTACTCAGTATTCGTTTGGAGAAATACATGCTCTTCCCGGAGAGTCAATAGTATACTCTGAAAAGAAAAAAGACATATAGCAGGAACACCAGTTGACAAACCCAGTTTTGTGGGGAAGACGCTGGAATATATGTCACAAGCGCCCTCAACGACGAACTGTAAAACCTCTCTTGAAATGAGCCTTTCTAATGTTGTATATGTTACCGACAATATTGGAAATTCAGGTATTGTAGACAATGCCTAGGAAATGCATACAATGCCTATAGTTTTTTTTGGCTAAGTAGGAAATATTCGGGGTCTAAATTAGAAAATAAATAATTGTTGAAAAATGCACAAACGGAAATTATATCTGTGCAAATTGCGAAATGCTTGTGCAGTGTTATAAATAATCGTGCAGAAAGATAAAATTAATAAATATCCTGAAACAAAGAGTCATTTTTTTTTTTTTTTTTTTTTTTTAGTTTTATTACTTTCAATCCATCTGATCAAACTCTAGATCAGAGGTCTCCAAAAAGCGTATTGTCATTCGATGCTGCCCGCCGAACACAGAGTGCTGTAAGCTCAGAGGAGGGGGGAAGACTCGTACCTCAACAGATGGGAGCGATCAGTGGGGGATCGCGGCAACGGTCTGCTTATGGTTACAAATAATAACATCAAAAGAATAACAAATATCATACGTTTGTATATTATTTTGACATATATGAAGCTGGAGCCCCATCTGTTGCTATTGACACAAGCCATTGCAAATTCAACCTCTTCTGTTTTATGGTGCTATGAGTGCCTGGAAAAGATCTTCTCCAGTTGCATTTTTTAATTACATCTAGAAGACATTCAGACACAGTAAAATGTTCATTAACTCCTCGGATGAAAATGGCTAGGTGAGCTTTGTCATTTCTATCTGTGCTTTCGTCCAATGCAAGTGAGTAAGCTACAAACTGGTTAATTGTGGTTTCGACTTCAGATTCAATTACATTTACAATCTTGAAATTCCTTCTCTGAACTCTAATTGGAAACAATTAAATTTTCTTAAACTTTGACTTTGTTCTGGACACAATATTTTAGTAACATTCTGTACTCACGATTTTACAAATGATGCTTCCGTAAAGGGCTTCATTGATTTTCCAATATTCCAAGCTAGAACATAGCTAGCAAGAAGCTTTTTGGTTTAAGAAGTGTGTGATTTGTGTTTGTATTTTCTTGTTTTATATTTATCAAAATATTTATAGGCCTATGCATTTCACCTAAAATTGAACGAAAGACTATTTGTCATGCGGAACTGAGTGTAAACGTATTGTAATAAACTGATTATTATGTATAACCAACAGTTATACAGATAGCCCCAAAATAAATTATTTTCACATGTCCAACATGCCTGTAGTTGTATATTCTTTGTGAAGAGTCGAGTATTGTCGTCGCATGTTGAATTTTAACACACCCTTAAGAATTTTCGAACTAATTAAGCATTTCACATTCTCCCCACTAACACAAGAAAATCTCTTCCCTTTCATCCTTGAATGTACTACGTCCATGATTAGAAGATATTGTGAAACGATGGACCACTCCGACCAACACAATGATAATGGCAGTCGACCACTGCTCTTCGTTTACGCATAAACATTGAGTACAATACAGGTGGAGATGGGTGAGGCGGAGCGCGCTGTTTACGTACTGGCTTCGGTTCCGTTCTGGGGCTTACTCGCGAGTACGCTTTTGGAGACGTCTGCTCTAGATGTAAGTAAATCATTAGACGTAGGTATGTTTAGAATCAATTACTGCTGAATTTACATCACATTAATATACGTTATTTTATGTGCACTCTAAATATTGAAATTCTTTACTAGTAGACGCTCCAAGACTTATTGTTAGCAGAGTGCTAACTCTTTTTACTGAAAGGCGGTTTCTAATTCCAGTTTTTACAAGTTTCATGCAACTAAATCCTCGCTCACAATTTACAGTGTGCGATGGAATTATATAAATCAATTGGAATAAATTGGTCACTTAACTTACATGAATTGCACCAACTCTTTGAAATCAATTTCTGAACATCTGTTGCTCAATATCTTTCTCAACATTGCCCATTTCATTTAAATTCAGATTAGTTCAAACACATCTGTGATTTCATTTTTTTTTCCATTATCATCTTCGTTTCTCAAGTCCAATGTGGTTGTCGCATTTTTGCACATTTACATCCAAAGTTTGTTACACTTTTAGAGTAGCAAAATGCGACAAATGCGACTGTGTAAATATTCATTGTAATACATTGTCTTACCCAATTTACCTAGAAATTGTGCACATTGCCTAGACATTGTAGATATTGCCAGACTGAAGACAGGCAAAGCTATTTATACAAAATAATCTATTGCAAAATTAAAACCAAGCACAATTGAGGGGTTTGGTGCAAGAACCTGATAAGTCCAGAAAAACACTTTTGGAGTAAATGCAAAAACAAAGTTTGGCATCCATTGAAGGCATGTATTTTTAGGAATTGTACAAATGTAATGGTACTGAACGATTTCTGTATGTTTTTTGTTTGTTATATATGAATATCAATTTATAAAATTATAGATGTGCATTTTAAAATTAATTATATATTTATTTGGACTCATCTGGGTTTTGCACCAAACATTTAAAATCTGACATATGATTTGGGAAAGACCATTATTATCTAAGTAAATATCATTAAAAACAATATATGAACAATGCAAGATCATTATGTTATTAACTATTAATAATCTTACAATATCTTTTACATGTGAATCATATTATACTGCAAAAGTGCAAATTTTTGCATTTATAAAAAGTTCTGTTCAATTTTGAAATATTTAAGTGTACAAATGCCAAGAGAATAGTTACCAAACTACACTGTTTACATTCTCAATAAATTCTGTTGAACTGAATGATTAAATTATATGTATGGTTTCATGCTATATTTAAATACTTAAAATAATAATAATAATAATAATAATAATAATAATAATAATAATAATAATCGTCGTCGTCGTCCACACCTTTGGAGTAACAGTTAGCGTGTCTAGCCGCGAAACCAGGTGGTCCGGGTTCGATTCCCGGTTGGGACAAGTTACCTGGTTGAGGTTTTTTCCGGGGTTTTCCCTCAATCCAATATGAGCAAATGCTGGGTAACTTTCTGTGTTGGACCCCAGACTCATTTCACTGGCATTATCACCTTCATCTCATTCAGACGCTAAATAACCTAAGCTGTTGATAAAGCGTCGTAAAATAACCTACTAAAATTAAAAAAATAATAATCATCATAAATTTATCAGAATACCAGAACGTATAAAATTGGTAATACTGTACAGAAATAAATATAGTACATTAAAATATAAAAGAAAACAGAATTTAGTAGAAAGAAAGATGCATTATATAAAGATAATACCAGTAGGCCTATTCTATTTAGTAGGTTATTCAATGTTAGTAACAAGTTAATGAAAATATTGTGCGTTAACTTGATAATCAAATAGAGAAAACAGGAAATAAAATTAATTGAAATACAGCAACCACTATAAGTCTTTAACTTCTTATTCAGAATCATCTGAGCTATGTTCACTAGCTTCATTGGCACTACCTTGAGAATGATACATTTTCTCGTAGAACCCCATGTCTGCTGAAGCAATGTACAGTATATCATTGCCAGTTTCATCACATCTTTATATTTTTAGCCCTTTAAACAGGCAATGGCCCATTGTACAATAATATCTCTGGAAACCAAGCTCTCCGTTGGTTGTTTTCTTCAGAAAACTGAACCCTGAAAAAACAGTTGCCTATTGATGTTGGCTGACTTTCAATATATATTTGTGCTGGGAACTGTATTGAAATACTTTATATTGAGATTTTATATTGAAATTCTTGTTTTTATGTTTCCTTTAAACAAAGGTTTGAAATGGTATCTGAAGATTTGAACATGGTTTGTGTGACAGGAACAACTGTAAATAACGTAGATGATTTCCTGAGAAGTTATTGACATTCGTCAGGACTAATCAATCCAGTTATATGCCTTTTCTTCTTTTCAATAATGCCAAAGTCCCTGTCACATAACTTGTATGCACATGAGAAGTTACGAACCCCTGAATCTTCACCTTTTCTAGGCCTTCGTCGTTGAATAGATCTTGGTGTAATGGATGCACACAAAAGTCATCTTGTGCTTTCTTACTTAAAAGACAGTTGAACTTGGTTATTATTTCCTTTTTTTCTTCTCCGTCCAATATATCAACATATTTTCGCCTACAATTATATGCAGGGCCTATTTCACGAGCTGCATGAGACATAATAATTCACCCTTTAATCTTTTCACTTTGTCTCTGTTTATTTTCCATTTACTGGGATCACGCTTTCTTATCCTTGAATGTTCACCATTATCACTATCACTGCTTGAATTATCAGTTGACATGTTTGAAACAAACAATAAACTGACAAAGCTACACTACATCTCGTTCATGCAGCCATTTACTAAAAGGAAACAACTGCTACACTTGTGCTATCATCTTTTGGTGCAAGAACCAGACAAGTCCAGGACTAGTCTGATTCTTGCTCCAAACACACCCACGGTCTCTGTTGGCAACTAAGCATATCTCATTCAGATAAGTCCACACAACTCTGGTTCTTGCACCAAAAGATGCTCACTGTCGTATTATATATCATGCATACTCTAACTCGTTTTCGACCAAAAGTGGACTTATCTGGTTTTTGCACCAAACACCTCAATTATTTCTTTAATTTTTCTTAACTACATTTACATTTAATATAAATATGTAACAACAACAACAAAAACAATAATAATGATAATATTAATAAAAATAATAATAATATTAATAATAATAATATCACACAATAATGCAGTTTGTCCAGAACGTCCTTTCCATGTTGCTTAAGGTAATACTCTCCAAAAACTTATCGTTACAGTGAGGCCTTAGTGTCACAAGTACCCGAACTCGAACGCCAGGTTTCGAAATCTCAGAAGAGAGAACACAGCATAATTATGTACAGCTTGACAATATTTTAATTTTACTGTATTGAAAAATGAAACGAATATAACAAACTATTCTGGCACTTCAGTATTGTTAATGGAAAACAAATTAGACTTTGCAGTGTCACACAGTGAAAACAATATCGAATATCACAAAATAAGAACAATAGTAGAGTTTAAAAAAATCTTACCTTACTGTAGTGTTTAATAGAACAATATCCATTTTCACATGATAAGAATCAAGAGTGGAGTTATTTTAAAAAATGCTGACTTAAAATATTACAAATCCACTACCCAATGGAGATAACATATTGTTTTACATAAAAAGAACAAGAATATGATTCAAAATACTCAGACCTTATATCTGATCATCAGTTCTTAGAATTATTGTTTAGCCTATGTGACTTTTTTATATCGCTAAATTTAATGTTATCTCAAAATATTCTGACTATAGAGTTTTGATCCTGAAAAGAATGTGACTTTTATCTTACCACTAGTTATTTTGAATGAATGTTTCTTAAACTTTCAAGTATAACTTTAATAGAAAAATGTACTTATTGCAACAAGGTAAACGTGAATGACACTTGGAACTGTGAAGTACCTATTTCTTTACACAAAAACATTTCCTGCTTTTGACATTTATTTTTACACATGCATTTAACAAATCCTTGACCGGGCCCAGTTGCTAGCTTGCAGATTTGCAACTGACCTAAGGGAAATTTCTCTCTCCAGAAAGACATCATCGTTGTTCAAAATCTCTTGCTTACAGCTGTTTCAATAATTCTTCTCTGGTGCCAAGTTGATAATTTCCTTTTATGTTAATTTGACAAGAACTGCAAATATACAGTATGTTTCCGAGATGATGTTAAATTTTCAGGGATTATGGCGAAGGGCACATGTATCAATTTGAGATAAGGTACCATGGTCCTGAAATGGCTGAGTCGAAAGTTATAAGCAAAAATAGTTGTGTGGAAATGGAATTGTAATTTGGCAACACGTACCCTCCTTCCCTTAACCTTTGGGACAGTCGTGGAAAAATGGTATGGGCCGGATGTCTCCTAAGTGGGTACTAGGCCTGATGCAATCTGTAAGCTTGTCTGCTGTTGTCATTGGCTCATCCGTATTCGAAAATCAGGTCTGCTTATTCCGCTCTCGTGTACTCCTCAATTTCACTAGGACTGATCGACTGGACACTGCAATTTACGTAAACAACGTCAGATGAATACAGTATGTGTAAGATGTACAGATAAATACACATAAATAAGGTGTACAGAGGAATAAAATTATTTCCTTTCCACACAACTATTTTTGCTTGTAACTTTCGACTCGGTCATTTCCGGACCAGGGTTCCATATCTCAAATTGATACATGTGCCCTTCGCCATCATCCCTGAAAGTTTGTAACACCACCTTGGAAACACTCTGTATTTCGTGCGTTTCCACAACCTCTGTCAACTTCTGGTACGGGTACTCGTATAGTAGTACCTTCGGGAACTTGTGGACATTTACTGTCGGAAAGTTTCTTCGTTTCCTTAGCTTGTATATCTAAGTTTTCTCTGGATGTTTTACTAGCATTTCTTGCATTACCATTAATTACACAAAGTTTGCACATAACATTCTGACCGTAGTCTTCTTCCTCCTAAGACTCTCTACAGGTTATATGAACGTCTTGTCTACATTTTTGACATTTGTGTGCTCCGTTGTTTGCATTTGTACATATACAGCAGATTGAATTTTGTGATTGAATCAGATCATGACTTGTTGATCTTGAAGGCTGTTCAGCAGCAAAGGATGAAAGATATTTTTCTAGAATATTATTTTCATCGATAGGTTCATCTGGAATTTAGTCTATAATCCTTTCTACGTCTTCTTCAGTGTTGATTCTCTCTAATAGTTCCTTAGGAAGAGATGAACTTCATAGCACAACCTTAATTTGACATCCAAAAAGAGCTTCATATAGTGATCTCTTTATTCCTGCATTATAAGCCATATTCTTCATTACTTATACGAATTGTACTCCTGCACTCCAGCGAGAAGTCTTCTCGTCTTGCAGCCATGTGGAGAGCATGTTCTTTACGTCTTGATTAACTCGTTCCACGCTAGCTTGACTTTGACTATGCCGTGGTTTGGAATGGATAATTTTTAATTCAGCTCAATAAGCTTTTAAACTGCATACAATATTGTTAGCAAATTCTCTTCCGTTATTATACAGGAGAATGCTCGGTGCTACGAAAAGTATGAAGATATGAACCCATTACTGCATAAAGTTATTAATGACTTGAAAAATGCGTTTATGAGTTTAAGTTCGCTAGTTGGTGACTTAAGAATGCTTTCTTACCATTTTTAACTTTATTTACTTTCTGGGATAAAAATTAAGGACCGTCCCATAAATAGGACGCTATGCATAATGGTCAGTGATTTATTTATTTTATTGGGTTATTTTACGACGCTGTATCAACATCTAGGTTATTTAGCGTCTGAATGAAATGAAGGTGATACTGCCGGTGAAATGAGTCCGGGGACCAGCACCGAAAGTTACCCAGCATTTGCTCGTATTGGGTTGAGGGAAAACCCAGGAAAAATCCTCAACCAGGTAACTTGCTCCGACCGGGATTCGAACCTGGGCCACCTGGTTTCACTGCCAGACGCGCTGACCGTTACTCCACAGGTGTGGACTAATGGTCAGTGATACAGTAGTTGAATAGAATAACGCCTTTTTTAGTTCAAATACTATTTATGTGTTTATTATGTAGAAAATACATATACATATTAGAATCAGTGGTTCAACTGCCCTTGTCACACAACTCTACGCATTGTACAACACTATTTTGTGTGGTAAGGGTAGAAACATTTAGGGTGGAGTCCAATTTGACACTTGCTACAGATGAACTTTGCTTTCCCTGCATAATTAGCACACCTTCGCTCAGTTTCATTTTCAACTGGGCAGTGGTTTTGACCATCAAAACTTATGTCTCCTGATGGAATGGGAACAATTTTTCCTTAGTGGGAACTCACTCACCCCATGCCTTTTCAGTACTGTAAAAGCCAGGAGACTGCAAAAGTTGAGGAGCGGTTTTGAAGAGTTCTGAGTCTTCATTTTTCTGTACAGAAACCAAGCATTTACTAGTGCAACATCAAGAAAATAAGCGAAGATGGACCACCACTCTGTTGTTGCCGCTATTGCTAACATCGGTACTGCCAACTCTGGTGATGCTGTTTCTGTGCTAGCGCTGGTGCTGCTATTGCTGCTGCTAGCGCTGGTGCTGGTGGTGGTGATTGTAAAAAAATCCGTAGCTCTACAGCCCATGAAGGGCCAAGACCGACCAGCCGGATGCTGGTCTCACGTCCACATGCCGAAACAGAGGTGGACAATCATCCAACCAGAATGGCGGTATCGTGTGGTTAGCACGATCATTCCCCCCTCCCCAGCCGTTATAGCTGGTTTTCGAAACCGGATTTTCGCTACCTATCGTAGCTCCACAAGTGCATGATAATGCTGGGTGGGCACCGGTCCCATACACTGGCCGAAATTTCATGAGAGAATTTCTTACCCCATGAGAACTCGAACCAGCGCGCATTCCATAACGCGATTCCGAGGCAGGATGCCTTAGACCACAATGCCACGGCGCGGTACGTTGGTGGTTATAGTAGTAATAATAGTACTTGTAGTTGTAGTAGTACGATGGCCTTCTAGCCTGTAATTGCCTTGCATGTCTTGGAAATTTTCATATATTATTAGCTTCCTTCTTTTCGGACGGCAATAACTTGTGCGAGAAATCTCAGATTCATTTTTGTCTAATGTACTTTCAAAATCATTTGTTGCAGTTTTTATGTTAGAAGACTCTGGCATACTTTCATCAACAATGTCATCTTCATTATCATCATTACACACACACACACACACACACACACACACACACACACACACACACACACACACACACACACACACACACACACACACACACACACACACACACACACACACACACACACACACACACACACACACACACACACACACACACACACACACACACACACACACACACACACACACACACACACACACACACACACACACACACACACACACACACACACACACACACACACACACACACACACACACACACACACACACACACACACACACACACACACACACACACACACACACACACACACACACACACACACACACACACACACACACACACACACACACACACACACACACACACACACACACACACACACACACACACACACACACACACACACACACACACACACACACACACACACACACACACACACACACACACACACACACACACACACACACACACACACACACACACACACACACACACACACACACACACACACACACACACACACACACACACACACACACACACACACACACACACACACACACACACACACACACACACACACACACACACACACACACACACACACACACACACACACACACACACACACACACACACACACACACACACACACACACACACACACACACACACACACACACACACACACACACACACACACACACACACACACACACACACACACACACACACACACACACACACACACACACACACACACACACACACACACACACACACACACACACACACACACACACACACACACACACACACACACACACACACACACACACACACACACACACACACACACACACACACACACACACACACACACACACACACACACACACACACACACACACACACACACACACACACACACACACACACACACACACACACACACACACACACACACACACACACACACACACACACACACACACACACACACACACACACACACACACACACACACACACACACACACACACACACACACACACACACACACACACACACACACACACACACACACACACACACACACACACACACACACACACACACACACACACACACACACACACACACACACACACACACACACACACACACACACACACACACACACACACACACACACACACACACACACACACACACACACACACACACACACACACACACACACACACACACACACACACACACACACACACACACACACACACACACACACACACACATATATATATTTGTAATTCCGCTTTACCAAGTAGCATTTTACCGCCAAGATTATTCAAATAAGCCTCATGCTCGTCGTCCGATTTATCACTGTATTTATCTGTGTCATGGAAATATTCTGGAGGGGTCACATACATTAGACTCTCATTATTATTTTGATTTTCCATTAACCCCAGAATTTGACTCACGGTTAGGCTGGAAATAAAACAATTTAATGGAAATCATATACATATTATAAAGAATACTACAGGAGTGCACACGGCATGGCGTCCTATTTTTAGGACGGCACTATATTTCACCTTGTACCTAGCAACATATAAGAAAATTTTATTGCTGTTATATACCACATGAAAACTGAAGTATTCAACTCATTATGTGAAAATAAAAATTAGATTTCTGTACCACCATTACAGAGTAACTAAGAATGAACTTACACGCGGTGCATCACAAAATACTGTTAACCTGCCATCTTGTAAAAAATTAGCTGGTATGAACAAATGTTAGCGCGGAATTCAAACACTGCAACACCATAATACAATGTAATAATATACCTTCTAAACAATGCCTCCAACAGCACTAAACAACAAAAAGTTCCAAAGAAATCAGTATTTTACGCAAGTCCTATTTTTAGGACGCTATGCAGTAATGGGTTTACTAAATCTCTCTTAGTCTTGAGAGCTTTCAAAAGCAATAAATTTTATGAGATGGTCCTGAAGATGAAAATGAAATTATTGTGGTTCATCAGTGCGGTTTTAGGCGTAATAGATCGAATATTCATAAGATTCTTTGTATTCGACAGATATTGGAGGAAAAATGGGAGTATAAGGGTACAGTACATCAGTTATTCACAGATTTCAAAAAGGCATATAACTCGATTAAGAGAGATGTTTTTTTTTTTTTACATTCTTATTGAATTTGGTATTCCCAAGAAACTAGTTCGATTAATTAAAATGTGTCTCATTGAAACTTACAGCAGAGTCCGTATAGGCCAGTTTCTATCTAATACTTTTCCAATTCAATGCGAGCTGAAGCAAGGAGATAACTGCGCACTGGAGTATGTCATTAGGAAAGTTCAGGATAACAGACAAGGTTTGCAATTGAACGGATCACATCAGCTCCTTGTCTATGCTGATAACGTGAATATGTTAGGAGAAAATCCACAAACGATTAGAGAAAGCACGGATATATTACTTGAAGCAACTAAGCGATAGGTTAGGAAGTAAATCCCGAAAAGACGAAGTAAATTATATTATTATGTCTCGTGACTAGAATATTGTAAGAAATGGAAATATAAACAATTGGAGATTTATCCTTCGAAGAGGTAGAAAAATTCAAATAACTTGGAGCAAGAATAAAAAATATAAATGACACTCGAGAGGAAATTAAATGCAGAATAAATATGGGAAATGCCTGTTATTCTTCGGTTGAGAAGGTTTTGTCTTCTAATCTTCTGTCAAAAAATATGAAAGTTAGAATTTATAAAGCAGTTATATTACCGGTTGTTCTGTACGGTTGTGAAACTTGGGTTCTCATTTTGAGAGAAGAACAGAGATTAAGGGTGTTTGAGAATAAAGTTCTTAGGAAAATATTTGGGGGCTAAGATAATGAAGTTACAGGAGAATGGAGAAAGTTACACAACGTAGAACTGCACGCATTGTATTCTTCATCTGACGTAATTAGGAACATTAAATCCAGATATTTGAGATGGTCAGGCCCTTGTAGCACGTTTGGGCGAATCCAGAAATGCATATAAAGTGTTTGTTGGGAGGCCGGAGGAAAAAAATACCTTAGGGGAGGCCGAGACGTAGATAACAGGATAATATTAAAATGGATTTGAGGGAGGTGGGATATTATGATGAAGAGCGGATTAATCTTGCAGAGGATAGGGACCGATGGCGGAGTGAGGGTGGCAATGAACCTCCGAGTTCCTTAAAAGCCATTTGTGTGTGTGTGTGTATATATATATATATATATATATATGGAGAAAAATTCATTCTGGCACCGGGAATCGAACCCAGGATTCTCAGCTTGGCGCGCTGAGTGCTCTTTCCATGTGAGCTATGCCAGCCGAACTCTCCTCATTTGTGTCGCCTTTGGCCGACTAGGAATATTTGAAATATATATATATATATATATATATATATATATATATATATATATATAGATATATATATGCGTGCATATTTTTTTATTCTATGGTCATTTGAACCACAGTTCTGAAGTACTGTTAGATCTGATATAGGCCTATCTATGTATATATTCTAATTAGAAGATATTTTGGAATCGGCATAGGTCAGATGGAAAGAGCACTCAGTGCGCCAAGCTGAGTGTTCTGAGTTCGATTCCCGGTGTCAGAACGATTTTTTTTCCATTAATATGTATCTACGTGATAATTACACTTAGTCACTGATTAAAAAATATTCAACAGAGACGGCGAGGTCCTCTAATAATCCTCTTATAATCATCGTCTGGATGCGACTGGAAATAAATCAGGTGAACCTGGTAACGAGAATTAAATCCATTCGATATGATATGTTTCACAATAATACCTTTCTTGACACCATTTTGTTTGTTTTTTTTTAATGTTTCGCAGCGCTGAATAAACAGCTATAGTCATGACTCGCAATATTTTTGTACTTAACATTTAGCTTCTTTATCATTCTGTCCACGTCCACCATGTCCAAATACAAATTTGTACCTCTTTGAGTATATCAAAAAGTTCACAGTGTCACATAAAACATTTCATTAAACTACTTTCATTCTGTTCTGGATGAATTAGTGTATGCTTTTGTTGCACAGTCTTTACATCATATCTTTTCAGTAATTTATTAATGTTTAGGTCCTTCCTTTCTTAATAATTTAGCTGCATTCACTTCACTTATTAGATGGTCACAATGTTCATTAGTGGGGAAGATACTATATCTAACAGATTCCTTCTTTGTTTCTGAAAGTTCATTGTACAATTTTTGTTTAACAGTAGTTATTCTAGCGGCATTGTTATTTTCCATCACTGAACCAATAAACTTACTTAACACTAAACAAAAAGCGGTAGAGAATTCACTCTGTCAACACTAATGGCCGTGTGCACCATTCTCGATCATCTAGCCCGTTTATCAGCAATCACGGAAACATGGTTAATTCTTGACAATGATCAAGTTACACATGCGGTGCACCGACATTTTTCCTCGATCAACTCAGTACCTTACTCTATTTTTTTCGTGGAGTGCAGTTTCATAGAAAGAACTTTGCCGACAGACCTTCTACTGCCCCCTACTAATTGGTTGTCATAAATAAATATCTTCCTTACGGTAACGAAAATCTTGTCTTCTCCTGTCAGTAACAAATCACAACCCTTGTTCAGAAGAATTGACAGGCTCTCGTCAAATCCACGTGGAGTCAGAGTTGCTGTATCTTTTCCGAATTCCAAGAATCCCGTCAGTCTCATTTCAGGGTCACCAGGATTATGGCAACTGTGCAATGTCGGGACGAGAGGACAGGATGGAATTGTCAGAGTTGTTTGTATAGGAAGTCATAAATCTGTAAGTGGGTGTTCAAAGGAGCCACCGAACTGCACTCCTTGAAATAAAATAAGGTATATGCTCGCTTGAGAAGAATCATCTAAGCGCTAGGTTACCGCGTACCGTATAAAACAGCGAACGAGCGCACTCTGTCAATTATCGCTTCATTTTTGTTTGTCGGACTGTTTCAAACATCCTCGCAGATTTCAAATAAGTTTCAATAATCATGGAAGAAAATAATTAAAGAGCACCGAACTTCTCACAGTTCGAAGTGGGAATTCTTTTAGAAATCATCAGCAATTCTGCATCCATATTAGAGAATAAAAGTACTGATGGAAGTTCTCTAAGAGAAAAGCAGGCTACCTGGTTGGATTTAACCTCAAAATTCAACACTGTTCCAGGTGAGGTATACATGTTTACATAATTTCACATAATTTGTAACGTAATTTATACAGTGGTTATTTCATATTATTGATAATAATTGGGAAAATTTCAGTATACGGATACCTCACTGACAATTATCTTGAAATAGGCTACTAAAAAGAGCAGATTTGTATGTGTCTGTGGAATGCTCATCATTTTGCTTACGAAAAGACACATTTCAGTGCCAATAATTTATTTGGGAAAATTTCAGTATACTCACTAACAAATATTTTAAAATAAAAAAAAGCAATTCGTTTGTGTATGTCGAATATGCATCATCATGCATACGAAAAGGAAGTTTTTAGTGCCAATTTATTTTGATGTGCACAAGGTTGGAATTTTGGAGTAAGAGGGAAAGGAAGGTATCCGTGTAATTTCTCTTAATTCAAGCGTAAATAGCCTAATTGTCCAAAACGTCATGAAGGTCCTAATAGTTACAAACGGCAAATCTATAGCTAATAAGTGACAATCTCGTACTCTAAAAATGGTCATTTAGTTTTTCTATATTATTACCGGCACAGAATAACTACTTTATTATTATGTTAACAAAATTGGACAGTTAGGCCTAAATAATATTTTGTCCTCAAGTAAAGTCCCGATCTTCCAAAGCAGAAACATATACAGTATAAAACATAAGTATATTTTGAGAAAAGAAAAACATTTTTATTATTCATCTACAAACTTACTCTTTCTACAATAAGACCAATTCTGTTATTTCCGCAGTGATTTGTGTGTTCAAGATACATCAATTCATCTTCAATTCCATCGAGTATGTCAAATCGTGTCGCCATTTTGGTTTTCTCGACTTGACCATGTTCAATTCAAGATAATCGGTTCCACACCCGTGATCAAATTTGATCATCATCAACTCGCTTGTTTAACTTTGATCGAGATTGATACTCCGCAAATTGGCATTGAGGATGGTCAAGTGCCGACTTAATCATGGCCAAATTTTAATCGAGAATGGTGCACACGGGCATAAGAATGCTAAAGTTTCTAATAATTGCAGCTTATTGTTTTCAGCAACGCTTCAGCAGTTGGTCAAATCCATTTTTTAAATCGGAAAGGACGAGGTATACGCGGAAAGATATTACACTTACTTTGCCTGTTATACGTTAGATACTGTTCACAATGCTGGTAATGATAATTGTCTTACTCTACCTAATGGTTTTAAGCATTGTTTGCATTGCCTAGGAAATCCCTACAATATCTGAGTTTCTACTTTTCCGGTAACACGATAAAATTTGTTCACACTTACTGCGACTGAAATTTCGTGATCTCGCGGAGGCTTGAACATAAATTCCATTTCTCATAGTAAATATATAGAATCCAACAAACACTGCTATCATTTTTTCGCCGTTCATAAAAGATATCCTGCATATTGTACATAACATATTCACTCATACAAGTATTGGTCTGAATGGTTTATTACGAGATACATTAACTACAAAAGTCTATTATAACTTACGAGAACGAAAATATGTAGCAAAACATTCATTATTTATAATTAAAGTAAATACATGAGTAGGATAATTTTATTTTCAATAAATATTGCTTTCCAGGAAATATTTCTTTCAGCTCAGAATTCTCTATACTAATTGCGTACTACGAATTTGTAATTAACTTCATTACTGAACTGGAAAATACGCATCACGTAACAAATTACTAATTTCATATAATATAGAGTTGATATTTATAGATTGAAAATTTAGCTATAACGCGGTTATGTGATTTCCAGTATTAAACATTTTAACTTTTATGTAAATTACACTCCGTAGTAAATTTTTTATCAGTGTAAAATAAAGACGAAACAGGACATATTTGGAACTGGAAAAAGTGAAAGATTTGGTAGTAATAATGATTAGTATTTTCTGTTTTAAATCTATTTCAAATCTATCACCCAGTTCTGGAAAAAGTCCTTAAGTCTAATTTTTGCGATTTTGAGTTATATGCACCAGTGGTTTTATGGAACCTAGCTTTGTAGGTCAATACGTGCTGCAATGTCCTTTGGCGATTGCTATAGAGGTTATGAAGAAAAAATCATGAGTTCATTTTTAAGTATTCTCGGTTTGGCAGAATAGATTAAATGTACTTAAAAATTTCTAACTGTACCCATTGTGAATTATCCTAGCCAGGCAGAATTCACCAACTGACTTTTACATCTCTATCTTGCTGTCAATTTCATACTGAGGAATGGCAAGGAAAATAATGATTGAGTGTGTAGGCTTATTTTTATAGCAATAATTATAGTATCCAATATTGGTGAAATTGCATTGATGTTTCTTAAGTAAAACATTTTTAATTCATTGCATTATTTCTGTTTATGGAGATGTTTTAGTTTACAAATATGTAAATGTAGCAGAAAAAGAAAATCGTCAACTCCTTATAACTTGAAACAATTGACGTTCCAAGATTTATTTGATCTCTAACAATTATCTACAGTTACTCACTTTAACATTCGGCCACATTATTTTTTCAGGTTTTGTATCTTTATCTTACAGTAGAAATGGATTAAGTCTAAAATAAAAATTGAGAACGATGTGTTGATACTTGATAGTAATTATATCAAATGCACACATTTTCAGAACATTACACAAGTGAATTAAAATTGTGTTTCTATTAACGGGCACAAGAGCGCTTTCACTTTAATATTCGGCCACTTCATTTGTTTACCTGAGCACTGTGTTTCTTGCTTGCTGTGTTCTGAAGCATCTATCGCTACAGTATGGGGCTTAAAGGTAGGAATACAACATTTGAACACAGACAACTCGTAATTTCAATCATGCAAAGTAGAAATCTGAAAGATAATTCAGTAAAATATTAAATATACCAAGGAGCATAATTGGGGACATAATAAAGAGATAGAGGGAAATAGATTAGATTCTACAACCCACAAAGGAAAACCAATAATATTGACTGATTGGGAAGAAATAATAATAATTCGGAAAATAAAGAGCAACCGAGACTAAATGCTCCGAAATTAACAGATGACCTCTTTGAAGAGAGTAGAAAAAGTGTTCACCCAGAAATTGTCCGAAGGGTAATAAGAAAAGCTGAGTTCAATGGCAGAGTGGAAAGAAAAAGGGCCTTCATTATTGAGGTGAACAGGAAAAAGAGGCTGCAGTTTGCTAGGGAATATGTAAATAAACGTGTTTCTTAGTGGAATGTCGTAATTTTTCAGACGAGAGCAAGTCTAATGTGTTTTTATTCAGTTGGCAAGATAAATGTGTGTCGAAAGCAAACGAAGAACTGGAAATGAAGAATTTACAGCGCACTGTGAAATATGGAGGAGACAGTATCATGATCTGAGCTTGCATCTCTGCAGCAGGAGTTGGAAAAATGACACAAATGGAGAGGATAATTAAGAAGAAAGACTGTCTTCGTATTTTGAAGGAATACTTACACAGAAAAGCAGACAAATTGGGCATAAGAGGGACATTTAAATTTTACCAGAATAACGACCCTACACACAAATCCTACCTTGTGAGGAACTGGTTCCTGTATAATTGTCTCAAAATTATTGACACCTCTCCCCAAAGCCCTTACCTGAACCCCATATAAAATCTCAGGGCTGAGCTGAAATCACGAATATGAAGTACACCTTCAAAATCAAAAGTTGAATTAGAAGAAAAAATAAAGAAGGAATGGGCTAAAATACACACTGAAAACATTAAGAAATACATTTCTAATATGCCACAACGCTTGAGAGGGTTTTAAAAAGAACAGATATGCTACAGATCACTAAATGTTAATTCTTTAGTTTCTACAGAGGATGATTTAGTTAAAAGTTGAAGTGGCCGAATATTAAAGTGACTGTGATAATTGTCAATTTTTTTGTTATGAATTTATTTTTATACGCTATAATGAAGAATATACATTAATTTTTTAGTAGTGTTTTGAAAGAGGAACTGTTGACTTTATATTTTTTGTTGTTTATATTTGTCATTAAGATAATCAGAATAAACATGATTTGGTTACAAACCTAAGTGGCAGAATATTAAAGAGAGAATGTAGAAACCTTTTGCATAATAAACAAAAGACACTGAAGGGATTACCTGGTTGGGTTTTTTCCCGAGGTTTGCCCCAAACTTAAGCCGAATTTCAGGTCATCTATGGCAAATTCTTAGCCTCATATTACCAAATCGCTAGTACCAACTTCATTGACGCTAAATAATCTAATAGCTGACACAGCGTCGTTAAATAATCAAGTAAAGAAAGAAGAAACATTCTTCTACCAGTCGGTCAGCGCGTCTGGCCGCGAAACCAGGTAGCCCGGGTTCGAATCCCGGACGGGGCAAGTTATCTGGTTGAGGTTTTCCGGGGTTTTCCCTCAACCCAATCCAATAGGAGGAAATGCTGGGTAACTTTCGGTGCTGGACCCCGGACTCATTTCACCGGCATTATCACCTTCATTTCATTCAGACGCCAAATAACCTAGATGTTGATACAGAGTCGTAAAATAACCCAATAAAAAAATTCTTCTACCAGACAATTAATTCTGAGCATTACATGAATATTTTACTTTCATTCTTACAACTTTCTAATAAACGATAAAAATTAATAATTTTCTAGCGAAACGGCGCAATAACACACGAATCTGAGCATTTAATGAAAGTTCTACGTGAAATTTTTGCTTACAGAGTAATAATACGTAAGTAGTGCACTATGTTCCGTCCGGTTTTCAGATTTGTTGTGTGGCTTTACCTATGATATGCCTCCAAACAAAGAGACTATGAAAAAAAGCCACGTGCTCTGGAGGCTCTCAGGGATGAAGTGACTGTGCTGATACCCAACAACAGTGAGGAAAATTTCCAAACATCTTCCTAGAACTTCATATTTCGCTTGTAACATGTGTGTAATCTATAAAACATAATGTATGAAGTTTTCAGCAACTCCTCTGAAATCCTAATTTCCTCAAATAATTCATTCGTTCCGTCAAAGATCACTTTACAGACTGTAGTGTTGTGAAAAGAAAATGTCTGCGACAGCTGACGATCTGTTTTCCTGACTAGTGCCGAGAGATGGCAGTAGTGCTGGTCTTTTAGTTTTGACTCGCTCTGTATTATAATGGAATGTGAGAATGTAAACTTAATATTATGTTCCAGTTTAAAGTTTAAATTTTTTGTAGACATTTTGGATATGTAAGAGATTTTCATATTTCCGGAGAAACGAAATGGATTGGAAATAGCAGTATCCTAAAAAAAATCAGTTCTAGCACATATACATGTAAAATTCTTCAGTATAGCTGAATTTCAAACCAATGACTTTTTAAAGCACCATCGTGCTCAGAAATGGCAGCAAAATGTAAATAGATCAGTCGCGCTCCAAGCCTACTGTTTGTGACGGAACACGCCCGCGTTATAAGTAAACATGACAGATCCAGTGGCGGACTGTAGGAAAGGAGTTAGTCTTTTCGTACTACATTTTCTGTACGCCCATAAAATTTAAACCATACAAGTAAAGAATTAATAAAATTTCAGCTTCATAGATAGATATATTGTATTTATGCGACTACTATTACTGATATAAACATGTTTTTACTGTAAGTGTGTTAAGTAATCTAAGAAAACTGATCGAACGCATTGTTAAAGCAACAGATCAGAAATGAATGAACACAGCAGAGAAATTTTACTGTTGACATTTCAGTTTAATTTGACACTAAAAATAACTTAATTTCTCAATTCCCTCACACATATTATTTAATACTTAATCCTGTTGCCATTGCAGTCTGTCACAGCTTTCAAACGACGTGGCATAAAGTAAAATGTTCGAAGAAGTCAGGATGACGCTGAAACTCTACCCAAACGTGGCATCTTGTTAAGGAGTGATAGATTTTGGTTTGGAGTGCTGTTTCCTGTGGTTTTTCAGTCCATATTCGCCATGTTCTTGTCAAGAGCAAATCAATCGAAATACGACTTTAACCTTGCATGGTACGCGCAAATCTATACCTTCGGGAAGCATATAAGCCTCCCACATACAATGCGTCCTCTTTTACTAAATTAGAAATTCATATCCATTTTTATAATTAGTATATTTCATCTTGATGAAGATTTGACCCTAAATATATATCCACCACTGGACTGATTACACTGAACAACAAATTTTTACTTTTTGTCTTGCTCCGAAATAAAAATAAGTTAATTTTACTAATATGTGTGCCCTGAATACGAATTTAAAACCCAAATTGCTCCATCACGTACCATTTTCCGGGGAAAATGAATTGAATTTTTATTACAAAAAACTAGGTATTCAAAATACCTCATTATACTTGGAAAATGTGTACTGGATACAAAAATGGTGTTACATAGTTGAAAACACAACAACAATAAAAATGTTTCATGTGTATAATAAGAAAAATCTCGGAATTTGAACTTATATTTAAAAAAAATTTCTGGATGATTTCTCTTTATAAACTAGTTCCGGGACTGTCTTTTACAAGGAACCAACAACGGTTTGCAAGAATGCTGGATGATGACCTTCCTTTGTATCGCTTTTTCATTTCAGATATTTCTTGATGAAATCTTTTCTCCTGCTCGTCGCTTACTGCTTCAAGGTTAGGAGGTAAGAAATCCAAATGAGAATGTATAACGTGTATTTTGAGAGACATATTACACCCCATTTTCTCATATGCACTTTACATGGTTTCCAAAACAAGTTCTATTTAGTTGTCTGCCCTAGAATTTCCAAGGAAATTTGTGCAATCATCTTTGAAAGCGCTCCATGCTATTTTCTCTGTAACGGAAAGTTTTTTCTCAAACAAAGAGTCAGCCATAACTTTGTGAATTTGTGAACCGATGAAAATGTCCTCTTTCAGTTTGCCTTCACTCAAATTGGTAAACTTTTATTTTAAATACTGAAAACCACACCCTTGTTTGTTCATTGAATAGACCTCACTTTGAACTGTTCTGAAATATATTGAATAGAAGGGACCAATATCTGTTTATTTACTAGAAGTAAAGAAGAACATGCCAACAACCATAAGAAACGGAAATAAGTTATATACTCATCAAATCGTTAGCTTTTGTTTTAGTTTACAACCCTCAACCTGCGCCAGATGTTTCCTGCGGGAGCGGTTATCGAAAAGTGAAATCATAATATATCTTAAAAAGCTTACGTGATACGAAGAAAAGAGATCATTTTCGGATCCAGTGCACACACAAACCATAAGGGACACATTGTATTAAGTCGAAACAAAATTCTTGTTGTAGTGTTATTCCATGTTTTTTCATACGTCTTTAATTAAATGTATTGTCTTACACAAGAGGTAATACGCAAAGACTAGCTTCTTTCCTACTGTCCGCCACTGGATCTTCCGTGTTTATTTATCAGCATAACAGCCCGCGTGTTCTGTCTCAAACAGCAGGCTTGGAGCGCAAGATTTGTTTATATTTTCCGGCCATTTCCGAGCATGAGGAACAAAATTTTATGCTCTCGTACTTACTTTATCTATATTGTACTAGAGGAACAAGTGTTCTCCTCTGAATGTAATAAAATAAGTCTGCATAATTTTGCTCTGTTTTACCTCGATTTTCAGAAAGCTTTACTTAAAAAATTCCTCGAAACCAGATAAAGTCGGCTTAAGGTATCAATGTGGCTTATAACCACTTAAAGTAAATCTGCGATCTTTATTAGAGCTTGAACTCCAGTTCAGACGCCGAGATAATCCTCCATCACATCGTAGGAGGTCTAATGTTAGTGGGATACATGCTAAGATGTCATTGCTTCCTTAAGGGAGGTTAGAGGATAATAGCCTATATTGCAAGGATTCAGCTGCGAAATCTTCCAGACGTTCCCACACATATTAATGAAATTCGCAAATGAGAATTCTCATGCGAAGACATCGTTCCATCGCGAAACTTTCATTGCCTGCACAATCATAGTTTGTCGCACAGGTATTAGCTCTCCATTATCTGTTTCAGGCGGCCTGGTCCTTAATCCTATTTACCAGGGCTTGTGGGAAACAGCCGAACAACTAGAGATCGTATGTTTTCTACGTGGGATATACGGTTGAAATCTCGAGGAATTGAAGTGAAATTTCTGGTGATAAGGACTGTTTCAAAGCAGATCCTATAGGACACGTTTTTTCTTATATCATTAAGTCATGTCTCCATTGACTATTGTCCATGAAACGTCGTAATTATAGCTCATGCATTTTGTCAAGACACTCCCCCACTCTTCCTACAGAGCTGCGCACGAGATCGGATGAGTCTACTTATGAAATATAGGGAAATGGGTTACTCTTTGCTTTGAACTCGGTAGACACAAGCCCGAACTTCCCTTCTACTCCTACACCCTCCACAGAAACGTTGTTCCCGTACTGCACATCGCGAGTGTCTTGAGAAAAATACATGAGCTGTAGGTATAGTTGTAATGACGTTATGTTATACTCGTAGATCACATTATTGACGGGAAATCAGTAGGGTAAAGTTGCCTAATTCCGTGATACGTTTTTTCACTGAATGTCACAGGGTTAGGTATCTTGTTAGGGAGTTCACCGATGTCTCAAAAGTAGGCGAAAGATACACTGTTTCGGGAAAGATATCTGGCGCTTTGGTCGAGCCGCAAAACTTTGACTGTCATTCAATTTAAGCAAAGGATCACGGGATTAGGGGTATCACGGAAATAGGCAACTTTACCCTACATTTATTTTACTCGGCAGCAGTTAGTAGTGGTCATAACTAGAGTTGTGGCTTTGTAGAATACTAGTCCGGTACTTCTGGTAGAAATAAAAAATGATTATTGTACTGTATAAATGGTAGTAAAATTGGTAGTATTAATCAGAAAAGAAACTTGAATGCATGTATAGGAATCGAAGTAGGTCTATTTGTTTTTTTTAATTAATGAGGCTTAGAAAATCGTATAACAACCAACGAAATGTCTTTCCAGGATACTCGAATAGGATTTTAAGCTGGTTATTAGTGCTATACTGTATAAATATAAATTTAGCTTCCCTTATGAAAAGGTTGCCAGATTTGACAAAGCGTATTATATATAATTTGGAATCATACCTAAAAGGTAAAATGATCTACATTTGAAACGGTTAGAGAATCGAATATACAAAATGTCAGAAAAATTTACACCTAAGTAGCGTTTGTGCTCATTTGCAGTTAAGAAGGGGGGGGGAAATCATCAGATAGGTTAGAATGGTAATTTTAACGTATGTTTAAGTTATCAAATAGGTTTTTAGTTAGAAATTCCATATATTTATAAAGAATTTTTCTTACTTCTGTTAAGCAATCACAGATATTTTCTATCATAGTATTCCTTCATTAGAAGTGTATTTTCTGGAATACGTTGGTCTGGAACTCGTAAATAACCAGAAGTTATCTCAATGATTGTATATTAAGAGTTTCTACAAATAAAAGAATATTATACCTTAAATTACATCAATTAATCTCGAATCTCATTTAATTAGTAATGAGATATCAACATTAAAGATTTAAATTATTACAAATTATGCTTTGAGTAATTAAAAAAGTGTCCCATATATTGGAATGTCGCCTATCAACTGATACCTTTCTCTGTCACGAAATTTTCTCCCTTTGACTATTCCTTTCAGTCATCTTTCAGCAGGCAGTTTCTTTTGAGTCAGTGATCCAGACAATTTATTTTCCTTTTCTTGACCGCATTCAACATTATTCATTCTTCACCCAATCTTGCCAGCACATTTTCATTTCTTATTCTGTCCGTCCATTTCACATGCTCTATTCTTCTCCATATCCACATTTCAAATGCTTCTAGTCGTTCGTCTCCACTAGTCTCTTCCTTAGTTATTTTTCGAGAGTCATTGTTATAGTAAGTTTTATTTCATTGTTTGTTTCAACTATATAATATAATTTAATGTTAAAATAATTAACTTCAGTACTTAAAAATGGCTTTTACATGCCCTGCCCATTTCAAATGTCTGGATTTAATGTTTCTAATTATGTAAGATGAAGAATATAATGTGTGCAGTTCTACCTTGTGTAACTTTCTCCATTCTCCTGTAACTTCATCCCATTTGCCCCAAATGTTTCCCTAAGAACCTTATTCTCAAACATCCTTAATCTCTGTTCCTCTCTCAAAGTAAGAGTCCAAGTTTCACAACCATACAGAACAACCGGTAATGTAACTGTTTTATAAATTCTAACTTTCAGAATTTTTGACAGCAGACTAGATGACAAAAGCTTTGACAGCAGACTAGATGACAAAAGGTTTTCAAAATAATAAGACGCGTTTCCCATACCTATTTATTCTGCGTTTCATTTCCTCCCGACTGTCATTTATATTTGTTACTGGTGTCCCAAGATATTTGAATTTTTCCACTTCTTCGAAGGATGAATCTCCAATTTTTATATTCCCATTTCGTAGAATATTCTTGTCACGAAACATAATCATTTATCATAATATTTTAATATTTCACTATATTTAATTGTGAATTCTACAAGTATCCTCAAAACTCGACAAATGCTCACTATGAGACCAAGTTCTTGTATTAATTTTATCATTTTTTATTGTTGCTTTATTACTTTTAACGCTGAAATGACTTTAATAAACAAGTAAATAATATTCTTTGACTTTTCGGGATTTACTTCCAAACCTATCGCTGTACTTGCTTCAAGTACAATTTCCGTGTGGCATAATGTCCTCTCAAGCAAGAGTTCTTCTGAATCGAAAAACATAGTAGCCATAACATTTCCTGTCAAAGGCGCAGTTTTGAATTTCTTTTCTTCGGTGAATTTGCATGATGTCTCTCTATTTTCTGCCTCTTTATCTCCGATCAAAATCGTGGAGCCATGTTTCTCCTGTCACAAGATAATCTGCTTGCCCACCGACTAACCGTACTATGATCGACAGCTGCATCTCCATACAGCTTTTTTAAAACTCTTGTGAATGTTTCCCTCTGTCTCGTTCTAACAGCACAGGAACTCGTTAACAACACGTTGCTTCAGACAAATGTCAAATACAACAGCCATCTTGAAGCAGTGCCATCATGGCGCCACTAACGGGAACGACTTAAATTAAATTTTAATACAAGGGGGAAGGATGTATCTACGACCTCCATAAATTGCAAAGATTTAGAATAAAAAATAAATTGACCGTGGCTGATGAAGCAGAATTTTGGAAAATGGGACTTATCTGAAAAACCATAAGGCATAAATCGAAAATTCTTATATCAAATTAAAGATGAGAAAATTCTCTATTAAAATAGTTACATTCTGAAAATTCTAGTTTTTCATCATTTTTTGCGTTTTGTACCTTAAAAGTGATTTATTAATGAAATAATAATGCAGCTCTTTAGAGGAATTAAAAGGCATTAAATATTAAAAACTACTGTTTTAGAGTTATGCATTTTGAGTTTAAAATGTTAATATTACACTATGTACTTATTTGCTCCTCTCTTTAGTAAGTAATTTTATTGCAATTTATTTTATTCTTGCGTTTTTTCACGCACCACATTTCATTTCTGCATTAGCTACATTTATTTCCTTTGTTGTTCATTTATGTATTAGTTATGAAGATAAATGTATTAAAGTGTCCAATCAATAGGCCTAATTGTAGATCTAAAGCAAGGAAACAAATTTTTCAAAAAAGCAAAGTAAATTTCCTTCAATTTTTACACCGTTTGTGTACTCATATAATGTCGGTTTCATGTCTGATGAAGTGCGCCTGGTGTTCCGTCTACCTGCAAAACTTAAAGGGTAATCGGATGAAAATCGAATATTCGGACTGTTGCCGACCTTGACGGATTCTCTAACCGGTCTAATCTAAACCGGTTGTAAGCACTATTTTGCAGCTCTCTGGTTTATATCATTTACACTCTATACACTCAATTAGCTTCTAAATGTTTGTCAGTGAAGGTATTAAATATTCTCTGAAGGACAAATTTCCAAGCTGATTACGAGAATCGAACCCGGGATCTCATGATTTATAGTCACGAATGCTGACTGCTGGACCGCGAAGCCGTCAATTTATTACATAATGTACACTTGTCAAAAGAAAAAGTGGCCGCTCTCCAGAAGTTTCCTTCGGGTATCTTCGCTACAGTTCGGACCCAGGCGATGTTAAATGCTGTTATAAATCCGTTGCCTGATATCTACAGTTATAATTAAAGTATTATTTGTGTTACTTGATAGCGTTATGGTAGCGTTCTGGCCTCTTATTCGTGAGGTCCTGCGTTCGAATAAAACTTCGTGCTCTTTATGTTATTTTTTTGTTTTGTTTTTAAGAGAGAGATACAAAATATGCATAATTGCTCCTTTCCCTTTTATAATTATTTCATTAATTAACATCACGTTCATGAATGTGTTATGCCATGCCTTTATCATTACTTATTATAACATTATGGCTGCAATTGAAAAGAAAAAAAATATTTTATTCTCAACAAAAATATCTTTCGTGGCATAAACAAAAGAAACTTACTGGCGTTTGTCTTAGAACATTCAAACAATTAATCGTTCAAAAAACAAAACAAAAAGCTACGATTCAATATATTTAATCTATCTTTCCCACATCTCGATCACATCTTGCATTCGATTATTTTTTACGACGCTTTATCAACATCTTGGTTATTTAGCGTCTGAATGAGATGAATGTAATAATGCCGGTGAAATGAGTCCGGAGTCCATCACCGAAAGTTATCCAGCATTCTTGCAGTCGAGTGGGCATGGAATCGACTAGAGTCCTTTCAAATAACTACTATTCTCAGCCACGACAATCCAAGCATCCTGGACATATATAAGCGTTCTGCCTGTGGGCAGGTCTTTCACTGCAAACCCAGCATTCTCCTATGTTTCCTATTTTCTGCCTTCCTCTTAGTCTCCGCACATGATCCACATATCTTAATGTCGTCTATTATTTGATATCTTCTTCTGCCTCGAACTCTTCTCCGTTCACCATTCCTTCCAGTGCAACTCTCAGTAGGCAGTTTCTTCTCAACCAGTGACCCAACCAATTCTTTTTTCTCTTTCTAATCAGTTTCACCATCATACTTTCTTCATCCACTTTTTCCAACACAACTTAATTTCTTATTCTGTCTTTTCACGTCACACGTCCCATTTTTCTCCACATCCACATTTCAAATGCTTCTATATGTTTCTCTTCATTTCATCGTAATGTCCATGTTTTTTCCCCATACAGTGCCACACAAAACACTTCACTAGTCTGTTCCTTAGTTCTTTTTCCAGAGGTCGCAGAAGATGCTTCTTTTTCTGTTAAAAGCTTCCTTTGCTAATGTTTGCTGTTTTTCTTGGGAAGGATAAATGCGTTAACTTCCCTTGCTTTCCGCACACCGCTGTCCCTTTCGAATCTTAATAGATTCTAGGGGGCCCAAGCGTGGCGGTGAAGAGAGTGGATTTGACTAATTGGGCACTCCGGACTTCACCGAAATTCACCGCAAGGATTAAATATTAGTTCTATCAGGATTATTGACCCGATTAGATACCGGGAAATCCCAATTAGCCTTTGTCCCCCGCATCCTGAACGAACTTCTACAAATCACCAGAAAATCTTGGGCAAATTTTTCTTTACTTGTGCCCACGTAGTTCAGTCGGACGAACGTCGGAATTTTGATGTAAACGTCTGAGGTTCAATTCCTCGTCACTCCTTTTAATTTTATCGTGTTTGAAGATAATGTAATCTAAAAAAAAAAAAAAAAAAAAAAGACTAACACCAGTATTATGCAACTATATTGTTCCAAACCCAATATTAAATTTATGTTATTTATGTCGCTAAATAACGATAACAGGATATAAATGATAAATTGAATATTATTTATATCGCTAACAAAAATAACTGAATATAAATAACTTCAATATTATTTATACAGGATCACTAAAGAACGATAACATAATATAAATAATAAATATCGGTTTGTTTAATTAATATAAGATATTATATATAATTAATTATTTAAATAAAATTACCTATTTTACAAAGAATATGGTTATTTTTATTACAATAATTTCTTATATAAATTCAGAGTATTTATATCGCGAAAGAACGATAACAGAATATTAATGGTAACTTGAATATTATTTATAACGCAAAAGAACGGTAGCAGAATACAAATTATAATTTGAATATTATTTATATCGCTAAAGAAGATTAAAAAATAAAATGAAAACTTGAACAAGGCCCGAACTCCCAATCTTTCAATCATTAAGCGAGCACTCTACCGCTGGTCTACGAGACGCAGATATGAAATAATTCCATAGTTCCAGAACTGCTTCTACAAGGACATGCATCGTGTAACATCGCCGTGACCCGAAGTGGACTTAGAAAATTTTCGCTGGTCAAGTGCGGCCACTTTTTTTTTTTTTTGATAACTGTACTTATTATATAGTCCTGCTTGAAGAAATTATAAGTGGGTGAAGTAAGGAGTAATCAAAGAAGGAAGATTATAAACAGTCATGCTGGCAAACGATGTGCCCTATTTGGACTTGACCTATTAGCAAAGTTGTCTTTTCCTTTGGGCAGAATTCAGTAAGGCCGAATTCGTAATCATCAATTCGTGGAAAGAGGTGATCAGTGTACGAATGTATCATTAGATCCACTGTCCGGCACCTATTTACTTCGTGTCCAGTATATTTCATTGACCAATTTGGTCCTTAGTGATGTTTTTTCTCAAATTAAGGCACAGTATGTGAGGAATAAATAGGCTATAAGGAAATTATAGAATGGCGAAACTTTACCTCGGCTAATTCTGATTCACTCAACTCCATACGCTACCTCGAGCGATATGTAGGATAGAGATTTGATTTCATGTCCATTAAGTTTAATTTCAAGCTTGTTCGTCATAGGACATCCTGCCTGACAGTCATTTTATAATATATGAACTGCTTTCATGTCCGCCTCCTGTCTGAAAAATATGACAGCGTGGACATTGATTTGATACTATGCGATGATATATATTTTTGTAATTTAAATACACAGGAAATTCTTGCTCGAATGTTGTACAAACACACATCCGCACACAAAAAATACAATATAGGCTACTGTAGTTTCAAAATGTGGGGACGACTTTCGTGAGGTGATCCCTGATCTTGCGAATCATTGTCCGGAAATGCTTTTGTCCCGATATATGTAGATGTCACCACAGCTGTTCGCGATGTCAGTCATCCTTACCAGCCTCAGTGATGGCGTAATTTATGTCAGCAAAAAAAAAAAAAAAAAAAAAAAAAAAAAAAAAAAAAAAAAAAAGGACCATATTGCAGATATATTGTGTAGTGCTGAGAGAATGATTCGCTTTCAATATAGTTAAGAATACTTACTTACTTACTTACTTACTTACTCACTGGCTTTTAAGGAACCCGGAGGTTTATTGCTGCTCTCACATAAGCCCGCCATTGGTCCTTATCCTGAGCAAGATCAATCCAGTCTCTATCATCATATCCCACCTCCCTCAAATCCATTTTAATATTATCTTCCCATCTACGTCTCGGCCTCCCCAAAGGTCTTTTTCCCTCCGGCCTCCCAACTAACTACTCTATATGCATTTCTGGATTCGCCCATACGTGCTACATGCCCTACCCATCTCAAACACCTGGATTTAATGTTCCTAATTATGTCAGGTGAAGAATATAATGCGTGCAGTTCTGTGTTGTGTAACTTTCTCCGTTCTCCTGTAACTTCATCCCTCTTAGCCCCAAATATTTTCCTAAGCACAATATAGTTAAGAATAACCAAAATAATACAAGCATACATTTTATCTTTCCACGTCCGCGGAAGTATAGCTTAAACGGCAATGTGCGGCTCATCTGTCTACATTTGAACGTGGAAAGATAAAATATATACGATGTATTTACATTTGGATAAGCGAATGGGTATGGTCTCAGCCGCATGGATAAACCTGGAAACATACACTCATAGATTGCAGCAGCCTATGTGAAACGGGGGGAGGGGGCATTTCACGCTGAGCATGCAAACAGGATGAACTCGTGGGATACGCAAATAGAGAGTCTGTGACACAAGCGCTAGATGCATAGGTTCGATCCTGGCCACGTTGTGATGGAAATTTTAGTGGATAAAGCAGGCTCTTCATAGAGTTTTAAAATTGTGACATACCTTTTTGTTACATTCTGTATAGGCTAGTTAGGGTATGACGTCATGTGCTGTACCTAACCCCTTAATAAAGAATATTAAAAGTGAGTTTCACTCTTTCGATTATGAGATACTCGTACTAATATGGCATGTACGAGTAATTATGGGAGATTACGACGTGCATTGTGTTTGCTAAGTTAAATATGTGTCACAAAAGAACGTTGTATACCGGTAAGCAAGTAAATGCTCACAGACGAGGAATAACAGAGCATGTCAGGGAATTAACTTCCGCACTTCTGTCCCTTCCCACACATCCTACATGCACAAACAGGAACAAAGCGTTTCCTTTAGTCCGTCTGTAAACAGAAATTGACCAGATCAAGCAACACATCTGCACATGGCCGAAGGGTCTCCGAGTTACAGAATTAATTAACTAATGTTGATAGTAATCTCCTCTGTGTCAGTTTCAGAAGCTGTAATGACCGGGAATTCCTTTCAGGTTCTCTTACTTCATAAACGAAAATAAATCTCACACTGAGATTAAACAAATCAATGAATTTAGAGTAAAGGCTGGTTCACAATAAACTGGGAACGGAAACGACAACGAGAATTAGAACGGAAATGACAACGAGAACTATAACGGAAATAATGTCAAAATAAATGTATTTAATTGTGAGCATTCACAATAGTTAATTGTGAATCCTCAAATTTAAATAAAATTATTTTAATATTATTTTCGTTCTCGTTCTCGTTGCCGTTTCAGTTCCCGGTTTATTGCGAATCAGCTTTAATACATTTATTTTTTTTTACGGACTAAAGAGGAAAAATTTCCATGTTTGCAAAATAATTATTCGAAAATTTTACTGATATACAAATTTTAATTTATACTATACAAATATTTATCTTGTTGTATTGAATAGAATTTAGGTAGGGGTATATGACCCAGCACTGCGTTCTTTCAAGATCTATTGCGCTAACCCTTAAGCTAGGCGAACTCTCTAACCCACACTGACTGACATGATATATGATATGATGATATATGATATGATATGATATGATATGATATGATATGATATGATATGATATGATATGATATGATAGGATATATGATATGATATGATATGATATACGGTACGGTACGGTACGATATGATATGATATATGATATGATATGATGATATATGATATGATGATATATGATATGATATGATATGATATGATATGATATGATATGATATGATATGATATGATATGATATGACATATTTATTCGTCAACTGACTTCCAATTCATACCTTTACAATTCTGATTTTCGATCCACTATCACTTTAATATCTACCCACATACCATCCTTGTTCATTGATTATATTGTTCACACCTGTGGAATAACGATTAGAGCGCGTCTGGCGGCGAAACCAGGTGGTCCGGGTTCGATTCCCGGTCGGGGCAAGTTACCTGGTTGAGGTTTTGTCCGGGGTTTTCCCTCTATCCAATATGAGCAAATGCTGGGTAACTTACAGTGCTGGACCCCGGACTTATTTCATAGACATTAGCACATTCATCTCATTCAGACGCTATATAACCTAAGATGTTGATAAAGCGTCGTAAAATAACCTACTGAAATAAAATTAATTGGTTATCATTACTAACATTCTATCTCTTTTCTCCACCATCATCTTGTCTAGCTCTTATCTTCCATTTGTACCCCTTCGTTTTGTTATATTCATTTATTACGTATTTCCCGTTTAATTCATATCCTTCTGTTCTAAATGCATTGCTATCTATCCTTTCCTCTCTCTCTCTCTCTCTAAACTGAACTGTATCCCTTCCTTTCCCCTTTTTACTATCACATATTGCATATTCCTTTGATTCACTGTTATTATTATTATTATTATTATTATTATTATTATTATTATTATTATTATTATTATTATTATTATTATTATTATTATTTGATTTCCTCGATTCTCAAATCCCCTATTCTTATTCATTTTTTCCCAGCTATTTTCCCTAAATATTTTGTATACATTTTCATTTTCTGTATTTTACAACACATCATTTATTCTTTTCCTATTATTCTCTTCTATACTTATTTACATACTTATCCCTTCCTTTTCATTTCTACTCCCTAATTCCCTCTTTTACTGCTTCTTTCCATATATTTATATCTAGAATATTCCTGTACTTTTAATATCTCTGCTGCAACTCCCAACTCCACAACACTGATTCTGAGAGTTCTGTTTGTTCCACATGGACTTTGAAGCAAAAATAAAAGAAGGTGACATTCATTAAATGTTTTTCCAAGTAGTGTCACAGAATAACTCAGTTGCCGACAGATTGTGCATTTGTAAAGTCGGAGCAAGGTCAGACATTTCTTCGGATCAAATTTATACACAATTAAAGGACAAAACTAAAATTATTTCAATTATTTGTTATCGTAATACACTGCTCTCTTAAACCGACTGAGCCTATTGGGAATTACAATCAATGGCTTTCCCAAAATACGCTAAGGAATTTTATATAGGCTATAAAACCATATTTGTCTCGAAAAGGAAACAAAAACGAGCAAAATTGTATAAAATAATCATATGCACGAAATTAGATGTAGGCCTATAGGTCGTCACTATAGAGTTCAGTATTGAAGCTTATCAGCTATTCTTCGCCCTCAGAGCTCTGGATGTCGATGTTTTTAAAAAAGAGCACGATTGCTCCGAGGGATGATGTCACAGACCACTGATTCTGCTGATCACTGGCTTAAAGTATTATTTCTGTATTTGTACGTTTATAGCAGTTTCGGAGCTTCATTTATATAATATGCGAACGCTTCTACAGCTGGCTGTATTATGAATTTCATGTTATTATAAGTACATTAAATTGATTACAAACCAAATATTTTGTTACATTGATTTATCATTGTTGTACAGTTTTGTTTTCGTACAAATATATTGTAATTGTGCTGTTCCCATACTATCTCAGAAAAATGGATCGCGCTCTGTCAGTGCATAAGCGCCGTACCGCCACTGTTCAGTTGAACCTTCTCTCCACTCTGTGCTCAGTATGCAGAGATAGCCGAGAAAGGAGCGTAGCGGCTCCGTAGTATGACGTCACAGAGCACGGAACATGCCGGCCACTGGAATACCTCAATAAACTGATCTTCCTCTTTTTCGGGAGTTTGAATTCATATATTCGTAAGAATTAGGAACAGGAAAATAATGGAATTAATATTCGTATATTATGAAGAAGTTTGAGCCAAATATCAATTATAGGCAAAACTTATGAATTGTTTGTGTTTATTATGTTAAAATTTAGCCTTAGACTGTGTAGTAACTTCAACAACAATCTAACGAATTTATAAATACTATGAACAACGACCAATGCACTTGAGACCTTATTGGCATACAAAAGCTTCTTATTACAATGGTATTTAACGTTGTTTAATAACACACGAAGCTGTCGACAAAAGATGGACGCTTTTTTAAGTTATTCCAACAAAGGCTTATTGGGTTTCTGACATTATTGCCACATTAAAAAAAAATAATAAAAATCCTTTGGAAAGAAGGAAAAAAAAAAATCCCTATCCACAATATCCCCCGACCCTCAGAATGAAGTTCGGAGACACCTGGGGATTCACGGATCCCACTCTGAGAACCACTGGGATAGAATAAAGAAATACGTTTAATGTTACAAATAATGTGAAATTTATTGGACGTAATTACATGCTAATTGAACGTGTAGAAATATTAATTTCCTTATGTTTGTAAGAGTAATTGGACACATGAGTCTGATTCAAAGTGAGTGTTACAAAAGGTTAACAGCAGAAGGTCAATGATCTGTTGAATCAGTTATGCGATTGACGCTAATTGGGTATTGGGTTAGAGTTTCAATTTACCATTGAAGCGGATAGAGTACTGGAAATAATGCGACAGAGTAATTTGCTGCCATTATGATGAAAGCGAATAGTGCACCGTTTCACTAATTGCTGCTTTTAAAGGGACGTTCACAATGAGTGTCAATAGTCAGTTTGCTATACTTACAATTTAGAACAATTTAGTTGGCTGGCTGGCTATTTCAAGAGCCGGATCTGAATGTAACCATGCGCTGAGGTTCGCACTGACCCATTGTGCCACCTATAGGATAAGTTTCCTGTTGTTCCCAGGACATAATCCTGTAACAAATACTGTTTTGGTCTGTGATCTATGTACATCTCAGAAAATATGTTATATATTTTTTTCGCGTTATAAAAATCTTGGGAAGGAAATTCAAATGTTGGAAGAAATCTGTCGCTTAGCAGGAAGAAAATTTGCTGATCTTACGCTTGACTGCAATTAAGACGCTGACTGTTAAGATATGGCACCGCATGTATGTACAGCTCGATTCAACGTTATTGGCCCTTGTCCTTGATTATTTGGCTAGTGAGAGAGCTGTTTGTTGCGTCATAAGAAAGAACTTTAATCACAAATGTGCATAGGAGGGGAAGAGGGAAGAGGGAGAATGAAAATAATATCTATGCTCGTAGCTGAGGGACACTCATGTAAAGAACATATGTTAACATGACATTGTTTAGTCAACAGACGTAGTGGTTAGTAACCGGACGTGCGGAAGAATATTGTGTTTTAAGACGGAGTGTACCGCGATATGATAAGAAGGAAGTGTTGGATGTTATGACAGCGCGGCCTGACCTGTGTGACCCAGCCCACCAGTAGTGATGAGTAACTCGCTCCTAGTCTATCTACTTACTTTTTGCAGGGGCCAAAATCCGCGATTCAAGCTGTACAGTACATCGTCATTATCATTATCATTCACGTATTAGGCACCTTCTGTCTCTCACAACTACACTTGACCTTTCCAACGTTTTGCTGGTTTTCCAATTTCTCTCTTGCCAATTGGGTGGTAGTTGCAAAACTGCAATAGAAGTCTAATGTTATCCATCGTTCCTAAATGTATTTTCCCGTTATTTCTATAATTGTTCATATATCACTAAGTCGACCTGGTTGGCGAGTTAGTATAGCGCTGGCCTTCTATGCCCAAGGTTGCGGGTTCGATCCCGGGCCAGGTCGATGACATTTAAGTGTGTTTAAATGCGACAGGCTCATGTCAGTAGATTTACTGGCATATAAAAGAACTCCTGCGGGACAAAATTCCGGCACATCCGGCGACGCTGATATAAACTCTGCAGTTGCGAGCGTCGTTAAATAAAAAATAACATTTATGTCACGAATTTCAAAATTGTGTAATTGTAATCAGATATGTTCATTTATTTGAAGTCTAGTTTTGTATAAGATGCAACATAGCCACACCTATGGAATCAGGTGAAGAATAAAATGAGTCCAGTTCTGTGTTGTGTAACTTTCTCTACTCTCCTGTAAATTCACCCCTGTTAGCCCCAAATATTTTCCTAAGCACCTTATTCTCAAACACCCTTAACCTCTGTTTCTCTCTCAAAGTGAGAGTCCAAGTTTCACAACCATACAGAACAACCGATACTAACTGTTTTATAAATTCTGACTTTCAGCTTTTTTGAGAGCTGACTGGATGAGAAAAGCTTCGCAACCTAATAATAGCAGGCATTTCCCCTATTTATACTGCGTTTAATTTCCTCCGAGTGTCATTTAAATTTGTTACTGTTGCTGTATTTGAATTTTTCCACCTCTTCAACGGATAAATTTCCAATTTTTATATTTCCATTTCGTACTATGTTCTAGTCACGAGACATAATCATATATTTTGTCTTTTCGGGATTTATTTGGAAACGTATCTCTTTACTTGCTTCAAGTGTTTTCCCTAATAAGTTATGGATTTTATAATACGTCTAGACGACACCAGCAGTGATGACTATGATGATGATGATGATGATGGAAAAGGGAAGAGGAGGAGGAAGAAGAAGAAGAATATTGATAATGACTGTATGTGAAAGTGAACTTTTTGGAAACCCAACAACTACAGACCTGTGCTTCTAGTTGAAAGACTTCATGCATCGCTTACCATCAGTAGCTCACGGCCAGATACGAATATTGTAATAATTGGAGTTGTGATCATACTGTATAGAACACAGTAGAAGAAAAATGTAATTTATTTATGTTTGTTATTTTGTGAAACCATATACTTTCACCTACCATATCCAATGGATTGCACTGAAATTAAATACCGGATGATGTTTTTGTAACTGTACGTACAACTGCTGCAGCGACGGTCAGGAGCCAGCAGGTAGCTACGGGGCAGCGAGAGAACACTAGGGAACCCAAGTGTATAGATAAGTTGCGCGGGCAATACCTTTACGGTGGCAATAGGTTGATGCACAACGGAGCTAAAGGTACGTTTTCCTCGGTGCGCCTATCACGATGATCGTTCAACGATAATCGTTGAGCACTATTTCTTTGTATTTCATATGGAGCTGTTTTCCTACGAGCGACTGCCGCTAGAGTCGTTGACGACGATCGGACGTCTTGAATAGTCGTTCAGGAAAAGGTTGAATATAGTCGCTAACGTTTATTGTGAGAAAGACGTGCATCATGGCTCCTTCGTTTTCTGACGCGGATGATGAAATTCTTCTCGAGGAAGTGGCGAATTATCCCTCACTGTGGCAGCTGTCACATGCGTCCTACAAGGATCAAAGGGTCAAGGACAATATATGAGCTGAGTTTGTCAATAAAGTTGGAAAATTAAGTTATTAATTAATTAAGTTATTTAAATGTTTGATTCAGTCTCTCTTCATTATTGAGCTCAAGCAGACGATGTTTTTTGGCTCTTTTTACCCCATACGTATGGAGAAGTATTTCGTCGTCTTCTATCTCCTCAATCAAAGGCATTTAAGTAATCTTTTACGTCTGCTCATTAAACTCATTCTGTTAAACACAATCTTCCTCTAGAATAGCCGTGGCGAAAATGAAACTCACGAGCACATTGTGGCTAGCAATGATAGCTATGCATTACTCTTGCTTCGTACCTTCTCCATCCCCCAACCTCTCACTCACTGGAGTCAAACTCCATTCCATTTGTATTTGTCTCTGACCTGCGAGTGGTGTATCGTCGCAATGTCTCTCTCGAAACCATGTACAGTTACCCTGAAAAAGAATGAGACGATTCTTGGTCGTCAGAAGTTAAAGTTCTACAGCGCGGTTCACTCGATATCGACGTCACGATATATAACATAACAAATAGTACAAGAATTGTTACAAGGACCACAACAAGGGCAAGGACCAGAATAAGGATCACGAATAGACAGCCATTTAAGGCCAGGATTTCACAACATAGCTCGAGTCACAAAATATCATTGCTTCACTGTACCGAATGGCAAATGCCTGCTAAGGGATATACATTCTGGACTGCTGCTGTCACTGTCTTGTCTCGTTAGCTCATATAGTAGCGTGTCGGTTCCACTGTATGACCGAAACATCTCGTGTTCGATCCCGGGTAAAACTTTTTTTTTATTGAGGTGTAATTAATTTGTTCAGAGTTCCTCGACTGTCTAATTTGTCGAAAAATATGGAATAATTTATGCCCAATTTCTGGGTCTTACAAGTGGGCTGAACCTCGTCAAAAAAAATAATAAGTCTTACTTGGAAGTTAAAAGTATTCTTCCTCAAACAACAATCATAAGAAACAAAAAGAGACATGTTAACTTAAAATCTTGTCCACATGCCATCAGCTTCTATTACAGCTCTAAGTCGATCCGGCATGGATGCCACGAGATTGTGGAATAAGTTCTGATCCCCGGCGAGATCTTCCCAGGTGTCAACAACTTGATCCCACAATTCGTCTCGATTTCGAGGGCGTCGGTGGGCATAGGTGGCTATCCCTCTCTTTTTCAATTCCGCCCATAAATTTTCGATGACATTCAAATCAGGTGACTTCGGAGGCCAATTAATGATTTCGATCTCGGGTCTCCTTTGAAACCATCTTTGAATGCTTGCAGCATAGTGCACGGGATGGTTATCTTGCTGGAACAGCAATGTTCCTTCGGGAAAACGTTCTCGGGCGGAGGAAAGGAATATATTTTCCAGAATGTGCTCGTAAGTTCCCACATTAAACCGGCCATCGATGCGTTCTATAACGCCAGGTCCATCGTAAGACATCAACCCCTAACACGATATGCTAAAGCGCCCCGATCTTTCACGTCGGTGCACATAGCGCTGATCATGTCAAAGACCATCCTCACTATAGACACGGACAGGACCTTCGTAATCACTCGAGATGATTGTTTCGTCGGAGAAAATTACATTTCTCCAATCGAAATCCACTCGATTGGTAGCGAAGGCAAGATGGTCGACAGCTTGTGCTTCCCCCAATATTTCCATTTGCGCAGCCCTCCGCCTCCTAATACCGCGGTTCCTCAACCTGCTGATCACAGTCTGTGAAGAGCCGGGAAAGTTAGATGCTGCTCTTATTTCGTTTGCAGTCAGAAAGGGGTCCTGACGAACTGTCTCGAATAAGAGAGCATCCTCTTCCCATGAAGATATCCGCGAACGCCCAGGAATAGGGCGATTTTCGACCTCCCCTAAATTTTGGTAACGATGAACCCACCTCGCGGCTGTACTTCCAGGAACACCGACCAAACGGCCAGCAGATCTAGCCCCATATCCAGCCTCAACTAGAGCTATAACTCGCTGTCTCATGTCACGTCGGTTCGCCATTACGATGAGAAATGAGGGATGACGATAATACTTTAGTGTAGACAATGACTATTTAACGTGATATAGAATTATTGAAATAACAGGCATCTTGCATAGTAAGAGTTAATAAATCAACCCTAAATTAAATATCTAAATAACAGGATATAATAGGAAGTCCAATTGTTGCGAAACTAATCAAATTAAATCTAATTACATGAAGTAAACAAACCCCAAGTTATGACACCACATTGCTACAGCTGTTAATAAAATATTGTAATAATTACTTAACAAATGACTTAACCTAAGGACTCTAAACCTTTGTAAAAGTTTGTCCATTATTACATATATTTTTTAATTTCATTTTAATTGTTAGTTTTTAATATTATATGCATTTACATTGTATATGTGTGTATAAATACATTCATTAAATTAACGTTTATAATATTATAACTTGTAATTTTGTATTGTTTGCGATCATTAACACTTAATCTCAGGACTTTGTAAAACTCTATTTCAACGTTACTTAGCTATTTCAACGTTATTTAGACCAAAAAAAATCGTTGTGTAGACTAAGGATCGAACTCGCACTCTTCTACACAACACGTAGAAGTCTTACCGTCTGAGCTATTGAAACGACATTAAAGTGTTCCTTTCTGTGCGGAGTGTCGATCTAGTCATGAAGGTCCATTGTCGATTTAACTACACGATTTATGTATATATTTATCTTTTATTTACGTAATATTATCATATTTTTTGCAGTTTTTGAAGTGAATTTCGGAACGATGCTACTAACAAACCAAATAGCCTGAATTTAAGTAACTCAATATTCGTTATCTTGTGTATCAGTGCTCTGGTCTCCGATCATGCGCAGTGTCTTACATCTGAGACTTAGGAATATTCGATCGTCTCATCCTTTTCCAGGGAAACTGTACCTCTACAAAAACGAAAGTTTCAAAGTAGGATGGGAGGACGCATTTTTTTGCTGCCAATATGATGAGAATATTAAATGTATGATTTGTTCACAAGTATTACGAGGAAAAGTTTGTGTAACATAAAACGGCATTATACTACATGTTACTCATGAAATATTAAAATGTTAAGTGTTGTTGTTATTATTATTATTATTATTATTATTATTATTATTATTATTATCTCTGTACGTGGATCTTTTTCAGCAGATGTATGAATAATACGGTTAGATCTTCAATTTAAACTCACAGATTTACAACGTCATGTTAAATGAAAGCTAGATGTGAGGACTTGACAAATGTTGAATTTTTTAAATCTTTGCCAAAAAAAAAAAATAAATAAATATCCGAAGCTTCGTTCAGTCGCTTGCTCTGTTGAAGCCATGTTCGCTATAACTTACATTTGTGAAAAAATATTTTCAACAATGAAAATAATAAAAACCAAATTTAGATCACGACTGACAGAGAAATACCTTCGTGATCAACTACGACTGGCAGTAGGTGACATCATTCCTGATTTTGAAACTCTGTCGCAGAGACATTCTGAAGACAGTTAATTTTAGGTTGTGATAATGTGTCCTATGTTTTCTTATTCATTTCTTTCTTCGTTACACGTACTAAACATTAGTTTGTAGCCTTGAACTGTATAAAATTATATTAGAGTGCTTGAAGTAAGGAAAATGAAATCCGTTAATAAGTCAGACAGTTGCTTCACTTCCCCTTCGGGTCTCCGCCTCCCACCATAGGTGCTATGCACGCTGCAGGTTACACAATGGCTCGGCGCACGATCATATTTTCGCCACGGCTGCTCTAGAACGATGCGATTGCGAATGAAAACACGCGACTAGTGAAAATCAACAAATCGTAGACGCTCCAGCAAAATGGTATATTTTATAACCAACGATTGTCGATTGTCGTTCAACGTCTCATCGTTCAACGATAATCGCAAAATGACCTGTCAGCCGTCCCGTTGCGCGCTGTAGGAACCGAACCTAAGCCAGCAGAGTACTGTGCGCAGTCATAGAGAACAGTTGTCTGACGTTAGTGTCGAGGTTGTTTGTCACAGTGTTTACATGTACAGTAGAGCTTATCTTTTAGGCACAGTGAAAACGTAAACGAAGTACAGGCAACGTGTGTTGGAGGTCGAGCCGTACGATAAACATGAGGGATGCACAAGGTTTTAGTTACAATTAATTATATTAATTAGCATTAATTTACATTATATTTTGGAAAAAAGAAAACACAAAATAAAAGAACACAAATTGCATAACGTTATTATATACACATTTTAACAACAAGAAATTGTGATGTTGAAATAATTCAATATAACAAATCAAATTTTGCTACTTAGTCTATATGATGTTGTTTTCAAGCAACATTTTTACGGTCATAAATTTCATTCTCTGTATGACTAACATAATATCACCGTCTTCTGTACTGTACCTGAATAAATTGAACTTTGAGAAGGGATAATTATTATGTTTAGGAAATAGTGTTGCCACTTCAGACCACTATATGTAGTTTTGTTAATTCGGCCACAGAAGACGGTGATATTATGTTAGTCATACAGAGAATGAAATTTATGACCGTAAAAAATACTGCTTGAGAGCAACATCATATAAGTAGCAAAATTTGATTTGTTATATTGAATTATTTCAACATTACGAGTGCTTGTTTGTTAAAATGTGTGTATGATAAAGTTATGCAATTTGTGTTCTTTTGTTTTGTGTATTTTTGGAAAATATAATTTCAATTAGTGCTCCGTCATAAATGTTGTAACTAAAACCTTGTGCATTCCTCGTGTTTATCGTACGGCTCGTCCTCTCGCACACGTTACCTGCCTAAACGAGACGCTCTACTGTATTTGTAACGTGTACAAGTGCAATGTCGAAACACCAGTCGTATTATTTGCATTCACCATTGACGTCCTGTGATGTTGAATGGTCCTTCTCAGAATATAAAAACTGTTTGAGTGATCGCCGCAGGACGTTTCAGTTCGCAAGTCTTCGGATGTATTTTGTTGTTCATTGTAATGCCGGCAACGAAACCGAAGAAGACGGAACCTTGCATGTATAAGATATGTATTCATGTACTTTATTTTCAATCATAACCAGACTGTACTACCTTTGTTTATGTCCACAGTGTGTGCCCAGTACCGAGTGTGTAAAAGCTATAGTCCATGATTGCGTACTTTGATTGCTGAAGTATCCCGGTCTCACCTTCTATTAATGACATTATTAAGCAAAATCTTTCATTAACTTTCACAGGATTGTTAAATCACTTATTGTAATATGATTAACCCTGAAAATAATATTAAGTAATGACGAACACTTTCGCGCCTTCGGGCATCATCATTCGCGGTGAACGAATGAATGTTATTATCAACACGGTTTAAGGCTAACTAAGCTCTTCCGGACACACAGAAACTGATGTGTATACAGCCTTTCCTTTGTCACATAGGCTGTACATATCTACTGAAGTTTTTACTGCCGGCCGAGAGGAAAAAAAAGATAGCGAAATCGTTCAAATATTATTTCTTTCGCCCCCCCCCCTCTAAAAAAAAAGATTAAACATTCGTGAAGTATTCTAGTTGCAGTGTTAGTGATGACGATGATAAATGCGACAATGGTGAAATTGCGGTGGTGGTGGTGGTGTGATATGTACACAAGAAACACATTTCGTATTACACGTCATCACACTGGATGTTTTCATTTATATTAGCGCTGCTATTCTGGGAATGTGTCACATCACTCCATGTCCCATGGAACATTAATTACATGCGCTATTTTCGTTGACAAGAAGTCATAATTCTGGGAAATACCGCGGAAATTCTGTTGACTTAATTTAATTTATGAGGCAGTTGTCTACCGACCTAAAAATGTAGAAAGAATTAACCCTGTGCTTCTCAGAACCGGTGAAAACGTCAAATGCCTAATGAGTCAAACGGAAAACTGCGTTCTAAATTGAAAGTGACAAACTTAATACACCAACGCTTTTCTCTTTCCAATATCAGGAAGAAATGCCAGTTATTCTGATAGACTGAATTCCGAATACAATTTTCTCAAACCATTTCTGTCACATACTTTCGTTTTCCTTTCATCAAGTAGAAAAAAATCTGATTTAAAATACGGAGCAAGCAATTGTGCATTCTTAAGACGAGGTATAGCTTGGTCTCTTTATATTGCCTTTTTAATAAATGGGAATTCACAACGTTACGAAGATAGACTCTGTCTTTGTCTTTAGGGCAAAAGGGGTGGAGAAGAATGTCCTGTTTGCAATCGTAACAAACAGCTAAATCTGCTTGAATAACCAAGGATGCATGTATCCGGCAAACAATAATTGGAAAGAGTTACGCAATAAGAGACCAAGGGCCAAAAACCTGTTTCGAGATATTGGCCGTTGAAATAAATCTGTTTTTTTATATATAAAACATTTTAAGCAAGAACTATTATAACATTCTTACTATTACAAAAATAGCACAAATAATAGCAAAAAAAAAAGGCTAACCGAATTTTATTAAGAGACCAGCAGTTGAACTAATATTTCAAAGCGAAATAAGAAAAATGGATTTTATGCAATAAACGAATTTTTGCTTATAAATAGCAGGAAAATTCAGATACCGCTTTCTTGATATTTTCCGAGTTAAATTAGCCTGCCATCAACAGATTTGTCCAAATATCTTTTTTTTTTAATTGTCGCTTGGCCTATTATTGCGTAACTCTATCCAATAATCATTGGTCAGTGAAGCAGAATAGCTGTTTGTCACGACCCCAATGAACAGGATACACTTATAAATGGAAGATTTTGGATGTATTATTCATCAAGGACGTGGATTTTTCTAAGTACCTTACTAATATTGTTTGCAATGCATGTAAAATAAAATTCTATGTTTTTATCATTCGCAACTGCAAATGTTAAAATATACCCTACTTTACAAAAAGTAGACTATTTTGTGCATTAGTTAGGTCAAAGTTAGAATACTCTTCGATGATTTGGAAACCAATGACAATTATACCTATCGATTTTCTTGAACAAATTGAAAATTGTTTTTAAAATATCTGTAATTCGAAATGGTTTAAATATTACTCACAATAATTATGAAACATAGCCTGTTATAACGGAAGCTTTTAATGTTTCTATCTCATTACACAGAAGAGTTTGCAATGCTTTACTGTTTTATATAAATTAATATAAATGTTAAAATAGATTATATTCGTATACATGACAAAATATCTTATTAAGTCCAACACAATGTTTCTTACAATTTCTAATATTTTTTGTTCTGAAACTAAATACAAATTCATGTTATTATTGTCCACTTTACACAGGATGAACCGTAAGGAATATAATTAATTTCAAGGGGTTATTCTTTGAGAGATTTCAAACAAAAATGTTTAATGCAATTTTGCTTTTTTTTTTTGCTTCGTTTTCGAGATAAAAATTGTTTTATATGAAACATTTCACAGCGTGTTTCGGAAAAGCCATTGATTTAAATCCCAATATTCTCGGTCAATTTAAGAGAGCGATGTAGTATGAGAATAAATTATGCAAATAATTTTAGTTATGTCTCGTAAATGTGAAGAAATTTTATCAAAACAAATGAAACATTGTAAAATCAGTATTGTATAAATAGATTTGATATTTAAAACATTCTCTTTAATTCCATTACTAGCGCTTTATTACTAAATAATATGATACAAGCACACAGACACCAGTATTTATAATGTTCCATGTACGTATCTACAATATAATATACAGAATGTTAAGAAAAGTATCCAATATTTTAGGAGATGATAGTATGCATCAAAACAAGAAAATAATGTCACATAAACATGAGTCCTACAGCACATATTTTCTGAGATCTGAACACCTGTTCATAGGAGGTGCTCAATGTAACGTCAATTCACAGCAATGCATTTCTCTGCCCTACAATACAGCAGACTACCAGAAATCATATTGTAGTTGTCATCACTGGCATGGAATAATGATACGTCGCAAGGAATATTGAAAACAAAAGTCTGGTTGCGGATATGAGTGGGATTCAGCACAGATGAATGTTGTGAATTTTCGTAATCAGCATGTGTAAGCTGATGAAAATCCCAATGCAATTGAAGAAGCATGCATAAGCACCAATTCTCAATCAACTTATGGACAGGTGTTCTTAGTGATAGATTAATAAGGTCATGCGTGGTACCACAGAGATTAACTGGGGATCGTCATCAGGGCTTTCTTATTAACATATTAAAACAACTTTCAAAGAATGCGTGATTTCTTGCGCCGAATGGCAGAGAAATGCATTGCCATGAATTGACGTAACATTGAGCACCTCCTATGAACATGTGTTCAGATCTAAGAAAGTATGTGTTAGAGGACCCATGTTTATTAGACATTATTTTCTTGTTTTGATGCATACTAGGACCTCCTAAAAATTGGATACTTTTTTAACACTCTGTATATTGTATATAATTGTTACGTTTGTCACTGTGAAATTTCCCAGTACGTATTTTTTCAAGAGAGGGTTATTACAAGTCCTATCAAAGGTCATTTCATATTCAAACCGGGACTGGTCGTGTTGAATACACACTCTGCATCATACAGTTTACTGCTGATTATATAATTAATTTTTCCTGCAAATGTTTTCGCTGTAAGTACGTATTAAAGATTATTCATCTTCCATTTCAATCTGTGACAAAAATGCTGTTACTCTCTTTGGGCTTCCGTTTAAAATTTTGAATGAACGTTTTTGAAGCCTGGAGAGGATAATCGAATTTTTTAGAAGACACTATCGCCCACAACTTAAGATTGTAGCCATGGATGCTCAACTAACGAGCTCGTGAGGTTTTGAAAATGTCGAACAAATCTTCTTTTATTAGAGTCCAGGGTGTGTTGTTTTAGTAGTTATTTTATGATAATTTATGGCATCACTAATCAATTTAATTTTGCATTTGAAGTTTTTAGCGGTGGCTAGGAGAAATTTTTTCTGTCCTTTCAAACATAGGTTTTGTTAAAAGATAAAGAATGGTGATTCTTATAGAATTTTTGGTGCTGATTTTAGATCTGTTTTCAAGATTTTTCTATCTCCCAAGATTTTTTGAGTAATTATGAAAAGTACTTCGGACTTTTACAGTATTGATACCTGGTAACCTAAAATCATATTTATTTACCTAAAATGTGTGCGAAATAGATTTTAGGCTATACTTTGCTTGAGAAACATCTGTTTTGAGTGCCCAGCAGTAGTCTGGCAGACTATTTGGGCTCCATTTTTCTTGGTAGCGCCTTTCCATTTCAGAAAGATCCTGATGAAAACGCTCCCCATGTTCGTCGTTCACTACCCGAAAGTTTTGAGGACAGAAAATAGAGAAAATTCAGAAGTTATTTTGAGAGATACATGACACCCTATTACGTTATAGTTCTGAATCAGCTCGCTGACAAGTTCTCTGTAATCATCTGATCTGTCCTACCTAGAAAGTAACAGTCTGTTGAATGATCCTTAGGTTCCAGGCATATTATTGGAACTGGAAAAGGCATATGACGGGATCCTTTTAGCCAACCAGTTAATCTAATAGAATTAATGGAGCACAACAGATTTCAGGGGCCCAGTTCATGTCTTCATCTATTGTGCAATCAAACGAACACTCAGAAACGACAGTGAAAGGCACGGTATATGAATCATATGAGGAAACAAAGAGGAAGGCAGAAAAATAGGAAAGATTGGAGAAAGCTGGGTTTGGAGTGAAAGACCTGCCCTTGGGCAGAATACTAAATTAATGAATGATATAAGTAATAAATTTATTGGTATGAAAGGTTTAACCATCACAATATTTACAAATAATATTGCCATTGTCAGTACTCACATTATTGGTTCTTTTTTTTTTTTTAATATGTTCGAAGTCTTACCTGTAGGTAGCACACGGGGGATATCTGGTGCCCAGTATCGAAAATTCTATTTGTTTACACATCCATAAAGATGAACGTGAATCTCGTCGGACATTAAGATGATTGCATAGTCAATCAGGATATTCAAAATGGACTATGCACATTCCCTTTGTTTTGGAGGTCAAGTTCACATAGCTCTTGGACTACTACCATTTTGTAAGGGTATAAATGAAGATCCAAATGCAGCATTCTCATAGCACTGCGGTCTGACATGTCCAAAGCAGCAGTATATTGTGAGGCAGGACGACGCCCGACGTGGACTTCCGATGACTGACTGACAAAGCGTCCACATTTTCCGGAGTACAAACAGTACAGGGATGATCCATTGGTTTCTTTTTTGAACTGCGATTGTCTCGAAAATTTCTGACCCAAAGCACTATTGTGTTGCAACTGGGTACACGGCCGTGACAATCAATATTGAACTCTCTACGAAACAAACGTTGTCTTTGGATAATAGAATCGCCGGTTTTAAAATAGATTTCAGTCATAAATGGACGTTGTCGCCTGGTCCACTGCTCCATCTTATCTGAAATCAAATGGCATTGTTTGACAAAAACAAAACACTAATCAGCACTTACCCCACAGAAATGTGGGACAGGTACAGTCCCGTCGAAAATCGTCAGGTTATTCTGCCGTTCCCTTTATATTCCTACCGGAGGTGCTATAGTATCTAATTTGCTAGAGAATATTCAATTCAACTAATAACTTACAAAATTAACAATGTTATTATCTACAGTCATAACGGTATAATAACATTCTACTTATGTTTTGTAGAACGTCATTACATTTGTTTCTGTTTTCACTCTTGTTCACTTGCTCACACACCGATTGCTGGAACACAATTGAAGGGACTATGACTCTGAATTGAAGGGAACGGAAGGGCGTTTATTGCCATGTATATAAGCCCGGAATTACTCGACCAAGATGAGTAGAGCCGCGGGCGTAATGTGAAATGTCGCGATGCGGTATTACGAGCGCCACGGCTCCGGGCTGCAGGACTCCAATGGCTTGGTCGAATAATACACATCAAGCAGAAGTTTCAGCGAGGCGGACTCAAGGTTAATTCTGCAAGCGGACTAAAGCTACTCGTGTGACGTAAATACTGTCGATAATTTCAAATTAATCGCAAAGGACGCATTTACGACACAAGAGCCTTCACCATCGTTTTCAAGTATCTTAAATCAGTCTACATTAAAACTTTCGGCCAAATGTATCATGCCCTACTGAAAACCCTCCCTCATGAGTTTCAATATTAAGAAATAATATTAGAGGAGAAAAATTTGCTCCGGCGACAGGGATCGAACCCGGATCTTTGGTTCTACGTACCAAGCGCTCTGACCACTGAGCTACGCCGAATTCAATCCACAGCACCGGATCGAATTCTTATCCTTCAATGTTTCCCTTTGTGACCTTACTCCCAGTTAGGCATATATGTTGACGTTTATGTCCAATGTCAACCGCCATTATACTAGGGGCGCACTCAGCTGAGTGACTTGTTTGGCCGGGATTCCGCAGTTATATGCACTGCTAGCTATGAGATTATAATGGCGGTTGACATTGGAAATAAACGTCAACATATATGCCTAACTGGGAGTAAGGTCAACAACGGGAGACATTGAAGGAGAAGAATTCGATCCGGTGCTGTGGATTGAATTCGGCGTAGCTCAGTGGTCAGAGCGCTGGGTACGTAGAACCAAAGACCCGGGTTCGATCCCCGGCGCCAGAGCGAATTTTTCTCCTCTAATATTAATTGTCAATATTACAGATATTATTCTGTAGAACAAATTAATAAATCCATAATACTATTCAATATTAAGGATTAAGAAAAAACAATTGCTTATATACATCTTAAGTCTGATTAGTGAAATATGTTACTAGTAAGCGATTATGCAATAGGGGGGAAAAGAACTGGCCACCATAACCCATTATTAACTCCTGGCTTAGTTGCCTCATAAGTGATGTCTCATTTGAGTAATTTATGAGGTTCAAACCTTCTTCAAATATTTGAATAAACAACTAATACTTACTCAAACATTTTTTAAGAAAGTACCGGTACTCTTAATTCTTTAAGTGTAATTTCCGTCATTTTTTCTACTTTTCTGAAACAAAATTAATTGTCATAATTTCGCAGTATTTTTGCAGCATCATTTTACTCAACCTTTTGTTGGATTTCACTATTACTTTCCTTAATTCCATGTCACTATGACGTACTACGTGAATGTAAGCATTTGTGACATTGAACTGTTAGCAAAAATTACTGTAAGTACACAAATAAAATACTGCTAAAATTTAACACAGCTTGGTACACATCAACTGGGTGGAAGGCAAATGAAATTACAATCGACAATTATAAAAATACAGTATGCCTAAGGGAGATAACGTATATTAAGCCGTTTTCATGTGATTAAAATCCTGTTTTCAGTTCATTGCTTCGCAATATGGCTTACAATATCGATACTGTTTTAGTACGTGCACACAAGCGTAAATGAAATGACGTCATAGAGCTCTGGAAATGTTTTATCATATTAAAAATTTAAGTTAGTCTCTAATATTTCCAGATCTTGTTAAATTCGAAACAAGGCATACAATGACCGTAGTTGGAAAATATGACTCTCATATCAATCATCAGCTGCATGAGATTTGTATGCAGTATGAGAAAGTGCCGTACATAGGAAGAAAGGTTAAGTTAAAATTTCCTATACTTGGTATACTTTGTAAAAGAGGTTTAAATAAGATACTTTTGAGAGAAGAGGCAAAACGGGGAATTAAACATAACAGTCTAATATAATTATGGTTATCTGTGCACGTATTTGTTAAGATATTCGTAAAATAAAAGCGAACAAATGGCAACACATTGCGTTACAGAGAGACATTGGAGGCTGTGCATTTCCTCCTTCCCTCTCATCTTGCTTCTGATTTGCTTGTACCGTCACTGAATGCACGTTTTCCACTTCTTCCTGTTGCACACTTTGGTACTGGTTTTCAATATATTTTATAAAATTACTGCCAAACCATCACTGTTGCGTAACAAATCAATAAGGAAACGTCTGTTAATTATTATTTGCTCTACAAAATCCCCAAAATCATCTCTCTAATGTCTACCGTTTACCTGGAATAGGGATTCCAAAATTCAACCAAAAGTGCTACATTTCTCAAAACCCGCTTACAAAAGACCACAATGAAATGGCACTTTTATGTTCAACTAACCTTTCTGATTTACTTCTCTGAAGGACACTATTTGGTCACATTCAACTTAGAGTATAATATGTTGTTACACTGTGTTTGGTATGTACTACTTACAGATCAAACATGTGTGTTAAGGAGAGTGACAGGATTTTAGTTGTTGAGGCGAGGGAAACTTTTTTTTTTCTTATTTATTCAGTATGCCTCAACGAGTATAACTCATTTGTAGGGGTTATACAAGAACACATACATATATTATACAATGTAATTTAAAAAGTCGTGAAACTACAGTCTGTGGAAAACATATATCTCGAGAAAGAAAGAAAGAAAGAAAGAAAGAAAGAAAGAAAGAAAGAAAGAAAGAAAAAAGAAAGAAAGAAAGAAAAAAGAAAGAAAGAAAGGAAGGAAGGAAGAACAAATAGTAAGGTAACAAAGTTTTGGACAGAAGGAAGAAAAAGTTTGAAACCATTAAATACTAAATCAACCGAGAATGAAAGTAAAGAATCTTTCTAAAAAACAACGTTTTTTAATACTTCTTAAAACACCGGCACTTTGATAAAATTCTGTATTCAAAAGGAAGTTGGTTGAAAATTGTTGTTAAAAATCCTGAGACATTCTGAAAAAAAAATTCCTTTTTGTCTTGTTAAGTAAGAATGTAGGCCTTTATCATTATTAAACTGAAATATAATATTGCTTTGTATTAAATAATTGTTAATAACTTTGTACATGAAAATAGAAGCATAAAATTTGATAATTAATTAAATTGACTATTACACTTTTACTACGTCATACTACTTTTGACTATTAAAACGGTACGAAAGGACGTATTTCAACCAATCATGATGCTTATCGCACAATTTTATCGCGTCCCTAGCATTTGTTTAATTTTATCGCGTCCCTAGCATTTGTTTCTTTGTTTGCCAACATTTCAAACTACACTGGTCTGGACGTCAAAAAACAGAAAATTACAAACCATTCCAGTCGATTTTTTATTTTAGTAGGTTATTTTACGACGCTTTATCAACATCTAGACTATTGAGCGTCTGAATGAGATGAAGGTGATAATGCCAGTGAAATGAGTCCGGGGTCCAACACCAACACCAAATCATATTGGATTGAGGGAAAACCCCGAAAAAAATCTCAACCAGGTAACTTGTTCCGACCGGGAATCGAACCCGGGCCAGCTGGTTTCGCGGCCAGACGCGCTAACCGTTACTGCACAGGTGTGGACGACTCCATTCGATGCACAGCAGTTTCAAATATGACTCGCATTGGCATTCAATAACAAGAATTAATATGGATCACTGGTCATAGCTATGCATCTTCCCTGAAACCCTATTTACAAATAAATGAAGAGAGGAAATGTGTAGAACAAGTAAAAGCTGCTAACTTATTACTTTAGCGGTTAAACTCCGTTTACATTTCTAATTTATTGCTTCTTATTTAAGATAGATTGAATAATCAATACTTTTTGAATGCAACCCAAATGTTATATTTAACTACTATCCTATGATAGCACCATTCGGAAATACTGAACAAGTTGAGGAATACACCATGTACATCAACGAGTTCACTTCTTTTACGCACACGTACAATATAACATCAACTGAACCACCAACCACTAAAACACTCAAATTTGAAAATTGTACTTTCAATAATTGTTTGTTTTGAAATTATTCATGTTTATTTTTTATTTCATCATCGTTAATTAAAACTTTTCTTGTTTATTTCATCATCCCTAATTAAAACTTTTCTAACACATGTTTATATTATTTAGGTTATGTTATAGCTTCTGCTATATGATATTATGGATAGTCACGTATCAGAGATGATTTAATACTAAGATTTATTGAAAATCATCTGTCAAGTGACGTTGATTACTGGGATTCGGATGATTGAAGTATAATGGAAATGTTTTAATAAAAACGAAACTGAATCAACAAAGCCTTCTTGACTAGTAACCGTCTACAGAGTTCAATGAAGATTCCATAGTTGGCACAACTGCCATCTAGTGTAATGGTGCAATAATACATTTGAAGACAGTTGTATTTTCGTAAGTCAATTAATATTTTATTGTATTGGAGTACTTTGTTACTTCTAATCTTTATATACTTTCTTCTAATCGTGTAATAGTCAATTAAATCCCACTCGAGTTTTGATTTTCTCTAGATAAATCAAAACCTCTAGCGAGATTACTGTTGATAAAACGAAAGAAAATTGATAAATATATTTAACTGGAGTCAAATAATGAAAACCTAATAGATTTCTTAGAGCTCTATTTTGAAAAATTTGTAAATGTCTCAAACTTACTAGGTAAGGCCTGTTTTTGAACTCACGTACGACCAAGAGACGTGCATTTGGATTTGAGGGTAAATTCTGTAACTGTAACTCTTGAATAAATCCTGCATTATACGATATAAAAGTGTTCTGTCACATACCACAGTTTGTGTTGAGTTTTAGATTTAATCATTAGGATATGTAATTTAATGGTATATCAGATAACTGTAACCATGTTATCTGTTAAAAATGGTATATTTGAATGCCTCACTGAAGATTTATATCTTTCTCATAGAGAATTTGGAAGAATTAATAAAATAAATAAAATTAATTTGGTGTAATAATAATTTGTTGGGAGTGCATTACAGTACACTTGAATTAAGTGCAGGGAAAAGTTCTAATATTTTAGAGAGTTGGTCAATATGTTGGGAATTAGAGTGTTTATTCAATATTTCCACATATGTACTTTTTATTTACTGATTATTATTGTACATAGTTAAAGAACATTTAAGAATTTTGGTAAGTGAAGAAGGATCTTATGAAATACAGGAAAACTTACACATATCACAAGATTAAAATGGGATTTTCAAATGTACTAAAAGGAAGGAGGTAGAGATGGAGCTCTAAGGGAAGAAATAGAGGACAAATAACGATGTTAGGATATTAGAAAACAATGTCATAAACAAGGAGTAGAGAAGTGGTTACAGAGAATAATAAAATATAGGAATTAGTCATAATTAATTATTCATAGGAGAATGGACACCTGCAGAGAATAATAAAACAAAGGAATTAATGCCGGCTAGTATCGTGCGTGGCTGCTGAAAATGTCCATAAAATAAGGGATGCAATAAAAGAGACAAAACGTGGCTTATTACAGCAAAGACAGGATGAAGCTGCTCTTTTCAAATATGAATTACACAATACCCAAAGAAATGTACTAACGTCCGCTATGTGGCAGAATTAATGGAAGTTAACGTGAAAGAACAACAAATAATAAATTAACACAAAGACAACACATATTTTGTTATCATTATACCCTTGAGAATTTTGCAACAGTTCATTTTCTTTATCATGTAATGAAAGTTCGCTGTTTACATTTGATATTCCTAAATGACATCAGTAAATTTAACATTCACCCAATTAATTAGTCGTTCGTTTCACTGTAAAAGAAAGACATTTTTGTCACATATATTATTTTGAATTAATTATTTATGAAGGAGTTATAATAATTATGTAATAATAGTATATTATGCAACGAGCCTATAATGGTAGTGATTAAAACGCAAGTATGTTTATGAAGCAAGCGTAAGTGAGTTTCATTATTTTCATACGAGCGTCTTAATTAGGCTACCATAATTAAATTTCTAAATTTTTAGTTTTTATAAATATCTAATCCTGTTATTTTAGTGAAATGGTTAAACATGTAATGCTTTAATTCTTCTATTGTTGTGGGATATTTTGCAAATACAACTGCTGTACAGTAACCCTAAAGTAAATAATGCAAAACACTCAAATCAGGCGAAATAGGGAGCCTGCTGGAAAATTCTGTACCTACTCTGTAACATAGTACTGTACATACTATAAATTTTATTCGATCTTCACTTCAGCATGTTATCGAGTATTGCAACAGATGGCACGAGTGTGAGTGTCTTTTCAGCGTGTTCCCGAGTACTGCAACAGATGGCAGGCGTGCACGTGTTATTTATTGATTTTTTGCAGGCTTGATATGGAGATTTTAACCTCAAAGTAATACACATTAAACACAAGAAATTACCTCGATTTATTATAATTAACATGAACAGAAATTATTTCATTTCAAATACATGTTGTTGATTGTGCAGTTTGTGAAATTTACCTTGGAAATGGTTTCCAGTGGTATGTCTAACGTTTTCTCAATGTTTATTTGAGTGATTCGGTTAATGTCACTTTCAAAACTAACGTCTGCCATTTTGGATTGGTACTCTCAAGGCTTGTGCGGTGTTGCGCGAACGATATTAATCAATATCGTATGTGCTTAATTGAAACTCGATAGTTGCAATAACATAATGAATAGCAGTAATTTAGTCTTTGCCATTAAGATACAGTTACGTCACATGTAATGGTAGAGAAAAAATTAATTTATAAAAATTTACTTAAATAGATGTTATAGACTATTGCAACAGATAGCACGAATGTGAGTGTCTTTTCAGCGTGTTCCCGAGTAGTGCAACAGATGGCAGGTGTGTACGCCGTATTTATTGATTTTTTGCAGGGTTCGGTATGGAGATTTTAACCTCGAACACAGGAAATTAACTCAATTTATTATAATATTAAAATTAACATGAACAGAATTTATTTTATTTTAAATACATGTTGTTGTTTGTGCAGTTTGTGAAATTTATCTGGCTAATGGCTCTCAGTGGAATGTTTGAAGTTTTCTTAATGTTTATTTGAGTGATTCGATTAATGTCACTTTCAAACCTCGCGCCTGCTATTTTGGATTGGTGCTCTCAAGGCTTGCGGGGTGTTACAAGTATGGTTTCTTGAATGTAATGCTTTAATTCTTCATTGTTGTGGGATATTTTGCAAATACAACTGTTTTACAGTAACCCTAAAATAAATAATGCAAAACACTCAAATCAGCTGAAATAGGGAGCCTGCTGGAAAATTCTGTACCTACTCTGTAACATAGTGCTGTACATACTGTAAATTTTATTCGATCTTCACTTCTACCCGCTCCGCACAGGTAAATTTACAAATTTACTGAGACATGCTGTCGTCCAAGTGGTTATGTCGCAGAGTAGTAGAAAGGAGGAAATTACGTGACAGTTACGAGCCCTTTTATTTAAATTATTTTGAACAGCTGTATAATATTACGTAGACGTCCAATTCCTAACAGCAAACGTTTTCACAAAAGAGCTAAACAGCCCAGCCACTAGCCTTCACAGAGGGGCCAGCAGAAATGGGTTAGGGGAAACCGCGATACGATGTACCCAAACGGGCACACAGTACCTGTGTGAAAATATGATTCAATAATGAATGGTCTTTCTTCAATTGAAAATGCGACCGTATTTCTGAAACGTACTATACTCACTCACTTAGCAATGCTTACTAGACGACTTTTACTGCAAATGTGGGCTTGGTTCTGTGTAGAGGACGGATGGAAATTCACCGGTAGAGGAGGTGGGAGTGAAATATATTCAAAAGCTCAGGTACAATAAAAATTGAGGTAATAATAAAATGATGTCGCTGCACAACAATTAGGATAAAAATCGTGTAATGAAGCGTATAGAGAATATTACCATTGCATGTTTTTTATGTCTAATAAAGAGCCATTAACTCGTTGCTATTTTACTACATTTAATATGATCTATTTCCCTCATAAAATGATTCTTATGTAAAAATATGAAGAAAATCGAATCAATAGTTTACAAGAAATCGCTGTACATACACTGATGGGAAGATGGCATGCTATAAAATCATTTTCTCAGTGTTGGTGGTGCTGAAAATGTGTTTATTCTCGCAAAAACTCCAAGTAGATTTTCTACAGCGTTACAGTACTTCTCCTTTATGCTTCGTATAGTGTGGATATAAAAACAAATTGAAACAAAACTGTAACACTTCTGTGCAAGATTATGGCTTCCACTTCCGCTGTTTTATGAGTGTGCAAATAGCGCCAGGAAACATAATATAGACACAGTACCTGCAATACAGGCACAGAAGTGACGTTTCTGACAATGTTAAACATCTGTACAACATGAGGCTGAATTTTAAAAGTACAATATGTATTAGAAGTGAGTTTAAATCATTCTCTGTTTTAATTATTAAGGGACGTTTTCATCAACGCCAGTATATTTACTTATTATCTGAATTTTCTAAAAGTCGGTTAAAACACTCTCTCTAATAACTCTCAACCCTACGTTCACCACACCATTTACTCTGTCATCATCATCATCATCATCATTATCATCATCATCATAATCATCATCGTCACCACCGCCACCACTTGCACGACAGCTCTCTGTAGGCCTTGGCCTTCTGAAGAAGTTTTCCCCTATTTTCCCATTTAATGCCGACCTCTTCCAGTTCTTAATACCAATTATCTTAACATTCTCTCTCACACCTTCTTCCCATCTTAACTTCTTCCAACTTTCCTGCTCACTTCTGGTACTGCATTAATCCTTAAATTGGCAATGTATCCTATAGGATATAAAAGGTTAATAGGTTATATGCTATAATTTTAATAGAACAATAGAAAGAAAATTGGTAGGAAGATTAAAATTTCACAATACTACTGTATAATATTGCCCAACATATAAAATATGGACATTAGGATAGTTGTTTTCTTCACAGTCCGACACGGTTTAATAAACTAGTATGAGAAATGAAGTTTTGCCAATTTAAGGGTTAAATAGTTTCATTATATTTATGGGACACTGACCTCGTGGAGAACTACTGAGAAATAGTCGTCACCACATGATTCGATCCCTCCTGGCATCGGCCCTACGAGGATTAGACTACCAAGTAGAGGAGGAGGTCCATGGTTTGTCCACAAATGGATCTACAAGGCGCATTGACATCATCGCTATCCCGACAAGATCAACAAGCGGATTCATAATTGATCCAACTATAAAGGCCCATTCACAATGAAAATTAAACATAACCGTAACATAAACACAGAAGTTTGCGCCCAGGCTACCAAATGGGATCATTCACAATGATTCACATAAGCATTGACATAAACATTACCGTAAGACGTTAACATGAAAGTTTGCAAACTCCGAACTTTCATGCTTATGCTTACGTGACTTGCAAACAGAACACAATCTTGGAGCGCTGAAGTATACGACAGAATATGAGGAAATGGCGTCGTTGTTATGTTTCCATGGTTACCAAGTATGTTTGCGGTTATGTTTATGTTCCCATCGTGAATGATGGTATGACGTCTTGATTTTACCGTAACGTTTATATTCTTAAGTTAACGCTTACGTTATGTTTAATTTTCATTGTGAATGAGCCTTAAGGATGGAAACGTACGAAAATCAACCTACTGAGGTACATCAGGAAAAATGCGACATATACGATCCCACTATACCATATTATAAGGAAAAATATCATCTAACGTCGATCGAAGTTATTGGATTACTCAATGGGGGTAGAGGGACCATCACAAAAAGATTCGCGCATTTTTGCAAGCAGTTTGGTCTAGGAAAAACTTTTGCCACTGAAGTATCTCTGTCTGCAGTGAAGGGATCTATAAAAATCCTAAGGAACTATCTCTACACGTAAATAGATTTCTTTCCTATGGCGAACTGCTCACTTAAGTTGGGTCTTGCAACTAGTGCTAAATAGACTACTGTGATCACCTGATAGCAAATAGATACCGTACTAGGAAATTTTATGTTTCTTCTGGAATTAATGATCTTTTGTTTAGTCGCCTTCAATTATTTATAATTGTATTATTTCTTTTTGATTTCCTTCTCCATTGTTTTTTTTCGTTAATTATAATTGTGTACCTACCATTTACTAAAAAAAAAAACAATTTTTTGGTAAGCTGTCTTCTAGGTGGTCTTCACATGGAGGAAGCTGAATAAAGTTCAAAATAATGGCACGAAGTACATGTCCTGTCCTCAAGCCTTCTGATATTTATACATCTAACAATGTCTGGTTCATTATATAAGTTATATAATTCATCATTATATCTCCTTCTTCAAACTTCATTTTCTGTTACTGGCCCAAAATTATGCCTCAGGATCCTTCTTTCAAATACACAAATTTGCCTCTCATCAGATTTCGATAATGTCCAAGTCTCACCGCCATAATATGTTAATACTGGTTTTATTAATAGGCTACCTTATACATGATGACTTTAATTTTCCTGAACAGCAATTTGGACTACAGATGTTCTCTGAGGCCATGATAACACTTGTTAGCACACATAATCAGCTTTTGGATTTCGGAACTAACACTGTTCTTGGTATTAACTTCTGATCCATTGTAGGTAAAGTTACGTACAACTTCAAAATTATATGATGTGGACTCAATAGAATATTATTTCTTGGTTACAGGCATGTACTTAGTTTTCTCTTCATTAATACCATTTATTATGTAAGATTTCTAAAATTAGATTTTGTTTCAATTCACTTTGATCATTAAAATTCTCATCTTCAAATCAGCACCATCTGAGTGTTACTACTCGAAACGAGGCGATCATGGAAGAAACACTGATTAGCTCTATAAGAGCCCTTGATTATAGCAATAGTAAAAGCAAACTAATATGGGTAACTCGACGGTGAAGTTGAATTGTAAAAGTAATTTTGCTACCATAAAGAACTATGAACGTTAATGAAAGAAGAAGAGGCCTAACAGAACATACCAACAGAAAGATCTATTATGGGATCTCATACAAAAACACATAAACGTAATTCAAAACAAAAAATAATAATGGCGTTACAATCAAAATTAAAAACGAAAGTGTAATGAAACAGCAAACAGCTTTATTTTTCAAGGAAATAGATCTGTTCATGATTCTTCAAACTTAAGACTGGTATAGGAAAATCTAAAAAAGCTTCGAGGAAAGTCTGTAGGTCTATACCTGGTCATATTCATTGTCACTATAATTTTTCCTCGTCTCCTACTCACCATTTTATTTCATGCCAATTATCTTGTATAATCCTATTTTACTATTATTGAATTACTTATTGTCTAGTTCCTTCATAATATTTTACTTAATATTTATTCGTTGAAGCATATTGTATGCACTGAACAACTGATCTCCCGGTACCTTCAAATAATACCACCGCCTTCTTAAGATCGCTGTAATCGGGGATTAACTTATGCTGAGTGAAAACAGTGACTGCATGACGTAGACCAGTAGTCACAACCCTATGAGCGTATTCCGAATCTCACCAGTGAGCAATCCGATGGCATCAAGGTGTTCCGAGTTCCACCGATGACGTCATTGATGCTCCACCGGTGTCGCACCGGTGCCATCAGCTTGCAGAGGTGGTGGCAGTCTCAATCAGCCGCCATCAGTGAATCTGATTGGTTCTTATATAGGGCGGGAATTAGCAGACGAATAACATCGTGCACTGTTGTGTCATGGCGGTGTGTTCTGCTTTAGTTCTGCTGTATTGTTTGTAATGAGCACAACGTAAAAACAATATGTTAATGGCTTATGAGCGAACATGTCAACTGACCCGTTATTACTACCGGTTCAAGAAATAAATTGTTTATGCTATCTTTTCTTTGAACGAGATGGGAGTACGAAAATTTCGCATAATTTTGCTAGCGTAGTACAGACAACAACTTGTACAGTCGCCATGACAGCCATCGATCTTTCCAGCAGTTTTGATCCTTATTTTGCTGCAACGTGACGTCATTGATGCCACCGGACCGGTGAGATTCGAATACGCTGTATGTGCACACAACTTGTCTTTTTGTTTGGGTTCCGAAACCACCAGCCCTGCTGATGATATTGCAGAGAAATTCATACAAGGATATGAGTTTTTTTTTTTTTAGTTCACGTACACGATTCTTGGATGTGAGGAAAGCAGTTTCTTCTACGATCGTCCTTTTTTCCAAAGCAGATTGGAATTTTGCTTTTTTTTTGCTGATAGGTATTAGCCCATTGGGGTAAATAAGGTATATCAACAAAACAATCGGACAAATCTCACTTTTGCTACCTCCATTCTTCGTCTACCTTTTCTTTTTATGATTGAAATGTGTTATCCTTACAAAAAACTGAAATACATTTAACTACATACATAATTTTAATAGTGTGATTTTGCTATAATTGTGCTTCAATGGTATTTCTCCAGTCCCGTATATCATCCTAGAATAAATTAGTATTTCCTACAGTGCTGTAAAAATATATTATTCTTCTAGTCAACTTTTGAAAAGCACCTTCACATGTGTCGCCTTTTTCAATACTATGTTAAGAAAAAGGAAATTATTCTTTATACGTCTATTTACAGTAACAAAGACGCAATTTATTTCGCAGTTACTCTTACAGGTGTACATTTACGATTACTATATTACGAAAGAGTTGAACTTCAAATTATTTATACAATTTTCAAATCAATGAAAAATAAGCTATAATTAATAATTTAGTAAAAGCAGATATAAAAGATGTAGAACCCTTGTTATTTGTAGTAATTGTCTGTTACCAAGCCGAGTGTATCCAATTAAACTCCTGGAGGTTGAGTTCTCAAGGACAACAGATTAATGTTATCCTCCATTCTTGTGGCGGAGTGATTAAGCATTCGTATATTGATCCAAGATTAAATCTAACCGAAGGTCTCTGCGGTTTCCAGTTAATACGTGTACTATTTTACGTCTTATGAGATTTAACTCCGAACTGGAGTGAACGATTTTAGCCACTGAAATTCAACTTAGCAAAAGTCTTCTATCTACCCAGATTGGACAATTAAGATTCTATAATATATATTCTCTTTGTCTACAAGTCTGTATTGTAATTATCATTAATCATCGTTATCTTGTATCGTCATATACTGTGTGACACAGAAGTCACTTGACAATTGGAAACTACTAATTGTAAAACTGAAATAATTATTGTACAGAGCAACTTAATGGCGTGTTCCCTTCAACATGTCCGTAATCTGAGTGACCTTTTTCATTCGTACTGTTAGGTTGGCAGCACATATTCCCCTTTCATACCACTAGCATTCTCCACCTTTTGCCTCTTTACCAGTTTTCCTGAATTAGTTTCTGTGAAATACGTAAAATGAATGCAGTACCTACGTAATAGATCGGCTATTGGTAAGATATTTTGAATTCGACAGGTATTGGAGAAAAATTGGGAGTATAAGGGACATCATTTATTCATAGATTTCAAAAAGACCTATGACTCGGTTAAGAGAGAAGTTCTAATAGTAATCTTATTGAATTTGGTATTCTCAAGAAACTAGTTACATTCATAAAAATGTCTCAGTGAAACGTACAGTAGAGTCCTTATAGGTCAGTTTCTATCTGATGCTTTTCCAATTCACTGCGAAGTAAAGCAAGGAGATGCACTATCACCTTTACTTTTTAACTTTGCTCTAGAATAATGCCATTAGGAAAGTCCAGGATGACAGAAATGGTTTGTAATTGAATGGGTTACATCAACTGCTTGTCTATGTGGATGACGTGAATATGTTAGGAGAAACTCCACAAACGATTCGGGAAAACACGGGAATTTTACTTGAAGCAAGTAAGGAGATAGGTTTGGAAATAAATCTCGAAAAGAATGAACGAATGAACGAACGAACGAACGAAGGACCGAAGGAAGGAAAGAAGGAAGGAATGGATGGATGGATGAATGAAGGAATGAATGAATGAATGAATGAACGAAAGAATGGATGAATGAATGAATGAATGAACGAAGGAGCGAACGAACGAAGGAAAGAAGGAAAGAATGGATGTATGCATGAATGAATGAATGAATGAATGAAGTAAGGAAGAAAGGAAAGAAGGAAGGAATGGATGAATGAATGAATGAATGATGATTGAATGAATAAAGGAAGAACGAACGAAGGAAGGAAAGAAGGAAGGAATGGATGGATGAATGAATGAATGTATGAAGGAAAGAAAGAAGGAATGGATGAATGAATGAATGAATGAATGAATGAACGAAGGAACGAACGAAGGAAGGAAATAAGGAAGGAATGGATGAATAAATGAATGAAGAAAGGAACGAAGGAAGTAAAGAAGGAATGATTGAATGATGAATGAATGAATAAATGAATGAACGAACGAAGGAATGAAAGAAGGAAGGAAAGAAAGAAGGAATGGATGAATGAATGAACGAAGGAAAGAAGGAATGAATGAATGATGAATAAATGAACGAAGGAATTAATGAATGATGAATGAATGAACGAAGGAAATAAAGAAGGAATGAATGAATGAATGAACAAACGAATGAATGAACGAACGAAGAAAGGAATGGATGAATGAATGAAGGAAGGAGTGGATGGATGAATGAATGAATGAACGAAGGAAGGAACGAAGGAAGTAAAGAAGGAATGAATGAATGATGAATGAATGAATGAATGAACGAAGGAAAGAACGAATGGAGGAAAGAAGGAATGAATGAATGTAGGAAGGAAGGAATGGATAAATGAATGAATGAACGAAGGAATTAATGAATGATGAATGAATGAACGAAGGAAATAAAGAAGGAATGAATGAATGAATGATGAAGGAATGAATGAATGAATGAACAAACGAATGAATGAACGAACGAAGAAAGGAATGGATGAATGAATGAAGGAAGGAGTGGATGGATGAATGAATGAATGAACGAAGGAAGGAACGAAGGAAGTAAAGAAGGAATGAATGAATGATGAATGAATGAATGAATGAACGAAGGAAAGAACGAATGAAGGAAAGAAGGAATGAATGAATGTAGGAAGGAAGGAATGGATAAATGAATGAATGAACGAAGGAGCGAACGAATGAAGGAAAGAAGGAAGGAATGAATGAATGAATGAATTGATGAATTAATGAATGAGTGAATGAACGAAGGAAGGAAAGAAGGAATAAATTAATGAATGAATGTTGAATGAATGAATGAACGAAGGAAGGAAAGAAGGAATGAATGAATGAACGAAGGAACGAATGAAAGAAGGAAGGAATGGATGAATGAACGAATTAAAGAAGGAGCGAACTAAGGAAGAAAAGAAGGCAGGAATTGATGGATGAATGAATGAATGAATGAAGGAATGGATGAATGAATGAATGAATGAAGGAAAGAAGGAATGAATGAATGAATGAATGAAGGAATGAATGAATAAGTGAGTGTATGAATGAATGAATAAATGAATGAAGGAAAGAAGGAATGAATGAATGAATGAAGGACCGAACGAATGAAGGAAAGAAGGAATGAATAAATGAATGAATGAATGAATGAATGAAGGACCGAACGAATGAAGGAAAGAAGGAATGAATAAATGAATGAATGAATGAATGAATGAATGAATGAAGGACCGAACGAATGAAGGAAAGAAGGAATGAATAAATGAATGAATGAATGAATGAAGGACCGAACGAATGAAGGAAAGAAGGTATGAATGAATGAATGACCGAACGAATGAAGGAAAGAAGGAATGAATGAATGAATGAATGAACGAACAAAGGAAAGAAGGCAGGAATGGATGAATTAATGAATGGATGATGAATGAATAAACGAAGGAGTGAACGAGTGAATGAATGAATGAATGAATGAATGAATGAATAAATTAATGAATGGATGGATGAGATGATGAATGAATGAATGAACGAAAGAAGAAATGGATGAATGAATGAATGGATAATGAATAAATGAATGAACGAAGGAACGAACGATGGAAGTAAAGAAGGAAGGAATGGATGAATGAATGATTGGATGATCAATCAATGAATGAACGAAGGAACAAACGAAGGAAGGAAATAAGAAAGGAATGGATAAATAAATGAATGGATAAATAATCAATTAATGAACGAAGAAAGGAAATAAGAAAAGAATGAATGAACGAACGAATGAAAGGGGGAAATAGGAGAAGAAAAATTTAAATGTACGCGAACGCGCGTTCTTACAGGAGAAATTGGTGCTGAGGAGAAGTGTCTATGTGTCCACCAAGCCCGTTAGGCACTTGTCTCATTCTGATTTTCGCCGTTCTATACAAGGAAAACTAGAGGATTTTGAAAGGGGAAGCCGAAAATTGATATAAGCTAATAGCTACCACATGAGGGGATGGGGAGAAAGAAGCACAGCAGATCGGGAAAAGAGTAGAATTGCCGAAGATGTTGAAAGTCTGGATAGCGAGTGGAAAAGGCTCCGCAGTGACACTCTAGTAATCTCGTCCTGAAATACCGAAACAACATGCAAAAAGCAAGAATCTTATTTCAGAAGACTTTAATTTAAAAAGTGCCGAATTTATATAGGGAAGGAAGATTAGGTCCATGACTTATTTCTTTTAGGGCTCATCCCGACATTTTTCTTAACGTCTTAGGAAAACCACTGGAAACCATAGACGAGTTACCTCAATTCAGAAGGCTAGGCAATTGGTTGTGAGATGACTCTAATAAAATATGGCCCGATCGACCCTTCCTCGAGGCACATCAAATAGAGAATAGAGCGAAACGGTCAGCGGTGAAATGCTACGAGACACGAAGTTCACCGTCTACTTCTCTTTCCATGGTACTACGGCGGCGTCAGAATTTACAGGAAAATCTTCTATGTCAAAATGTTGAGTTTTTTCTCTTCTTAAGGATCGAGTATGGTCTTTTCTTTACCATTGTAGTGTTACTTTGTCCTTTGATGATATCCAGAGTTTTTCTTTCTTTGACACTAGCCCTGTGTTTAATTCTACACGTAGGATTTATTTGCACAGAACTTACTCTCTTTTAATTCTCGCCATTTCTGATTCTATGTCTCTAAGTATTAGCGTTTCAACTGCTTTTATTTTTCTTATAGTCAAATAACGCAATGGTTTCAATATGAGCTGCAGATTTACAAGTTCGCGGACTAATAACATGTCGAAATAAATTAACAGAAATTGGATAAGAGATTTTTTTACTCATGGCAGGTACTTACTTGTTAGCCATTAACATACATGAAGCCAGTTATGTAAAAAGGTAAATATACTCCTTTTACACTTTTTGGAGGCATTTGGGAAATTTATTACCAGAACACACTGCTATTTTAAACTGACTGATAATGTTGGGAATTCAATCAGTGGATTTCCCAAAAGACGCTATGAAATGTTTCATATAAAATTATTATTATCTCGAAAAGGGAACAAAAACGAGCAAAATCGTACGAAACTTTTTTATTTGAAATATCTCAAAGAATAACTGCCTGAAATTAATGGCATTACTTAAGTTCATCCTGTATAATTTCACACTCCACATAAAGCACTTCCTTAGTCTAATTAAGCAACATCATTCACAAATGAAGTCAGATCTTTTACTTTTTTTGGATTTTTAACAAAGAAAATGAATGATTAAATGGCAAACTTACTAGTGTTAATTATATAAGCTCGTATGGCTTACACTATACACCTTAACAACTGTAATAGTGTAAGCCATACGAGCTTATATAATTAACACTAGTAAGTTTGCCATTTAATCAATCATTTATATTTAAGTGTTAAAAGTAGTGTACGCAAGATTCAAGATGGAAAGAAAATGAAGTTTAGGTTCATATTTTGGATCACATGAAAGATTTATGTATGCCCTTTGTATAATAGTTAAACAAAATAAACTATAAAGATAAGGCTATCTATAATTATGAGAAACAGAAATTCTAAGTCATCATAATAAGTGTTTTATTTATTTAAAATTTCGATCAAATATTCCGGTGCATTTGAATATAAGCCCGACTATTACTCGAGCTAAAAACACATTTTGTATACATTTACAGTACTGGTCGCCACAGCTAACATGCGTATTGGCGACTGGCGGAATCATACCGACTGACGTCATACGTCTCAACATACAACTCGCTGCTACTCAAGGTTACCAACACAGGATAAAGATCGCTAAATGTAATAGATTTATAAATCATGACCATGACAGTGAAGAACTTTTTATCGCACGTGCAGGAATCTTGCAACTCCTTAGGAGCATTTCAGTTTTCCTTACGCAATATGTTTATTTCGTAATTACCAATTTAGCGATGTTCTTTACGTGATCGTTGATATACCTAGCTACTGCGGCAAACTACAGCTGGGACGGAGCGAGTAGAACTGTTGAGTTACTCGGTTCTATCGGTTTATGTGCTTGGCAGCGGAGCACCGAAGTTACTCGGTTAACCGTAGCCGTTACCGGTCAGTTCAAACAGAGTTCCAGGACAAATAATAATAATAATAATAATAATAATAATAATAATAATAATAATAATAATATTATTATTATTATTATTATTATTATTATTATTATTATTAAAGTCTAGGATAACAGAGAAAGTATGGAATTGAACGGGTTACATCAGCTCCTTGTTTATGAGGATGACGTGACTATATTAGGAAAAAATCCACAAAAAATTAGGGAAAACACGGAAATTTTACTTGAAGCAAGTAAAGAGATAGGTGTGAAAGTAAATCCCGAAAAGACAAAGTATATGATTATGTCTCGGGACCAGAATAGTGTACGAAATGAATATATAAAAATTGGAACTTTATGCTTTGAAGAGGTGGAAAATTTCAAATATCTAGGAGGAACAGTAACAAATATAAATGACACTCGGAAGGAAACTAAACGCAGAATAAATATGGGAAATGCGTTTTATTATTCGGTTGAGAAGCTTTTATCATCCAGTCTGCTGTCAAAAAATCTGAAAGTTAGAATTTATAAAACAGTTATATTACCGATTGTTCTGTATGGTTGTGAAACTTTGACTCTCACTTTGAGAGAGGAACAGAGGTTAAAATTGTTTGAGAATAAGATGCTTAGGAAAATATTTGGGGACAAGAGGGATGAAGTTACAGGAGATGGAGGAAGTTATATAACGCAGAACTGCATGCATTTTCTTCTTCACCTGACATAATTAGGTGACTCATCAGTCATAATTTTATTTGTATTTATTTCTACGAATCATGTTACTTAATTACTTTAATTTATCAATAATATTACTCTTCACCAAAGAGAACATGGTTGTATTGAAGGCTAGTAATGTTATAAAATAAATATGTTCTCCAGTTTAAGATTCCACGTTTTATTGATTATTTTATCCACTTTCCGTAATAGTAAATAATTCTGTGTGTTATTTTTAAGTGTTTTAGGCAGCGCTTCATGGACCCTGTTTCTATCTTCTTCTTTTTTACTTAGCTGCAGCGTTTAACGTTTACCTCACATGTTAATTTATTAGCTGTTAGTATTATAAATTATTTTATCAATTTTGTTTCGTCTGTCATATATAACAACACTGAAAGTTAAATAGGCCTTTCATACAAAATAACTCCGCAAATAGATGTAATCACGCAAATGAAATTTGCAACTGCCATTTTTCAGTGAAGAGAAGCACTTTTTTCTAGTCAATTGGAAAAGCGAAAGCGTTTTACTACAACGCTTTTAAAACACGCTTGGTTCCACTTTCAAAGTACGTTCTAAAATCGACTCAATCTATCTAAATTTTAAATCTGCCGCCATAAATTTGTAACCGGTACTATACTCGGTTCAAGCGAGTAATGACGTCACAGTAACTGCTCCGAACCGAACCGCTCCGTCCCCAGCCATACGGCAAACCACATAACAGAATAACAGCAACGCCTCCAATACGATAGGTACGCAAGTTTCCTTTGTCGACCAGTATTAGGAAGAGACGACTCATTAGAACGTTTAACCTATTTCTGCTGTCTCCCTCTAAATCCCTATTTAGCCGCTAAATTATAAACGTACTACTTGAAGCTAAATAGTTCGCTAATGTCCTATTTTCATTAGCAAGAGTCAAAACGAACCCTTGAAACAATTATGAATTCTCTTCTACATCATTAGCAGGCTTAGGGATCGAGATGACTTCACTATGAACGTACTTACGCATGCACTATCTTCTTTTAATCGCGCTCTGAGAACAAACTTTCAATATAAATAAACAAGTGCTTCGATACTACAGTCTGGTAACTATGAAAACTGAAGAATTTTGTGCGTACTTAACTTACAGGTGCATTCTGCGATGTTCATGTGGGCGTTACAGTGAACAATGATGGACATACGAATGCAGTTGGATCGTGATTCTTGTCCATATTGATAGAACATCTAATAAAGAATCATTTGTCGATAAACCATACCAACCATAAGTGGCATAAATTTACGATAAGGGTCTCACTTCAAAAAAGAAGCTATGCAATGGATTGTCCTTCTCCCTCTTCTTCACCTAAAAAAATGTTTTAAAGAAATAAAGTAATTGTTACTAGTCGCGACTCGCAGAAACTCACATGTCCAGGTAATTCAGATTTTTTTCCAGAAAATACTGTAAGAGAAAAATTAATGTTCATGCATGTCAAACGCTAGAACTTACTATTATGCATTAATAAAAATTAGTGACTTCAAAATACCAAACGTTTTTGTACCTCATGAAAAAAAAAAAAAAATTACTCAAATGAATATGTGGGGTTATTGCAATTCAAGATTAAAATTTATAGTTTAAGTTCTTGTGTTACAATTAGAGCTCGGACAAACCTCTTTTTGCCTATTTCATTCCTGTATAGCCTACATAAGTTAGGAATTTAATCCAAAGACATTAGTCTTCAGTTTCGGTGTGTCACTCCTAATGCAAGACTGACAATCGACATACTTCCATTTAGAAATTAATAATGATAATAATAATAATAATAATAATAATAATAATGTTTTATTTAACCTGGTAGCATTAAGGTCGTAAGATCTTCTCTTACACTCAACCAGGAGTAAAACTTGCTGACATAGTTGAACGTACGTGTACAGTAGTATTCGATTAAAGTAATTACATGAGGAGCAACTCTTCAAAACGCATAATGTCCCAGAAAAGTAAATTTTCAGGAGAAGTAAAAAACTGATTACTTAAGAAATATTTATTGCATGTTTTTCAAATTCACCAACATGAAATAAGAACGAGATCCTGAATGAGGTATGTTTTTGAAAAGTGAAAAAAATTGTTGTGTGTCTTACTAGAAAATTTTTGTGATGGACTAAATGCACTTCGTTTCGTCCTAATGGACAAAATTCCATTTGATCAGTCAGTTTTGGACATTATGCATTTTGTCAATAATTTATTAACATTAAAATGATAATTCAGATGAAACAGATTTTGATCATGAATTTATTATTTAGGCACATTTGCTTATAACTTAATTGTAATCAAATCCTTATAAAATAATATGACAAATTTTGGGTCCAAGCAATTTGTTTACAATTTTCCAAGAACTTTTCCTTATCTTAACAGTCAAAAATAATTGGTAGTTACGTAATCAAAGACAATTTATTTATAATATTTTCCCAAAAACAGGTTTCTTATCTGAAAAGTCACAAACAACATCTTCTTCGTCGGAAAGGTGAATACAAGGAAGGCGGAGGCAGTTTGTGAAGAACTTGAGTTCTTCATTTTGCTTCCAATTTTCTCCAAACCTTGTGTTAGCAATTGGACCTAAATTTTGACAATGGTTGAACCTGTTACAAATCAATTGCAAATGTCTTTCTATTGTTAGGAATAAACCTCATTAATTTATGAAAGGCTTTTGCCATCAGTCTGTGTGATCCAAATTCAGTAATTAGCTTATTTTTTTTATTCATGTCTGTGGCAATATTCATTTCATTTTTGCTGTTTACCGGAATAGAACAACATCGGACACGTCCTACACTATGTTGGCATGGCGGATCAAATTTCATTAGTTGAGTTGAATGAATGAATGAATGAATGAATGAATGAATGAATGAATGAATGAATGAATGAATGAAGGAATAAATAAATGAATGAATGAATGAATTAATTAATTAATAATACTTCAATTTTGTAAGCAGAGTTATGTATTTTTAATCTCCTTTAATATGTTCTGGCTCTGCAATACCATATTATATTGTTCTTACCTGTTTTCATGTTCATTTTTCTTTTTGTTTTTCTTTATCCGTTTCCTTGTCCCTCGATGTTTTTCTTCTCCAACTATAACACTAGAACTTTGCATCAGATGATCCATTGTTCTGACAGTGAAAAGTACAGAAACTTCCACCAAACAACGTTGCTTTACAATGAGAATGAAAAATGTTTTGACAACGCAAATAAATGAAAATAAAAATTATTAATTTAAAGTCAACACTAACATTATTGTATGATTCCGTTGATTGTTTGAATTTAAATTCTAGTCTAACATGGTCGCCACATTATTTAGTGTCTGAAGGAAAACATTAGTTTAAGGAGAAATGGACAAAATTCTATTCGATGCATTCACACTAGAGGACAAAATGCTATTCGGTCTGTCCACTACATTTCGAAGCTCTATTACAAAGTGTTAAAATGCGTTTTGTTGAAATCTGAATGCAGGAGCGTGTAGGGCATGTTAAAAACTATACGATTTCATATCAAACTCAATTTTGTCTGTGGTTGCTCCTCACATATTAGTCTTAACCTAGACGGATACAATTTGTGTAATAGAATCAAAAGGGATAGTTAAATAAAAATGTAGACATCAAAACTATAATAAACACAGTAGAATACATATTAATTTTGGTACAAGCAAATACGATTCACTTAATGAAACCGGAAACCGACAATTGAATTAAATGTTCACAATAAAAAATACTAAGAAACAAACAAGTGGAATATATATCTATTTTGTTAAGGGATGAATAAACACGATTTAGAGCCTACATAATTAAAATCATAAATAGACATTTGAATAAAATACAAATAAAAATGAACACTATGGAAAAGATAAAAGCATGAAGTTAGAAGCAAATAACGATTTACATAATATAATTATAAAGAAAATTAAATAAAATGTACACGAAAAGTAAGAAATACAAAAATACAATTAAACACAGTGGAATACGATGCATTAAATGTTTACAACTTGTTAAGTCTGGCAACTCATCATAAGATATTCTCCTAATTTATATTTAAAAAAATCAAAGTTGTGGAGTCCTTGACTTCAGGCGGCAGAGAATTCCAGTGACGAGAAGTAGTAACAGTGTAAGATGGGGAATACAGAGATGATGTTTGAAATATTCCTAAGTATACATCTCCTTTTCTTGTAAGAAGTTCATTGAAACGGCCTGTATTAAAAAAGAGTCTACACCTACGCATCCAAAATATATCACTTCTACTGAAGTCTGTTTTTTTACAGCCTGGAGCCGATGTGTCGGTCGTCATGGTGAACTGAAGCGTCTGTTTGCTCACGCGTCGCTCTCGAAAGCCGACACCTCATCCAAAAGTGAGAGTGGAAAAAATAGTGTTGCCAACGCTTGCGATGCTCTTTTCAATTCTACTGGTGACTGGTTCGTTTTGTGCTAACTGAATTGTGAATTTTCCGTTTCATGCTTCCACATGAAGACAGATAGACACGCCTGCAAGCAGTATTGGCTCCGTTATGCAAGATTAAATATTTTAAGATTATGTTTGCCGTCTTATTTAGCTTATTTATTTTTTATTTATTTATTTATTTAACCTGGTAGAGGTAAGTCCATCAGGCCTTCTCTTCCCCTCTACCAGGGGATTAAAACTACAATATTAAGAATACAATTACAACTATAATTACAATTAATATTAAATTAAAAATACAATAAAAATCAAAGTACTAAAAGATTAACTGATTAATAAAGGCAGACAGTTTATTGTGGAAGTTAAGAAGAAAGACAATTTGTATTAATTAAGTAAAAATTAGATCTACTCTATGCAGTAAGAAAATGTTTAATAAGTTTGTTTTTGAACACTGCTAAATTCCGACAGTCTCTGATGTCACTGGGTAGGGTATTCCACAAGCGCGATAGCGAGATTGTGTATGATGATGAATACGATGATGTCTGATGTGTTGGTATGGCTAGTGTGCGGCTATTGTGCGTGCGTGTGAAGCTTATCAAAATTACATGTGATTTACTTATTCACATACATCACAATACATAGAAAGCAATGACAGATGAACGTTTTCGGCATGATATGCCATCATCAGATCGTAAGAACCATTAATACCAAGATATGAACACTTTACAATTATTATGAATAAAACACCATAGTTATAAAGAATTGCCATATGATGATTAAAATAAGTTAAAATCGAGTTGATCGTATGGTATCATATGAAGTTAAAACAAGTGGTATAAGATTGTTCGTTTAACATATGACATAAGTTTAAACTGCATAAAACAGTGAAACACTATAGATGAATGCAAGTCTGTTGTATGGACTGCAGATTTCGTAATATGAAGTACAGTAGAGCGTCTCGTTTAGGCACAGTGAAAACATAAACAAAATGCAGGTAACGTGTGGAGGGAGGACGAGCCGTACGATAAACACGAGGGATGTACAAGGTTTTAGTTACAACATTTATGGCGGAGCATTAGTTAAAATTATATTTTCCCACACGGTATGTGCATTTTTGTTTACGTTTTCACTGTGACTAAACGAGACTCTATGCAGCAGCCGTGGCGAAAATGTGACTCGCGAGCACATTCAATTTAAACTCACAGATTTACAATGTGATGTTAAATGAAAGCTAGATGTAAGGAATTGACAAATTTTGAACTTTTCAAATCTTTGTCTTGCTCTGTTGAAGCCATGTTCGCTACAACTTACGTTTGTAAAAAATTATTTTCAACAATGAAAATAGTAAAAACCAAATTTAGATCACGACTGACAGACAAGTACCTTCGTGACTGGATGTAAGTGACATAATTCCTGATTTTGAAACTCTGTCGCAGAGACATTCTGAAGACAGTTAATTTTAGGTTGTGATAATGTGTCCGATGTTTTCTTATTCATTTCTTTCTTCGTTACACGTACTACACATTAGTTGTATCCTTATACCACAGTCTACTATATACAGTCGCGAAGCTTGAGGTGATTTTTTGCAAATCTCGTGATAAAGCGCTCCAAGCGGTTAGCAACTAGAAACAATAGACTGTCCACGGTCGACTTTGGACTGTGTCGTATTTCCATCGAGTGTTAGCTCGTTGCGTATTTCACATTGATGCTTGTAAAATGTTCGTTATTGGTTGTAATGAAAATGTTAATGGCTAAAATAAAATAATTGGAATAATAGTATTTTACTAGAGACGTAGAAAAATTAAGTTTGTTTTAATGAAATTTATTTATCACGTTTTATTTTCAATTCTGGTGGGATTATTATTGCTTAGGCCTACTTTTTTTTCAAAGGATATGTTTTTAATTACAGCTGTTAATTTTGTTGTTATTTTTATTTGTTACTTTACTAGAGACGTAGAAAAAGTCTGTTACAATAAAATTTATTGATCACGTTTTATTTCCAATTCTGGTGTGATTATTATTGCTTAACCTCACCCCACTTTGTTAACTACGTAAGCCTACACTACAAGTACCGGTACACTTAAGTTACTCCATTAATTCATATTTCCATTATTAACTTCTTGTTGTAAAGGGAGATGCAAATTAATATTTATTGGTTTCATAGTTAATTATCGCTATAATCTTGAATGAGTGAAGCGATTAAAGTAAATTTCAGTTCGTTTTGCACAAACAAACAAAAATAATATTAACCTATTTCTTGCAGGTATCTTCGAGTTTATGGCGAAATTTAATATACTTCATTAAAATAATAAATTAACTTAATGCATTTAATATTTCAATAATGGTTAAACTATAAAACGTCTTTGGAAGGAAGGTGTTAATTTTTCCAAAAGAACACGACAACGAAAGTGTAACATATTTTGTCGTCTGCTAGGAGAGAGATCTGCGATGATGAGGCGATAGTAGCGATCCTAGTGGTGGGCAACTACCCATGTTTGCATTTTTACTACATATTGAGCTTCGCGACTGTATATAGTAGACTGTGCTTATACTATATAGAATTATATTTAAGTGATTGACGTAAGGAAAATGAAAATCCGTTAATAAGTCAGACAGTTGCTTCACTTCCCCTTCGGGTGTTCGCCTCCCTCCATAGGTGCTATGCACGTTGCAGGATACACAGTGGCTCGGCGCACGAACACATTTTCGCTACTGCTCTACAGTAATACAATCTTTCTTGAGAAGTACGTTACTTGTTGTGTGTTTAAGTGAAGCCTTATGAACTGCAAGTCAAACGAGAATTATCATTGTGAAAGTTTGTTATAAGTTAATTTCGATAAATGCGAAAATAAAATATTGTTACTTCAATATGAGGTTGTTATTAAATGTGTATGACGGAAACTTACGTGCTGTGTTGAAAGCTTTGTAGTGAATACATCGCGAGAACAGCTCGACTGAAAGACGCAACAAGTGTACAATCTTTGTGTAGCGTTACGTGAAATCCGTTATGCAAGTGTAAATAGACGACAATATACTGTCTTAAAAATACAAATAATTAAGGCAACGTGATTACTTCATAACTTTAAATTTAATGTGCATTTTTTGATAGATATCGAACTGGATATTGTAATACTGAAATTATGTGAATGTCAACACCAGATTTATAAAATTTTGGGCATGAAGGGATACGGTATGAATAATTATTCACTTAAAGAACAGAATATGTATGCTCCCTAGGTATGAATAATTCAGTATATTGACTGCCGAACTACTAAGTAGCGGGGTTTGAGCTCGATAATAAATAATTGTCACAAAATGCACAAATGAAAAATATTTGTGCAAATTGCGAAAATATTGTGCAATATTATAGGTTAAATAATTATACAGAAAGATGAGATTAATAAATTATGCAGAAACAAAAAGGTATGTTGTTTGTTTCTTGGAGTTGTATTACTTTCAATCCATCATACCACAATCTAGATATACTTATGTAAGTAAATCATTAGACGTAGGTATTTTTAGAATCAATTACTGCTGAATTTACATCACATTAAAATACACTATTTTATGGACACTCTAAACATTGAAACTCTTTACGAAAGGCCCTTCAATATTTCAGCCCGGTTCCCACAGTGCTTGTTTCTGTGATGGACTCCAAGCTGGCAGCGCTGATGGCTGCGCTGCGTGCTTACTTGCTGGAAATAATGCGCTCTGATGGCTGCTTTCGTGGCTAGTGCTGGATTTCGAGATTAGGTTGCTAGCTATTTTTCCTGTTGGCTTGCAGGTGGAACCAAAGAAGATGATATAGCATCACCGCTGAAACCATGTCGCCATGTTCGTTGTTTCCTAACTGCATTTCGTGGTTTCTAAGTAACAGCAATTAAATATCGGACACTAATTTTTGTACTGTGTGTTGTATGTTGAAAAGATACAACAATTTTCTTGCAGTCTTTTCTCCGATGGGATTCTCACCTCACACGGCGTAAATGTTTTGCCCTATATTAAACTTTGGCCTGTCACGCAGGCGGCACGGGTTCGAGTCTCAGCCAGATCTGGAATTTTTCATGGAAAAATCCATAGTGACACTTGTGGCGGACAAGGTTGCAGTTGGGTTCGCTTGCTGAGGAAGTTATAGGCCTATCGGAAAAAATAATGTAGGAAAATTATCTAAATGTTTGCGATATTTTGTCGAAGGACCAAAATAAGAGATGTTTTAAAAAAGGGAAAAAAGGGAATATGGACTAAAAAAGGGGAAAAAAGGGAAGTCAAAACCACATAATTTGGTCGGTGGAAGATAGTTTTGAACATAGTAATTAATTATTTCATGTTTCGTATTGAAATGAAAAAGGTATTCCCTTTAAATCCGGTCCCTACGTTTATGAGTTTATAATATTATCTCGATACATTAATTATTTATTGAAGAGGCTATTTCGTTACTAGCGCGCACAACTAAAAGTCTGCTGCCTCGATAAAGAAATTATATAATATGTAACAGCAGTAGTTCCTTGGTAATTTTAGCATTGAACAATATAATTAAGGCATCTTTTCCTAAAATGATTTATTATCCCTAAGCATCTTCAATAAAAGCATTATCATGGCTTCCTAGAGGCGGAATTTTGTACGGATGAAAGTGATTTGAGGCTGAAATCAATCTCAACTTTAAGCCGATATCTGCATTTTCATGTCTTATTAATAACATTGTTCGTTGGGTTGTTAGAGGCAAGTTAAAATCACAATTTGTTTTAATTGGTCAGTAGTCAATGACATACATCGTTTTAAAACTATTCAATTGGCAGTGGTGACTGAGTGCGAACAGCTGAAAACAGAAGAAATCCTACATAAAGATTGCTGTTTCTGAAGAAAAAAGTAACAAACAAAGAAATGAGATGATCAATTTTTGCAATATGTACCCTATTCCACTTTGAGTATATACATGACAGAGTTTGATGTGACAGTCTCATTTTTTACTAGGTTATTTAAGTGAAGACTTCATTGAAAATCGTGAAAATTTTCCAAGAAATATTATTGCCTAGTTCACTTCTTTAGAATGTATATTTTCATACATACCCCAAATGGATTTAGTTGAATTCTGATTACAAAAGTATATTTAAAAATATAAGGCTGCAAGGGGGTGTGGCATTTAAAGAACTGTCAACATTATTTCTTCATCAAAGAATTTTTTTTTTTTACAAATTTAGGATTACAAATCTAGTAAATTTTCGTTCTAAAGTTGACTCTCTGAAGTTACTAGATGAATGTAGCGAAGGAGAATTTGAATAGGTACCGGTATGTGTTACTTAAATATTCATTTTACTTTCAAATCCATTTTTCCTTAAGTTTATTTTTCTTGATTCAACACCAACTTTTTTATGCCAAATATTAATCAGACTAAATTAAATTTTTACTGCATGAGGTTGCTGCATCTTTCTATGCATTTATTTTGTGGGAAATGCTGTTCGTTTATTTAATTAATATTTTTTCGTGATTTATAGAAAAAGTAACATATTCAAAATTTAAAAAAAAAAATTCAAAGTGAATAAATGTGATATTTCATAAAACGAATGAAAATAAATGTTTCTCTATGGCTTGTGAATGTAACCAAAGAAAGGAAGCTTAAAAATTGAGATCTACTAAAAACTTGGATTTGAAAATATTTCTAAAACATTTAAAAGGGAAATAAAAATTAAAAGCCAAAAACATTAATTTGGGAGTTCAAAATTTGGATTTCGTTCGTCTTGTACATAGTAAAAATGCTCTCAAAATTCGGTTGGAATAAAATGATTATAAAAAGTTGTTATTTTAGTGTTATTTTCCCTTAACGACGCTGTATCAACTACTAAATTATTTAGCATCGATGAGATTGGTAAGAACGAGATCTGGTATTTGGGTAGGTGAGAGCGAGAATTCGCCATAGATTACCTGAAATTCGCCTTACGATTAGGAAGAAACTGTGGAAAAGCCAACCAGATCATCAGTTAAAGCGGAATCGAACTCACATCCGAGCGCAACCCCGGATCGGCAGGCAAGCGTCTTAGTCGACTGAGCTATGCCCGTGGCTAATCCCATTTTGCCAACTAGCTTGTCGCGAAGAGTGTGAAGTACGTAATCACTGTTGCCGTTATATCCAGATATTCATTACTCTCTCAAATCTAAAGCTGGAGAATTTTTACCTTCGTGCACAGCTGTTTTGAACACTCATTAGTTGAAAGGTCTGCTAGCAAATCTGCTTTTACAGGTGATGATTTTTGGTTTGTTAACAAGGTATCCACAAAGAGATTCATGATCTAGTTAGTCTGCTCTTTCTGTTTGAGGGAATAATCCCTGAGATGCAACCACAGTTGACCAGAGAGAGCTACAACCACAGAGAGGATACTGCCTGGCACTGCTTCCCTGAAGTCTGAATTAAAACCATTGTGGTAGTAATCTAGAAAAAAATTCCCTCTCTGCTGTTGTGCCGACAACTCTATTATTTAATCAAAGCCTCCATTCTGTCTCTCACTCGATAAATATTAATATCTGATCCCTGCAGGCTTGAATTCAGCTCATTTAGTTGATTTCAAATGTCAACGAAATACAGACATTTCAAACTGAAATCGAAAATGTGGAATATATTTACAGGCTTGTAGTTACATATTAAAGATTCAATTCAACCATTAATTCTAAATCCATTTAAAACTTTTCTAGGAAAATTTCCACCTTACTTGACAGTGTTGTAAGAGCTTTTGTGATTTATTCCCATTTTTCTTTTCGAAAAAATGTGAACAATTTCAAGTTTAGAACATAGGATTTTACGAAATAAACTAGTCTTGTTGCTTCATCAATGCATTTGTCAATGCTTTTAGCATTTTTTTTGTTAACAATGCCTAAGTTGTGAATTCAACAGTGACAAACACTTTTATTAAAATCCTTATGGAATTCCTTTCCAAATACCATTAGTACATATTAATAAAATTCTCACTGGTTATCACCTGAAAATATTCAACTCAAATGACTGAACCTAATTACCCACTATTACATATTGCATTTTACAGTTTCTATCACTTCATATACCACAAGATTAATTATATTGCTTGACTGGCTTACAATAGTACATTTTTTCTCACTCAAAACTGAAGATATCATCAACAGAAGTGCAGGTTTAATAAATTTCTTAGCCACCTGCGTAGCTCAGTCACGTAAGACGCTTGCCTGCCGATCAGGAGTTGCGCTCGGCGCAGAGTCGATTCCCACTTGGACTGATTACCTAGTTGAGTTTTTCCGAGGTTTTCCCCAACCATAAGGCAAATGTCAGACAAGCTATGGCGAATTCTATTCCTCATCTCGCCAAATATCATCTCGCCGTTACCAATTCCATAAACGATAAATAACCTAGTAGTTTATACAGCGTCGTTAAATAACCAAGTAAAAAAATAATATATTTTTCTAAAGAAGGATATTCTCCTTTCTTAACAGGCATAATGAAAAATTAAACTTTATGTGACACTCAAACACTCTACTTTATTATGTCACAACTGGCAATATATAGGGTGGCGCACGACAAATTATCCCGGGTCAGTAAAGAGTAAATATACCGAATTTTTAGTCATGTAGTGGTGCTGATGCACATTGTCGCCCAGTACCGCGTGTCCTGTGAATTTATAACTGCAGACGGAGAGATATTTATCAATCAAAAGTTATTTACTTTTTCCGAAAACCAAAATGTATTATTTAAATGATATACAGGCACTCATTACCTACGATTCCGTTTTTTGTTCGTTGAGCTACGTGTACTCATTCCGAAGATATAGCCCTGAATAGGTAAAACCATGCTTATTTTTTAATATTGCCGCCTTTTTGTCATTCATATTGTAGATTGATAGTACTAAAATTTCATTAGTGAACAGTGTCTCGCAATGATACGGCGCTACAGTTATTTTGTCTTGGGTAGGCCAACCATTCATCCAATAGGGATATCTTATGCCAAGTTTTACAGTTAGATGGCAGAAGCGTTCCATGCGGCCCAACATGTTGTACGGCTATATTATGTCATATGCTACAGTTGATTGCGTTCTCCCGCTTGTTGGTTTTTTGTGCGTGTCAAAATTATATTTATAATTAATTTGTATAACTTAGTATAATTTAATATAATTCAGTATTCTCTTATCTCATAATTTAATTTAATTTATTTTACAAAAATAATAGCGTAAACTTGTATAATACTGAGCGATTCCTCTTAATAAATGGATGGGGAAATCTGCAATATGCAGAATATATCCATGGATACGAGTAAACTGAATATTCGTTAATCTAAACGAGAACTTTGAGAACGAGGTGCTCGAATAAAAATAAATAAATGAAATAGGAAGTTCGTCGAAGATGAATATTGCCCCTTTGATCATTAGTATTGTAAGTACTGTATGCTAAAACTAAATATGCAGCCACCAATTGTTTTTTTTATTTTTATAGGGAAGGGACTATCGAGATTGAATTCCTCGTATTTTTTTCTCTAGTAGCAGAAAGATCAAATGTAATGTTAGATAAGATGATATAATATGATCGCAGTATCACGATTATTCCTGTGTTTTGTAGGTTAAGGACATGCTGTTTTGAATACTATGTAGAATGATTTTGAAAATTTGAAGTAAAAATATGGTTTTAATAATTAGTACACAGCATATTAAAAACATTATTCACTAAATGGATTTCACTATGGATCGTCCTGGATAATAAACATCCCAGTTAATCGAGAGTTTACTTCAGGCGTAAACTTCGGAGAGTCCTAGAAGTACTGACTATAATGTAAACTAACATAGTTTGCTGTCGAGGTTGCATAGGATTGATTTTTCTTTTCCCTCTTCCGAAATGAAACTGTAGCCAGCAATTCCTTACTTGAAGTAATTATTTTTGCTTAATAGCGAGCATTTTCGAGGGACAATTTAATTAGTTAAATTTTTAAGGTTTAAAACATATATTCAGAATATTTCGGGACCTGAATGAAGACAAAAGGCTATCCCTGGATTTTACATATTGGAACACAACAAAAATTTGGCATTTTGAGTTGTTTTTAAGAGTATCTAATGTACTAATATACTACGTAAATCCTCAATGTTTATATACCGGAAAACAAATGCACACGCAAAGCGCATCCCTCAAAGTACACGCGCGCTATCTGTTGATGCTAGTTCAGGATATCCCTATAGTCAGTGACAAGTGTAGTGCTCTGTTCATTACAGAAAGATTTCAAAATGACGTCTCCTTGTTCTACAAAATACTCGCATAGCATTGACTGCCGCACTCATTCCAGGACGCCAGGTGTAGTTCGAATGCTTACAGGTTGCGACAATCTGTGGAAGAAGATCACTGACATGGTGTACTGGTGTCACGTACACGAGAGTGTTTACATGTCCCCAAAAGAAGAAGTCAATCAAATGTCAGGGGATCGTGCAGGCCATGGAACGGGACCGCGATAATCAATCTTGTCACCAAATATTGCTTCATCATCTGTTCCAGTGTTTACTATCTAATGGCTGAGCCTTTGAATGAACATACGTACCTAAACAGTGGACTAACACGCACTGATGCGCATGGCAACAGCAACCAATCATGAAATGATGCGCATGGCAACAGCAACCAATCATGAAATGATGCGCATGGCAACAGCAACCAATCATGAAATGATGCGCATGGCAACAGCAACCAATCAAGAAATGATGCGCATGGCAACAGCAACCAATCAAGAAATGATGCGCATGGCAACAGCAACCAATCATGAAATGATGCGCATGGCAACAGCAACCAATCATGAAATGATGCGCATGGCAACAGCAACCAATCATGAAATGATGCGCATGGCAACAGCAACCAATCAAGAAATGATGCGCATGGCAACAGCAACCAATCATGAAATGATGCGCATGGCAACAGCAACCAATCATGAAATGATGCGCATGGCAACAGCAACCAATCAAGAAATGATGCGCATGGCAACAGCAACCAATCATGAAATGATGCGCATGGCAACAGCAACCAATCATGAAATGATGCGCATGGCAACAGCAACCAATCATGAAATGATGCGCATGGCAACAGCAACCAATCAAGAAATGATGCGCATGGCAACAGCAACCAATCATGAAATGATGCGCATGGCAACAGCAACCAATCATGAAATGATGCGCATGGCAACAGCAACCAATCAAGAAATGATGCGCATGGCAACAGCAACCAATCATGAAATGATGCGCATGGCAACAGCAACCAATCAAGAAATGATGCGCATGGCAACAGCAACCAATCATGAAATGATGCGCATGGCAACAGCAACCAATCATGAAATGATGCGCATGGCAACAGCAACCAATCATGAAATGATGCGCATGGCAACAGCAACCAATCAAGAAATGATGCGCATGGCAACAGCAACCAATCATGAAATGATGCGCATGGCAACAGCAACCAATCATGAAATGATGCGCATGGCAACAGCAACCAATCATGAAATGATGCGCAAGGCAACAGCAACCAATCATGAAATGATGCGCATGGCAACAGCAACCAATCAAGAAATGATGCGCATGGCAACAGCAACCAATCATGAAATGATGCGCATGGCAACAGCAACCAATCATGAAATGATGCGCAAGGCAACAGCAACCAATCATGAAATGATGCGCATGGCAACAGCAACCAATCATGAAATGATGCGCATGGCAACAGCCACAACACCATAACAACTGTAGCGCCGTACCAGTACGAGACAGGATGAATATAGCTTAATAAAATGTCTTTGTTTTAGTGCCCTATGCATTATATTAGTCCTTAACGTAAATTCTGTACCATTCTGTATATAATTTGTCCCCGCTCTCTCTTGTTTCCACTGTAAAACTGCGGTAACAATATTTCGTCACTCTCACAAGCCAGGATATTAGCAAGATGAAATTGTAGGTCAAAAGTGTGCGACACTGTTTTCACTGGTCCACACCTGTGGAGTAGCGGTTAGCACGTCTGGCCGCGAAACCAGGTGACCCGGGTTTGATTCCCGGTTGGGGCAAGTTACCTGGTTGAGGTTTTTCCGGGATTTCTCCTCAACCCAATATGAGCAAATACTGGATAACTTTCGGTGCTGGACGTCGGACTAATTTCACCGACATTACCACCTTCATCTCATTTAGACGCTAAATAAACTAAGATGTTGATAAAGCGTTGTGAAATAACCTATTGAAATAAAAAAATATTTTCACTGTGTTCCTGTTAATTCTCGATTTCGACAAGCGTGGTTTATTATTATTCAGCAGTGAGCTTTCATTCTTTCATATAATTACCATCTTCAACTCTTTCCGTCAGTCACGTACAACTACTGTAACTTCAACTTGCTTATTTGAATCAACATACTTTATTAAAATTCTGTTCATTTCCGGGAGTTTTGTTAGATCTGACATTGGAAAACCCAAGTTTCTTCTTAATGCTGTTGCATATTATGCTAATGAAATTGAAGGAAACCAGTCGCAGATGGAAAGTAATGCAAATTAAGATATAGACTATAATGTAATCTAATTTGCGTAACTTTGTCCGGAGTTACAAGTTACAATGCAGGTATAACAATACCTACGTATTATAGCTAGTAATACAATTAGAAGTTTACAACCAAAGTTTAGGTAGCCTGTATATCATTTTCGGAAACTGTGCTTCGCACAATACAATTCCAAATAGGATATCCATGTTTCATGATAAAAGAGACAAGGAACTTGAATTGCCGTTTTTAATCTCAAGTGATGCAGCGTTTCGTCGATATAGTAGAAAGTCAGTGTTCACCTACTTAGATATAACACTTGGAACAAGGCCCCTGCAATCAGCAAGCATCATATTTATGTAGAACATGAAACTATGAAACTCAAGGAATATCATGGACAATATCGCCTTGCCTTCCTTGCTCATTGTCTGCTCAGAGTTGCCGAGATGGTAAGAAGTTCGTTCCCAGATGTGGACCGTTTTATTTCAAATATGAAAAAGATATTTTTAAAGGCACCTACTAGGTTAGAAGTTTTCAAAGAAATAGCTCCCGCAATTCCCTTACCTCCGAAGCCAGTTATAACACGTTGGGGTACTTGGTTGAATGCTTCAAGCTACTATGCACAATATTACGAACAGATAGTAGATGTATTAGCAGTGCTCGACAGAAAGATTGCAATAACAAAGACGTCTTGTCAGAACAACTATGAGACCAATTTTTGTACACTGAAAGCAATTTCAAAGATTTGTCAAAAACTATCAAGTTGTTGGAAACGAGTGCCATGGAAATCTGTAAGTCCCTTAAATTGCTGGAAGATTTGTCCATAACCGTGGATCAAGTCATAAACGGACCTGCCCTAGAAGTGGCACACAAATTGAAAACTATTCTCGAGAAAAATTTAGAATATTCTTATCTTCCTCAGATACGAGATCAGCTAGCAGCTGCTGAAAATCGAACAGAAAACAGTAACAGTGAAAACATTCAGTATTTTAAGCTTGTCCCCGTCATGTCATAGGAAAAATCTTCGAATGTTCCTAATCATACACTGTAATAATATGTACAGAACACAACAGTAAATCTTATATATTGCTCATATTTATTTTTATTATACATAATATATAAGCTATAAAATTACGTGTTTCAACCTACCATAATACTATCAACATGATTTTCCAGCCAGATCTAGCAGACCTGACAGTACTGTACCTCTGTACTGGAAGCGGGAGTTTGTTGACATTGCATTCGGGTCCTTAGCCACGTGCAAAGACACAAGTCCCCAAGTTTTGAGCTTTGTTTTTTGTTTTAAATCATGAAATTAAATACGAAAATAGCTCATTTTTCCTTCTTTTCGTGCATTTCATTTTCATCTGAATTTACTTAGAAAATGTGGGAGAGACTACCGTTATTTCGGTTTAATAAATAGGAACTTTGAAATAAAGATATTAAAATTTTGCCTTGAAGGTACTATTGCTAGTCGTAAATGAATATTTACGATATAGTTGACTTACTATGATCACTGTGAACAGAGCGCAACTCTTCACCATTATTCGGAATATTACCTGCATTATCTGTATCTATGATAGTGTTCTTATAGATGACGCTCGTCCTCTCCAGAGCATTTCGGGGGTCGTTCTGGCTCTTGGTCTCCCTCAATCCTGTCAAGCAATGAAAACTCAACATAACTAAATTGCACACTTTGAAGTTTGTTTTCTCAAACATTTTACTTTGTTCTTAAAAGACATTTTAAAATCCACCCGTAGCCAGTAGCCTAGCCTGTATAAATCATAAATGTTTATTTAATTGACTTACAAATTGTAATGGAGGACATATTTTTTACAATTACCGTATTTACTCATATAATTTCCTCCCCTCGTAATTCCCCCCCCCTCTAGATTTTTATATATAATTAAAATATATATATATATGTTTTTCTCGCGCAATTTCCCCTTCTGATACTATGTGGATTACCTAGGCCTACATTTTTTCTGTTATAACTTTGGACACCCTTATGAAGATTTCAGATACAGCACAAAGGAATTCGTGGAAAACCCAAGGTCGAATCCATCTCCTTCTACAGAACGCTAATGGTACCTCAATCTCCGTCACCCGCGGAGCTGTCGATATTTGGTCAGTCATTCAGTCGGAATACGGTTAGGTATCATTGTAGGCTACAGTGTTATTCTGTCACAGCGTCAGTGTCGTTAAACTCAACTATGGGGAGAAAGTTGGCGGGGATGAGTCCGAAGTCGATCACAAGACCGGCAATATCACCAAGACACAGCATACAGGACGAAAAAAAATTCGCAAAACTTTAATAATCCGTTTATTTAATTACCAAAATTTTCACTGATTACGGTTATTTAGTACTAAAATTATTTAAGCTTATTACAGTAGTCTTTCAACAGTACACTATTTGTTTGATGTTATATATGACCAATTTACCCCTCATATTTTTATAGTCATCGCGTAACTCCCCCCGCCTCGATTTTTCACTCCCAAATCTTGAAAAAAGGAGGGAAATTACGCGAGTAAATATGGTATTTATAATTAGGCCTCTGAAGTTTTTGACCTAAAATTGGCAGGGAAATGGCTTATAAAATAGCCTTAAATTAGTGAAAATATGACATCCAAATTTAAGAAAATGACTAAGATATTTTAATAATAATAATAATAATAATAATAATAATTATAACAATAATAATAATAATAATACTAATAATAATAATAATAATAATAATAATAATAATAATAATGATTCGTAGAATCTAGGGTTTGAAGGATTGCCGGTTGTCTTGAAAGACATTCCTCTTTATTATAAAACTCCTCTCTACTTCAAAAGACGTCCTGGGCATATACTTGAAGTGATCGAAGTCCGCTGCTGGAAAATATTCATAAAAAACACTGAAGTCGACTTTAGACATTGACTGGTACCCAATGTTGTTTTCCAATACTTTTTTTCATTTTCTCTCTAACTAATTGTCCAATTTTTTCTACTCACTGTTGCAAGTGTTCTTCAAAAACCTTTAATCTTTTTAACAGCTGAATGAATATGATGAAAGAGTAATGGAACGGAGAAAAATTCTCTCCGGCGCCGGAATTAGAACCCGGGTTTTCAGCTCTACGTGCTGATGCTTTATCCACTAAGCCACACCGGATACCCACTCCGGCGTCGGACAGAATCGTCTCAGATTAAGTTCCAACTCTTGGGTTCCCTCTAGTGGCCGCCCTCTGCACTACGTCATAGATGTCTATGAACGTAGGACTGAAGTCCACACATATGCTGAGGTGCACTCGTTATGAGTGACTAGTTGGCCGGGATCCGACGGAATAAGCGCCGTCTTAAATCACGAAGTGATTTACGCATATCATATATATATTATTTTAATGTACCGAAGTACATATGATATTTCCATGCAGATATTCTGCGTCATCATATGATGAAAGAGTAATGGAACGGAGAAAAATTCTCTCCGGCGCCGGGATTTGAACCCGGGTTTTCAGCTCTACGTGCTGATGCTTTATCCACTAAGCCACAACGGATACCCACCCCGGCGTAGGACTTCAGTCCTACGTTCATAGACATGTATGAAGTAGTGCAGAGGGCGGCCACTAGAGGGAACCCAAGAGTTGGAACTTAATCTGAGACGATTCTGTCCAACGCCGGGGTGGGTATTCGGTGTGGCTTAGTGGATAAAGCATCAGCACGTAGAGCTGAAAACCCGGATTTAAATCCCGGCGCCGGAGAGAATTTTTCTCCGTTCCATTACTCTTTCAACATATGATGACGCAGAATATCTACATGGAAATATCATATGTACTTCGATACATTAAAATAATATAGCTGAATGAATGCTGTCGTCTCTTTTCTCTAGTCATGCTAACGTTTTTACAAAAATTTAAAAGTTACCATTGATATATGACACACATTCCTTAATTTGAGGATCAGCCAGCAAGCCTTGAGAAACTTCTATAGAAGCAGCACTTTCTCTATCAATGCTGTCTTCACTTGTAAGATACAAAATGCTGAATGCGAGCACTGCAGCTGCAGTATTTGTACTGTTGTGTTGAAAGGGGGCAATCACGTTACACAAGTGATCAGGAGTTAAGGTTGTTCCTGCATGATGCAATCTGCATTAGGTTTTGGAATGTAGACAATGATTACATCGTAAAAAAAGTCCGTTCAAAAGAAGAAAAGGGCAATAATGCAACGAAAAGTAGAATATTTTCTAAATAATTACCAATAAACAATAGAAGACTAAAAATGCAATTAAACTCAAAATAAAAGTAGGCATATTGTTTCGTGTTGGAGTGAAATGAGTTTATATTGCATCCTGCATTGTCTGTGATGTCTCAGAAAAAAAATATTTCATCAACTTCCGAGCCATATTCATCATTCATAAACTCTTCACTATTTTCCCACCTCACTTCTGATATTCCCATCACATCCACTCTGTTTTTCTCAACTTACCTGGTAGCAGTGGAGTATTCACGTCACACTGTGTGGTCTTCGGTCTTCTATTCAACTGTGCACTCTTCGATCTTCCTTTCTTCTCTCTGTTGAGATGAGTCATAATGTGTCCTTCCCTAGTATTCCCCTCCCGGACATCCGAACGGGGGATAGTTTACGTCCGGAATCTTTTACCAGGGAAAGACTCATCATGCCATTTTTTTCTTCGTGTCTTCTTGGGATAGATAAATGCGGAAGATTCCCATTGATTTCCGCACACCACTCTCTCTTTCGCATCTTAAAAGATCCCAGGGGTCCCCAGCGTGGCAGTGAGGAGAGTGGATTTGACTAATTAGGCCCTCCGGACTTCACCGAAATTCACCACAAGGGTTAAATATCAGTTTCATCAGGATTTTTGACCCGATCAGGGACTGGAAACTCCCAATTAGCCTTTGCCCCCCTTATTGAGTCTAAAGCATTATAAAGGTCATCAATGTGAAAAGATAACTAAGATGCTTATTGAGCATGACACCAAGAAAGTCAATCTTCCAGGTTGATTTATGATTAAAGTTATCATTAAAATACTAGATATGTAAAATTAACGTTATAGGAGAGTGAGAGAGCTTATGGCTTCACTGCCAAGTATTTGATAACAACAACAATATTAGTAAGAAATAAACATGATGTTCTATCTGCATTAAGAATAAGATTATTAGAACGACACCATTTTTAAATTCATCAAATACCATTAATTAATTATTCAGGTTGCGCAATACCTAGATGTGAAACAGGAAAAAGATGAAGTTAAACTTCCATGAATATTAAGCAAACGAACACTTCAATATTATTAATTTATGCAGTGATAAGAGAGGTTGTGAAACAAATGATAAGAAAAAATCGTGGACTGAATATATTTTATTAAAGTAATAATTAAAGGATTAATAGGATTCTGAAAAAAAAAAAAGAAGTTTTAACTTTAATTCTCATATTCGTGTGGAGTGGGGGGTACACCGGTAGACATGGTGTAATTTTGTTTGAGCTGCGAAAGCCCCTTGAGACTTGGTTTCCCTGAGTGAAAATATGTCTAGCAGAGCTCAAATTTTACGTGGATGAGAAATTGCGTGTGAAGTTTAATTTATGCGCTGTGTACTTATCTTTGGACTGACACTAAAAACAAGTAGGTCTACACATTGCAAGCCTCCATGATGTCAGCACTGTATACAACTACCGCTCAGACAACACTTTTCATAAGCTATGGTTTGCAGAATTGCCCAGTGTTAGTACCGGTATTCTATATTTATATTGTAAATGTGTGTATGTTATACTGTTTAACACGAATATTGGAATAATGTTACAGTACTCTCGCCTTTCTGTATTTGCTGTGCACACCAGAAAGAACATAGTTAAAATTAGGCCTACAGCACTTTTCATTTCCAGGACTGATCCATTAAAGTTACACGAAAATGCTAAGCAGACTGAACAGGCGCTACAAGGGCGAACGGCCGTCTCAACAAAATCGTAATAAAAATAAATGCTATGCATTCTCATATGCACTGAGTACTTATTTTTCTCGAAATTCTTTCATGGAGCGATTCTTGATGGGAATTCACCTGTATGTAGGCAAAAATTTCGCACGGCCATCCACAAGTAGCATATATGCAGGCGCTCTTGTTTACTGCATATGCGCAGTGTGTTGCAAGCGAAACTTACACAATAAAGGAGCTTCAATGTTTTTTTTTTTTTTTTTTCATATCTGTACATACTCGATGATCTATGGTTGATACTTTTGTACGTGGTTTGTAACAGTTGGTGTTGCCTAAATCCGAAAAGACACAAAACTAGTGTTACCATACATCCATAACGGGAAAAGAGAATATTTATAGTAAAAAAAGAGGACACTTCCTATCGACAAAAGTTCTAACATAATCATACTTTTTAAAGACAAAACTAAATAATGAGCATAATATAACTGTCAGGTTAACCAGCCGACGACAATTAAAATAAAATGAACTTAGATATTTAGGGTTATTAACTATTAAACTTACCTAAAATATTGAATTTCCCATGCTTATAGTTTATTTTATCTACATGGATATGATTAAAGAAGTTTAGAAGTCCCTGAAGCCGATTGTGTACATTCACCATTTTACCACCTTCATGATGTTCATTTTCTCCTACTCTATTTTCTCCTTCAAGATGAGCTTCCTCTTCATTTTCAAAGGGGTGATGTAAATCCTCTGTACTCCGAGAAATATTACACAGCACTGCACAAAATTTAACAACATTTGCTGAAAAAATTGGATCCAATCTTAAGTGTTTCAATCAAGGAAGTTTTTCTTTTAGAATCCCCAAAGCATTTTCAATCAAATCTTCTAGTGCTTTTGCGTCTACGGTTGAATTCTGCTTTTTCTTCCCCTTGTAGATTTTCATGAAGAGGGGGGAATTGACCATTCTCGTAATGAATAGATGCTATCTCCTAGGAGAACTGCTCGTGGAAATGGTCTCCATCCATTTTCCATTCTTCTGGCCAGGGTGCTGTTTAGTAAGACACGTTCGTCATGCACTCTGTCTGGGCAATTGACACTAACATAATAAAATACAGACTTGGTCCAAATACAAACATGCAGATGATGGAATGATTGCCATGTCTATCCACATAATCTGCTTCATTTTGTGTGGGTCCATCAATATTTATTAATGTTCCATCCACAACTCCACAAACATCAGGGAATCCAGCAACAGCATAAAAATTCTGTGCCACAGTAAGTACATTTGGTGGCCAATCGATAACTTCCCTGAATTTTACTCTAATAATGGTGACAACTACTCTGTGGACACTTTGCACACTGACACCTTAGAAATCCCGTACACATCTGCTACAGCATGGAACTGGCAGCCACTACCCAACCAATGCAAAGCAATACATAACTGTTGCTTTGAGGTTAGGGTACCACTTTTCCCTGTTAGATGTTGGACGTGATGTCCTATATCTTGCAGAAGAGCTTCCATCGTAACGGGACCCATTCGAAGTCTTTCATTAAATTCGTATACTGATGCAAACGTATTATTAATTCTAGGCCGGAAAATGTTACGCCTATGTCTTCTTTGATTAGGTCTAAATTCCAAATCTTCTTCTGAATCACCAGAACTGCTGAATAACATCACAACAGCTTTAATTTAATTCTTAATGGTATCCAAATACTCAAAACTTAATTTAATAAATTTGTTGTATCGTGTATAGCCTAATTGATGGAACTTACAACTTTGTTTTAATTTACTTCTTTTATCCAATTATTTTAATGTAAAAAATCAATTTCCGGTACTTAAATGACCAAAGTTAGCGCCAAATGCGGTCGAATAATTAAATAACAAGGGCGTACAAATATACAATTGATAAAATAATTACATTGTTCATTTTTTGTGGGAGGAACTTCCGTACAGGGGCAGTGGCATTTCTCTAAGATTAGAGCCCAGTTTAGTTGTGTGTGTATTAATCGAAAATTAAGGGCCAGAAAATATTGAGAATGGGACACATGTTTACATGACATTTTTTCGATTAATATAACCTACACACACCTAAACTGGGTTCTAACCTTAGAGAAATGCACTACCCCTATACGGAAGCGCGCTTCTTAGAAATTCCTTGTTTATCTCCTAACACTTGGAACTGACAGCTAATATACAAAACAATACAGTTCTCGCTTTGAGGTTAGGGCACCACTTTTCCCTTTTGGATGTTGGATGTGATGTCTCATATCTTGTAGGAGATATTCCAGCGAAACGGGACTCGAAACGACTTCAGAATACTGCGTAAGTAGTGTCGTTATTGCATTATTTATTTTTGATGCAGGGAACTTCTTTTTTAAATGCGAGTATTTATTAAATACAGTCTTCGTATATAAATACTTACGCGGTATTCTGAAGTATAGCGCGGGACTCATTCGAAATCTTTCATTAAATTCATACAATGATACGAACGTGTTATTAATTCTTACTCGGAAAATTTTACGTATACGTCTTTATTTGATTAGGCATAAATTCAATATCTTCGTCTGAGTCCTGTGTCATTAGAACTACTTAATAACATCAAAACTGCTTTAGTTTAATTCTTAATATTACCCAGTAACGCAAACATTAATTTAATAAATATATCTTTATTGTATTTATTCAGAATTTGTTGCAATATCAAACTTTACACATCTCAGAGCTATTGTAGAAAAATGTGCTAACTTTACAAGGAAAGTTTACACGTTTGTAAAATTACCCTTCATTGTGAAACAGAATGCTTGTAAAGTGCGCAAAATTTAATTTGTAAAGATTTGATTTCCTTTGTAAAGTTCAACATTACAAACAATGATTGTGAAACAGAAGTTTACAATAAGTAAAGTTTACAATTTACAAAACTTCTAAACATTGTGAAACCGGCCCCAGGTCGCAAAATGGACCCATGCCTTCTACAAGTTCTATATGCAATATAGTACATTTTTCAGTATAAAAATACAATTTACATTCAGACACTTCCACCAAGAGTGAAATGTTTTACAAGAAATCATTAATTCATTTTGACATTTAAACACGAGAAATGACTAATCTATTGAGCAGTGGATATGAGATAGCATAACATTTATTTTAAGTACCAGGTCACAAGGACCCTTGCCTTTTTACAATGAGAATAACAGAATAAGGAAACAAATTATACAAATATATAACAAAAGTGAGAAATCGAGACAACTCCATCAGAAACAGAAATGAGCAAATTGAACAAAATAAGCATTAGACAATATAAATAAAATAAAAATCAAATATTAGGAAAGAGTTCTCCTATCGATGGATTGATATGAGATCTTGAGGAATGGAGAAAGGCTGATCTCTTGAACTTTATAAGGTCACTAAATAAGCTGATGTTCAAATCTTCATAAAGTTGTGTTTCTAATAGGGCAGTCCGCTCCTGTGATGGTTCGACAGACTGATCGTTGAATGCCATTTAGTTTCTTCAGATAACGTATGTGACTTTGTGCCCAAATTTCACGGACATAAAGCATATGAAGAGTCCACTGCAAGAATGATGGATGTCATTTGGAATACATTTTTCAGGAGAAGCAATTGAAAGTTTGAAATGCTTAGCGCTCAAAGCATAACTGTGATTTTCCGATCATTATTGGACAATGACTATCAGTGTTAATGCCATATAACTCTCTGTGTACATTCTATATGTCTTAAGCTATGCATTGACAATCTTGATTCATTTTCGAAAAGAAAATGACATCCATCATTCTTGCAGTGGACTCTTCATATAGGAACGAATCAGATACGTTTATAACAGTAATTCTGTGTTTATTGGCAAACTGGTTTTGAATAATGGATATAGTGCCATAAACCGTTGAAAAGACTTTTCCCTCACAGCTTGAATATGATGTCTGAAGGTGAGATGATTGTCCAATATTATCCCAAGATATTTAGTTGATGTATTGAATGGAATAGTCTGATTCTGAATACTGAGGTTTGTTAAAACACGGGTGAAGCGGTGAAGCCTTTAGTGAAGGCAACAAAATGTGATGTTTCATCCTTTATTTTTATTTTCCACTTAGCGAGATTATGTAAACTTCTCTGGATTCATTGACAGGCAGTATTAATATCTCTGTCTTGTATAAATGATAGTGTCATCACGATCAGCATATAATCCATTTGATGTTCTTGAGGTCTTTGGATTATCTTGAATGTATAACAAATATTGAATCGGAGCTGTGACGGAACCTTGAGGCACTTCTCTTGTTATGGGATGAAAGAGTGAAGTTGTGTTGTTGCTTTTAACACAGAAAGTACAATCTTGTAGATAATTATGAATGATGTGTAGAAACTATAGAGGGATCTTGAAAGTGTAGAGTTTCAAAATTAGACCTTCATGCCAAAGGGTATCAAATGGTTGTTCAATGTCCAATAAAGAAGCAACAGTGTGCTTTTTATAAATGAAGCCGGACTGGATAAAGGAAGTGAGCCGAAGAGAGCCTCCTTCGTACTGTGATGAGGTTTGGACCCGAATTGTTCATGATGGATCCGATCAGGTGAATTTATTATTGGTTGAAGTCGAGTGAGGAAGAGCTTTTCTAAGATTTTCCCCAAGAAGTTCAATAAGCTTACTGGCCGATAACTATTTGCAAAAAATGGGATTCTTTCGTGGTTTTGGGATTAAGACTATATTTGCAACTTTCCAAGCAGTAAGGAAGTAGGAGTGTACAAGACATGCATTATACATTTTTGTTAGGTGTGTGACGACTCTTCTAGGCAACTTTTTCTGTGCTAATAGAGTAATTTTATCAGGTCCCGGTGCTTTGTTGGCTGGAAGATTCTTAATTGTATGAAGTACCTCTTTTGGGGTGGCAAAGGTTATTGATTCAAAAGGAGGCAATGTATGAATGTTATTAACTTTTAAGATGGTTACTATTCTTCCGAGGTCCTATTCGCTATTCAGCTTCTGTAATCTTGAAGCTTAGCCTAGGCTTACTATGCCTGTCGTCCACTGTTATCAGATTGTGTTCCGATAATTTTCCTCGTGATGGGTTCAAATTCCCCCTTTACAAGTAAAATTTCCCTCTACTTCTTCACTGTCAGATGTAATTGCTATTTTCATTTTAATTTTCACTTAATTTCATTACCGGTAGATAAAATGAAGGTCACTGGAATACATTCCTCTAATGGTTGTGTCAAGTAATCGCAATGTGAAAAAAATGTAGCGTTCTATAAATGTGAGTTCCGTGATTTGCCGAACATTCCACTAAAGTTACAGTATAACAGAATGAAAGACCAATGAAAAACCTGACATTGCCACAACACGAGAAGATTTTTTCTCTCCTGACTTTCTCGTTGCTGTTTTTCCTTTCTCGGACCAACTCTCTTAAAAAAATATTCTAAAATGTCGCACAATATTCAATATTCATATTAATTCTCTAAATTAGTTAGGAAATGTTAAAGAAAAGCAACAATTAGGTCTACAGTAAAATAATTCTAAATTCAACTTAAAAAGTTGCCATAAATGCTAAAAATTACCTTTTGATAAAGATTTTCCCCCTTTTTCCCCAAGGCATCAATTTTTTCCCGGAGTGTGGAACATTTTCCTTCATCCGACATCACAGCCGTCTTCATAATTATTTTTTACTTTATTTCCTGCTTTGTCCATCAGAGGTCTCTGCGGTATGAGGAAACGTCATTGAGAGATATCTGCTGTTTCAATTGCAACATATTATTTTGCCTGTTGCCCTCCCACTCAAAGACATGGTTTATATAGCCCGCACTGCGTTAATATAGGTCTTAACACAGAAATTCGAATTCACTTTCCTTCCGAAATAAACCATGTTGATAATTTTTATATTGGCCCTTAAAAATTCAATGCTTTCGATCGAATTTGAACTCACAAACGCGAGCTTGCTTGTAGAAATTGTTTGAAAAAAAAATAATATCTAGCAGGACAGTCGGAGCTATACGGTGGATAATCGAGTAAGTTTCACTCAAAACGTGACGAACTTCAAGAGTGTGTTGTGCTATACGAAGGCGTGTGTTATCTTGTAAAAACACGACACCAGAAGTTAACAGACTGTTTTTTATTCCGCGAATCACAACATGAACTTCAAAACTGACGGAATTGATTTTATTGCTCAATTCCAACCAAAAATTCACAGCTACAAACTTACGAACTCACAATGTGACAGTTGGCTTCCAAATTATTGTACTTAAATGCCCATCATATTACTTTTGTACTTAATAAAATCTGTATTTAGAATATTGGTAACAATATTTAGAGATGTCCTTGATTTTATACTGAATTTTTTTACTTAATTATTTAACGACGCTGTTTCAACTACTAGGTTATTTAATGACGATGGAATTTGTGATAGCGAGATGGCATTTGGCGAGATGAGGCCGAGGATTCGCCATAAATTACCTGACATTTGTCTTACTGTTGGGAAAACCTCGGAAAAGACCCAACCAGGTAATCAGATCAAACGGGAATCGAAACCACGCCCGAGCGCAACTCCGGATCGGCAGGCAAGCGCCTCAGCCGACTGAGCTACGTCGGTGGGTACTACTACTTGAAACGTGCCCCGGATTATTCCCAAGATGTAAGCACGGGAAGTACGCTGGGAAAGGTAACCACAATTTCGCCAGCTTTACCCAGCAGTGAATTAAAAACTCAGCGTAACTATATGGAAGAGAATGTACAGCCCGTCCATAAGTAATATTTCACTCCTGTCCACAGTATAAAGTCCTTACACCTATGTGAAACTTCCTGATGTATATATAGGGACTAAATGCCTATGAAAAGTGAGTTTTCACTGCAAATCCAATCTGTCTTCTAAACTGTGAATTATATAACAATTTTTCTGTTGTGAAACTTATTGAAAAATTATTATACATATTTTGTAGGAAAAAAATTAGTTACTCCAGAATGAGTTTAATTAGATCAGTGAATTTTGGTATGTTCCCTACGTTTAATGTTGACAGTGAGAGGGGCTTTTCTGTGTACACGAAAATATTCATTGAATGTCACACAAATCTTCGTGCGGACAATATAAAAACCGTGGTTAGTTTATATTTTGACGATACTGATATAAGAAGAAAAATGTAAGAACAAGTTTTATATTAAACATAACATAATACATTTAATTGATAACTTATTTCATGAAATATCAAACAAATTGGCGACTTCCTTAATGAAATACCCACCGAAAAAAAATGTCAGGTTTGTCACAGAAATCACCCATCTTATTGCAGAAAAAAATACGGTCCCTATTACACACCATATAACTTATACGTACAAGTATCTATACTAATAATAAATCTGTAGCCGAAATTTTTCTGGTAATTTTCGATTTTCCAAAAATAATTGGTCCTAACATATATAATTAACCACCCTGAAACCGAAAATCGCTTTTTTGACATTTTTGTTTGTATGTCTGTCTGTCTGTCTGTCTGTATGTTTGTTACCTTTTCACGCGATAATGGCTGAACAGATTTCGATGAAAATTGGAATATAACTTAAGTTCGTTGTAACTTAGATTATAGGCTATATGGCATTCAAAATACGTTATTTTAAAGGGGGGTTATAAGGGGGCCTGAATTAAATAAATCGAAATATCTCGCTTATTATTGATTTTTGTGAAAAATGTTACATAAACATTTCTTTAAAAATCATTTCCGATAAGTTTTATTCTTTGAAAAATTTTGATAGGACTGATATTTAATGAGATAAATGAGTTTTAAAATTAAAATAACTGCCATCTAAGGCCGTGTAATGAATTAAAAAACAAATGACTTCGTCTATAAGGGGCCTTGGACACAACAATCGAAAGCTATGAAACATAGCCTACAGACAATGTTTCTGTCTTTGTATGAAGTATAGGAAGCTAAATTAACCGATTAGTATAATTAATTATTATTTCATCATTGGAAAGTGTAGTTTCTCTAGATGAACATAATGCTATAATGTTATTACAGTAAGTTGTGAGTGAATTGAGGACAGGTAAGATTAAAATAGCTTCTTATGCACAGAAAACTTGATAGGTTATTCTGTATATTCATTTCCTGTATTTCTTAAAATAATATTTATGAACATATTCATTTTTATCTTAGAGAATTAACGAACAAAGAGAGTGTATTGATTTAGTATGCAGTAATAGTACGTTAGCTTAGCAATCCATTATTTTATAATTCAAATTTTAACTATGCTCAATTGAATCGTATTAAAATACATAAAATATATATGCAATAAATGCAATGCAAAAAAATTGGGTAATGAGCCAAGCAGATTATGTTGCGCTGTTGTAAAAGCTGTTCCTCCTGAGATTCAAGAGCTCCCACAACAAATAAAAAACTTTCTAATTCGAGTACATCCGTTATCAACACACTTTTTACATAGTATAATATAATATAATATAATATAATATAATATAATATAATATAATATAATATAATATAATATAATATAATATAATAATAAACCTGTAGCCAAAATTTTTCTGTTAATTTTCGCTTTTCCAAAAATAATTGGTAATAACAATTATTAAGATGTTATAGGAATTGTCATTGCACCAAATGAGTGATCTCTTGATCAAAATGATCGCATTTTAATATATTTTATATACAATTTAAATTAAGTAACATATTAAACGATTTATCCTTCTATCAAACAGGAAATTTCCCTGGATCAAACGTCCTATTTTAATTATGTAATTACTTTATATTTATTTCTAACGGGTGCAGCGGAGCGCACGGGTACGGCTAGTTTACAATATAATTATTACTGTGTTTCATCTGAGTGATCCGTTGCTAAGCAACTGACGTCAGATGTTGATATTTTCATAACATTTTATCCATTTGATATTCAAAGTTGAACTTTCCACGTTAAAGATGTTACGAACTGTAGGTCACATATATTTTGCAATAAAATAGCCTATATTTATTAAATACTTAATTATTATTGCACATTAGGCCTAACCTCATACACATTGATAGACTACACCTTTCTCGAAAATATTTTATTTTTAATCTGTTATTTGACGACGTTGTATCAACTATATCGTTATCTAGAATCAATGAAATTAGTGACCGGGGATTCGCCTGGGCTACCTCACATTCGCCGTACATTTGGAGAAAATCTTGAGAAAGACTCAAACAGACAATGAGTCTTGAGTGGGATTCGAACCAGAGTCGAGCAAATCGGCCCAAGTCCTCGGGTTGATACACCGCTGACGTCACTGGGCTAAGCAGTGTCGCACGGAACTAGCCCGTGACGTCACCCTGCACCACCGCACGGGTCGCGGCGGACTGCTTGTGGAGCGGTTTAGTGCGGTGAACTTGTTTGTATCAAAGCATGAGCCCAAGCTTCCGCTTCTATCAGTTACTTATGAATTGAGTTGGCGCGGGTTTGTGCTTGTGCGTGCGGTTCGATCAACGATCAGCTACTGTTTCAAACGTTTTCGATTTTGATTTCTGTTTTTCAAGATGAGTCCAAATAATGGTGCATCGCAAAGAAATACAGTCTCTGTGAGGCTGCTATTACACTATCAAAATTCTTTGACAAAGAATATTATGATAAAATATTTCATTAAAGATCTTTGATGAAAGATAGGATTAGTTGGATAGGATAGAAAAATAGGATTTCCTTGGATTAGTTGATACTAATATTTACGCGTTAAGTTTATGATTTGTTTATACTGTTATTTACGCGTTAAGTTTATAACATCATGAATAAAAAACAGTATTATGCTTGTTTAGCTGCAATTAGTTCAATTAGGCTATTACAATATGCATGTTACTGAGAAAGAAACGCCTTTGGGTTAAACTCCTGATCACAATACAAATATGTGGTCAGGAGTTAAACCATGGATTGCAAGACGTGATAAGAGAGGTATACATCAAAACTTATTGAAAGACCTACAACGAGAGGACTTGAAAAGTTATACTAATTATTATAAAATATTATTTACTTAAAAATGGCTTTTAAAGAACCCGCACGTTTATTGCCGCCCTACATAACCCCGCCATCGGTCCCTATCCTGTGCAAGATTAATCCAGTCTCTATCATCATATCCCACCTTCCTCAAATCCATTTTAATATTATCCTCCCATCTACTTCTCGGCCTCCCCAAAGATCTTGTTCCCTCCGGCCTCCCAACTAACATTCTATATGCATTTCCGGATTCGCCCAAATAATATTAATATTATATTATAAAAAATTATTTATTTACATTTCATTTCCTTCATACTCCGATATCAGAATTTTTGTGGTAGCAACAATCTAGTTATATTTGCGTTCCGTCATATTTGTTTCACGGTATAGAAATCTTTTATCAAAGATAACAATCTGCACTTACATTTAATAAAAGATCTTTTATGAAAGGAACTTTTACAAAAGATAACCCATTACACTGTCATATATTGTATAATATATATATTTTATAAAAAAAAATTGCAAAAAACTTTGATAGTGTAATAGCAGCCCGGAAAAACTTCATCACAGACATTGGCCGTGAAAGCATACTTTCTAAAATACAATCTCTCTAGATAAAAAGTAGTGAAGGCGAAAATCGCTGCTAGAAAGTTTAAAAATACAAAGTCGGATGAAAATTTCAAAAAGTACCATAGGGACAGTTTTTAAATCTGTGTTCGACATCAGTGGAAAATATTTTAATTTTGTACTGTGTCCTGTATGCTTATGCCACACGCCAAGCGAAAGCACAACTAATGCGCGCAAGCAGGAAAGGAGTAGAATGCAATCAACTGGTGGGATGACGTCTGCGGTGGGCTAAGTTGGGCTGCGTAACCCAGCGTGATGGGCTACGAAGCGGCCGCGCCAAGCAGCGTTGGTCTTGGGTGGGCTGGGCTGCTTAAGCATTAGGATTGACAGTGTTGCGCTGAGGGCCAGTCTACAGGACTCTGATTCGAACATATGCCTCGAAGCAGTCACACTCGTTAGGTCTAAAACACTCTGGTAATAAACATCTACTGTGAGATACTAAGTAATTATTACACATGCTGGATAATCAAATGTTCGTTAACACAGATATTACTTTCTTAACTGCACTTTCCCATAATTCTATACATAACTATTGTCAAATTTGTGGTTTCTAGGAGTAATATCAATCTATGCAACAAATTGTAAAAAAAAAAAAAAAAAAAAAACTGGATGCGACTCTGTTGAGGACACGGCCGTAGGTCTTACGTAAATACGTCTACCTTAAATCGACAGATCTAGACGAGAACTTTCGTTTGACACCAAAATCAGCGCGGTAGCCCATCGGAGTCGTGAGATATATAGGCCTAGATGTTTAATTATATCTTTGTCGGTTAGTGACTGCTAAATTTCAAGTGGCTTATGTTAGTCGTGAACGTCAGAACATTAAAAAGCATTACAGCATTTACTGTATCCCTCCCCCTTCACCGCAAAACTATGACATTGCATAGAAGTAGAGATAAAATAAAAGATCTGTACTGTCTGGAAATTTTCGCCCATGCCCATAATGGCCGCCAGTCGCCGCAGATCCCCACCCGCGTCTCGCAAATGCGCGACACCAATTCAAGGTCATGCTCACATTGTAGTCGTATACCTGATCGAAGAAGACCACATTTATTTCAATCGTGTTATTACTAAATAACTTACTACTACAATAGTGGAAAGTGACGATAAAAAATAGGCGACATACTCCACGACTGCCACCTAGCGGTTCGATGAGATAACCAACAGCAGTGGCCATGGGAGTCGATATGTTTTGGTAAAAACCAACGAGTTAGAAAGAGAAGAATATAGAGTGGCCATGTTGTCCTGTACAGCGCTCTTTGCGGTACCACCGCGAAACACGGCAGATATGAACTAAGCGCCCACCGTTGTAAAAATTCGTCTGCTTACAATGTTGTGTATACGGAGGCAGAGCTACGAAAAAACAAAGAAAAAACATGCCTGTTGTATGTGCTGCATATAACTGCAATGTCAAAAGGAAAAAGACAACTGATTTATCATATTTCATGTAAATTTTATGAAGTTAAGTCCATAGTTTTGTTAATCAGCTGCATTTCTTTTCATGCATAAATGTGTAATAACGTCCGGCATACCATGCGGTGTGTACAGTATTTTTTTCTTTGAAAAAAAAAAAAAAAAAAAAAAAAGGAACTGTTGAAACAGTGGATAATAAATATGAAACGAGACAAATGGTGTCTCTCCGAGCTGTTAATTTCTAGAAGTTCTTTCAGTACTCCATCAAAACACTTGTTTATAATTTATGATGCAGTTTCACACAACCTATTGTTCAAGTCCCTAAATTATTTACTGTAGTTTTGGTGAACTGCATTTTCTTGAAAAAAAAAATGAAATTAACATGTCTTTATTATATCATAAGCTTTACGTTTCGTAGATGAGGATCTGAAGTTCATGTTGTTCTGTAAATGTGCGAGAAATCCAGCAATTGTTTGTACTGCCTTGTCAAAACAGCCTCCTACTCCTTGTCATGTACATATATTTGTCTTCTGAATGTGGAGAGCATAGGAAGCTGTGCTTAGTGGGATGCCATTTAACCCTTGTTGTGTTTTTTATCCACTGATTTAACAAAGCTTTGTTTTCTAAAGGAAAAGTGTAGATTTCTCTGTTGTATATACCTAATGCATAAGTAATTGCAGCGTATTATTTTTATTATTATATTTGTAATTATTGAAAAGTGTTTTCTCTTACATTTAATATGTAATTAATATATTTTCTGAAGAAAAAATCTTTAAGTGTTGAGTGCTTTCTTAATGAACAAAATTATGTAATATCAATATCCTTTATTTCTGTTCCTTGTGTCCGTCCTGCTTATAGACAAGACGATGATCTGTAGCTTATAAAAAGTAGGCCTATTTCGAAGACAAACGATAAACCAAATAAATGGTTCACTAGTAATATACTTAAACTAAATACGGATAAAACCACTACAATTCCGTTTCAGACCCAGTGAAAAACAAATAGCAATAAAATATTAAAATTGTGTTTCGACACCGGCTCCTTTATTTCTGCTCCTTGTGTCCTTACTGCTTATAGAAGAAGGCGATGAGCTGTAGCTTATAAAAAGCAGGCCTATTTCAAAGACAAACTATTAATCAAATAAATGGTTCACTAGTAATAAAGTTAAACTAAATACGCATCAAAACCGCTACAATTCCGTTTGAAACCCAGTGATAGCAATAAAATATTAAAATTTTATTTCGACACTCTCATCCGAAATAACGCAAAACTCTGTGGTAGGCCGTATTGTTAGTATTTTGACTGGAAGGACATGAAAGAACATAATTGAGCACCTACATGCAATAATAGGGTAAGTATGAATATATTTCCTAACTTCTTACCCCATTATTGCACGTGGGTGCTCAATTAACATTATTAATAATCAGTGGTGCCACAGCCCCTGAAAAGCTCAGACAGACCAGCCGGCTGTTGGTCTCACGTTCACATTTCGATAATAATTATACTCTACTGTAACAAAAAAAAAAAAAACAACTGAAAGCGTGTTTGGTCATGTTTTACCACGGTTGACTTTATGATATGATATGAAATAATATGAACCAATCGTTAGCCGAGAAAATCATTTTTCCCCTCACTTCACATCAAATTTGACTTGATGAAACAGTTTGTCAGAGCATTGAATACTGATTGTAATTGTTTGCAATATATAGTTTCAGCCTTTTCTGCTTTGTAAGATCAATGGACCTCAAATTCGTGCCCTTGTACGTGACGAGGAATTAATCAATCAAGAAGATGAATAACAGGAGAAGACAGCATGACTGTTTTTCATGACAGTTATAAAAACTTTTTCTGTAGCAGTAACAAAAAGCCGGACAACTATGAGTTGAATCCTCTAGATTCAAAACCCCCTAAAGATCATTTTGTTCATAATTGAGTTACGCTCACATATTACTTGCAGAGAATGAATTATAATGATTTATATAGTTTGAATTAAGAATGCCACTACATTTAAAGCAAAAGGTTTGTTAAAAATCACTGTCAGGTTGAAAACTCCCTCAATTTTTCACTACTCATCCTACTCATCCTTCAGTTTGTGAAAGTAGATATAGGGGATTTTGAATCTATAGGATTCAGTTGTCCGCCAATGTTATTCATACTGTCGTATATTTCCGCAAATAAGATAGTCTTCAGATAATACGTGGTATAAATTTGAAGAACAATATTATGGTTTTGCTTAGATTTGTCCTTTAAAATACCCTCAAACTATCAACTGTCATGGGAAAAAGTGAAAGTGTAAACAGTGATAAAATCCTTAAAAGAAATATGGAATTTCTAACGCGATGGATAGCACAGAGGACGATTTGTTATGGACTGGTGATGGCGAAGTAGAAACCGACTCGTCACATTCAGAATGGGACCTATATGATGGCGCTGTCAACAGTGAAAGTCAGGTTATATTTTACGAGCTCTTTGCCTCAGACAACGAATGTTTTAATGTAGAATTGTAATATCTCTTTTTCTTTTATCTGCCATATAAGACGACCCAGGTTTTGTGGATTTATTATGCAAACTTACATGCCACGTAGTGGATTAGCAGATTAGGAAGTGGAAGAAAGCTGTGACAAGATAGAAGAGGTAGTTGAGAAGGAGAAGAAGGGAGCTGCGTAATCCTAATGGGCGACTGGAACACAGTAGTAGGAGAAGGACAAGATGGACGAACAGTTGGAAAATGTGGATTGGGAAAAAGAAATGACAGAGGAGAATCTTTGGTGAATATCTGTAAGAGAAATGCAGTGAATGTTGAAAATACGCCATTCCAACAACATAAACGAAGAAGATACATCTGGACATGCCCAAGGTACGAAATCAGATATCAGATTAGACTACATACTGGTGCAGGAAATATTCCGAAATTGCAAAGGCTTTACCATATTAACTCAGACCATGTCCTGTTGGTAATCGAAGTAGATTTTCGTCTGAAGAAGATAAGAGGAAAACAGGTGACGAAGAAATTTTCAAGAGAAAGCTGCTACATTAAAATCCACACCTGAGAATAGCAATGAATACTGGACTCGTCTAAAAAGCTGTATAAAGATACCAGCAGAAGAAACAATAGAATACAGAGAAGGTGTGGAAATGAAGAAACCTTGAGTCACAGGGAAAATGGACGAAAGGAGAAAATGGAAACAAATACAAAGAAGACTTCACTATGAACCTATTTCATGTGAACTTCGTTGAATATTTCTACTGAAAAAAATAATTTCAGGTCAATGATGTGTGATACAAATTATAACCAATGATGCAATGATGCATTTATATTTAAAAACAAAATAAGTCAATTTGTAATCTCTAACTTACTTTAATGAGTCTCCGATCAACAGCGTCCATGACCTGGCCTTATGTATGTACCGGTACCACTACTTGTAGTTATCCTGTTTAGCCAAAGAAGGACGCATTAACCTTTCATTTTACAGTATTTATTGTGTTGGTAGGTAAAGTTTTACTAAGAAATTTTATGTAAGTGACATCTTAGAAATTTGTTATAGGCCTAAACATGAATTAATTAAAATATCCAGTATCCTAAATAAGGCAAGTCACGGAAAATTGGAAAAATACTTTCAGCCATTAATAAAACTGGCATCATGCATCATTCTTTGTTTCACCCGCTCGCCACGATGAGGCACAGGATATGAGCGGGGCCTGAAACAAAAGAAACAAAATAAAACAAAAAAAAATTGTATTAGTGAATATACGAAAGTAGTTTGATTTCTATTAATACCATTTGAGCACTACCTCCATTTTTCCTTCACTTACATTTTCTCTCCCTTCATAAATCAGGATCCTCAGTCTGGTGGCTTCTGAATGCTGCATATAAAGTTGTAAGAATTATAACAAACGGGGAAAACCAAATATTGCAATGTGTTCAGGATGTAAATCGGATAATTCCATAAATAGACACAAAATATTAGTATTTTTTTTGCAAATAATTTATTATTATATTTAGGAATTGGTTGGGTCATTGGCTGAAAAGAGACTGCCTACTGAAGGATGCACTGAAAGGAATGGTGAACGGGAGAAAAGTTGGGGGCAGAAGAAGATACCAGATGACAGACGACATTAAGATATATGGATCGTATGAGGAAACTAAGAGGAAGGCAGAAAAGAGGAAAGAATGGAAAATGCTGAGTTTGCAATGAAAGACCTGCCCATGGGCAGAGCACTGTTATATATATATATATATATATATATATATATATATATATATATATATATATATATATATATATATACACACACACACACACAAACACACACAATATTTATACATATTATACAAAACCATCACGATGGTCCAGTGGCTAGAGCGCTGGACACAATCCTGTGAACCCAGGTTCGATCTCCGGCATAAGCACGCATCCATTAACACAGGCATTCTCCGGAAGCTCCTGTTCCTCTGAGGTATCCTAACAAATCTCCCACAATCTCTTCTCAAAGTGGGTGTAGTGAAGACCAGTCTTCTATGGCGCACCGTGGATGGCTGTCTGTAAATTGGTCTACACAACTGTCTTCATATGATGAAACGTATTGATAAACGCACAACAATTTAACAGAACCCATCTACATAGAGAAGTATTCATTCTATGCTAAAAATATATCAAGAAAATTTTAAAATAATTTATGCTGAGAAGGAAAAGTAAATAAATATAATAAAAACTTATTGAGAAAAAGGAACACTTATTTTAAATATTCACGTTATTTTTACATTCACCCTTTAGAGAAGGAATTTCAGTATTTTATAGGGCAACTTTTACTTTTAATTACCACATCATTTCTACGGGGAATAGATTCTTCTTTTTCTTTGGTTCTACAGCCGGGTTCCAGCCTTGACCGCCCCAACGATGCGTTTCCATGTCCTTCGATCTAACACTTTTGTTTTCCATTCTCTAACACCTGCTGCTATTATATCCTTCTCCACTTCATCCAGCCATCTTAACTGAGGTCTCCCTACTTTTCTGGTGCCAAAAGGTATAGTGAGAGTCAATTTCTTGCAAGGATCATTTTCATCCTTCCTACAGATATGGCCCAGCCACCTGACTCTACTAGCTTTAATTTCTCTGCAAACATCTGGTGCTTTAAAAAGTTGGTATAATTCATAGTTATATCTTTTCCTCCAACTGCCTTCATCATTTACTGGTCCGTATATCGTCCTCAGAACCTTTCTCTCAAATATAATCAGCCTACAATTGTCGGCACTGCCAACTGCCCAGGTTTCAGATCCATACAGCAAGACTGGTCTTATTAATGTTTTATATAATTTGCACTTAGTGTTGAGGCTGATATCATGGGAATAGATTCTAGTAATTCTAATTTCTTTGGCAGTCATAGCTCAAAGTAAAATGCTCTTCTTCATTAGACTTAAGTAGAAGAAAAATACATCAGTTCGCTTTTCATATAGTTTAAGGTGTAATCGAAAATCATCCTTTGTTGCAGGATTTGCACAGTTTTTAATTTTCTCCTTCATTCGTAAACATGTTGAACAACAATCAGTTGCAGGACTTGCAAAGCTTATGTTGTACTCATTAACAAATATACTTCGAAAGTATTCATAATTGACATGAAGCTCCTAGTCATGAGCTTTCTTTTACTCATCCCACATAGCTGAAATGCTTAAATGGCTGGTTTACATTTTTTGATCTGCAGTAGTGACTCTGAGATGGTTATTTCTCAATTAATATTTTAACTGATTGTCTCTTATGGGCAAATTTGTTATTTCTAAAAGTGCCACCTCTTGTTTTTTTTTTTTTACCAAACACCTTGCTTGAGAAATTTGTAACATAAATTTTGAAGACGAGACCTTCCTATTTGAAGTGCTTCTAGGAACATAATTATTTCTACAGAGCGGTCTATGACATGCTCTACGGCAAGCGGGCCCAGCGTCAGCGCTTGTCATTCCCGGTGAACGGGGTCCGCCACAGTCGCACGCTATAGTCTTTCTCTCTCTGTCTCTGCTTTCTCTCTCTTTCCCTGCCTTCAAGGACACATTGCTACAGATAGCTGCTCTTCTGTTGTCTATGAGCTCTGTTGACGTTTGAATTGATGTACGTACGTCTTAGATGAAGAATGAAGATTGCGGCTTAGTATGGCACCACAAAAGTTTACAAGCCACAGTTATTAAGCCACAATCTTCAATCTTCATCTAAGACATAGGTACATCAATACAAACGTCAACAGAACTCATGGACAACTGAAGAGCAGCTATCTGTTGCAATGTGGCCATGTGCTATGTCCTTGAAGGCAGGCAAAGAGAGAGAAAGCAGGGACAGAGAAAGAAAGACTGTGGCGGACCCCGTTCACCGGGAATGACAAGCGCTGACACCGTGCCGGGCTCACTTGCTGCCGAGTGTTATAGAGAATGTCATAGACCGCTCTGTACATACCTGAGTGAACATTATCATCTCTTCATATTTACTCGGTAACATTTTACTGATACAGACTTGCTGAAAGATTTCTTGCGAGAGCGTTTGCGTTTTGGTGATAGCACCGTCACATACTTCAGAACCATTTCATTTTGCATGTAGATCTGGCTCCTGGAAGAACTTCTGGTTTATTAATCTCACATCCTGTAATGTAAATTAAAAGCATCTGTGTTTTTAATTTGTGGATGCTGAAAATTTGGGGTTCTTGGGAAACGTTTGCATTGTATCTGAAACAATATAAAGTAATATTGTAAAATTACATACATTATAGAAATGATAATAAACTAAATAAGTTATCATAGAGCATAAAATAAATTATTTATACTAATATTTGAATACAGTAGGCAGTAACTGAACATAGCTAACATCATTCGTTTCGCCTTGTTTCCTTTCAAGAATTGTTCATTTCTCGTCTTTTTTCGAGCTCTGTCGGGAGCAGCAGATGTTACTTTGTTGTTTGAGGTTGCCACTCTATTTTCCTCATTCATGATTACTGTCAATTCACTGTATTAAATGGCAACTATTAAAACTCCAATCGTATCTACAAAAGCACTTTTCCTGTTAACAATAATCAGTACATAACTGTTCTTCAATGCTGAAAACATTACAACATTCTTTTTAAAATTCTCTTCAAATCATTAAAATAACATGGTACCACAACAAAGAAGAAATAGCATGAATTATACACAAAGGAATCATTTATTGGACAGTAATTACTTTGGTTGCAGATGTAATAGTGGTAGCAGAGGATTTATGATTGAACAAAACACATTTTACATATCTGAGGAATTAATACATTATGTAACTGTATAGTAGGAGGACAAAACATTCCTTGCATCTGCACCTAACTTCTTAAATCGTTTTCTACCATGGACAGAACACATTTAGTCGCTTTATTTGTAGTTTTATCGATAGAGAAGATAATAAGGAACAACATGTCGCAAAAAAACCAACAAAATATTATCAGTGGACATAACACGTTTTGCAAAGAACAACTAAAAATGTACTAAATACTCCTTCGGAATTTAAATAAGAATTGCCACGTTATTAATAAATAATGCTGCAAACAAAAGTACATGGAAATAATATGCATAAGTTAAAATCTTATAATGTAATACCTATTAAACTTATAATCTCAGGATAGAACTGGTTTTTCTTAAGAAACGCTTCGATGATCACTATACCTTAGGTTGCAGATTGAGAATTCATGCTATGTCTGTATTTAACGCCAGACTTCATTACAAATCACATTGCAGTGAAGTTTCTACGTTATTGTATCTTACTGGACTCAAAATCGAAGTATTTTGAAATAATCACATTGAAAAATTATCTACTAAACGCTCCTTCCGAAATTAAATTTCGCATAAGTTCTACAAGAATGCCACATTATTAAAAATACTGCGCTGGAAATAAAAGTATCCGCAAATAATATGCATGGAATAAAACTTTTTAATGTAATACGAATTATACTTCGAATTCCAACATAGCACTGGTCTTTTTGATGATACGTTTCGATGACCACTAAACTTATATGTTAGGCTATAGATTGAGGATTCATGACATATCTTTCTTGAATTAACGCGATGTTCCTTTACAAATCATATTGTAACAAGAGGTTCTACGTTATTGTTCCTGTCTGTACTGAAAAGCAAAGTTTTTTTTTAAATACATACACTGAAAATAAACTTGTACTTCAAACACGTTTCGGATTAAAATATCACACAAGTTCTGAAGAATTGCTAATATTCATAGGAAAAAAAAAAAAATCACAATTTAATCCGAAATCAAATTCCAATCTTAAATATAGAAAACATATTAAAAACAGAACTTGCCTTTCTGATAACATGTTTCGATGATCACTAACTTATATATTAGGCTGCAGACTGAGGATTCATGCCATGTCCTTCTTCAAGTAACCGGAGACTTCATTACAAATCGTATTGTAAGAAGAGATTGTATCTTACTGTACTGAAAATCAAAGTATTTTGAAATAATCATACCGAAAAATTATGTACTAAATGCTTCTTCCGAAATTATATATCGCATAGGTTCTACAAGATTGTCACGTTATTAATCATATTATGCTGGAAAGAAACGTAGGGCCTACACACAAATAGTATACATGAAATAAAACCTTATAATGTAATATGAATGAAACATCGAGGCTGACGAGAAGTGGAGTAACGCAAGTAGGAGACAGTTCAGGGAGTAGTGATGAAGGAAGAGGGGAAAACAATGTGAAAAAACAGTATGACTTAAGGAAATTGTGTGGAGGGGAAATAAATCGTGAGAAAAGGAAACTAAGACCTAAAAAGTAGCAATGTGGAAAAGTGAGTAGTGAATAGTGCAAATAATTAGAGATGTTGAGTGAGGGGAAATGTGTCATACAGGAGGGGGTTATAGTATTTTTGGTATAATAATAGGTTAGGAGTAAACTTGTGGAAGAATTGATGACAGACAAGAAAAGACTAGTCAAAGAATTGCAGTAATAAATTAAAAATAAGTAATTTCCTAAATGACTTGTACGTGAGGCGTGTAAAACGGTGAGTCGGCACTGTATACTAATAATGTGAAGTCCCGCCTCACCAAAAAGTATATTGCTTGAAGACAAATATACATTCATTCACATTCAATATGAATGAAACTTCTAATCTTAGATATAGGACTACTTACAATATAAATTAAAAGCGATCCTGATGAAACGTTTTGATGATCACTACAGGTTATACTGTAGATTGAGGATTCATATCATATCTGTCTTGAATTAACGTGTTTCTTCTTTACAAATCACATTGTAGTAAGAGATTGTACGTTAGGCCTATTGTTCCCCACTGTTCTGAAAATCAAAGCATTTTGAAATATTTACACAGATAATAATTTAATTGTCGCATATGTCTGATAAGAATTGCCACGTGATTAACCATATCTTGCTTAAAACATAAGTAGGTCTACATGGAAATAATGTGCATAGAATAAAACCTTATTAATTTAATGTGAATTAATTTCTAATATTACATACCGGTATATAAATGTTTCGATGATCACTATAGGCCTACTGCATATTAGGCTGTAGACTGAGGATTCATGCCATATCTTGCTTGAAGTAAGCGAAGGCTTGATTACAAATCACATTTTAGGAAAAATTTATATTTTATTGTCCCTTGCTGTATTTTTGTAGTACACTGAAAGTAAAGTTTTACTAAATACCCCTTCCGAATTTTAGTATCTCACAAGTTATGTAATTATTGCCACGTTATTAATCATATTGTGCTGGAAGTAATATACATACATAGCATATAGCCTTTGTTAATTTAATGCAAATTAAACTTCTAACCTTAGATTATTTAATAGAAAAGATGCAACCGATCTTTCTGATGAAAAGTTTCATTGATCACTAAACGTTAGGCTGCAGACTGAGGATCCATGCCATGTCTTGCTTGAATTATCTGAAGACTTGATTACGGATCACATTGTAGGCTATACCTACGTCACAGCGTTACTTTTAGATATTTGTTACAGATGTAGATTGATCCAGATCACATTTCACGCGCTTTGTTAACCACTAATCAAGTCACATTTAGCACGATATTAAATGCATCGATTGAAATAGATGTCCATAACCGTAAAGGTAATTGGTAACCATGGAAACGTAACAATATCATTTCGTCATACTGTGTTGTGTATTTCAGCGCTCTACACTTTGGATAAGCCGAGACATAGATGGGAGGGTAATATTAAAATGGATTTGAGAGAGGTGGGATATGATGCTACGGACTGGATTAATTTACCTCAGGATAGGGACCGATGGTGGCTTATGTGAGGGCCGGTTTCTGTGAAAGTCATTTATAAGTAAGTAGGCTAACAATTTAAACAAGACGATTTTCTTTCTGTGCGATTTCACCGAATGGAATGTATCGAATACAAATTATACAAACGTACGTACCTATATGAATATATCATACGCTTGAAATATGAAATTTTCTTATTTAGGTCTGATATGTGGATACGATTTAATAATTTAATTGTGCAATTTGTACCATAATTCATGTTGTGTAACTTTGTATCTTGAAATAAAATATGCGGTATTGCAATCCTTTTGTTAATGACAGAATTAATGTTGTCTTACTAAAACAAATGAAAAATATTTTACAATTAACAAAGGAAAATTACATGAAGTATGAAATAATTCTTATACTATGGAGCTTCGATGTAAAACAATAACGTGATGTACTAAAATTCTTTTCACTCAACCCAGGTATGGGACTATTGTTTGAAACTTGAGGTGCTATTCCCAAATGAATAAGATTATTTATGCTACAGAAATATTATCCATCAAGTAAAGAAGCGAACTGTGAAGGAATCGCTGCGGTTCGCAGGCAGGTCTGCTTGGGCTCCGCGGCTAGCGGTCTCGGTCTCTGTTGGGCTAGAGTTGATTGCCTCGAGCTCGAACTCTGAAGCAAGAGTTCACGAGGACCGCGGGTAGGCTTAGTGGGCTTACTGCTGTATAGGTAGTCGGCTGGAGGACCACGGTTTACCCGTGCTCAACTCTTGGCCTAGCGAAGAAGTTCTGTGAATCAAAATTCACGTGTTCCAGGATGAAAGTGGAAGCAATATTGATGTTCTCAGCTATGAACATGATGACTTCTCAACATTAGCTATTAATGTTCTCTTTCTTCTTGTGGTTTTACCGAATAGGCTACAATTTAATTTTGTAGCTTATGATTTTCAAATACAGGTTAATGTTGTTATGTTTACAGTATGTTTGATATCTACCCATAATTTGTTCTAGTTACCGTTGCTTCAGGATGTAGACTACCTTTTTAACAAGGTATCTGATGTTTACAAGTCGCGCGGATAACTGTAGAATCGCCGTTTCTACTCGTATTTCCGGACGAATTTTTCAATGTGTTCTAAAACGTCCGAAAGTTTGAATGATGTGTTCTAATGATTTTTTTGAAAACGGAAGTGCCACACTTCCACATAATTTATTAGTACTCTTCACTCTATTTGTCTCTTGGTCAGTCGACCTGGTTGGCGAGTTGGTATAACGCTGGCCTTCTATGCCCAAGTTTGCGGGTTCGATCCCGGGCCAGCTCGATGTCAAGTGTGCTTAAATGCGACAGGCTCATGTCAGTAGATTTACTGGCATGTAAAAGAAATCCTGCGGGACAAAATTCCGGCACATCCGGCGAGACTGATATAACCTCTGCAGTTGCGAGCGTCGTTAAATAAAACATAAGATTTTAACATTTCTCTTGGCCATAGACATTCCAAAATGCGGGCGAAAATTTTGGAGCTAGCCCACTTCAGTCTCTTGCTAGACGGTCTCTTGCATATGTCTTGTCAATGCATGCAAAAAGATCTTGGGCATCATCTTCACAACTGTCTGCTATTTGGTCTAAATTATCTTCTACATCTTTGAATGAAACAAGAGGAAGGATCAGAAGGCGACAAAAGCCAATGCAAATAATATTATTTTTTAAATATTTTTGAAGTCTATTGGGGATCATCAGTGCGGTTTTAGGCGTAATAGATCGACTATTGATTTGTATTCGACAGATAATGGAGAAAAAATGGGAGTATAAGGATACACTACATCAGTTATTCATAGATTTCAAAAAGGCATATGACTCGGTTAAGAGGGAAGTATTATATGACATTCTTATTGAATTTGGTATTCCCAAGAAACTAGTTCGATTAATTAAAATGTGTCTCAGTGAAACATACAGCAGAGTCCGTATTGGTCAGATTCTATCTGATGCTTTTCCAATTCACTGCGGGCTAAAGCAGGGAGATGCACTATCACCTTTGATTTTAAATTCGCTTTAGAATATGCCATTAGGAAAGTTCAGGATAACAGGCAGGGTTTGGAATTGAACGGGTTACATCAGCTTCTTGTCTATGCGGACGACGTGAATATGTTAGGAGAAAATCCACAAACGATTAGGGAAAACACGGAAATTTTACTTGAAGCAAGTAAAACGATCGGTTTGGAAGTAAATCCCGAAAAGACAAAGTATATGATTATGTCTCGTGACCAAAATATTGTACGAAATGGAAATATAAAAATTGGAGATTTATCCTTCGAAGGGGTGGAAAAATTCAAATATCTTGGAGCAACAGTAACAAATATAAAGGACACTCGGGAGGAAATTAAACGCAGAATAAATATGGGTAATGCGTGTTATTATTCGGTTGAGAAGCTTTTATCATCTAGTCTGCTGTCAAAAAATCTGAAAGTTAGAATTTATAAAACAGTTGTATTACCGGTTGTTCTGTATGGTTGTGAAACTTGGACTCTCACTCTGAGAGAGGAACATAGGTTAAGGGTGTTTGAGAATAAGGTGCTTAGGAAAAATATTTGGTGCTAAGCGGGATGAAGTTACAGGAGAATGGATAAAGTTACACAACGCAGAACTTCACGCATTGTATTCTTCACCTGACATAATTAGGAACATTAAATCCAGTCGTTTGAGATGGGCAGGGCATGTAGCACGTATGGGCGAATCAAGAAATGCATATAGAGTATTAGTTGGGATACCGGAGGGAAAAAGACCTTTGGGGAGGCCGAGACGTAGATGGGAGGATAATATTAAAATGGATTTGAGGGAGATGGGATATGATGATAAAGACTGGATTAATCTTGCACAGGATAGGGACCGATGGCGAGCTTAAGTGAGGGCGGCAATGAACCTTCGGGTTCCTTAAAAGCCATTTGTAAGTAAGTAAGTAACATTTACTGCGTGACGCCAAATGTTTTAACGAAAAAGACATCCCTTTACCATGCTTTTTGGGAACGATCTTTGAGCGGCTTTTATTGCACTAATTTTGAATTCCACGAAGATTAATTGTAGCTTTAAATCCGAGTTTATTCCTTGTGCTCTAATTTTCAAATGCTGGAATATACTTCTTTATATACTTTCGTCTTTTCTAAGGAAAGTGCATATAGGTCTACTGTATAACCGCAAAGATTTTCTTAAGCACAATTCCATTGACTATGTTTAAGTGTAAAAATTGAGGAGATATTTTATTACTTACAGGCATTAGACATCTAATAAAATGGACGTAGGTCCTAATGTAGAGTGGACGTTGTATCTGTGAACGAAAAGTTGTAGTTAAGTTGTTACTTACGGTAGAAACTATTTCCCCTCATCATTGTCATCTTTTATTCTTATTGTCCTCCACATCAGTATCACCCCTGCTCTGTCTTCTATTCCTTTACAAACGTTCAGTAAAGATACATTTTATATGCAATAGTAATGTTGCTTTTTAACCTAGAATTGCATATTTTAAATTAACTGAAAAGGAAATACAGAACATTAACATTAATTATATTTAACACAACTTGAAAATGAATTTTTACGTAGACACTTTTTTATTTGTGAATACAGTATTTCGTTCTAATAATCATTTAGCATAAGTAATGTAAGTACCTTTCGCTCAATTTAAGTTACTGTAAAAGAAATTGTTTATGCGTTACTATCAGTACTACTGAATGTATACCAGAATTTACTGCTCTATATCTGCAATGTGCTGTACTTTGCCCGCGGAGTAGGAGCTAAGGACGATACAAGCCTGCATGATATGATGACAAAGTCTGATGGCGTTGAATGATATGGAACGCAGAAGTACAAAAATGTGGGTGCCAGAGATTTTGGCAGGTGAATTTTGTTAATCTGAACTCCAGAGCGAGTTACTCACTGCTGTTATCTCTGTCGCAAGTAACCTGCAGCTGGAATGGGTGGGATATAAAAATAAGTATACAGGCCCGAGCACCAAAGACGTTTTATAGTTTAACCTAGACTCACTAGGAGCGCTGTTCCTTGACCCAAAATGGAACACTTTCGCGCATCGCCATCTTGAGGTCAAGAGATATGTGACTGCTCACTGTCGACTTTAGTTTTACCAAAATTACAAGCTTGGGGGTAAAGGGTGTTTGCTACAGTTAGATTTAGGGCCTACTTTCATTCTATACCTTATGATATAATAAATAGTTTTGCAACGTGTAGAGACTGGGAAAACAATTTAATAAAATCAACCGAATCATACTCGTTCATTTTATAGGCAATCTTGCGGGTCGCATTTGAAAGAACCTAGGAATATTAATATTTTCTTCAGTATATTTGCTAGGCTTCTTGTCATACGTACATGACAATTTTGCTTAGGTTACTCCTTCTAGGAATAGCTCAAGTGTTTTGAATTTAGCGTACATAAGGTCTTTAATTTAGATTAAGTTACTAGCACATATTTGACGAAATACTAGGTTTTTCCACTTCAGTTTAACTGATTTATGCAAAAGAAATTTTGACAGCTGGCGATTGCAATTTAACTTATCGCTACGCCCACTTTGTTTTGGGCGCTTAAGTTAATGGCGGACAGTCGTTCAATTTTCTTCAAACATGGCGGCGCAATGGCCACTCTATATCTCTCTCTTTCTAACTCGTTGGTAAAAACGATATTTTTCTCTTTGTTTCTTATGTCCTGTAATTTAAGGAAATGACTAAAGAGGTGTTATTTGTGACATATATGGCTGTTTTAATTACCAGATTCAAATGAACGGATATAATTGTCAGGTTTCCCAAAACAAGAAATTGTAAGGACCATATAATGAGGTTATGATCGATTTGAGTATTGTAGCTAATGGTGAGAGGAATAGACGAAGTCTCTAATCCATTAATGCTATTGTTGACATTTAGTATAACATAGCCCACGTAAACTGTACTGAATTTTACAAATTTATGTGCAGTGAAAACAAATCAATGTATCTTGATCAAGTAAAGTGAAAAGTGGAAATAAATTGTCCTGAAATGTCAGAAATATTTGAAAATTATCACAAATTTTTGTGAGAAAGTCTTCATGGACTTAGAAATAAGATAACTAATTGCTTTCTAAAACACAATATGAATGTGAAAATTCTTAGTAATATTTGTATGAGATTGCTGGTAGACAAGTATTTCAGTGTCCTTAAAAACGCACATGTAAAAAAAGCAAACAATTCATTTGTGACTTTCAAAGGCTACAAAAATATAATAAGAAAGAAGGTAGCACATAGTTAATATATTAAACAAATAAAACGTTTCTTTCAAATGAGTAGATGATCATTATTTATTTTTCTAGTAATTTTCCTTTCCCCCATTCCCTTATTAAATTTCAGATTTTATTTTACAATTCATATAGATGACAAGGGTATAAAAACATAAGAGAAAGAGATTTGAATTTATTTAGTTATTACGTTTCTTAAATACCAAACTAACATTTTTCTTTTTAAGTTTAAATACTGTATAGTGTACGTATTTGTTTTCATAGCGAGCCGCTATATGGCATTGGTGATGCTGTCGTTAACCACATGGTATTATTAATCATTACTTTCCACTATTGTAGTAGTAAGCTATTTGTATTTATTAATCATGAAGTTATAGTGTCGGGAATGGATCACCTTGCAAACGTTACACTTCCATTTCCGTCCTAGTACCCCATGTGTCGGTCTGATCTTAAAGTCGTATTTATGTAAAAAATGTGTAGGTTGTCGTTGACCTTGCTGAGCTTATTATAAAACTCCGCAACTCTCTCCCCACAACAGTAACACCCACCATTCTTCCTTCGGTGGCTGAGTGGACAGACCTTCAACCTGTCACACAGACGGTCCGGAATCGTGTCCCACAATTTTTGCGGACAAGGTCGTAGTTGTTGCTTTTCTCGGGGTTCTCCCGTTTTTTCATATTATATACCTACATCATTTCATCATCGTTCCATAGCGTTCCCTGAACGTCGGCTGGCGACGCAAGAAGGAAGCTGGCCTAGAGACAAATGGATTGCTTGCTCGAAACCTGTGTGCTCAGCGAATCTTAGTACAGTCATCCAGTGTGAATTTGAAAATGCGTCTAGCTTGAGAGTTAGTGTAATAGATCTTGAAGTGTCGCAATGCTGAGTAGTGATGTCATTCGCCCTCAAAATTCAATTAAAAACACCCTCTCATTATCCGATCACATCAGTACTAAGCAATTTTCTTCACACTTCAAAATAAACGACTATTTCGTATATTGATATGGTGTACTCTGTTCTGGGTTTAGGTGTAGCTACATATGAGGCGTTCCATAAGGCAGTAACGCGGCATTGCATGTAATGCGCGGAGGAAATTGTGCACTCTTGATGTCACGTGTATCTTGTACCAGAATATAGTTACATGCACCAAATCTCTGCACTCATATTAGCCCCTCGTTCTAACATCATCATCATCATCATCATCATCATCATCATCATCATCATCATCTGCATTAGAGTATGGACCATAAGATTCGTTGTACTTCAATCAAAACTGGTCCCGCCATCTTATTGTGGGTCTTCTTGGGTTTCTTCTCCCATGAGGGTCGTGATTGTATATTGTTCTGGCAATTGATGCTTCTGGCATGCGCTGTATATGATCCCTCCAATTGTTTTGATGTCTTTTTATTATATCTATAATATTATGCATTTGTTAATTCGAATCTAATGTCTTCACTTCTCTTTACATGAAGTAGTGAATAGCCAGCCACAAACCTCAAAAATTTCATTTCAACAGCCTCAATTCTTCTCTCGTCGTTCTTCCTTAAAACCCAGTTCTCGCATCCATACAGTAAAGCTGGTAAAGCCATCACTTTGTAAAACTTTAGTAATGTTTCTTTCCGAACTTTCCTACCTAAAGTTCGACGTATTGTTCCACAATAATAATTAAAAGCATTTCACTTATAATCTATTTCTCGGCTCTTACTATTACAAGTGACGTTGCAGCCTAGATATTTGAACGTATTGACTTGTTCTATGATTTTGTTGTTTAGTACAATTTTTGTTCTGATTGGGTAAGATCCTAGCAATGCTATTACTTTTGTTTTATCTGTCGAGATAATCATATTATACAGTATTTACCGGCACCTACATTAAATTTAATAATTGCTATTTGCAAATCATTTTCGTTACTGCTGACAATTACTTGATCGTCTGCAAATAAAAGTTCTGTAAGATTTACATTGTCAATATTAAAATGGCTAATATTTGATTGGAGACTTTGAGTAAGATAATGTCCCCTAAAGAGATTACCAACCTCTTGTAGGGTAAGATCATGATGGGGTAGTCATTACTCTCTGTGTACTAGTCCCATCAGAAGGGTTGCCTCTTCCGCCAGTTTCGCCATGCTGAAGGTCTACTTCTCTGCCGATTCTGCCGTTGAAGTCTTCGCCGTAATCCTGGCAAGGAGCCCTTACAAGGTACTATCAGCCGGAGCCAGCTGAACCAAGGTTTTTCTACAAGGTTTTATTCCTTCCCCTCCTCCTTTTTCATCCGGGCTTGGGACCGGCAATGGCGGAGTTTCTAACATAACTCCCAAAAACAAAAATTCCAATATCTATCCAAACAAAAAAGTTATAATAGGTGCACAAGATGATTGGGACAGCCTGTATGTTGAAGCGAATGAGGTAAATCAATGCAGTCAAAGATGCTAAGTCGAAAAGGAACGTATTCAAAATATAGGAAATAATCACTGTTAAATACATCGTAAGCGAATACTCAGTTTTCTGATTAATGACATTTGAATTTGTTTGAGGGCACCTTCAGAGAATAATAAAATTGTGCTAGATGTATGCGCGGAACTAATTTTCTCTCATTATTGTATTAGAAAGTAGAAGACTTTTTTACTCCGAGTAAGAGCCTATGACTAAGGGAAACCTTGAACATGGGATTAAAAAATTGAATAACCTTTATTGTAGTCTATTAGCACATATGCAAGCTTATATTTAATATACATCTGAGTATATGCGCATCATTTTTTGAATATACGGTCAGAAATTGACCATTGCATCCACCTCTGTCGTTGTAGCTCGGCGTTTGTGGGTCTCCGAGACACGCCTCAAAGCGCACCACTCAGGTGCGTTAATCGGTATTAAGCGCATGGATGGAGAGATTTTGTGTGTGAACGAAGTTTAGTTACCGCGTGAGTGAAATTTAGTCTGGCCAATGAGAACGGAATTTTGTGTGGTAAATTTATTAGCTGTTCACTGTGTGAATGCAGCGACATGACATTTAACGTATGACTGTTGCACGCGAAATAACAAACTCCACCAAAGTAACGCGTGGGTGTGAAATCGAGGTCTTTGGCCAGGTCTATGTTTTACCCGTATTGTAAGTTGCGTTTGAAGCGGAAATTTACCAATGTTCCGTAAATGCACTATTTTGATGTTACATTTGAATATCATCATGTCATGACATTAAATCTAGGAGCACATTTACAGAAACTTATTCTTACACTGTTGGTCTCGAGCAGCGTTGTCAAACAGAGACTAAACGGAGCGGAGCGCTCCACTATGACTCGTTGCGTGCTCTGGTGTTTCCACAGACATAACCAAGTTCACTCGCTGCCCGCAGTAGTAAGCATGGCTGCGTCTACAGCAGGAGCGCTGGAAGAACCGAGCTAAGTTCTAGTTTCTTCTTTGAACCAAGCTGGAAGAATATGTTTCATTGCACAAAAGCGAGGAATAATGTACAGTGTCTAATTTGTAAACAGTTCCTATCAATGAAAAGATTTAATGTCAAGCGTCATTACGAGAGAAAGCATCAATTCAATTCAATTCAATTCAATTTATTTGGCCATTACACATACAGTTTTAGGCTTCGTCAGAATACATTGAAAAACATATAGGCCTAAATACATTAAAAAAACTCTAATAAAAGAAACATTAAAATTTAAATAATACAATGAAAACATGAAATAATTTGAAACATTTAAATTAAAGAAAACTAACTAAATTGCAATTAAACTTATTTATTAAAATACAATTTCATACAAATTTGTGTTGAAGAACTCAGCTACAGAATAAAAAGGATTATTTAATAACCATTTGTAAAATCTAGTTTTGAAGTTATTGATTGGTAATTTATAATATTGACTTGGGAGCTTATTAAATAATTTCATCCCCATAATTAAAAAGTTTGTGTTGCTCTTGTGTAATCTACAATATGGAGTATTAATTTGTTCACTATTTCTAATTTAATGATCATGTATATTGGCCACTAATGAGTAATTGTCGATATTTTGTCGAGTGTAAAGTACTAGATCATATATATAAAAATTTATGATAGTTAAAATCCGTGATTGTCTGAAAAGTGGCCGACAATGTTCCAGATAGTTTGCTTTACATAAAATTCTAATGGCTTTCTTTTGTAAAATCAAGACGTTTATAATTTTTGTTCCATTTCCCCAGAAAATTAGGGCAAAATCAAAATGATTACAAAAATATAAAAGGTGAGGACCGTACTGATCTGGTAAAGCGTTATGAAATTGGAAAGTGATGAAGATGAAGGCAATGTATTTAATAATTCAGTTGTAAAATGTAGTCTTGAGTTGTCTCAGTTACTGGTAGCGCACTGTCGACTTCTCAGTGTCGGTGAGTTTCTCAAAGAGGGCATAACAATAGCAGAAAAGAATTTCTGTCCGAATGAAATGAAGTTTGAATCCACGAGTCTTTCACATAACACTATTTGCATCTGATGTAGAATGTCAACTTTTGAAACATAAACAAAATTTTCCATGTTTCTCTTTGAGAGTGGCGACATAAGTGATACATGACAGTTATTGTTGTATATTAGAGGAGTTGACAACGATTTTGTTGTAGTGGAAGAATTGTTAGATCTGATATCATTAAAAGGTACCACAAGAGGGGAGGATATTTTTACCTCCATAGAAGATACCATAAATTCAAAAGGACTGTCATCGGAAAATTTGGTCTCAGTTACTACAGCCTGCACCAGTTGGGGAATCTAAGGGTTTTGTTGGCAGATTTTGTTGTAGTGGAAGAATTGTTAGATCTGATATCATTAAAAGATACCACAAGAGGGGAGGATATTTTTACCTCCATAGAAAATACCATAAATTCAAAAGGACTGTCATCGGAAAATTTGGTCTCAGTTACTACAGCCTGCACCAGTTGGGGAATCTAAGGGGTTTGTTGGCAGATTTTGTTGTAGTGGAAGAATTTTTAGATCTGATATCATTAAAAGATACCACAAGAGGGGAGGATATTTTTACCTCCATAGAAAATATCATAAATTCAAAAGGACTGTCATCTGAAAATTTGGTCTCAGTTGCTACAGCCTGCACCAGTTGGGGAATCTAAGGGGTTTGTTGGCAGATTTTGTTGTAGTGGAAGAATTGTTAGATCTGATATCATTAAAAGATACCACAAGAGGGAAGGATATTTTTACCTCCATAGAAAATACCAAAAATTCAAAAGGACTGTCATCCGAAAATTTGGTCTCAGTTACTACAGCCTGCACCAGTTGGGGAATCTAAGGGGTTTGTTGGCAGATTTTGTTGTAGTGGAAGAATTGTTAGATCTGATATCATTAAAAGATACCACAAGAGGGGAGGATATTTTTACCTCCATAGAAAATACCATAAATTCAAAAGGACTGTCATCGGAAAATTTGGTCTCAGTTGCTACAGCCTGCACCAGTTGGGGAATCTAAGGGGTTTGTTGGCAGATATTGTTGTAGTGGAAGAATTGTTAGATCTGATATCATTAAAAGATACCACAAGAGGGGAGGATATTTTTACCTCCATAGAAAATACCATAAATTCAAAAGGACTGTCATCGGAAAATTTGGTCTCAGTTACTACAGACGGTGCGCCTGCACCAGTTGGGGAATCTAAGGGGTTTGTTGGCAGATTGAAAACTAAATTTAAGTCCGTGGACATGCCCATATTCACATCAATCCACTGCCTCATTCACAGGGATGCATTGTGCGCAAGAAACGTAAAATTAGCCAAATATAATGGAAATTGTTATAACAACAACCAATTTCATAAGGAGAATTCAAGGCATTTCTAGCGTCCTTAGAATTGCATCGTATTCCGTATTACTTTGAAGTTCGCTGGTTGAGCCAAAGCAGAGTACTCTCAAGGTTTTTCGAACTAGGCCTACGACAATACATTGTCTCATTTCTGAAAAACAAAAATAAAAAATGTAGCTACTCTTTAAATCGAAGACCCGAAATGGATAGCAGACCTTGCTTCCCTAGTTGATCTGACCGAGCACTTGAATAATTTGAATCTACGTCTTTAGGGTAAAATGCAGTTGATTACATCCAGAATTACTGGACCATACATCATGTTTCAATAATCCACACTCATTGGATTCACATACTTGAACATGCTTCAACAATTCCTAGAACCACAGCTTACTCAGAATGGAGATTTACATTCTGTTGCCTTTCAGCAAGATGGAGCTCCACCCCACTTCACTATAGTTGTGTGTGACTATCGGAATGAAACCTTTCTGGATCAATGGATCAGCAGAGCTGCTCCAAGACTGTGGGCGTCACGTTCACCAGATTTAACCCTCACTTAATATTTTGCTTAGGATTTTATTAAGTCCCATGTGTACAAGACAAAGATTCATGACCTTCCTCATTTACGGCAACTCATTTACGAAGCAGTAGCAGTTATTACACAACGCAAGCTTCGTAATGCTTTTAGAGCGATAATGCAACGCTCGGAACAGTGCTTCGAAATAGAAGGGGGTAGATTGAACTGTACTGACTATTGTACATAGACTTGTGACAAATAACATATGTAACAATCATTAACGTTGGACTATGCTTTCAACAAAATGGATCGAGACTTTTGGACCACCCCGTATATGAATACGTTTTTACTTAATCAGTTAAATAATAACACTATTAATGACTAAGAAATTGACTATGGCAAACTGAATAAATATGTTGGCCAATGATCTGATTTATTTATCTAGTCTTACTAATAGACTGTTAGAAGTTAGAACGATAATTCCACTGTCCCTCCAATTGGAAAACTGATTTAAATTATGGCCATGAATCAAACTTCCATCGCATAGCCGTTCTCATCACAACTTCAACTTCATCACACTAGCACATATTGCGATACAAACTGTATGAAACTTCGACCTGTGGCTGCAAACTCATTGATGATGCATAAATATGTATAGCTTCATTTTCTCTCACCATTGACCTGCTTTGTGCGTCGTAAATTCATTTAAGCGTACTTTCAGGCCTATTGAAGAGTGTGGGAACACCCTAAGTCAATTTTAGGACAGTAACATCCACAGCATATGTCGACCTCCTCCAATGGACAAGAGAGAGAGAGAGAGAGAGAGAGAGAGAGAGAGCAATGTGAATGCTTTAGATTACAGATGTGAGAGTGGAAAATTCAAGTGCAGTTTCAATACAATTTCGGGCCCATTGTACTATATTCAGCATTGAATGTTTATATCAGACAGAAATGTTCGGAAAATATTTCCTGAAGAGTTTTCACGTGGGAACTGGGATAGTCTCATTTACATTTGAAATAAAATTGAGCTAAGAATTGTTTTTGAAAATCGGTAATTCTCGAACGCATTTTAAATCTTTCAATTAGTATTCAGTAGCAAACATGGTGGCAACTGTATTACTTAGGGCGACTACTGGCGATATGATAAATATGATCCAGTGTTGTGAACTAATAAATTGATGTGGACATTTGTAATTTGAAAACTGTTCGTTAGCTCCTCAGGATTTTAAATAGTATAAATCTTGTTCACAGTTCATAAAGGGTTTGGACTGAACTCTGTCCACTGATGGTCACATAAGTAGAAATACAATGGATTGAGGTCGGAAGAATGAGCAGTCCAGGATGTCGGTTCCTCACGATCTATCCATTTCTTAGGAAATCGCTGATTTAAAATTGCTATTGCAGGAAGAACATAATGAGGCAGTGCCCCACCATGCATGAACCACATTCACTAAATTAAGTTCATTGGAACTTTTTCGAACAAAATATTTAAATATTGTTAAAAAGTCGCATTATGATGCTGCTGTCAATGTTCCAGGTAAAATGAAACGACCGATTAATGTGTCGTCAAGTATTCCAGCTCAAACATTAATTCTGAACTGTTGTTTATGTCTTTTTTCAAAAGCTATATCAGCCCAGAGATGAATATTGTGAAAGTTCTGCACTCCATTTCTGGTGAACTCTTCTTCAACACTGAAGATTATAGCAGAGAGAAAGTGCTGATCCTGAACACAAGATTGTTGTAACCGGGTACAAAATGCTGCTCTGGGTGAAAAGACAGCTTCACCAAGACCTTCAACTCATTGGAGATGATACGAATAAAGACGTTGACCTCCTAGAAATCTCTACAATGTCACATGACTCACATTTTCGATTACTGCTATGTCTCTGGCGCTATTCCCGTTATTATCCTCAATATGATTACGGACTCGTTCCTCTAAGTTAGGTATTTTGGTGCTCCTTGGTCTTTCACTAGGGCTGGAGACGGAGCAGTTCGGTTCGGAGCAGTTACTGTGACGTCATTACTCTCTTGAACCGAGTACAGTACAGAGTACAAATTAGTGGCGGCAGATTTAAAATTTAGATAGATTGAGTCGATTTTAGAACGTACTTTGAAAGTTGAACCAAGTGTGTTTTAAAAGCGTTGTAGTAAAGCGCTTTCACTTTGCCAATTAACGAGAAAAAAGTGCTTCTCTTTATTAAAAAATGGCGGCTGCAAATTTCATTTGCGTGATTAGAACTATTTGCGGAGTTATTTTGTATGAAAGGCCTATTTAACTCTCAGTGTTGTTATGACAGACGAAATAAAATTGATAAAATAATTTATAATACTAACAGCTAATAAATTAACATGTGATGTAAACGATAAAGCCAGCAGCTAAGTAAAAAAAAAAAAGATAGAAACAGGCTCCATGAAGCGCTGCCTAAAACACTTAAAAATAACACACAGAATTATTTACTATTACGGAAAGTGGATAAAATAATCAATAATACTTGGAATCTTAAACTGAAAACAAAATGTTTATTTATTATATAATATTACTAGTCTTCAGTACAACCATGTTCTCTTTCTTGAAGAGTAATATTATTGATTAATTAAAGTAATCAAATAACATAATTCGTAGAAATAAATACAAATAAAATTATGACTGATGAGGTCACCTAATTATGTCAGGTGAAGAATAAAATGCATGCAGTTCTGCGTTATGTAACTTTCTCCATTCTCCTGTAACTTCATTCCTCTTAGCCTCAAATATTTTCCTAAGCATCTTATTCTCAAACACCTTTCATCTCTGTTCCTCTCTCAAAGTAAGAGTCCAAGTTTCACAACCATATAGAAGAACCGGTAATATAATTGTTTTATAAATTCTCACTTTCAGCTTTCCTGAGAGCAGATTGGATGATAAAAACTTTTCAACCGAATAATAAAATGCATTTCCCATATTTATTCTGCGTTTAATTTCCTCCCGAGTGAGTGTCATTTATATTTGTTACTGTTGCTCCAAGATATTTGAATTTTTCCACCTCTTCAAAGGATAAATTTCCAACTTTTATATATCCATTTCGTACATTATTCTGGTCCCGAGACATAATCATATACTTTGTCTTTTCGGGATTTACTTTCACACCTATCTCTTTACTTGCTTGAAGTAAAATTTTTTGTGGATTTTCTTCTAATATAGTCACGTCATCCGCATAAACAAAGAGCTGATGTAACCCGCTCAATTCCATACTTTCTCTGTTATCCTGGATTTTATTTATTATTATTATTATTATTATTATTATTATTATTATTATTATTATTATTATTATTATTATTATTATTTAGAGTAGTATGTTCCGACTGTCAGTGTTTATTAGGCCCACTTGATAGGTCATATAATAGGATGAACTCCTCTTCAATGCTAGAAGCTTTTCAGCCCGCCTTGGGAATAAGGAAATAATTTGTCCTGCAGCAGAAAATATTTAAATACAACAGTACCTACGTTGTTGTCTGCTAGAATTAAGTAAAACACGTGAACTCTGTTTGAACGTTTGAACTGACCGGTAACGGCTACGGTTAACCGAATAACTTCGGTGCTCCGCTGCCAAGCACAGAACCGAGTAACTCAGCAGTTCTACTCGCTCCGTCCCCAGCTCTATCTTTCACCATCGAAACACGTCTTTTAAAAGAGCTAGTTTCCACAAGACGACCATGTATTCTGTGGAACGTCTTGTTGTTGGGTAAATGTCTATTAGAAAATTGTTCAGCGTACAAATGCCTTGATTCATTTGCATTGCAATTAGCTCATCCATACATAAGGTGGCATTTCTTGATTAGAGTACTTCATTTCGACTACTAGTTGTAATGAAATTAATTATTACACTGAATACAAAAAATCACAAATTTATATAAATTGTCAATAAAAGTTGAAGCATATGACTTATGTTTATTTTGTTATGGGAACTGCCATCAGATGGTTTTGAATACAAAACAAAACAACACTGACTTGAAAGGGAAGAAAATTACATGTGGTTTGTTTACCATCACACAAATAGTGACTGTAACTAAAAACTATGCGAACTTGACCATGTGTTTATATGAACTTTTTTGCTTGTTTTCAGGTCCCCTATGATTTCCCCAGAGCTTTCCCACATGTTTTCATACACCTTGTATAAACAAAGTTTTTGTGAGTCGGTTACATGACGGTTAACATGAGTGGCGCTCAGGATGTCAATTGAATCCATTGTGGGAAAATGATTATTTATTTTAAAATGTATGTTTACGTCGTATACACGTTATTTACAATATAACAAAATTCAATTTAGAGAGTCATAATGAAACATACTATATTAGTCATTATGAAGACGTCGTAGAAGTGGATCGTGAAGCCCTTCTGAAGAGTCTCCGTAACGAAGAACTTGCTATAGAAGTACGTGTAAGCTTACTTAATAACATTGCGCACCATCATTTGTGACGTATTAGTAGAGATCTTTCTCGTAGGAGAAATATTTTGTAGATGAAATTACTGGGGATCATCAGTGTGTTCTTAAGCGTAATATTGACCAGATATTTTGTATTCGACAGATAATGGAGAAATAATGGGAGTATAATGGTACAGTGCATCAGTTATTCATATATTTCAAAAAGGCATATGACTCGGGTTAAGAGACAAGTTTTATATGATATCCTTATTGACTTTGGTATTCCCAACAAACTACTCCTAGTTCGATTAATTAAAATGTGTCTCAATGAAACGTACAGCAGAATTCGTATAGGTCAGTTTCTGTCAGATGCGATTCCAATTCACTGTGGGCTAAAGCAAGGACATGCGCTATCACCTTTACTTTTTAACTTTGCTCTAGAGTCTAGAGTATGCCATTAGGAAAGTCCAGGATAACAGAGAGGGTTTGGAATTGAACGGGTTACATCAGTTGCTTGTCTATGAGGAGGACGTGAATATGTTAGAATAAAATCGGGAATTTTGCTGGAAGCAAGTAAAGAGATAGGTTTGAAAGTAAATCCCGAAGAGGCAAAGTATAGAGCAATTCCACGTGTAACTGACTGACATTTACAGTACACTTTGACAGCAAAATGTCTGCCTAAATTGTATAATGGGTTGAAATTAGACTGTGTCACCGCAGGATTTTATAGAGGGAAGTGTACACTTAAGATACATATAAAAATAAACTTCTTTAATAGGAAAAGTATACTATTTATTTACGTCCAAAGTGTGTGTAACTGACTGACATAAATGTCAACTCTCTCTTCGGGTGAACATGGTTGTCCACAGATTTCTCTGAATTGTCATTCCTGATACAATTTTGCAAAATATAGTTCGGAAAGGAAATTGTAATCTTCAGTTTAAGTTGAAAACGACTTCCAACTACGATTAGTAATGGAGTTATGGTCGAAAAAGTGATGTGTAACTGACTGACCTCATTCTGTAACTGACTGATATCTCTGAATTTTAAAATGAAGTTGCACTGACAGAACCGTAAATAGTACAAAATAATATGAAACTTGATAAGTAGTGAATTAACATAACGAATAATTTAAATGAATAATATGTTTTCCAGAATACAAAAATTAGTTTGCTTAACCATGCATCTTAAATGACACAAATTAATGCAGATACAAGTATTACATAGGCCTACTTAATAACATATATAGTTCTTTCTCTGTAATTAAATACTGTAGGCCTATATACAAGCCATATGCATTGGTGTTTGATTTTAGGACTATAAGAGTGTCACAGCAACCTTGACAGCGCTTATCACTCTATATGGCATCAACTCCCTAGCGTAAGACAGTAATGTTACGTTATTCAAGCGCTTTCCTAATCATCTGGCATTGACCTCCTTATCGATTACAATAAGGTGACGCAGATCACAGTTTATATATCCCATGCCTATGGCTGTTATATATTATGTTCATAATAATAGATTAGAATGTTGAGTTCTTCTTTTAGATTGAATTTGAACCATTGGAATTAAACACGTAGAAGCACTCCACGGCACTCGTTGATACTAACAACAAATATGTACTGCTAGAACACTGTCAATATGTCACTTGTTATCTGAACAAACTTTAATTTCTTTTCACACACGGAACCTGTGGATCTTTCGCATTGATTGTTCACAAGACAGTTGTACATATTCTACAACATAGGGATCTAACACTTTCACGTAATGAACTCAATGAGTTGCCGGAATATATGCAAGGTGTTCACATCATTTTTCGAGATACTTTTTTCCTTCGTCTATCTCAATGTGTGCTACCTCCTTAACAATAATTTGGATGTTTTTATTGCTCACAATGTTACAAAATTCTGTAGCGCTTTGTATCTTCTTCCCCGATTTCGCAGGCATCCATGCCATCCTTTTACTTGGCCTCCAATCACATCCACGGCCCCTTTGCCATGATATGACTGAAAGAAGTTCCATTCTTAGTTAAATCCAAATATGCGAGCAAGCAATGTCACATTGCTTAATGTATACTTCTGTTTAAAATGGCTCGCTGCTCCATCTGAAAATATTTTTATCACCTCAATGTTCGGAAGAATCGCCAAAATTTCCGAAAACACTTTTCGTAGACAAACATCCACTGCATATTTGTCATGCGCTACATAATCTGTCACTAATGCAGAGAATTTATTTTGAACTTGCCTGTCGCCTTCCTGTTTAAACCAGGCAACAGCAGTAAATATTGAGACCTGCTTATTGCTCCAATGAGCTGCCTGAATCTCATTTTGCTTTTTTCAGGTGTAATTACTGCACACTTAACACCAGTTCACGTATAACTTCACTAAGGCCTTCCAAGTAACTAAGCACGCTGTGAGAATGAACAGCATAACAGCTGAGAGCGCGACATATCAGTCACTCACAATGCCGTTGCGGAAAACGAAATCACTTTAGAAGAAACTGTTCTAATACTTTTTTTATTGATCATGTAGTAATAACGCAGGATACCAAAGGAAATTTTAATCTGTCAATTATTGTGCTGTGTGGAAGAGTTTTTGTATGTTTCTTGTGACGGACTGACCGTAACTTACAGTACAAATAATTATAATGATTTTAAGTTATTTAGGATCTTAGGATACTTCAACTAATTTCATATTTACTTAAAGGAAAGACCAAAATATGGTATACAAAAAAGACGGCTAGAAAAAAAACGAATTTACGTGTCCACGTGTCTGTTCTCTGAATTTTATGTTGTTTCTGATGATTTTGTCCATGTGTGTGGCTAGACCTCGTCAACGACATACTCATACTATACAAAGGAAACAAAAGATAAATACACAAACTACAACAATACATAAACAAATTACATCCAAAACTTCAATACGCACTAGAACTTGAAAACAACGACTCCATAAATTTCCTAGACATCACCATAACAAAAATTAACAAACACACCTACAAAATATACAGAAAACCAACCACCAACACCACACACATACACAACACATCTAACCACCCCATACAACACAATCATGCTACATTCAGGACAATGGTACACAGATTACTCAACATACCCATGAGCCAACACACTACAATGAAGAAGTGAACACAATCAAATACATAGCACAAGAAAACGGATACAATCAAAACATAATAGACAACATCATAAGAAAGACAAAACAGAAACTTAACAAACACAAAAACATGCAAAACACAACACAAACACAAGAAAACACAAGAACACAAGAAATACATCACACTAACATATGAAAACAAAAGCACACATAAGATCGCATCTTCATTCAGAAAGCAGAAATACAACATAACATACAGAACAGAAAACACACTAAAAAGGCATCTCAACACACAAAAAACACAAACAAATAAATACGACCACACAGGTGTACACAACCTCACATATAATAGTTGCGATAAGTTCTACATAGGACAGACAGGCAGATCATTCCAAACACGCTACAAAGAACACATTAAAGCAATAACCAGAGGACACAATACATCTACATACGCCGATCACATAACCAATGCTAACCATACATACAATAACATAAATGCTGATATGGAAATCCTACACATACAACCCAAGAACCAAAAACTCAACACACTAGAACAATACGAAATATACAAACACACTAAAACACACCCCGATCAAATTCTCAATACACAGATCAATTTCAGTACACACACACTATTTGACTCCACTCTTCAACACATTCAACAATCAAACACACCCACATAACAGGCAGAGAAGTTCGAGATGACGCCGAGATTTAGTAGGCTCTGAGGATGGTGCGTGAAGCACTTAAACAGCTGTAAGCCGCACAAATCTTACATAATTAACACGAGTAAGTCCGCTAGTCGATTAATTAATTATATTCAAGTGTTAAAAGTAGTGTACGCAAGATTCAAAATGGATTATCAAGATGTTAATTGATTTTTGACAGAATACGGTTTGACGCAGACAAAGATGTGGACATAATACGGTTTGCTACGAACACTCTGTTTCATGCATTGAAGAGGATTTAATAGAGTTAGACCCAAACAAACTTGACAGCATGATAGAGCATATTCAGAATTATACGAAATCATATAAAACTCAAGTTTGTGTGTGCATGGACTTAATACGTTTTGGAATGGACCTCCTCATATACTCTACATATTAAGATTATTTTGCACACTAGTGATTTCCCCCTTTGTTTTTCTTTCAATACTCACATCCAGCTACATCACGCCACCTTTTCATAAGTATATAGTATATCAGCTGGTGTAGATTTATTACTATTTTCAACTAAAAATGAGATATCACAGAAGTGAATATATGCGGAATCAGTTGTCACCTCTCATTCAGCTGACACTGATTCCACAATAAATATTGAGATAAATGGTAAGTGGAACAAAACATACGTACACAAAGAATAATATTCAGTTGACTGGACCAATGTACACTCACTCTCTACTACTGAACACAAAACAATTTAACTCAAAGTATTAAAACAAATTTCTCTACCTACGGCATTCCTTAAAAGAGTTTCACCCTATTTGTGGCCTTGCTTTGAAGTAGCAAAGGTGAGTGCACACCTGTGGAGTAGCGGTCAGAGCGTCTGGCCGCGAAACCAGGTGGCCCGGGTTCGAATCCCGATCGGGCCAAGTTATCTGGTTGAGATTTTTTTTCGGGGTTTTCCCTCAACCCATTACGAGCAAATGCTGGGTAACTTTCGGTGTTGGACCCCGGACTCATTTCACCGGCATTATCACCTTCATATCATTCAGACGCTAAATAACCTAGATGTTGATACAGCGTCATAAAATAACCCAATAAAATAAAACAAAGGTGATAGCTCTCTCATTGGCATAAATCGACATACCTTTGAAACATAATGCAGTGTTGCTATAAATGATCTTTCCGATTACAAACTTGAATAACTATAGTTAGAAGACACTTAGAAACATGATATTGGCGGCAATGGAAAGAGAAACTCAAAAATGTTTTGTTATCCATTCGGTTAAATCACATGTGCTACTCCTAAATCAGCAAAAATTAGAAAACATGAAGTTGGCATCAACAGAAACAGAAACTCCAACAATTTTTTAATTTTTTTTTTTCACTAGAAAACATGAAAGATGAAACAGAAAGAGAAACATTTGGTTCACAACTGTAAATAAGTCACATCTGCTCAATGTGAGCTCCTTGTGTCACACGACACACATCAAGTCTGTAGTCAATTCCCTGCCATACACGTTGTAGCATTGGACCATTCACCAGTGCAATGGCTTGACTTCCGTTTACAGATGCATCCCCTCGTTTTGAAGTCAGCGTACCACTTAAGGATATTGGCCCCACTGGGTGGATCAACACCAAATTTTGTTCTAAAATTGCGTTGTACAGTGACAACAGACTGGGATATGTGAAAATCTAGCACACAAAATGCCTTCCTGTCTTCGTTTGCAGCCATTTTTCTGTTATATCGTCTCCTAGAAACGAAATTAATAAATATACGACAGGTTCACCAACATAACAAAAAATATTTGAGTTTCTCTTACCATTGAGACCAATATCATGTTTCTAAGTGTCTCCTAACGATAGTTATTCAAGTTTGTAATCGGAAAGATTATTTATAGTGACACTGTATTAGTCAGCTACATTTTAGATATTAGTATTAGTAGTATTAGTATTAGTATTTATTTATTTAACCTGGTAGAGATAAGGCCGTCTGGCCTTCTCTGCCCCTCTACCCTCTATTATTTTTGAGAGAAAGAAGTGGGAGTTATGGTCCAAAATATATTGTACCTATGTATTTACTTTTGCTCCTTTGCTTCGGTTAAACGAGGTGTCGGTCACAGTCTAGTATATACAATTTTTTGGATTTCTCGCGATAGTTGTTAGCCGCTTGGAGTGCTGTGTGTAACAGGAACAATAGACTGTGTCACTGCCTTCGTGATTTAATACAGGCCGTAATGCAGACCATGTGACTCTCTTACCCTGATCACGAAGGGCGGCGTTTCAACCATATAAATTAATTGGAATGCATAAAAAGTAACATATATTTCTCTAAAATGTAGCGCAATTGCATTAATAATATTTAAAACAATGATTAGGAGACACTTCAGACATAATTCCTTGCGAGTTAAAGTGTAATATTATTTTTGGTGTGAAAATTACGTTGTTCGTATGTGTAATAGACCTACCTGCCTTTATTTCGATTAAATATTGCGAAATTATTGTTCATTCATTTATGCACGATTCAATAATTTTCAGTTGCACCGCACGATATGTTGAAATTATAGGTTATGTATACTGTCCCAGTTGCCCCTTTCTGTCTAATTTTAGTGGTCTCCAATGCCCTGCCATTCATATGGAAATATTATAGGTTATGTTTACTATATCTTATATTCCTAAATTCGCATTTATACATTATAATTAAGGATAATGGCATGTATGATACTCCGCACATTCAATTTGTCTGTATTTTAATACTGCAATTGAGTATTGAATTATTGTATTTATCTACTACCTAAGAGATGAAGTAACAATCGTACGTACATTAATTTCATAACAGTGGTATGATAAATGTTCTGTCTTTATCAAGGAAGGTAGATGTGCTATATTAAAATCACAATATAATTTCTTTTGTATTAAACCTCAAAATAGCTTCCATTCTAAACTTAAAATGTTGATGCGAAAAGATTATGTTAACATGTAAAATTCTCTTCACATTAAAATAACACAGTTTTGTAATTATTTCTGCAACATAGGCTATTATGCAACAAGAAGTAAAGGGAACTTATGGACACATTACACTAAATAAAACTTAGCTGTGATACGCAATAAAGTTAAAATATAATAATTCACTGAGCTCCATACACTGAAATAGAAAACCCGAACATATATTACGGCCTGGCCTAGATCGAAAAGGCATTGGCTGTGCCGTATTTCACATTGTTGTGAAAAGTTGTGTAACCTGTGAAATGTTCGTTATCGGTTGTAATAACTGTAAATGGCTAAAATACAATAATTTGAGTAATAATATGGGACAAGGAGACGTTTGTTGCACTAAAAATTCTAAGAAAAAGAGGTCAGAGTTATCCTTCCGAAAGATCCAGGAAGGTGAGTTTATAAAATATAATATATACTTTATGAAAATAATATATAAACCTTATGTATTTCGTATTTCAATAGTGGAAGGAAGGTGTTAATTTTTCAAAAGAACACGATATCAAAAGTACGATACATTTTATCGTCTGCTAGGGAAAGAGTCTGTGATGAGGCAATAGTAACGATCCTGGTGGCTAGCAACTATCTATGGATGCACATTTCAACTGTCTATGTTTGCATATTTAGTAAGTATTGAGCTTCGCAACTGTATGTACTAAACTGTGGTGTCGGTTAAGTGGGATATTACTAAAGTGTTATTTCAGTATAAAGAAGGATTACTTTGGCCTGCAGTGCATGGGCAATAGCATCAATTCTGACGTTTGTAGTTTATTTCTTCGCTAGAATGAGTACGATATTCAACCTCTACTATTTACCATACTAATACGGCAAAGAGTTTGTCTTGCACTACGTCCAAGTGAATAGTGGCGCATATTTCTACATCGCGATTTAGGGATCTGTGAATATTCATAACTCCGGAGCCATTGATGTATAAAGCTTTCAGAGATCACAAGCTTTAAAACGCTTTGCGATGTAAGCAGATGTACACTTGTGCCATAGGTGAACGATCAAAAGTGGGATGGCATTTCCTGGGGATAGGAGAGTCTTGCATTTTCGGAGAATTCTGCTATGCGGTCTTACAGACCGACGCCACATCACACGCTGTTCTAACGAGATTCAACCTCGCAGATGAAGGGACTCAAGAAAACCTTCAATAATTAGTCTCTGGCTTCAGATCTAGTTCATGATATTATTCCTCACTCCAGGAAGTGCAATACGTCTTGCCAATGGTGGATGTAATTACTATTCATAGTGCTCTATTCCCTTCTTGTCATACTTACTGTCAATAATAGAACTTACTAGTTATAAGCAATTCACCGACTGTCTTCTGATTTATGCTGTATTTCGATAAATACACGGAGGATGTCTGAGACTATGTTAGGTTCTAAGTAGGCCTATTGCATAGAAATGGCAACCGTATTGCTTACAGAATTTATACTTAAACGAAGATAAGCTATTGCATGTTTAAAGTAATTTATTTCAATAGCATACATATAAAATGCAATGAAAGAAGAAACTGTGGAACTGATAAGTGCGGCAGAATTTAAATTTTTTAAGGGAACTTCCTCACCAAGATATGAAAAATCATAATTTTTTGTTTTGTATTTAAAAAATCCCTATTCTTCACTGCTTAGACAGGTGAAAAAATTACAAAGTAGTCTCAATTATTTAAAAGTACAGATTATTTTAAAGCATTCACGTTTTGATTTAGATTTACAGTCCCCCTCATATTTGATTCAGAATTACGTAAATCTTTTTTCTTATCAAAATGGTGTGATGTCAAAGTATACTGAAGTTAGAACTCTGAAATTGAAGTGTGTGATACCAAAACTCGTTAAGTCCGTTTTATGACTATATTATTCCTAATTTTAGCCTTTGTACAAAGTAATGTGCTGGGTTTGCAGTGAAAGATTTACCTCAGAAAACTGTGAATGAATATGTAAATATTCGGATTGTTGTAAGAAGAATTGAAATAAATACGGAGAGGAAGATATTTGAACCTACATAGATAGACATTATAGACGTGAAATATATAAAAAATATATAGCTGTAGGAAGAAATGGGGCTGTAAATAGAATTTTAGAGCAGAAATATAGTAGAGATGATAGTGTGACAGAGATATACAGAGTGTCACAAAAGTTCGTTCACAACGTTTCAGGGATGATGGAAGAGATAAAAACAAACATTTTTTTATGTGACAAAAACCTCTCAGACTTGTCTAGTCTACGCTACGAGTCAATAAGTAGTGTGAAGAGACTGTGTGTGAAAAAATATTGTTCAGATATGCGATTCATATTGCGTTCCGTTTAACCGAATACACAATTTGATTTATACACTGGTCAAAAAAAGTTAAGCATATTTACAGTTTACCCAATAATACCTGATTTTTATGTTTCTTTTGGTTTTATGTGGCACGTATTATGTTTACCAATTCAAACTCTTTCATTTGTTTTATTCTGCATCACTAGGTAACGTCCAAATCACGGCTAGTAAACAAAGCCTGTAATTCGAGCAAAGTTCAATCAGTGTCGTTTTGCTTCATAGTGCTTCATAGTGCAGTACAATGGCTCGGAACACCCTTACAATGGCAGACCGCATCAAAATCATCACTTTGATGGAACAAAACATGAGACAAGTTGATGTTGCTAATATCCTTCATGTGAATCAGACTGTGGAGAAAGTTCCAGGAAACCCAGTCAATAGCAGATCGACCTCGCGAGGGCCGTCCACGCAAAACAACACCAGGTCAGGACCGGTATGTAAGGTTATCTGCACGTAGGAACCCTATAGCCTCAGCTACAACTCTGTGCCATGACTTGCGCGAAGCCACTGGTGTTGTTGTAAGTATCCAAACTGTGCGCAATAGACTTCATGACATAGGGTTGTATGCTCGAAGACCACTCAAGACTCCAGCACTCCGTCCACATTACAGGGGTGATAGTGCAAGATGGGCTAGAGCACATGAGAATTGGACACGAGACCAATGGACCAGAACTTTATTCTCAGACGAAGTGAGAATGGGCCTACACCCTGACAACAACTCTATTCGCGTATGGAGACGAACAGGGGAACGAAATCATTCCTCAATGACCGTGGAACGTCACCAATAGTTGTGGTTCAATCTTGTTTTGGGCAGGTGTCATGTTTGGCCGCCGCACACCACTGGTTTCAATAGAGGGAAACATGACTGCTGCCGTGTATGAGAACAACATCCTCCAACCCATAGTAAGTGGTTTGCAGAGACTGTAGGAGAAGGGTTCACTCTACAGGATGATAATGCTCGGCCTCATCGTGCTCATAGTGTGCAGCGGTATCTGGTAGAACATGGGATCCGAAGAATGGATTGGCCAGCATGCTCACCGAATATGAACTGCATAGAGCATGCATGGAGCTTACTCAGGAGAGCCATTTCCAATCGTCCACATCACCCATTAACGATTCAAAAACTCAGGAATGCTGCCTTGGAAGAATGGGACAATTTGCCTCAGGAGAGCTTAGATGCGTTGGTACTGAGTATGATCCGTCGCATACAAGAGTGCCTCAGGGTTCGTGGAGGACCAACACGTTATTAAACAGGGTACTGAAAGCACCATTTCCTTTTCTTTGATGATGTACGAATTTCAACTTTCCTTATCTTTTCCGTTGCTTCCAAACAATGCAACTTTTTCATTTCATATTGAGTCCGTTGTTAACAAATAGTGTATTTCTACTTTTAAGTTTATTCTGTGGAACCAAGAAACCAAATTACAATTTATCTATTTTATTTTAATTAATAAAAACCGTTATATGCCTAATTATGCTTAACTTTTTTGACCAGTGTACATACTACAGACTTATAGGCTACGCAAAAAAATATCAGGAGTTTGTGTAATAATCGCTGCAGCTTCAACAAAGAGAGCAACCAGTTTTTCTGCTGTATTTATCAGGGTCTCGTAAACCATATATTACATATCCCCCACCAAGAAATCCATAGGGGTTAGGTCGGACGATCGAGGTGGCCACGATACTGCTAGCAGAATGCAGCTCACTGCGTTTGTATCACGATTCGCCTTGCAACGTGTTGCATGTAAAACAAACAAAACAGAACTGACTGGTAAGTGGTCAGACGAAAGTCAAGCGAAATGATGTATTTGCCAGACTATTATCACACAAAAAGTTGAGTCGCCCATTTCCAGAACCCGTTAAGTTCACAAAAATTCAAATTTGAGTTTTGTACGTCATCTAGTAGCTGGCATTGTCTTACACATTTTAAGCCACATTTACAGGTATTATAGAGTTATTTCCTATTCAAATTTACGATTGAATGTTGGTTACAGATCCAGAACCCGTTAAGTCTATGACTGTTACAGGTCCATAAAACGTTATGTCCATAAGCGTATACAGGAGCAAAGCCTGTTAAGTCGAATAGAAACAAGTGCATTATAGAAGATACAGTTCGAATAAACGTTACATTCAGACTTTTTTTAATCCATAATTTCTGATAAATTAATAAATAAAAACCACATTATGTTAGGTATGCTATGTTCCTGGATAGCCAAGGAATCTCCAAAAACTGCCAAGAATATTATTGTACTGTTCCTTATTGTTGGCCACTCGTTCATACCTCCCGACAGATTGTTTGGTCATATAGAGGAGCAAGTTAAAGCAGGAAGCCTTACCTTGAAACCTGCTGACCATGAACAAATTATATTATTCAATTTGGGACTATATTAAAACTGGGAACAGATGTACAGGTGTCTGATTGGAACTCTGCTGTCAAAGATATAGTAAAGCCTCCTTCAACTTGGAATTTCCAGTTAAACATGTAGACTAAAAGGAAGATTATCAAGAAGAAAACCACTACGGGCTCAGTCAGTAACTGTTCAAGGTGAGCAAAGCTGCAACCTTGATGATGTAGTAGGAAAACGTATCTGCAGAAGAGGGAATTCATTCATGGAAACTCAGCCTACAGAAATTGAAAAGTGTGTGAAGCTAAACAAAGGACAAAAAAGAAAGATATCGCAACCCTCTTAAATAAGCACACTGGGCCTGACTGGGAAAGTTACGAGGATCTTCTATTTTACAAAAATTTAACACAAGATAGGAGTTGAAAAGCCAAAAGAATAGTGAAATAAGTGAACTACCAATTCAAGATGATACAATGATAAACCTTTAAGTGAGAAGTAGAAAATAATTATTATCCATTAGAAAAACAGAATCATAAAAAAATATATTTATTCTCTTACTTTTATTCACGTTATCATATTAACTGTGTTATTAAATATAACTTTTTAAAAGACTTGTTTAACTTATTTAATGTGTCACTCATGGATCATAATTCTTGTAAATTTTATGTTCCATCAGCATTTTTTTTTTTTGCTAGTGATAAACTGATGCTAATATACTATAGTAACAGATTAATTCTAGTCTACATTTTTAAATAATAAATTAGTAATTTGTGACTTTTATTTAAAATGTCTTAAGTATTCTCCCTTGTTGTGTGCCATCTTGAATAGTCGAATACAGTTCCAAAGCCTGTTATATCCCAGTTACAGAACCTAACACCGTTAACTCCAACTTAAAATATTTAATTAAAAAGAAAGTATTACAGTATGATTTCAGTACTTCATGTAGATCAGATGGAAATAAATTACCATATAAAACTAAACAAAGGAATTACAGAAAAGCGAATTTGGAAAAAAATGACAGTTTTTTCTCATTTCTGTAAAATTTTGTTGCAAGGACTTTACAGGTATCGGAAATGGACGACTCAGTATTTTGTATTAATCCCGTATATCATATCTGAAACGTAAACGAACATTTTTGACACTCTGTATAACACAAATTCATGTATTAATAACACCAAGGAGACACAAAACTTAAAGAAAAGGAGAGAAGAATGAGCAAGAAAATTAAGAGACAGAAATGGATAATGTAGCGTGTGTAGCTTTAAATTAAGAATCGAGGAAGAAAGTAGATTCCATTGATACGAGCATGCCCAGGACATTAGCGCTTAGAGAATAGTTGGAGGCGTCTTATTTTCAGCACGTCATTACCTTGCTCATGCCACGGCACAAATTCTGGTCGACGCTAATGGCGCTGAAGCGATTAGTGACGTGACTTCGCACGTATTGGGTTTCTTATTTTAACCAACGCCCGCTCCTTTTCCGACGTTATTTTTATTCGGCGCGACATGTTTACCACAAAAGAAACCAGCTCTAGTAACTCCTTTAGTCATTCCTAATACCTTGCTCTGAAATTTCTTGTGCATAGTTCCCCGATGAATAGTTCAGTAGGTATTGGATATCTGTTCAACCTTTCAGCAAGTGAGGAGAAGTCTGGCGGCCTAGAGTAAATTGCTTTTCCGTTATGAAACATATTAAAAAAGAAGACTGCTATTGTTACGAAAACGGGCCATCTCGTTAGTATTCCATTGAAACTGTTCGATGTATAAAATAATAGTTTCAATTGTCTTCTTCTGCTTCTACTAATAGTACATTATGCAACGAGCCTATAATGAAGGTAATTAAGAAGTGAGTATGGATATTTTTGAAACGAGCGCAAGCGAGTTTCATAATTTTCATACGAGCTTCTTAATTACCATTATAGGCGAGTTTCATACGACTTTTTATGCTCGACCATATTTCTAACTTGATATTATTAATTTTTTAGCAATGTCCCTTATGTTGTGAGATGTGCGCAGACGCGAAAGTATTGATTTTTTCCGAGGAACAGATGTCCACATTGACCTTGCTAGGCCATAAGAAACTACAGAGATAACATTGAAATTAAATTAGACATTGAAAAACGAGATGACAAATTGAATTTATTTCAATATTATTTACAATTAACGTTAATTATTATAGTAACAGAACATAACCTTCTGCGACAGTATTGATTTCCAGCCTCCGTGACTTTTCGCTAATTCTCTTTCGATTGCATATCCGAGAATAATCGATACTTGCGGTTTTATAACGGTACAAAGCTGACCTGTCATTGGCTGAACAGTTGTAACCTGAGTCGTCATTGACTGAAAGACCTGACCTTTAATGAGTAGGTGTACTTTAATGACATGCATTAAAGGTCTGCTACCAGGTGTATAATTACTACATTTCGGCATGGTCGAGCATAAACTTTATTAAATGACTTCATTTGTTCATTCGAGATTGTAAGCAACTTTTTTCTCTGCATTCTTTCGGGGAATAATTGAGTGTGTTCTATAACTTATATTTCATTTCTATCGTTGAATTTTACTTGTAATTCAATATGCATTACTGATGTACCCTACAGTAATAATTTTTCAAATGTATCTTTATAATTTAAACTCGGGAGGGGGATTGGATACATTCTAAAAATCGAGAATTCGAATTAACAAGCAAATAATATAGTTTTATAAATTTGAGATAATTTAAGGAATTATATACCCGTATAGAGTAATGAGCAGGGTTAGAAATTTTAAGGGAAATTTTTATACGAATGAGAGAGGGAAATGTGGTGAAACAAGACAAAAGAGAACAAAAAAGGTGCTATTTCATTGAACTATTTCGGCAAATGATCCTTCTTCTATTTTATCTAATTATTGAAATCAACTCATTTGAAACTACACACATCTGTATAATATACCTACAGGCTATATCCAGTATTCAGTAGATCATACAACACTTTAATTCACCAGAGGAAACAGTGCATCCCATAACAGTTCCACCAGTTTCATTGAAATATTGCCCGTTGTTCGAATAAAGGACAATGGGCACGGAATCAACGTCACCACACGGACTCCCGTCTTCTTCCGGACCTTATCAAGGCCAGTCTTTAATATGAACACTCTCCTCAACCGGATTGGACGACGAAGAACCAATCAGATGTCAGAAGATATTACTTACTTACAATGTCATACTTTGCATATTTTCACTCTGTAATGAAATATGGATTAATATTCTGGGGTAACTCGTCTGAAGCTAAACACGTTTTTGTTTTACAAAAGAAAGCTATAAGAATAATGGCCGGTGTGCATAAAAGGACCTCATGTAAAAATATTTTCCGAAACTTAGAAATCTTGACTTTACCTTGTGAATACATTCTTTCCCTAATGATGCTGTATATTAAGAATCAAGGTAAATTCAGTACTAATCAAGACATTCATCATTTTAATACAAGACATAAATCAGATCTTCATCTACCCTCTGTTAGTCTAAGCTGTTTTAAAAAAGGAGTTCGCTATTCATGTATAACAGTCTTCAATGCACTGCCTAATTATCTTAAAGATTTGAAGAACAACGAGAAAAGGTTCAGAAAAGAATTAACCAATTTTCTACATACTCATACCTTCTACACAATTGATGAATTGTTTATGCTTGTGAATTGAATTATTCTACTTAAATGACATGTACAATTTTATATAGCTCAACTAAAATATGTTTTTATATTGACTTAATCTGTTTACTATGTATTGTATTTTTTGTTAGCATAACTGATGAATTGTATGTACTGTAAATTGAATAGTATACTGTATAGGTCAACTGATGAATTATTTAAGCTTATAAATTGAATTAATCTACTTCATATGAATTGTATAGCTTAACGAAAATAAGTTTGTAAATTGAACTAATTTGATTGTATATGCTTTTAGAGTTTGGCTGATGAAATGTATATGTTCTTAAAATGATTACTAGTCTGTGTAGCTCTACTGATGAATTGTATATAGACCTACTGTAAACTGAATGGTAATATGTATAGCTCAACTGATGAATTGTTTATGATTATAAATTGAATTAATCTACTTGATATTAATTGCACAAATTTGTATAGCTTAATGAAAGTATGCTACTTTGTATTGTATATATTTGTATAGTTTTGGCCGATGAATTGTATATGCTTTAAATTGAATAGTAATCTATATAGCTCTACTGATAAATTGTTTGTGTTTGTAATTTGAAGTAGTTTGCATGATATGTATTATCAATTTCTGTATATCACAACTGGTTGAATTGTTTATGCCTTAAATTTAATTAAATTGTTTTGTATTATAATATAGCTCAACTTATGAATGATCGTTTGCGTTTGTAAATTTAATAATCTGATTGGCTATGTATTGTATACTTTTAGTAGAGCCATCGATGTAGCTCAGTCGGCAGACTCGCTGGGCTGCTGATCCGGAGCTGCGTTCGGGCTTGGGTTGGATCCCCCTTTGGACTTTGGTTTCTTCGGAGGTTTTCCCCAGCCGTGGCACTGAAGCCGGATGGTCTATGGCGAGTCCTTGGCATCAACCCCTTTGATTTGATTACCTGGTTGGGTTTTTCCGAGGTTTCCCCCACCGAAAAGGCAAATGCCGGGTAATATTTTGGCGAATCCTCGGACCTCATCTCATCTCACTACATCTCGCCAAAATGTAAAAAAATTGTACAAAATTGTAAAAATTTTAGAAAATTACTAAATTGTAAAACTATAAAAATTTGTAAAAATTGTAATTGTAATATTGTAAAATGTTGACATGTTCCACATCTTAAAGCTTCATTGCTCATGTAAGATCTATGGAATAAAATAAATGAATGAATGAATGAATGAATGAATGAATTGGAAGTCTCCCCCATTGAGACTCCTATATATACAGAATGTCCCAATTATGTTGTGCACCTATTATAATTTTTTTGTTTGGATAGATATTGGGATTTTTGTTTTTGAGAGTTATGTTAGAACGAGAGGCTAACATGAGTGTAGCGATTTGGTGCATGTAACTACATTATCGTACAAGATACACGTGACGTCATCAATAGTTCAAATAGCACTACATACTTTAATCATGTTACATTGATTACACACATTGGGAGGTATTAATATAAAAATGAAGACCTTACTTTGCTCATCTTCCTCATGAGCAAAACGAATTTGCTCTTTCTATGAGGAAGCTCTGAAATTTCGTATTAATAACAAGTATCGGAGCTTGCATGTTCCTGAAGCTGAAACAGATGAGAAGTTGAAACAGTTGGAACTCTTGGAACAGTTGACACTGTTGTTGTAAACATATTCTTATAAAACTGTTATTTTGGAACAGCTTCGTTCATGAAACAGTTACAGTCGAACCTGTTTCTTAAAAAGAACAGTTTATCCTATCACTAATACAAACTATCGGAGCTTACTCTTACGTGCCAGAGCTTGCTCACAGAGTTTGCTTCACTTCGCGTGGGAGTTCGTATCAGTAGAGTCGTCAATCGGGTCAGTCCAGCCACAACACGCGATATCGCCACGTGTATTTCGATCGAAATAGTTAGTGATTGAGCTATGAATGGCATACAGGTAGATGTTGAAGAAAAGGGAAAATATTTATCTTTGTTTATGGATATCACCAAGAATTTTTCAGTTATATTTCAGACGTCAGTCTTACCGGAATCATCTTAAAAGAAATCCGCCGCATTTGCAGATATTAGAGAGAAGTTTGAAAAAGGTTTTGGGTGCCAATGAACATGGTACAATTAATTTAAAACGTGTCCAATATGAAAACCAGACTTAAAAAAGATAGTAAACATTTCCATAAAGATGAATAACTGGTAAACCAAGTTGTACGAGGGGGAAATCAATTGCTATAATAGGGTAGAAGGTAAACAAAAACACTCTTTCAATTTACAATAGCTTAATGATAACAATATTAACTAATAAAAATATGGCAATTATCACATCCCTTTTCAGTTACTATTTCAGTTTAGAACTTCCATACATTTTTCTGTTTACTTGTAAAATAGTGTAGGCTACTTAAACTGTGGGAGTCTTACTATTAGCCTTAAACATTTTCCTCTACAGAAGCGGAATATGGACATTAAACGAGGTCGCCAAATGCAGGGTAACTTACTTACAAATGGCTTTTAAGGAACCCAGAGTTTCATTGCCGCCCTCACATAAGCCTCCATCGGTCCCTATCCTGAGCAAGATTAATCCAGTCCCTAGCATCATATCCCACCTCCCTCAAATCAATTTTCATATTATCCTCCCATGTATGTCTTAGCCTTCTCAAAGCTATTTTTCCCTCCGGCCTCCTAACAAACACTATATGAATTTCTGGATTTACCCATACGTGCTACATGTCCTGCCTATCTCCAAACATCTGGACTTAATGTTCATAATTATATCAGGTGAAGAATACAATGCGTGCAGTTCTGCTGTGTAACTTTCCCCATTCTCAAAAAAAAAAAAAAAATCCACGGTAACAGTAAACTTAAGTGTATACCGATATGCTAGGATTAAAAGACAAATTAAAAAAATCAAAGCCAGCACCAGACAAAATAACGGTTCGACTGGGATTACTTGGAAACAATTGAGTACTGCACATCATAAAGAAATGCGAACTTCTAGAAGGAATTAATAAATTTTCATAACAAGTCGTAAGGCGTAACTCTCTGACAGATTCATTATTATTATTATTATTATTATTATTATTATTATTATTATTGTTGTTGTTGTTATTGTTGTTATTGTTATTATTATTACTATTATTATAATTATTGTTATTGTTAATGTTATTGTTGTTATTATTATTTTTATTATTATTGTTGTTATTATTGTTATTGTTGTAATTATTATTGTTATTACTGTTATTGTTATTATTATTGTTATATTATTATTATTATTATTATTATTATTATTAACAGTTTTCTGCAAGATGTAATAGGGACGTCTGCGGTAACTGGGTGGTCAGACATTCAGACTGTCATGCAGGCGGTCCGGGTTCGTATGGAATCTTTAATTGAAAAATCCATAGTCACACTTGTAGCGGACAAGGTTACAGTTCAGTTTTTCTCGGGGTTCTCTCGTTTCACATCATTCTGTCAACATTTCTCCATTCAGTCGTTATTGCATAGCATTCCTCGAATGTCGGCTAGCGACGTAAGGAGGTGGCTGGCCTAGGGACGAATGGAATTGCCCGCTCGAAACCTGGATACATAGCGAACCTTAGTGTAGTCAGCCGGTGTGAGTTTGGGGATGTGCCTAGGTTGAGGGTTAGTGCAATAGATCTTGATAGGTCGCAGTGCTGAGTCATAGTGCCCCTCTCCCGAAATTCCATTTTATTCCAATGCATAATACTTGAACTGATAATTTCATGTAATTTACATTTGTGTGTAAGTTGTAAATAAAGAGGTATTCAACATTTGGTATGTTATCAGCTGTGATTTGAGAGTAGTTTTCAGAGATTTTTGCACGTTTTCCCTTATAATACTCTCTGTGTTCCTTCAATGCCACCAATTGTTCCAACAGCATTAGGCTCTGCAAATCTGTTAAGGAAATATTTAAATGCACTACCTCTGATTTGGTTTGTGTCACGTAAGTAATAGTCGGTTAATCAATCCACAATTTCTAGATTAAATCGGTACAAAGTTTTGTAATCTCTCGAAAGTGAATCTCTGAGGCCAATGAATATCCATAAACTCAGCCATTTCGATACAACAGCTTCACTCCACAAGCTTGTGTTACCTACTGAAGTACCTCAGGTTTTTTGAAGCAAATGCTTCAGAGTAAGAAGCAAAACTCCATTTTATTAACAAGTAATGCGAGGAAACTCTTACGTGTTGACTCCTTGCTCAAAGGTGGAGGAAACTCTTGATGAGCAAGCTCATTTTCCTCAACTTTATTAATAGGAAAAGGAGGAAGTTCACACTCATCTGCCTCGTCTTTCTTAATACCACCCATTAAGACGAGTTCAAAAATGTATCACAATGTCACCTTCCCAATCAATAACAACAACAAAATGCAAAATGAATGCTATCAGAATGTGTCGTTTGTTGTGATGCCCCATTCATCTCGTGCATTAACTTACACAAAGCAAAAGACGAATGACGTACGTACACGTCGTGTGTTGTGTGTTTGCTGTCTAACATGTAAACAAACCACAACTGTCGACGCCACAAACCACGTACAGTAGCCTGCACATTCTTCGGACATATCGCCACTCGACTTCTTCCTGTGAGGAGCTGTAAAGGACAGTCTGCACCAGAACTTTCTGACAACATCAGACGACATGCAGTAACGCATTCCACAGGCTTGTGTGTTCATTCAGCCAGCAACATGCCGGGCAGTCATACGGTCTTTCGGGAAACGCCTTCGAATGTGCATTAATGTGAATGTTCACCATTTGGAACATCTTCTGTGACTCTCAAAGCATAACATTATCTCATTGGAAGTATGTATTTGTTTCGTTTTGTTGTTGTTATTGATTAGGAAAGTGACATTGTAATACATTCTTGAACTCTCCTTAAGGTGTGTAATCAATGTAACATGATTAAAGTATGTAGTGCTGTTTGAAAAATTGATGACGTCACGTGTATCTTGTACCATAATGTAGTTACATGCATCAAATCTCCAGACTCATGTTAGCCCCTCGTTCTAACATAACGCTCAAAAACAAAAATTCCTATACCTATCTAAACAAAAAAGTTATAATAGGTGCACAAGATAAAGGGGACATTCTGTATACAAGCTCACATACTATTTCCTTATCCAACTGCTCTGAGGATGACCACAACACAGCGGTCGAAACGTCAGCCACCAACACCAAGACAACGCGGTATAAAACCCGAAGTTTCTACACAGACCTTAAGAGCAATGTTTTCACAATGTTTTCCTTCTGTTTGTATAGCAACATAACAACGTCTTGTCTTGTCAACTTACACGTTTACTGTGTCACATGTTGAAAAAGGTTGAAAAACGCTAGTCTAAAAAATTCATTATAATTAAATTCCAAATATTATTTAATCATGTTTTAGGCAACTTCAGAGATAAAGTTGGCTATCGCTCTAGAGCGTTTTCAACGGAATGATACACAAAGGAGGTTGCTGGGTAACTTTAGGTGCTGGACCCCGGACTCATTTCACCGGCATTATCACCTTCATCTCATTCAGACGCTAAATAACCAAGGTGTTGATAAAGCGTCGTAAAATAACCCACTAAAATAAAAAGATACACAAAGGATGACAAATGCAAAAATTAAATTATGCTACAAAATGCAGCTTCAACTTTACTATGCATGAACGAATGCCACATTACATTTTAATGGAGGATAACACGAACAGCAGAGCGACGTTTAATTACGAAATTAAATAATTCAAAAGCTTAATAAATGGAATTAGAAATGTCGTCATTATAAAGAACATTTCATTATTTTATTGGATAAAAATTTTAAATCATTCTACTCAACTTGAAATCGTGTTCATGAATAATGAAAATTACAGCAAATGAAATGCGGGTAAAGCGAGAACGCTATTGACATTTCAATACGCAATGGTTTTCAATGATTCTTAAAGCGAAGAAAGGACAAAAATTTAAATAAGTGACGGTGTTGGCAAGAAAGGTCAAGACCTCACGGTAAGAAAAGGAACATCGAAAATTAAGACGATTTTGATGCGGAATGATATACAGAAATTAAAGATCTGAAAACAAAGTACAAGGAAGGAAATAAAACGAATCAACCTCACGATGTTATGAAAAGCCGATATTCGTTTATGGCCAGAAATGTATACTTACTTTACGTCATATTTTGTTTTGATGTGATAGTGTTATAGTCCAAGTTGAGTGCTTCATTATAATAGCGTATGAGTTTCAGCATTACACAACTTTACGTTAATCGCTATATTTAACGAGTGCGGCCACCTAATTAACATATATTACAAACTGCAACTATTAATAGACGATGTCGACAAAATTAATATTAACACTGAACGTGGGCTGACCTTTTGGTATGCTAATATGAAATGTTTGCTTATGATATTATAACTCTGCAAATATAGGCCTAGCCATAAACCAACTAGATAACAGATATTTTATGGAGAAAATGTCTACTGTACTAATTAAAATTAAAAGCAAATTTAATTATTAACTTTAGGGATTACCAATAAAAAGAGAAATATAGTCTGTTATTACTCTTTTTTTCTCTCATGCTTTACCATGATATAATCTAGACGATTTTTCTGTGTTAGGTAATAAATATAGCCTACATGTTAAAGTTTCGGAATAGTAACGATGCAATTTTGAAACATGAGCAGTAAAATAAGAAAACAAGAAAAAAATGGAAATAAATAAGGAATAAGAAGAGACGAAACAAAGGCAATAGGAAACAGGGAGCATAGGAGTAATACGGAGAAGAAAGGATGGAATAAAACAAGGATAAAAGAAAATAAATGAAGAATGAAACGATGATTTTCCAATACTAGATAAGAAAAGAAATTTACATTCACTTCTCTTTCTCTTCGAAATCTTGAACTCTTCTATTCCTTCGTACCTGTCGTCTCGCTTCACTTACCTTTCTTCCCACCACAATCTGAACACACGCTCTCGCCATGAAACAATACTAACGATACCATCCCATCGCACCTCCTCATACTCATCCTCTTTCACAATAGCCCTGCCAAGACTCTGGAATTCGTTACCTGCTAGCATCAGGGACTGTCGAAATAAAATTCAATTCAAACGCAAACTTACTAGGCACTTGGTCAGTAATTGAGACTCGTTCAGACATGGTTTCTTGTAAATAGTTCTTTTAATCTACCACAAAATATCTCAATATCCGGTAATTTCATCACTATAGAATTTTGTTATTGTAGGTTTAATTTGTAATTTTGTAAATACAAAAATATTCTTTGTTCTTAACTTCTATGATAAAATGTCTAGCTTTCATTAATCAGGTATTCTTGTCGTACTTTAATTTTTATTGTAATTGTAATTGTAAATTTAATATTAATTGTAATCTTATTGTTCATGTTATAGTTGTAATCCCCTGGTAGAGGGGCAGAGAAGGCCTGACGGCCTTATCTCTACCAGGTTAAATAAATAAATCTAATCTAATCTAATGATCGGTTGAAAGGATAGATGGATGGATGGATGGATGGATGGATGGATGGGTCGGTATTTGCGTGGGTAGTTTGGTGGATGGATTGTTGGATGTATGGTTGGGTCGGTGTGTGAGTACGTAGATGTGGAGGTGGGTGGGTGGATGGACGGACGAATGGAAAGGAGAATGACGGATGGATTGACGGATAGACGAAGGGATATATATACGACGGACGGATGGATGAAGAGCTATATAGATGTATAAAGAGACGGACATTTGGGTGGATCGATGAATAGAGTGTTGATGGATTTTTGGTTGTATGGACTAGTGATGGAAAGAGTAATGAGTTATTGAAGGTAGATAGGTAATTTGGTTGAATGCGTGATGAGAGTATAGTCAAGGTGGAAGACTGCGCATGCATCGAGTCGGCAGCCTTGATTACAGAGAGTAGACGGACCTCATAAGGCAGCATGTACAGTGCTTGTGAAAATAGTATATTTTTATGTGAAGTTAGGAGCTGTGTTTTAAGTTCTCGCTATTGTATTCTTTGTTGTTATTATTATTATTATTAATATTATTAATATTATTATTATTATTATTATTTCATCACTAGTATTACCATCATTATTATCATCATAATTATCATTATTTTTTCATTATTAGTATCATCAATCATTATCATTATTATTATTATTATTATTATTATTATTATTATTATTATCATCGTTGTTACTCTTTTCATCACTATCATCATTATCGTAATAATTATCAATATGATTATTATTATTATTTTTATTATTATTATTATTATTATTATTATATTATTATTATTATTATTATTATTATTATTATTATTATTATTATTATTATTATTATTATGTGTGATTTCTTTCGTGCACTGATAATCTCTTGATAGTTTTTATTGTTCTGCATTGCCGAAACATTAGAAATGTAAAAAATTATTGCCTATTGCAGCATGCTCCTAGCGTTTCTATAATCAAGATGACGTCATTGCGCAGGACCATACGGAACTCATCCTGCATCTGCCTTGACCATTACTATTCAAGGTTGAATGGCTAGGTTGGTAGATAGGTAGGAAGAGATGTCTATGGGTGAATGGATGGATGGTTGGTTGGGCAGTAATTGGGTAGATGAGTCGATGAGTGTATAAGGAGCTGGATGGAGAGTTGAACGAAGAGATGAATGGATCGATGTATAGAGAGACGGATGGATGAGAGGATGGGTGGATGGAGACTTGGATGGATTTGTGGATGTTTGGATAGGGACAGGATTAATTAATTTGTATCTACGAATGAGCAGCTGAATGATTAAATGAGTAGTTAGGTAGATAGTATATAGATAAATGAAGGGACAGGTAGTTGGATGTACGAATGAATTTATAGAGTGATGGACGAACGAATGGATGGGTATATAGAGACGAACGAATTGGTAGTTGTGGATTTATGCATGAATTATGGTTAGAGTAATGCGTGGGTGAGTAAGTAGATAGGCAAATAGATAGGGGTGGGCAGAAAACAATTTCTGCCGGATCTATAGTGAACTCAACCCGGATAACATTCAGTTCATTAACCTCAAAACTTAAGAAGAGGGTAAAGTCTCGACTGTTTCTTGTTTGCAGTGACGGATTAGTGTTATAGTGATCGTCCAAGAGAGTGGAACGTTAATTTCCGCCCTACTACACTGGTGAGCAAAAGTAAAGCAACAAGCATATCTGTAGTGCTCGGGAAAAGTGACACAAGTCAGTTTCTACAAATCTTTTTTGATAATTTATTGACACCTTACGGAACATTTGTTCGATTGGAAAAAATACATAGTTATTCCTCCCATTACAATAATTCATACAGAAAAAAATCAAATCGACATAAACCAGTGTAAGTTTGCAATAAATTACCAAAAAACGTTTGTGAAAACTGACTTATGTCACTTTTCCCAAGCACTGCAGATATAAGGTACAGAAAAACAGACACACTAATTCGAAGTAAATCAACATAGGCAATACGTATAACATTGCACACTAGTGAACTGTCACTTATTACATACAATCAGAAGTTTACTGTGGTTTGTTGAATTGGAATTTGAATTTCCCCTTGCGCAAACTTAAATAATACAGAACAGAAGTAGAAAAATTAATCGTCTTGATCTGAACCTTTGACTATACGTTCATAATGTGGAGTAATGTCTGTAACAGCTATACGCAGCTGTGCCGAAAGATTATCATCTGAAAGAGAGGATCTTGCTTTCGATTTAGTGGCGTACATATGATATATGGTATGTATTATAATGTTGTATAATGTTGGCTTGAAGAAAGGCACTTAACACCTTATTACAAATTAGGAATTTTACACTTTCATAATCATTTATACAACAGAAGCACTTAATCCTATAAATTCAAAATGTCCTATATTTCAGAAATTGAAGGATTTTGACAGTAACTGTTGGAAAATAAAGGAAATTTTCAACCTAACAGTGAATTTTAACAAATCTTTTGCTTTAAATATAGTGGCTCTTTCAATTCAAACTAAATCATCACATTTCATTCTTAGCAAACAAAATGTGAGCGTAACTTAGTTCTGAAGAAAATAGTCTCCAAGGGGTTTTGAATATATAGAGGAGTCAATGTACTATTCCTCCCATTCCACCAGAAATCTCCGTTTTTTGGAAGTGGAAGGTTTATACACAGCCATTACTTCACCACAGCTCCTGCTTGCTTGTACACACGCAAACTGAGTAATGCTACCAAGGGAGGGAAGTATGCTCTGCGGACAGTATACCTACATTGCTTGAAGGTCAGGAATCACAGGAATTCACGAATCCTTCCTTGCCCAGCATTGAGGTAGACGTATCTGCGAATGGGCTGATGGATGGTTGGATGCATAGATAGGTACTGTAGTTAGGTCGTTAGAGATATCTGTGGTTGAATAGACCTATATGTTTGGATGTGGCTTCAATTCGACTACACTATTTTTATGACAATGTCCAAGTCCCACATCCATTTAAGCTAACGCTGATATCTCTTATAGCCTATAATCAACACCATTGTCATCAAAGTTTTCTTTCATCTGATCTCTTAATAGTTCAGTTTTATCAACAGTAATCTCACTAAAGGTTTTGATTTATCTAGAGCAAAGGTCTTCAAAAAGTGTATTGTCATACGTGCTCTCGATGCTGCCCGCCGAACACAGTGTGCTGTAAGACTAGAGAAAGGTAAGAGACTAGTACCTCCACGGATGTGAGCGATCAGTGGGGGATCGCGGCAACGGTCTGCTTATGTTTACAACTAATAACATCAAAAGAATAAGAAATATCATACGTTTGTATATTATTTTGACATATATATGAAGCTGGAGCACCGCCTGTTGCTATTGACACAAGCCATTGCAAATTCTACCTCTTCTGATCTATGGTGCCTTTCAGTGCCTAGAAAAGATCTTCTCCAGTTGTATTTTGTAATTATATCTAGAAGACATTCTCATTAACTCCTCGGTGAGCTTTGTCATTTCTATCTGTGCTTTCGTCCAATGTATGTGAGTAAGCTACAAACTGGTTAATTGTGGTTTCGACTTCAGATTCAATTACATTTACAATATTGAAATTCCTTCTCTGAACTGTGATTGGAAACAATATAATTTTCTTAAACTTTGTTTTTGTTCTGGATACAGTATTTTAGTAACGTTCTGTATGCACGAATTTACAAATAATGCTTCTGTAAAGGGCTTCATTGATTTTCCAATATTCCAAGATAGAACATAGCTAGCAAGAAGCTTCTTTGTTTAAAACTGAGGACACGTGTATGATTTGTGTTTGTATTTTCTTGTTTTATATTTATCAAAATATTTGTAGGCCTACGCATTTCACCTAAAATTAAACGAAAAACTATATGTTTGTCATGCGCAACTGAGTGTAAACGTATTGTAATATACTGATTATTATGTATAACTAACAGTTATACAGATAGCCCCAAAATAAATTATTTTCTCATGTCCAACATGCCTGTAATTGTATGATATTCTTTGTGAAGAGTCGAGTAGTGTCGTCGCATGTTGAATTTTAACACACCCTTAAGAATTTTCAAACAAATTAAGCATTTCACATTCTCCCCACTAACACAAAAAAGGATCTTCATATTCATCCTTGAATGTACTATGTCCATGATTAGAAGACATTGTGAAACGGTGGAACACGCCGACCAACACAATGATAATGGCAGTCCGCCAATGCTTTTCGTTTGCGCATAAACATTGAGTACAGTACAGGTGGGGATGAGTGATGTGGAGCGCGCTCATTACGTACTGACATCGGTTCTGTTCAGGGACTTACTCGCGAGTACGCTTTTGGAGATGTCTGATCTAAAGAAAATCAAAACTCGAGTGGGATTTAACTATTACACGATTAGAAGAAAGTACCGTATTTAATGATTAGAAGTAACGAAGTACTCCAATACAATAAAATATTAATTGACTTACGAAAATACAACTGCCTTCAAATGTATTATTGTACCATCTCAACATTACAAATATTACGCTAGATGGCAGTAGTGTTATGATTAGCTGTTTCCTTGTTATCAGTTGTGTCAACTATGGAATGTTCAATGACCTCTGTGGACGGTTACTAGTCAAGAAGGCTTTGTTGATTCAGTTTCATTTTTATTAAAACAATTGCATATGAATGAAATACATTAAAGTTGATATGTTACAGTTGTATGAACACTATTAGTGTATTTCATAAAATCAATGAACACTGTATTATTGACCTAACATGTGTGTTTTATCATTAAATATGAGTTGCATTCGACTTCAATTATCCGGATCCCAGTAATCAACGTCACTTGACTAATGATTTTTCAATAAATCTTAGTATTACACAGTCTCTGATAGGTGACTATCCATAATATCATATAGCAGAAGCTATAACCTAAATAGTGTAAACGAGTGTTAGAAAAGTTTTAATTAGGGATGATGAAATAAACAAGAAAAGGTTTGATTAAGGATGATGAAATAAAAAATAAACATGAATAATTTTAAAAGGAACAATTATTGAAAGTACAATTATCAAATTTGCATGTTTTAGTGGTTGGTAGTTCAGTTGATGTTATATTGACGTGCGTAAAAGAAGTGAAACTTGTTGATGTACATGGTGTATTCCTCAACTTAATCAGGATTTCCAAATGGTGCTCCTTATTTATTTGGAAATAGGGTTTCAGGGAAGATGCATAGCTATGACCAGTGATCTTTATTAATTCTTGTTCTTGAATGCCAATGCGAGTCATGTTTGAAACTGTTGTGCATCGACTGGAGTGGTTTGTAATTTTCTGTTATTAATATTTTTTTTTTGACGTTCAGACCAGTGCAGTCTGAAATGCTGGCAAACAAAGAAATAAATGCTAGGGTAGTGATAAAAATAAACAAATGCTAGGGACGAGATAAAATTGTGCGATAAGCAGCCATGATTGGTTGAAAGATGTCCTTACGTACCGTTTTATTGGTGAAAAGTAGTATGACGTAGTAGAAGTGTTATAGTCTCCATAAAATTTAACAGGAGTTATCATAAGTCAGTAAATAATATTATTATTTTTCCTCTCTTTTGCCTTTCCTTAAGTTTCTGAAAATAATAATATTACATTTAATATAGCTAATAATCAGTAGATCATAATATCAATCAACTTGAATTAAACTAATTTCATTTGTTATTTATATCTCATTGCACCTTGAAGCCGTTGGAATCTGCATTTCAGTGCAGGAATTCTACATGTATAATGTATATGGAAGGGCGTTAAACTTTCTACTCATATAGTGCCACATCTGCTTTAAGCCATCGTTACCAAAAAATGCCTTCCCGACGGTAGAGGCTCTGGTAATATCCTTAATTCTTTTAAAATTCACGTTTTTGAGATTCAGAAGATTCTGATGGAAATTCCGAATGCCTCTCTTCAAATTCTACACTATCATTTATACGTCAACACATACATTTTTGTTTTTTAAGGACAGAGGACGGTATTTTTCGGTAAAAAAATGAGTAAATTTAAAAAAATCTTTAAAACATTCTGTGATATGCGTGAAATACATTGTATAACGTTCTGTGGGTATTTGTGCCCTTATCGGTTGTTGAAACACATTTTTAAAGTTCCTGCGCTCTGGGTTTCTAAATCATACTCCACTTCTGATTGTTGTTTCCGGCAACCTCATATTTTTGCTACATTGCGAGACAAAAATGGATATAATTTCTGAACTATTAATCCTACATGCATGGAATTTAGAGAACACATTCTCTAGACTATTAGACAACTTTTCTCTTTAATAGAATTTTGGTAATTGATTTCATTTTAAAAATGCCTGTCTGTTTGCAAAACAAGGAAATTAAAAAAGTGTTATTAAATGTTGTTTATTTTAGAAATGTAAGGACTAATATCAAAATTTTGTTACAGACAGTTTGTAGGCCATGCTTTTACAAGTAAAAAAAAGTTTGAATTTATCTTTAAAAATGGCTTAGATATATCGGTTTTAGTAAAATCCTGCATTAGGCACACATTTTTTTTAATTTGGGCCCCAAAAGTATACATATATTTTTTTAAATATTTATATTTAGTTGAGTTGTTATAGCCATGAGTTCTCTACATACAAAAAATTACAATTTTACAACAAATAGAAAAGAATTTAATAAAAATATCGTCCTCTATCCTTAAATGTACAAAGCAAATAATTGTTTCACTAATTCAATTTTCCCTTATGGTTTGACACTTCTAATAATTCCGGATCCCAGTGGTGAAACTTAATTGAGGACGGATGGTTTTCATTAAATCTTAGTAGTAGTAAGTTGCCATTTCATAAAATTGGAATGAAAAATCTGACATACTTACGTGATCAGGGGATTCATACATCCCCAGCTCCTGTGCTGCACTCTGTATAGCCTCTCACGAACTAAGTGGCCTATGCTTTTCGACACTAGCGATATCTGTGAACTGTAGGGTCAGCAATGCTTGTCTTCCGTTACTGATCTCCGTTGCATTTTTCGTTGCATAATAGCTTAATGATTTTAACCTATGACTATCGCATAAGATGTTTTCACATAAAATTACAGTCGTTACAAAATGCTGGTAATCGGACACAGAACAATTTAATATGTAGATAAAGAAACTCAGTGGGTGATCAAATTATTAGGGACACTTGGTAAAAGTAGGAATTTCATCTTCAAATTCACATAAAACACAAGTAATTTGGATTTTCTCAACTGGAAAAGCTTTATTACTCTATGTAGTGTTTTATAAACAATATTATTAGATATTTACTTGTGTAATAATGAATATGGAAATAAAATAAACAAGAACACTAATATTTTGTCACATCCCTTTGCATCAATTACAGCTTTAACCCTCTTTGGCATACTAGAATTGCTTTGGATACAATTGTTTTTAATTTCTTGGCCGTGATGCCACACATTGATAAGTTTTTCTATTAAAGATAGTTTATTTGTAACAATTTCTCAATGTACTTGCCTCTTCATTAGCTCCCAAATATTTTCAATCGGATTAAGGTCCGGAGAGTTACCAGGCCAATCCAGAACCCTAATTTTGTTATCAGTCAGGAATTTGATCACCTTATTTGCCTTGTGACAGGGTGCAGAGTCGTGCATGAACACAAAATTACCATCTGGAAACCATTCACGGAAATGTGAAAGAACCCGTTCCTTCAGAACCTTTATGTATTGATATTGTCTCATCATTCCTTGAACAAAATACAGGCGACCAGTTCCATGACCACTAATCACAGACCACACCGTGATGCTTAGAGGATGTTTAACAGTCTTCTACATAGAAAGGCGGCAATGAGAGATGCTGGAATCAACATATCTTCTATGACAACTCGTCGGAGGATCAAAGAGTTAGGGTGTTCATGTCGCACTCCAACCAAGAAACCATTCCTGAAACCATACATGGTGAAGAAGCGTCTCGTTTGGGCAAAGCAGCATCAATCTTGGACTGTGGATGATTGGAAAAAAGTGAGTTGTTTGTCATTCACATGATTTATTTGTTAGTCACAATTTTACTTTGTGCAAATGTGTTTTATGTACTGTTTATTTCTTTTTTTAGGTGTGTTTTTTCAAATGAATCTACCATACAGATATTGCTGACAAATCTGTGTTCGTTAGAAGGCGTAAAGGTGAAAAGTACAATAAAATGACTGTATTATGGAGACTGTTAAACATCCTCTAAGCATCATGGTGTGGTCTGTGATTAGTGGTCATGGAACTGGTCGCCTATATTTTGTTCAAGGAATGATGAGACAATATCAATACATAAAGGAACGGCTTCTTTCACAAGTCCGTGAATGGTTTCCAGATGGTGATTTTGTGTTCATGCACGACTCTGGGCCCTGTCACAAGGCAAATAAAGTGATCAAATTCCTGTCTGATAACAAAATTAGGGTTCTGGATTGGCCTGGTAACTCTCCGGACCTTAATCCGATTGAAAATATTTGGGAGCTAATGAAGAGGCAAGTACATTTAGAAATTGTTACAAATAAACTATCTTTAATAGAAAAACTTATCAATGTGTGGCATCACGGCCAAGAAATTAAAAACAATTGTATCCAAAGCAATTCTAGTATGCCAAAGAGGGTTAAAGCTGTAATTGATGCAAAGGGATGTGACAAAATATTAGTGTTCTTGTTTATTTTATTTCCATATTCATTATTACACAAGTAAATATCTAATAATATTGTTTATAAAACACTACATAGAGTAATAAAGCTTTTCCAGTTGAGAAAATCCAAATTACTTGTGTTTTATGTGAATTTGAAGATGAAATTCCTACTTTTACCAAGTGTCCCTAATAATTTGATCACCCACTGTAATTCCGGATCCCAGTGGTGAAACTCAATTGAGGACGGATGAGTTTCATTAAATCTTAGTAGTAGTAAGTTGCCATTTCATAAAATTGGAATGAAAAATCTGACATACTTACGTGATCAGGGGATTAATATATACCCAGCTCCTGTACTGCACTCTGTATAGCGTCTCATGAACTAAGTGGCCTATACTTCTCGGCACTAGCGATATCTGTGAACTGTAGGGTCAGCAATGCTTGTCTTCCGTTACTGATCTCCGTTGCATTTTTCGTTGCATAATAGCTTAATGATTTTAACCTATGACTATCGCATAAGATGTTTTCACATAAAATTACAGTCATTACAAATTGCTGGTAATCGGACACAGAACAATTTAATATGTAGATAAACAAAATTACTGAGCTAAAGTGGAAGACTATGTCATACTAATAATAATAATAATAATAATAATAATAATAATAATAATAATAATAATAATAATAATAATAGAATAACGGTGAAGAGTTAAGATGTCAGCGCAGGAAGTTATCACCATCAATTTTATTAGTTTTATTGAGTGAATTGGAAAGTGAATGTTGAAATTAGGGACAAAATTAATCCAAAATTATGTAAGCCAGAAAGCGATTTGAATTTACATTATCGTATGACGTATACTATGCTTGTAGCGTAATATGCGCATTTGTTGATTCGGTTTATTTTGATCTACCATAAGGAAAAACCTATTTACGCTCTCAGCCGGAATTCCAACTACCTATTGTCCAATGCATCATCCCGTGCTAGCTTTAGAAGTAACAATTCGTGCCAACCAATTAAATCCTTTCATCACCAGAGGAGTAATTTCGAACGATAATAATAGGATTCTGAGGTCTTTTGTTTTATCTTGCAATTAGCGAATCAGTGTACCTTCACAGTCGGGTTTATTGTTCCACTTTATTAGACGATATAAAATGTTCATTGCCGAATGGTTGGAATTCATTTCACTGTTTTCATTATACATTTCTTTTTGTTTAAAGCTTATTACCGGTTAGGTATAAATTACAGCACCTCGAAAACCATAAAGTATTCCGATTCTATCGTGCACCTTATCATAGCATACCCATTCTATTCCTATTCATCCTTTAGAAATAGGAGTTCACACCTGTGGAGTAACGGTCAGCGTGTCTGGCCGCGAAACCAGGTGGCCCGGGTTCGAATCCCGGTCGGGGCAAGTTACCTGGTTGAGGTTTTTTCCGGGGTTTTCCCTCAACCCAATACAAGCAAATGTGGGGTAACTTTCGGTGCTGGACCCCGGAATCATTTCACCGTCATTATCACCTTCATCTCATTCAGACGCTAAATAACCTGAGATGTTGATACAACGTCGTAAAATAACCTAATAAAAATTATAAATAGGAGGCCTATTTTGGCCCGTTTCACCTTCATTCTTATGAGGATTTTTACATTCAATGCAACTGGATTCCCTTGACGCAATGATACCGCTGAAGACACGAACTAGCCACCGGCGTGGTTCAGTCGGTTAAGGCGCTTGCCTGCCGGTCTGAAGTTGCGCTCGGGTGCGGGTTCGATCCTCGCTTGGGCTGATTACCTGGTTGGCTTTTTTCCGAGGTTTTTTCCAACCGTAAGGTAAATGCCAGGTAATCTATAGCCTCATCTCGCTATCACAAAACTCATCGACGATAAATAACCTCGTAGTTTATACAGCGTCGTTAAATAACCAACTAAAAAAAAAAGACATGAACTATGGCCATAGAGAATGAACATACACCTATATTTATCCCCTGGAAATCAAGCCAGAGTGCAGTTGCATACGTGGTAACTTCAGCCATTGTATAGGGAGATTCAGTAAAAGGGTGCAAATATTAAACAGAAAATTTGGAATACTATACATCCACTCCGGGCAAACTGAGAATTCCAATGAAAAAGGCTTTTCCAGAAATATTTATTATTAGTGTAAGACATGGATAAGTCTCTAAATTTAAATATGCTACTGTTTTATTTTCAAAAGGAAAATATTTTACAAGTTTTATGTTCATTGAATCTAAGTGATCTTGGCTAGATAATAGGTACTTTTTGTTTCTCTAAAGTTTGCAGCACTTACTCATACAGATATCAGCTGTTAATGTATATTTCTAAAGGAGCTATTGTCGAAGAAAGATTTTGAGAGCCTGCACTGTTAATTCCAGAGCTTCAGGATCCAGTAACATTTTACTGTGTACTATATTCTTTCTGTCATTTATTTTCAATATGTTTGCTTAATAACAATTTAAAAATCGTACAGTTCAAATGAATATTTTAACTTAGAAATGTCACAGTTGTTTTGAAACTAAAAAAATGGACATTAACTCATCTGTAACACCCGTGACAGGGAAGAAAGAGCTATGAAATACTTATCGATTATGTTTTTGTGAATTAATTGGATGCCATGAAATTTGTATAGCTTTCACATGGACACTATGAGAATGAATCTCTTTTTGCATGAGGCACAGACCTGAGTTCTACACTTTTTGTTAATAATGTGCGAAGTGGTTCACAAATCTTGTAACATCCGTGACGGAACCTTTTCTTTATTTTCTGCAATAACAATAAATTTAATTCAAACAACTGTTTTTGGTAAAATGATACTGATCTTCTAAATTGATTTTAATGATGAATGTTGACAAAAACCATTTCATTTTAAATATATACAGTTTGAAAATAGTAAAAATGTAACATCCGTGACAACTTGAATGGCTTTTTTGAGATACTAAGGCTGTATCTCAAAGCTCAAGGCCATACTACACACTAGTGACTAGCAACTAGGTGACTTGTAAACTACATACTAGGGAGCTTTTGACATGTATCCTTGAAACACGACCTTCTTCATAGATTATTTTTCTAAAAACCATGACATCATGGTGCAGCACTAAATTAATGCAGTTTCATTACGAATTATGTGGAAAAGATAAAGACTTAATATATTACAATAATGTTTAAAACATTGTACAGGAGGTACTAACAATGCCAATGTTCAAAGTTAACGTGTTATTCCACATTATATTTACATTATTTCACTTCCAAAGCATTTTCAGATTTCATAACCCCAATTGCTGATGAGGTATCCATGTTTGTTTAGTGAACAATTCAGCAATCAAGCAAGCATTTTCGTTTACTAGCTACTACGGACTTGATTGCTATGCATTATCTAGCTTTGGATCATAACTTCTGACGTCACATCCGGCTATTTTGTCAACAATCTAGTTCACTTCAGCTGAAAATGTAGCTTTGAGACATCGGCCTTAGGAAACTTGTGAACTGCGAGGTCAGATTATAGAAATGGAGGGTGCAGGAAAAGAACTTGCTTCGTCCACTTCAGCAAATTATTCAGGGGAGGTATTTAAAGTTTGGCATTAAGACGTTCTTTTCCTATATGTAAAATCTAAAACCTGTCATAGCACTTGGACTATTAAATTAATCCTACTCCATACAACATGCATATCTCATTTAAAAAAAAGTGAACAAAGCATTTTCTTTTCCTGTACTCTTCGAATATGGGCGTAAACATGTTTATTGGCGTCTCTAAATATTTTCAATTTAATCTATATTTAATATAGGCATACGTATTTGTTTATATTTAGGCCTAGGCCTACTATTATCCCCTGCGATGGCTGAGAGGTCGGACCTTCACCCTGCCACGCAGGCGGTCCGGGTTCGTGTCCCGATCAGGCCCGGAATTTTTCTTTGAAAAATAAATAGTGACACACTATGACAAGGTCGCAGTTACGGTTTTTCTCACGTTTCACAATATTAAACATCTACATCATTTGTGAACATTACTCTAGTTTTTAATTATTCTATAGCATTCCTCGAACGCCAGCTGGCGACGCACGGAGGGGGCTGGCCTAGGGACAAGTGTGTTGCCTTTTCTAAACCTGGGTACGCAGTGAACCTCAGTGTAGTCAGCCGGTGTGGGTTTGAAAATGCGCCTAGCTTGATAATTAGAGCAATAGATAATAAGAAGGTTGTAGTGCTGGATCATAGTGTCCCCTCCTGAAAATTCAATTCAATTCCATTCCATAGGCTTACTGTTTACACTTCTTACTTACATGTATTTACATTTAAAATTATTTTCATATAATTTACAAATCTGAAGTAACAATGTAATTTACGTACTGTGTTTATTTTTTTTTTAATGGTGTGAAAGGTTCTGCCGTTGACTCATGTAATATTTTGTAATGTGACAATGTAAATACGACAGACAGAACCACTATATGGACGGTAGGTTAGCAAACGAAACATGATGGATTCTCTATATGTAAATAATAAATGTTAATATTAAATAAAAATACTAAATGTAAATAATAAATGAATATACTAAAAAGTTGGAGGCTGTTATTTCGAGCATCTGTTGTGAAGTAAATATTGTACGTTGTTTTTAATTGTTTTATTTAACGACGCTCGCAACTGCCGTGGTTATATCAGCGTCGCAGGTGTGCCGGGATTTTGTCCCACAGGAATTCTTTTAAATGCTAGTAAATCTGCTAACATGAGCCTGCCACATTTAAGCACAATTAAATGTCATCGATCTGGGTCGGGATCGAACCTGCAACCTCGGGCACAAAGTGCCAGTACTATATCGACTGCGCCACCAAGGGCGACTGTACGTTGTTAACTAAGATTTGTAAATGGTATGAAAATAATTTTAAAATATAAATACTGTAAGTGTAAGAAAATATAAATAGTAATTGCAAGTAAATGTAAATAATAAGAGTCCTACTAATAAAAACTCTTATACAGACGTTTAAATGTTATTACCTACACAATGGATAGCTCCTTTATAAGTCGTATGTAAATTCCTTATCACTATATGCGTCGTGTATAATAGTACAACTGTTACCCAGTTACGTCTTAAGTTTCATCATTACTTCATTACGAAAGGTAATAGAATAATTGAGCTTCTCTATTGCATTCGATAGTGCATGCTAGTTTGCCGTATTAAGTATCGATAGTACAACTGGCCCTGATCGATTACCACGCTATACATTGTTACTATAAATGCTCTTTCCGATTACAAACTTGAATAAAACTATTGTTAGGAGACACTTAGAAACATGATATTGGTATCATTGGAAAGAAAAATTCAAATATTTTTTGTTATGTTGGTGAACCTGTCGCATATTTATTAATTTCGTTGCTAGGAAATGATATAACAAAAATGACTGCAAACGAAGACAGGAGGGCATTTTGTGTGCTAGATTTTCACATATCCTAGTCTGTTGTCACTGTACAAAGCAATTTTAGAAGAAAATTTGGTGTTGATCCACCCAGTGGGCCCAGTATCCGTAAGTGGTACGCTGACTTCAAAACGAGGGGTTGCATCTGTAAGCGGAAGTCAACCAGTCGTCCATCAGTAAGGGAGGGAAATGTGGAGCGTGTGAGAGAGAGTTTCACACGGAGTCCACAGAAATCCACCGTAAATGCCAGTAGAGAATTAAACATCCCCCAACAAACTGTGTGGAAGATTTTACGGAAAAGTTTGAAGTTCCATCCATACCGTCTGCAATTGTTGCTGGCTCTGAAACCAGACAACAAAGCCAAGCGACTGTGTTTCTGTGAGGAGATGCAACTCAGAATGGAAACTGAAGATTTCATCGAATCATTGGTGTTTAGTGACGAAGGCACTTTCCATCTGTCAGAAAAGTGCACAAACACAATGTCAGGATATGGGCTTTGGAAAAAACCTAACAATTATGTGAAACATGTACGCGACTCCCCCAAAGTGAACATGCTTTGTGCTATAAGCCGTAAAAAGGTGTATGGCCCTTTCTTTTTTGTCGAGGCGACAGTCACAGGTAATTCGTACCTAGCCATGTTACAGTAATGGCTTTTTCCACAACTGGTGCAGGACATCGAAGGTTTCATTTTTCAGCAGGATGGGGCACCACCCCATTACCACTTAGATGTCAGAAACGAACAGAATACACGACTTCCAAGGAGATGATTGGACGTGCTGGCCGTGAAGATTTAGAATGTTTGCATTGGCCTTCACGTTCCCCCGACCTCACTCCTTGTGATTTTTTTCTGTGGGGTTTTATAAAACAATAAGTGTGTCAGCCACCATTACTATCTACCACTGAGGATCTTCGTGTCCGCATCACAGGTCATTGCACTGGTGGTTGGTCTAATGCTACAACGTGTATGGCAGGAAATTGACTACAGACTTGATGTGTGTCGTGTGACAGAAGGAGCCCACATTTAGCACATGTGACTTACTTACGGTTGTGAACCAAATGTTTCGTTTTCTGTTTCATGTTTCATGTTTTCCAGTGAAAAAAGTTTAAAAATTGTTGGAGTTTCTGTTTCTGTTGATACCAATTTCATGTTTTCTAATTTTTGCTGATTTAAGAGTAGCACATGTGTTTTAACGGAATGGATAACAAAAAGAATTTGAGTTTCTCTTTCCATTGATACCAATGTCATGTTTCTAAGTGTTTCCTAACAATAGTTATTCAAGTTTGTAATCGGAAAGGTTATTTACCTATAGTAACACTATATATTTTGGTCAGAGAGTACAGCTACAGCAATATTTTCTAATTATTATGTGTCTTTGGTTTGTTCTTCTGTGGTAACAAGGCAACCATCATCATAAAATGGCAATCGATATGAACAGCTGTTAGACGGGCGTCATTTTTTCTCTATATACAACGCTAAAGCAAGGGGTTTCGTGTATATTAACTTCGGCAAAGAAATTCACATATATACTTCAGCCTGTTTATACAGCCATCACTTATGCCTGCTTCAATAGTAGCCTAGATAACGTTTTCTGTCCCAACCCAGCTTAAGTCTCGTATAAAAACTATATACGGTTTATTAGTAACACCGTAAGTATAAATAAATTAAAATATTAAATTTATCTAGAAAATATTGAAAATAGTAAGCGATGCCGATAGATATGTTTAAGATAATATCTCCTTAATCTAACTTCTCAGGCACAAAGTTCCCTATCTCAAAATGTTCTGTAGAACATTCCCTATTTCTTGTTTAATTTCTTTACGACTTTACTTAATAATTCTATATCTAGGACACATCTACTTCATTCCAAACGTATGCAGCTGCTTATCCTGTTAATTATGTAAAGTATGTTATTGTATTGTCTCGCAGAACAAACAATGTAGTGAAATGCCGCATTTCTTGCAGAGATCAGTATACATATTTTACATTCACTCAATACTATCTCCATACTTACTTCATACAAGCATAACATTTCTTTCAGATTCAGACCTGTACGTTCTTTCCATCTCCGTTCAAATGATAACTAAAAAGGTTTCTTCACAAAAAGATTCGTTATCTTCTACGATTCGAAGTTGTATGCACTTTACCTGTCTTTCACGCGTTCTTCCCTAGAGGACAAAATACAGAATGACACACCAAATGTCATACTATTTCATTTATGTGTGTATACTTTATTCGCAAAATACTGTCGCAGAATTTCTGTGAAATGAATCACTGGTGTATGGAAAGTTATCTGTAGTGAGATAACAAGTGCAATGCTCCTATCACAAGCACACCCTAGAGTTGGTGGCAACTGTTCCACACAAATCTTAAGATAATCCATGGCACAACTACACAATATGGGCTCTCAATTGTAATACATCTCCTTTTGTACACCCTCTCTTTAAGGAAACTCCAAAGAAAAACACACGGATTAATGTCCGCGCTTTGGGAGTCATATCTGCTTCCATCGTGACGTTCTGAATATCAATTTGACGTGACATATACGCCAAACGTTTCGTGTAGGTAATCAAGAACAACGCTCGCAGTGTTTGGATGTGCTTCATCCATCATCAACCATTGTGTCTGTGTTGACAGATATATTGCCAAAAGTTGGAAAATAAAACTGTTACATAACACGGCTCTGTAGCGCTCACTGTTATTCGTGTGTGTCATGGAAGAAACATGGACCAATGATTTCGTGGTTCGATATTGCAACCCACTAATTAACATTTTCCCCATTCGTTCTCTTCTCGTGTGCTGTTCGAGGTTGTATCCTCACCCAAAATCGAATGTTCTGTTATTCACAACAAAGTAGGTTTCGTCTGAAAGACCACGGTTTCTGAAGTACGACCACATCCTCAATTAATCAAGACGTAGATTGCAGTCTCTGTTATTTACAGTGGGTGAGTAGTAGGTTATTTTACGACGCTTTATCAACATCTAAGGTTATTTAGCGTCTGAATGAGATGAAGGTGATAATGCCGGTGAAATGAGTCCGGGGTCCAGCACCGAAAGTTACCCAGCATTTGCTCATATTGGGTTGAGGGAAAACCCAGGAAAAAACCTCAACCAGGTAAATTGACCCGACCGGGAATCGAATCCGGGCCACCTGGTTTCGCGGCCAGACGCGCTAACCGTTACTCCAAAGGTGTGGGCTACTGTATCTCTCTGAAACTCTATTATCTGGTGCAGAAACAAGTGGAAATCGGAATGGGGGTATTCGTTGCAAAGATTGACCTGATATTTACTCAGAATGGCCATTCTTGCTGATCTGCTGAGACGTGAAGTCAAAGCTATTCGCATCACTCCAAAGTTTTCAGGTGTACGAATAGTAACAACACAATGAACCTTTTTTTTCCCAGAAGCGATTTATTATCTTCGAATTATAATATGTTATGTACGTATTTTATTGTTCTATATTTTCTATTTGCAGGAAACCCACAGGATGCGGAAGTAAGGATAGGCACATCTCAGATTTCCTTACACACACTTTATTTTTAAGGATTTTGAATATGATTGAGAATTAAATAAATTGAATTAAGTTTATAACGTGTTCTATTATATTAGACAAGATAATATACCTCAATATTTAACAGTAATGTTGAAGTCTTATCGCAATTATTTATTAGTTTATATCGATTTATTTCGAGATAGTATGTGTTAAAATAAGTTTATTTTTTGACGTTACATTTCTAATATATTAGGCTATTGTTGAACTTTTTGTTTTTAAAGAAATAATGATTAAATAATATAAATAAAAAAGATGGAACAAGATGAGGATTTTCAGACCTTTTCTAGACCAAGGATTTACTGTATTATATAGACAGAAAAACAAAGATTTCAGGAATACCTGAAAACGGAGAATATGATAAAAATATATTAATTTACACCAATAAAACTGGAAAGTCTACATAAATAGATCGAGTTCAGAGTGGACTACAAAATAAGGTGAGAATTTTCATAAATTTCATAACAGACTCTTTGACGAAGAGATTTGGGGCGACCAAAAGCAAATGGAAAGACGAAGAGCAGGAACTATTGGAGCTAATCCGAAGTCGTTTCTGATAATAATGACGTAGATGATGATGATAACTACAAAAGAGTTCAAAATTAAACACATCCAACCAAATACTCAAATGAAAGTGTTCCATTAATATTGTCAGAGCACCGTATAATAAAAGAAAATTTATGGACCAAGTTCTTGATGGAATGTGTTTGAGCATTCTTCACATGGTTGTATATTTTGATAAGCTAGTCTGTGGCGATGATATTTATACAAATTACTCGTTTGATAGCACCGAGACATTGACTGTGACATTTATAACCCCGTGCCAAACTTCTCATTCATATGATATACAAGTAGTGAATTATCGAATTTTTGTTGCATGTATTTCTGGAGCTAGAACTAAATTTAGATAGATGAAACTATAATGCATTCGATAAAATAACTGAAAACTCTGGTAAACTTTACACCTAACTGTTACTTTGTTGACTGAATTTTGTTGGGTTATCCAGAATTACTACATGATGCTTTTAAGATGTAATTTGCTGATTTTGTATTTATACTTACTGACTTTTTGTGGAGAAACTCCAGGAAATTTACTAGTAAAAACAAGTAGGCCCTTACTTTAAAGTTACTGGCATTTGTTTATCATCGCCATTTCGGTAACTAAAAAAGTATGTCAATTCATTTCGCATATTTTTACAGAAAAAGTTGACATTAAAATGCTTTTTATAAACCTCTAACATTGTCGTCTTCATTCAATCCATCCCAACATTCAGGAAATTAAGATAGATCTCGTAAAGAAGTGTAATAATATATTGACTCAGATACTGAACACTGAGGAACTTCTTCGAATATTCTTGTGGAGGAAGAAAATTAACCTCGTTGTAGTTTTGAAAGGTCTGTTTTCTAATAATATGCAATATTTGAAGAAGTTACAAATGGTACTGATTGTAGTATAAAGACAAAATCACTCAGTAAATAAATTTATTGCTTATTTATATGGTATCAGTACATTGTAACATGTTGTTCTGAGTGCCGTGTGCTTGTTATCTGTTTCAGATTTGCGCGAACATCGCATCTGTACAAGATAACTACAAACAGCCTTTTGTCTGCACAAAGTTATGAATATTGCTGCCTTCAGACGATACCAGAAGAGCGACACATGCTATTCCTTTGTATAGTGACGTTCAAAGATATCTAACTTAGAATTATCTGATCGTGTAAGCGTAGTTCCTAACTAAGGGACAAGATAAAACCAAATATTATTTAAAAATGGAAAAACTTTCAAATAGTATCGCTAGTTCTCAATAGATGACACTTATTGTAGATTCATCTGTCATAAGGCTATTTCGATTTTCGGCCTTCCGCTTTCACAGAGAACGATGAACAGGCTTGGAGCTTACATGGATTCTTTTCACAGCACCAAATTGTCTTGCAAGGACTCGCTATTACGTAACTTTAAATTTATTAGTTCTCCTACCATTTTCTCTTCTTTCATTGCGTCATTGCTTCATCCCACACTTGCGTCAAAATAACCTGACACTTACTAATCGATAGTGATTTGATAATTGTTCGTGTAAGTGTGGTTTGACTAGTTATTCTTTGCACGAATAGATGGTGCAGATAACAGTCAATGTTGCCAACAGCATGTAAAATAAATATACTTCCACAAACTTGAAGAAACGCTGCTGCTAACCCTTGATCTACATTTTGACTTTGTTTTTTTTTTACATTAGGACCTATTGATTTTTGACCTTAGGACTTCAAGACATATGTGGCGTCGACAGTCGGCAGGATACCCTTCCTCCCATAGGCTATGCTTACAATGCGCCTTCTGGTTTTTAGCTAGTATAACTAGAATTCATAATGACAGATATAATAATGAAGTTGCATACGACATATTGTATTTCTTGTAATATTCCCAACTCTATCTTTCTCATCTCAAACTTTTATATCCTCAGTTATCCTGTTATAAATACGTATAAACTATGTAAACTGGCGTTAAAAGGTATCTGACCTACAATTTTCTGATCGTGTAAGCGAACTTTCTAACCACGCGATAAGTCAGAACCAAAGATACAACAAATTGGCAAACTTTGAAATAGTTCTGCTAGTTCTCAAGAGGTGACACTATTATTAAGACGGGTAAAGAAAGTGTTGGGGAAAATGATGATGCAGATTAAGCATACAATATTTATATAATTGACAGTCTTAGCGGTTTCCCCCTAAACCTAATGCCTTTTAGAAGCATTAGAAGGTAATGAAATTTGAATTCTATTATTCGGTCATATTTATGTACTGTTGGCGACACTAACCGTTTTCTCCGTCATCTATTCATAGAAGTAATAACTAAAGAAGCGACACTTACACAACCAAATTATTGATCACTAAAGGTAGGAATTTATACCATAACATGAGGATATCACGTTATTTGTGCTTAGATTATCGTTACGTCTTGAATGACGTGAAGCCTGAGATATGGCCAGGTTACAACTGAAATGTGTTTTGTATCGCAGCAATTGAATGAGGATATGTTTCTCGTGCGTAGAGTGAACACTCTATGCACACCTAACCTTGTAGTCTCTGTGGGTAAATTCCTATCTTTATTGATCACTATGGATTAGTAGGGGTCAAGCATCTTTGAACGCCAGTGTATATGCAAACAAAAATGCAGTGTATATCAGGAATAAGTCAATTAATAATACAATTTTATGTTATTGTTTCCGCCGTATTACTTTAAGTATTTAAATATTACAGAAATGGAGACATATTTTATTTTAAGATTGTGTTATAATACTTTAATTTCTTTAAAATAAATATAGATTTCAGTGTTTACTCTTCTTTGACGTAAAGCCATGATAGAAGAGTGTATTATAACAGAGCCATCTTCAGGGAATAAGCTGAACTATTTCAAAGTTTGACCATTTGAATATAATGTTTAGTTTTAACATATCCTTTCGTTAAAATGGTTGCTTACGCGATCAGAAAAATATTTTTAACAACAGTGTACTCATCCTGCCTGTGGTAGTATTTATTTAATCCTTAAATTCATCCTTACCTCATCTAACAATTTCATACTATGAATAAAGACGTTTCACGCAATCAAAGGGCTTTCATTTAACCCCTGTTACTTTTTACTTCTTCCTAACATTCACTTTATCCACTTTCTAAATTTGTGTAGTAATAATATTGGAAGTGTAATAATTAATGTACAGTTCCATGACAGCTTTCTTGGACGGTATATAAAAATACTACCACCATTTGTACTTTGAAATTGAGCTGATCTTACGTCAAGGAATTTCTGTGTCAATTTAATTTCGTCTTCAATATAACTAGAATTATTACTGAAAATTGACAAAGATACAATTTTAGTAATGACGATTACAGTGGGTGTACGGGGCCTAGAAAGAAACCAACAGCAACGATGACTGTCGAGACCGATGGGTTTCAAAGAGTGTTATAATACGTAGCATATAGCATAGCTCCTTCCAAGGTGGATTTTATACTACGAGTCGCGTATCGTAAATTTCTATCCAATAAAAAATCCTTTCTCTAATAGAAGCCTAGAGTGAATGGTTTTTGCCGTTTTACCGTTTATATCGAACTTCGACTCCGAAGAATCATTGCGGTTGAATGTGACGTGAATATTTTAAACTGTATTTTCAAATATTTCACAAAAACAACATGCTGTAAAGTTATAAATAACAACTCGTCGTCAGCACCCATTCTTAGTCGCACACATCTTGGTAAATGAAATCTCTTAATTCAGCGCAACAAATATATGTATGCAACTATCTGGTAAGGACATACCAATTTCTTAAACTTCATTGGTAGTGGAAATGCATGGTCTATCTTTTTTTATATCTCACAGCAGTAGCGTTTCATTCGGCCGGTGGCAGTACTACATGCACTCGGTAACAAAATCATATTATGGAGGCAATATCAAGTTGTTTGGCAGTGTTGCCAATTCGTGAGAAATTTCATAAACAAGGAAAACATTAACAAACTCCCTTTCCTTAAAACAAATATAATACAATGAATTTAAATCGGGAAGAAATAAATAATTTTTCTTTCATTTGACTTACTCATTATAGCCTATATATGTTACGTATAATAATTAATTCACTGCCTGGCTTGCTTTCGAATATTACTCTTTTTTAGAATGAAAATGTTTGCAGTCGAAAAGCAAAGCCTCTTTTGGTGTGTGTTTAAATTCATTACCGCATTACTCACTTATTTCCCTCTCATCATGTCGATATTTTATTTATGAATTTTGAAACTTATCTTCATTCTTACCATTTCAATTCTTCATTAAGTTAATTTAGTACTGTAAAATGCTTTCGTATGTCAGTCGAAAACCAATAAATTTTAGATTTAAAAATTCATGTAGTGGGAATGCTTGATTCCTTGGTAAGTTTTGGTTGAATATGGTAAATTTAATATAACGGTGTGAATATTTTCTTTACGAAATGTTGACAAACCTGGTTGTGTGGCTAGTCGACTGTACGAATACGTACGTAGCCTAGCTGCTCACTGTCACAACGATAGACTGTGTGTGATTTTTATGCCTACTACTTATTAAGAAGTAACCCCTGAATGCATGTTCACTAATGTAAAGTAACATGTGTGTGTAAATGCAAGATGTGGCACGAGAACGCTATTCTCTGTATTGTGAAAGTGTTTACAAATCATGTAGTGCTATTATGACCGTGTTTCGCTGAGTGTCAACATTTTGTCATGCTGGAATATGGTGTTGGACATCTCTGGAGTTGTCTGGCATCAATCGTGGTGGCTACTCTGCAGTTCATGCAATCATTAGAGGTAGGACACCGTTGTAACACATTATTTATTTACAGTTCCTATGTTTTGTGTTAGATTATGGAAAGTAACGGGTACACAATTTTAGGTCTATATCTCCTTCCTCATATGCAAGACATCTGTCGGGGGTGAAAAGTTTAATCAAATTTGTGTGCTAAAATTGTTTTACCTAATTATGTAGATTCTCGATGCACTTGAAGCTCAACCAAAGACCAAAAATATCAGACTACTGGTACGGCATTGCGTCCCTACCATGGCTTATAATTTCCATTATTATTTGATAAAAACAGTAACAAAATTAATATTTTTCTTGCAATAAGGACTGTTTAATGCATATTTTTTCTAACTCATCATCCAAAGTAATGCTGAAGGCTAAAGTTGTATGGGAAATTGAAATAAATTATTAAAACAATAATAATGAATATTCGATAGAAATATTCACTTTATACCGTCATATCCTAAATGTACTTGTTAAACCACTGATTATGATACGAGTACTAATATGATGTATGACAGTACATGTTTATTAACCATAAACAGGAATTAATAATACATTTCCGTAATTATTTACTTTTGCAATACCATTTGTATCCATTATTCCTCCATTTCTTCCTTTGTAGCATCTATCAAGATTTGCTTTCGACTACCATTCACTCTCCGGAAATTGAGTTGAGTTGAGTTAGGTTACGTTACGTTACGTTAGGTTACGTTACATTAGTGGAGTCTAATATACATTCCGATACCGGAAGCTGGGACTATTTTCTTATGTGAAGTTGACTACGTTGTGTTACGTCATTAATTATTTATTCATTGCTGTGTTATAGGATAGAAGCTTGTTCGTTTAGTAGGCGGTAGATTTGAATTTTTATATTTCCGATGTTGGTATAATATTTTCTTTTATTTTGGCTTTGGTGGATTTTAGGATTTTACTTGATTGCTGTGCTGTTCGAGATTGGTTTGTTCGATGGTGGGTGTGAGTAACGAGACTGACGTCTGATTTGCGTTTCGTTATGGGCTAGATGGGTTAAATGAGGGGATAGCTAAGTGACATGAGTCAGAGGTATGTGACAAGATTAGTGGGTAAATTGAGGGTCTATTTAAGTGACGTGAGGCCGAGGATTGTAGAAAGGTTTGATCAACGAGTTACGAATTGAATGATGTAAGTGGGTTTTCTTCCGGATAGGCTAAAACTTAAACTCCCGTTGGCACATTACTGTCTGCACGTATTACTATTATAGGCATGTTATAGTCTTTAATTGAAGGGTTGAGAGCCATAGTGGGCCAAGTGCCATTTATTAAAAACGGAGAAAGTAAGGGTTAAAGGTAAGTGAATACCATAGTTTAATGAAGATTTACATATCATTTAGTTTTAATGCGCATTCTTTATATTACTTCCTACATTTTTCCATTGAATTGTGGCAATAACTTAATTTTAACCCTTGTTTTCTACGTCTTTAATATATTGTGCTTGGCCCACTATGGTTCTGAACCCTTCAATTGTTTCCACTTCTAATATCAATGTAACTTATATTTACAATTTCATATTATGATGACATTAAACAGCAAGACATCTATCTAGACTTCTGGTTTTCTTCTGCTTATGATTGTAACGCCTTGCATTATGGTTATTTAGGTTCACATTTATTGAGAAAATGACTCTGTAATTAATTGAGGTTTGCACTCTGCTAATATTTCTAACGTAGACTACTGTATCTGCATGTAACAGAATAATAGCATCTGTGCGTGACACTTCGTTGAAAATGGTGCTTTGTGGATGTAATGAAAGTTAGTGTTGTATGTTTACATTTTCATAGACCTAACATGAATAACCTGCTAATATAGGGGCGGAGCCAACGGATCCGCTTGAGGGTAGAGCTACTACAGTGTACAGCATGTTGCCAGCTAATTCTAGTCAGTACCTTAACATGGTAGGCTTAATATATAATTACCGTTTGAATTGGGTGGGCTACGACCACACAGTGCCTGGTATTTTAGTAGATGTTTGGAAATGCTATCCGAGAAGCATAATGCTATATAGAAATGATCAAGGCATGTAAAATCAAAATAGGAATTCTCCTTCTGACTCGTAATATTAGATAAACACTTTAAAGTCAAATGGGGCATCTTATAATTTTAATGCAATTAGTTTTAACAGTAATTACTACAGTCCGCCATAGTGACTATGTGGATAGCATGTTCGCTTCCCAACCAAGAGGTTCAAGGTTCGATTTTGAGTGTGTCCAATGAAAAGAGATTTATTCTTCCGTGTATGGGACAGGGTGTTTGTCTCATGTAATGTGTTTTCCTCTGTTACGTTACAGAGGTGGGCCTTTCAAATGTTGGTCATAGCTATAAAGTACTACTGTCCGTTCGAGTGATTGTGACGGATCTTGGTTCCCCACTCGTTACTGCAGGCCCCTCTGTAAATGCTGGTGACTGGGCTGTTAGGTTCTGCCCTGAAAATAGTTGCTGTGCGGAATTAGAAGCCTGCGTAAAATTATACAACTGTTAAAAATAATGAAAAAAGAAAACGGTCCCGTTAAGTAACTGTCACGTGATTTTTCCGTTTTGACATCTCTGCGACATAATCACTCGGACGGACAGTAGAATTACCAGAATTCCGTATTTCGCCGAATATATCCTGCTTTTTATGCTTGTCCTCCGACCGTCCAGGCATTTTAGAAAATAGAAAAATCTTTATGGAGTCCATTACAGGAATTATATTTGTAGAATTAAATTTAAAACGTCTGTCTTCTGAAGATTTCCACAAGTATTTACTGGGTGACAAACATTCCTCGCCCAAAACAAATTAGGTCATCAGAGAACCAACAATCAGGAAATTAAACAAGATTTAAGCTTAGTTACTCGTAAAATCTATACAGTTAAACATATAATTTAATTACTGATTATTAACAGTTTTGTATCACTTTTTTATTGTATACTAAAAGAATTTGCCTTTTTGCATAAGATATTGAAAATGAGGTTCACAATAGTGTCCTGAATATTAAAATAAGAGAGAGGCAACCAACACATTACGAATTTCGTCTTATTTCACATGAAAAATTAATCGCATGATCAATGCTAAAATCTTTAAGCGGTTAAACGTGAAGGGGCCAGCGAAAATTTTATAACAATGTTGAACATACACGACAGGCCTCCTTCTGCAGAGCGAACGTCGCCGAATATCGGACTTCTCCATACTCGACAAACTTGAACCGTGCATAGTGCCTGTAATGTACGACACTAATTCACATTATGTGCAGTATTAAGTTACCATATCGTCCTTATATGTAGAAATATTCCAAATAAAATGGCCTACCTCTCCTTTTTTATCTGCTAACACTATGTAAGGCCTAGTACGCTCCACTATACCGCATTGAATTGTAAGCCGGTAGCAAATGAGGAGGTTAAACATCGTGGTTTTCTAAAGGAGCTAATTCAAATATCGGGATGAGCCTAAGAGGAATCGGCTATGAACCTACAACTCCCTCGAATCAAATTTTGGAATTTTCAAAATTAAAATCTTCCAATATCTAAGCTTTGGTTTCCGCATGTTGTCTCGGTACTGTAGTGAGAGTTTACTCTCACACAGCGCAAGGGCTTGGATCTCTTCTCTTGCAAGGACTGCGTCGCTCCCCTCTCTCTACTCGCTGTCAAGGCTTTTAATATATTCGGCGATCCTGACTTGTTGCCGATTTGTCGTGCTTCGTCGCCACCTCATGTGATAGCTATTACATTGCGTCCAATTTCGGCTCTTACCCTTCAACATTCTCAAATGTTCCTTCATATGGAACAGCGAAATAAGTGGCCAACAGGCTGAGTCCTCATAACACTTTCTCGCACAAACAAACGTTCTGACGGGGACAGATAAAAATGTTATTTTTTTTCTTTCACTATGTTAATAATGTCAAAAGAAGTGCTTATACAAATTTTGGCCACTCGACCGCAGATGCGAGGGCCGTAAAAAAATTAGTTCGCCAAGGGCCGTTAATAGGAAGAAAGCAACAATTTTATTGGAAAATTTATTGGAAGATACACAGCAATTGTTGAGCTGATTTGCAACGTATTCCCCACCGAAATTTCGACATTTTTCATATCATGGGATCGACAGAGAGGTGCAGACGGCTGTCAAACGCTGGTTGCTATTCCAGACGGCTGACTTCTACTACATAGGAGGAGGATAGAATATTTGACCCCATGTTATGATAAATGTCTCAATTCCAGTGAGGGGATGTGTTGACAAATAGCACAACAATTCCTGTATCTATTTCAATAAATCTTTCCTTGCAATTGTGCTTTTTTTTCTGTAAACGGCACCAGGGAAAATTACTTTTTGGACGGCCTCGAAATTGCGGTCGAGTGGCCAAAATTTGTATAAGCACTTGTTTTGACATTATTAACATGGTCAGAGAAACAAATTTAACTTTATCTGTCCCCATCAGAATATTTGCTTATCAGCCCAAATTTCACTTGCAAGGACGCGTTTTTTCATATCTTTTAAATGTTTCATCTTCCGTTTCCCCAGTTAAGAAACAAAGGGAGAAAGAAGGAAAGAAAACATCCTATTATTTATAATTCTAATTTTAAGCATAACAGCAATTTGTTTGTGTGCTGCAGTGTGTATTGAAGGCGTTACGTGTTAGAGGTGCTCCTCTAGTTACTTGCACACATCAACTCTGTAACAAAGTTCGTCCCACACTTGATTTAGCATGTTATTGTCAAATTCAGCAAATACGTTAATGATGCGAGCCCAGAATTCTGGCAGATCAGGCGGTAATTGTGGTGCAAACACTGAATCGTTCACACACCCCATTGCAGTGATACGTCGGGAAAGCGTAGGGGCATCACAGTTAGTGATCACCGTTCGTAATACTAGCAATCCATCGGTTTTGCAGTCTGGTGATGTTTAAGAACAACTTATCTCGAAACTGGCCCGTACGCTCTCAATTGTTTTTTCAGACACAGGAGGACCCGTTGATTTTCCTCTACCGAAGCATATACGAGTCTCGTAGTATAGTCTTTTTGTCAAGAAATTGATGGCCACCCTACATATAATTCACTAATTGAAGTGAAGTTTACACGAATCTGAACGGCTATGTTTCCACCGCTGTGGAGTAACGGTTAGCCTGCCTGAACGTGAACGAGCGAACCCGGTTTGAAATCCTGGTTGGGACAAGTTATCTGGTTCAGGTTCTTTTCTGGGGTTTTCCCTCAACCCATTAAGAGCAAATGCTGGGCAACTTTCGGCGCTGGACCCTGGACTCATTTCGCTGGCATTATCACTTTCATTTCGCTCAGACGCTAGATAACCACAACATTTGATACAACGTCGTACAATAGCCAATTAAATATAGCTAGGTACATTTCAGTAACGCTGATACATAGAATGTATCTATTTCCTTTATTTTATATAATATTCCTTCTACGTTTGATATCTCTTTCGTGAGAGTTTTAGTAATGGGGTCTACCCTTCTCACTGCAAGTAAAAAAAGTTTAGTTAGCTGCACGACTGCGTTTGTTGTTAGCTTTATTATCAAGGCCATGTGGCAAAGATTTCAGTATCTGCTTTTTTGCGTGTTGTGTTACTTTGTAACAACAAGGCATAAGAAGATATATAACTCCACAAGGGAATCAATCATTATGTGTTAACACATTTCGTGAACTGCGATTTAAAGAAAGGTTCTCTGTCGACAAAGTCCAAAGTGGCATAACTATTCCTAAATGTATTTATGGAATTAATTTATTGAGACAAAGTGTTTTCAAGACAAGAAGTTCAGATGTCAATCCTCTCCAAATAATGTTTCGATGACACTGCTTATCGTCTATAAAGTCTATACTTTCTATAGGATTCCCACAGAATATCGTCTCAACGTCTTTCGCAGTACACACCTACAAAGTTATTGAAGGTATAAGAATTTTATGTGCAAAGGCGTGCATTATGTAATGCATTCTAGTAAAGATATAATATCTTATTTCTTTCAAGGATGGGGGTGATCTCGTTCCAAGACTAACAGAATCGTTTCTTCTATCTTTTATGCGGAAGACGTACTATATACAGTCTGTCACTTTGATATTCATACATTTGGATTTTATAAATAAAGCGGTCACATTTTCATACGAAATTTTTCTAATTGAATCTTTTCTTTAACAAACATTTTCTAGATGGACTTAGTTACGTAATAAAAGTAAATAAAATCAAGAATTATTTAATATGCAAAATATAAATAAACGAAAAGTATTGTACAGTAGTGGAAAAAAAAACCGGACTGACCCTTGTAGCTGATTTCAGAGCCTTGTTCACTCGAGAGCACGATAGACTGGAAACTAAGACTTTGGTCGTTCGAATCCTGCCTGGGAAGGAAACTTCTTTTTGTTCCTTATTCAAATTTATTCCCAATACTTTTCGATTACTGGTAAAATTCACGATCTGGGAATAACAAGTTAATTAAGTAGTAAAATATCGCTGCAATCGAAAAGTATTGGGAATAAATCTGAATAAGGAACAAAAAAAAAAGGTTCCTTTCCAGGCAGGATTCGAACCACGAAAGTCTTAGTTACCAGTCTATCGTGCTCTGGAGTGAACAAGGTTCTGAAATCAGCTACAAGTGTCGGTCCGTTTTTTTTTTTTTTGCCACTACTATACTCTTTAATGTTACAATCTTGTTCATACAAATAAAATGAAAAAAAAGATATATCACTGGTCTTTAATACTTTGTAGAGTAGCCCTTGGCTTTAATATAAGCTTCACGTCTTCGCTGCATGAACCGTACAAGGTCTTCAGAGTTTTGAGGGATGATTTTGTACCATTCCGTAGCAATCTTCCTCTTCAATTCGTTTTTCTAAGAAAGATGTTTACTGCAGATCTTTGCTTCATATAAACCCAAAAACAGATTCAAATTAACAGAATGAGGAGGAGTTCTCAGTAATTTAGGCAAGTTCCAAATTAACCAAGTTTTTATTTCGGCGTTATGTTTGGGGTCGCTGTTATGTTGGTTCATGTATATAGGCGTCATACTCAATTTTGAAGATACTTTGTCTTACATTATTCTCAAGAATGTTCAAGTACACTTCCTTGTCCATTAGACTATCGATGAACTGCATGTCCCTACCCTCTGTTGCTGACATGCGCCTCCACAACATAAAAACCACCCCCATGGTTTATAGTGAGCAGTGTTTTGGTCACATTATTATCCTCATTGGGTTTTCCCCACACTCTGCTGACGCCATCAGAGCTAAATAGGTTAACTTTAGTTTCATCAGACCAGACAACATTATTCCAAAATTTCTGACCCTTATGTACGTGTTCTTTTACGAACTTCAATATTGCAGCTCGGTTCTTCCTACTAACAAATAGCCTCCTTCTTATAATTCTATCGTGGTAACCATGTCTACGAAGTACGCGACGGAAAGTCTCAGTACATACCTTCTTACCAGTGGTTACTTCCAATGATGACCTCAGTTGTGGAGCACTTAGCACAGAGTTTGATTTTACTTGTCTCACAATGGCTCTGTTCTCTTTTACATTTAACTTAATTTGCTTCTGTCTTTTTGGTATATTCTACACCGATTCATTGTATTTAAATTCATTAACAATATACTTCACCGTTGTGTGACTTTGTTTAGAACAGGGATGCAAAACTGTGCTACAGTTGTGGCACATGTCACAAGCTGGACAAGAGTCATGTAACTCATCGCTTCCTTTTACCCCGCACATCAACATTGGCGATTGTAGGGGGAAACGAAATATGTATTCAGTGTGCTTGCGGAACGTCACGTAATTCAAGGCCGGGGGATTGTGGACGGGGAACAATCTCTTTCCCCATTCTTCCAATCCTCTCTTTCCCAATTCTGAATTCCTGGTTTACAAGTTGCTTTATTTTACTCAAAGAATATCCCTTCAGGACTAGATTGACAATTTTATTGTCGTCTTGAAGTCTGAACTGAACTCTATATATTTACTCATCTTGACGTAGTAAACATACGAAGTGAATATTTTACCTGGCCAAGATCCACGACTGTTGTGTCATGTAAGAAATGCAAACATACCTACTATTTACTCAAGTGTATAAATAACAAAGTGACTTGTATTTTGGTTTTAAAATACTTATTTTCTTATAAATAAAATATTCTAGTTTTGAAGTGCTTTTTTCTTTGGATATTTACACATGCTATGTGTCTATATTCGAACTACAAAAATTCAATTTAATATTTGAAATAACTTATTTAAAAATTCTGCTTTTATAAAAGATTTGTATTTTTATGAATACCAAAGTGATACTCTGTAACTATCGTAAGAAATATTCTAAGGAGATTTAAGAGATCAATAACAGATTTGAATGAGATGTAAGACGTACTCAGATAAAGTTATCGATGAGTCAAATAGTTGAATATAAGGAGTGAGATTGGGACTGGAACTATGTATGTTCGATGCAATTGAAATGTACAAAGGGTTTCAAATGGAATATAATCTCTAGAAATGGATTTCTCCCGATAACGGTTCTTGCATTCAGAATGTGAAGGTGATAATGAATAGCCAAGACGTGCAGGAAGGAGCTGCTCAATACTAGAGATTGAAGAAGCGGGAAACGGCACCAATCGTAGGACAAGCGACTATTAAATTATAATAAGAGTATACCGGGTGTAATAGGATACTGATAGACAAAAAATATATTTTATAGTTATGTTATCATTTACATGACACTTGGGGAAGTTAAAGTGATATGAAATAAACAGACATTTGCAAGTTTTATCTAAATCCATTTCCGGTTTAACCGGAAATTACTCTTTCTTATTTCAAATGGAACACTCTGTGTGCTAGTACATATTTTTGCTTTTCTCTAAATTCTGAATCCAAATATGTGTACAACAGGTCCAAATTTGAAGCGATAGTTTTTGTTGAATTCAACAAACTGCAATACTCGTTGCTGTGGAATAACATTAAAACAAAACTGATAAAGATTTTGAATATTAATTAATTTATTGATACGTGAGTTCTTTACAAATAACGACCAGAGTATTGTACGAAATGGAAATATAAAAATAGGAAATTTATCCTTTGAAATTCAAATATCTTGGAGCAACAGAGTCCACACCTGTGGAGTAACAGCGCGTCTGGCCGCGATACCAGGTGGCCCGGGTTCGAATCCCGGCCGGGGCAATTTACCTGGTTGAGGTTTCATCCGGGGTTCTCCCTCAACCCAATACGAGCAAATGCTGGGTACGATGAAAGAGTAATGGAACGGAGAAAAACTCTCTCCGGCGACGGGATTTGAACCCGGGTTTTCAGCTCTACATGCTGACGCTTTATCCACTAAGCCACACCGGATTCCACCCCGGCGTCGGAAGAATCGTTTCAGTTTTAAGTTCCAACTATTGGGTTCCCTCTAGTGGCCGCCCTCTGCACTACGTCATGGATATCTATGAACCTAGGATCGAAGTCCACACATGTGCTGTTGTGCACTCGTAATGAGTGACTAGTTGGCCGGGATCCGACGGAATAAGCGCCGTCTTAAATCATGAATTGATTTACGCATATCATGTACTACGTACATAAATGCTGGGTAACTTTCGGTGCTGGACCCCGGACTCATTTTACCGGCATTATCACCTTAATTTCATTCAGACGCTAAATAACCTACATGGTGATACAGCGTCGTAAAAAAACCCAATAAAATGGAGCAACAGTAACAAATATAAATGACACTCGAGAGGAAATTAAACGCAGAATAAATATGGGAAATTCGTGTTATTATTCGTTTGAGAAACTTTTGTCATCCAGTCTGCTCTCAAACAATCTTAAAGCTAGAATTGATGATATTAGAAATAGTGAACAAATTAATTTCTGTCATGGGGATGAAATTATATAATAAGCTTCCCAGTCAATATTATAAGCTACCAACCAATAGTTTCAAAGCTAGATTTTATAATTGGCTTTTAAATAATCCTTTATACTCTGTAGATGAGTTTCTTAACATAAATTGATACGAAATTGTTCTTTAATAAATAAAGTTATTTACATTTAGTTACAAATATTATATTAAGAGTGAAGTGTTTTCATTAATTTTAGAGTTTCAAAATGTTTTGTGTTTTCATTCTGTATGTTTTTTTTCCTCCATTCTGTATTGTGACGAAGCCTGTCACTGTATGTTTAATGGCTTAATAAATTGAATTGAATTGATAAAACAGTTATATTGCCGGTTGTTCTGTATGGTTGTGAAACTTGGAATCTCACTTTGAGAGAGGAACAGAGATTAAGGGTCTTTGAGAATAAGGATCTTAGGAAAATATTTGGGGCTAAGAGAGAAGAATGGAGGAAGTTACACAACGCAGAACTGTACGCATTGTATTCTTAACCTGATATAATTAGGAATATTAAAGCCAGACGTCTGGGATAGGCAGAGCATGTAGCACGTATGGGAAAATCCAGAAATTCATATAGAGTGTTATTTGGGAGGCCTGAGGGCAAAAGACCTTTGGGGAGCCGAGACGTAGATGGGAGGATAGTATTAAAATTGATTTGAGAGTGGTGGAATATGATGATAGAGACTGGATTAGTCTTGTTGAGAAGAGGGACCAATAGCGAGCTTATGTGAGGGCGGCAATGAACCTCCGAGTTTCTTAAAAGCCATAAGGAAGTAGTAATGGAAGCCTCTAGGCCTATGTTTAACATTCGATAATATAATTGTAGAACTTTATTTGTCTCATTTCTTTCTATAAAAAAAATATTGTTCCGTTCCTTTAAATGTAGTAGGCCTATTGCTAACAGTCAAAATGGAAGAATAGAGATACACGAATGTTGATATCTGTCCCACTTATCTATTAGCATTAAGCGGCTAGTAATAGAGTCAAATATGGCTTGTACGTAACTCAAGGGGAATTATTTTAAATTACAGGTATCTCAGAACCATACATAAATAAGGTCTATCTGGGAACATTAGGGATTCCTTAGACTTGTCGAAATGTGTCTGAATCAATAGAAAGTGACTAGAATTTCAACCTTATGGTTAAGTGAATGACATTACAATTAATACCAACATTTTTCTTCAGTCTTGGACTCAAACTTTAAGATATTTTAACTATTAATATTTCGTATTATTCAAATTTATTTACAAACTTTTTGCAATTTTAGTTTTTACATATATATATATATATATATATATATATATATATATATATATATATATTTTTGGATTTACCTCAATTTCTTATATAAATCTAAGTATGCTTTCTGTTCACCGTTGTGGAGTAGCGTTACCACGTTTCTCCAGTGCATCCTTCAGGAGGCAGTTCCTTCTCAGCTAGTGACCCAACCAATTCCTTTTTTTCTTCTTGATCAGTTTGAGCATCATTCTTTATTCAACCACTCTTTCCAACACAGCTTCACTTCTTATTCTGTCTGTCCATTTCACACGTTCTATTCTTCTCCATATCCACATTTCAAATGCTTCTACTCGCTTCTCTTTACTTCCTCGTAAAGGAAGACGATATTAGGGCTGAACTTGGAAAAAGTGGAACGAACCAGGCTGGCACAGACGTCTCCTAACCTAATTCATTTAAAGAAGAAGATCTTGAACACCTGGTATATAATAATAATAATAATAATAATAATAATAATAATAATAATAATGATTTATTTTAGCTGGCAGAGTTAAGGCCGTAAGGTCTTCTCTTCCACTCAACCAGCAAAAAGTATACATACATATGTGTGAACTTACAAAGAATTAAACAATTTGATTTAGATAAGAGTTACATGTATACAAGAGTTATTTACGAATTAAACAACAAAATACTATGAACTATTAATTAAACACTGAAATACAAACTATGTAGCAGAATTAAGCTAAAATACATAGAATGTTAATATATTTCAAATAATATTAGATAATAGGAAGAGATTATTATGAGACAATTTTGAAAATACAGCACTATCAGGATGCATGTCTAAAGGAAGGAGTAACAATGTAGTCAGTAATAGTTTAAGTTAGTATGATTGGAGTGAAATGCTAAGAAGGTTATCTTTTAAGCTGTTTTTAAAAGTGTTTATTGTCTTGCAGCCCCTAATACTTTGTGACAGGGAATTCAATTGTCGCGAGGTAGATACTGTAAAATATGATGAATAACGAGATTCTATGAAGATGTATACTTAACGTGCCATAGATAAGTGATCTGGTATTTATGTCGTGGTTAGAGTATAGATAAGAGAAACGAGACGAAAGGTAGTTTGGTGTTGAAGTGTGCTGAATTCGAAAGAGTAAAGACAAAGAGTGTAAAGTTCTACGTTCTTTAAGCCGAAGTCACGAAAGACTTGCGAAGGACGGTGATATGTGATCATATCGTCGGATGTAGCATACGTATCTGACGCACATATTCTGAACTCGCTGGAACTTGACTGACAGTTCAGAACTTAGGTCACTTAACAAAACATATACGACATACAGACAACTGTGACTTATTTATGTCATGTTACGAAGATCTACACGTACATTCAGACTTTCAGTACTGAAACTTTATGAACGCCCTATAGTTTCGACAGTATTCTTCTGTTCAGGAGACTGAACTGCGACGTGAATCATTAGAGGAAAGCAATTATAATGTAGTTGAGAAGAGGAGTGTAACCGTGCATTTCACTTCGCAAGTAGTTCGCGATTACGGTACAAGGGTAATGTGTCTCTAGGTTTAATTATCATTAAACTAAATTGTTAATTGTTCCAAGTCTCTCACCTTGCTTTGCTTACCCAAGAGAATATGTTGACAAAGTAATTGGGGCATAAATCTCGTTGAATGGTTGTTGAATACATACCTATTTCTCACACATTCTGTGCATTCTAAACACTAACAAATATTCAGGACTGATACATTGAAAGTTTGGAGATCAAGTAATAAATTCATATAAGATGAAGAAATGGAGATGTTTCTTATTTTTTATTTATAATAATAAATAATAATAATAATAATAATAATAATAATAATAATAATAATAATGGCTTTATTTAACCTGGCAGAGTTAAGGCCGTAAGGCCTTCTCTTACACTCAACCAGGATTAAAACTTGCTTACATTGTTGAAAATAAAACTGGATCAGAATTAAGTAATTACATACTGATATAATTTAGGTACATAATGAGATCAAAAGGGGTAGTTACATAAAAATTTGCCTCATAAAATAAAAATAAACATAGTGTGAAATACATATTAATGTTGTTGGAATCAAATACGAATCACATAAAAACAGAAGCCGATAATTCAATAAAAATATGTGCACAGTACAAATAAAAATAAACACATTAGTATGCATATTAGTATTAGATTACAATTAAGTAGGATTTACATAATTAAACCAGAAAGCGACAATTGAATAAAAGGTACACAAAAATAGATTATTAATAAAAAAACAACACAGTTGGATACATATTGGCGTTAAGTGTGATAAATAAACACGATTTACATGATTATACAATAAAAATAAGAAACAAAACAGAAAATAAAAAATAAAAATAAATACAGTTAAACACATTCTATTAAATATTTGCAACGCGTTAGATCTGGCAACTCATCATAAGATATTTTTCTAATTTACATTTAAAGGAAATTAAAGTTCGGCAGCCCTTGACTTCAGGCGGCAGAGAATTCCAGTGACGAGAAGTAGCAACAGTGAAAGATGAAGAATAAAGGGATGATGTGTTGAGTGGTATTTCTAGCGTGTTATCATATTGTGACCGAGTATTTAAGGGATTAATATAGGGATTATTATGAAATAGCTACAATATAATAATAATAATAATAATAATAATAATAATAATAATAATAATAATAATAATAATAATAATAATAGGCTTAATAATAATAATCATAATAATAATTTATTTATTTAATCTGGCAGAGCTAAGGCCAGAAGGCCTTTTCTTCCTCCTAGTCAGACTCGAATTCTAATGAATAAAATTGGCTTTTATTACATTAATATCTAGACCATAAAACAACATGAAAGTAAATAGTGAAAGTTACATATAAGTAGCCTAATGTTAGTGAGACAATAATAAGCGTTGGTAAGAAATAACGATAATAATAATAATAATAATAATAATAATAATAATAATAATAATAATAATAATAATAATAAAAATGGGATAATTTAAATATTGAGAAACTTGAAACAGCTATTAATGCTAACAAGAATTGTTAGAAAAATATTTTCTTAGTCTATTCTTAAATTGGTTTGATGTCTGACAGTCTCTGACATTACTCGGTAGGGAATTCCAAATCCGAGGAACAGCCACAGTGAAAGAAGATGAATATGAGGATGTTCGGTGGGAGGGAATGGATAATGTTGATGATTGTTGTGATCTTGTGTCTAGATTATGGTGGGTGGATAAATTTTGAAAACGGGACTGAAGATAGACAGGAGAGGAGAAATGCAATACGTAAAAGAGGAGAGAAAGACGGTGGATTTTCCTACGATCTTCTAAACGGAGCCAGGACAACATTTCGAGGGATGATGTTACGTGATCAGCCCGGCGAATATTGCAGACGAAACGGACGCATATATTATGAACACGTTTCAGTCTCTGCACCGAAATAACGCTTAGGTCAGTAAACAGAATGTCACAGAAATCGAAGTGAGGCATCACGAGTGTTGAACTAAATCAGTTTTCAGGGTACTTGAGCTTTTGTTCCATACGTAACAAATCATGAACTTTTTTCCGATCAGTCGTTAAGATTGTTTCATCAGCCCGCTAATTCTGCAATATATTTTGGTATAATTTTTTCTTACTCATCAGACGTATAAACTAATTAAAACTTAATACTTTTTTCCAATGAATTTTATTGAACCATTCTACAAAACTTCCACCCACTCTCCAATCACCGTTTCTCTTAACCTCTCACTCCAATAAACAGGATGATCGCTGGTCTGCTACTCCTGCCGGCAGTTTTGGTACAGAAATATTTATATTTGTACAGAACTAACAATAATATTTAATTGCTAGAATTTTTTTCTTTGTGAACTTCGCCGACAACTATCCACAATTCGTATGTTAACAGATTCCAATAAATTTAATGAAATTGTAAAATGCTTTCAGTAACTATATTTTATCTATACTTTTGTATTCAGATATTTCCCCTTTCCGAATATAATTTCAGACATTGGGTCGATAAAAAAACAACAAAATGTATGTACATATATACAAACTGATACCTTATACATCAGGAACAGGCAAACGTGGCTAAAATAGCCAGATATGTCACAGCGTAATGTGTTACATTTCCCACACCATCACAGCACAGGCACACGCTACCTGCGGGACAGAGGACAGTGGCGTGTGTGTCTCATCAGATGAAGGAACAGGTGAGTCGCAACGAACTGTTTCACTTTCCATCTGTGAAGGCTTTGTCAGATATTTCAGATGACAGCCGTAAAGAATATGGCAATGGCCTTGAAAATCTATAATAAAAATTTCAAAAAAGATTCCAAGGTGTCAAAAATTTAGAAAAGTCTTTTACTGTAGTTTATCTTGGAATCCGTTTGCAGTAGGAAATATTGAGGTTCCTCTCGAGTTACAAATATAAGTAATAGAACTTAAACATGACATGCACATCAGGAAAAATATTGGTCTCTTAGAGGGTGTAATCATGAAGTTGCGGAAAGATAAATACCCACATATGCATTCTTTGGAGCCAGGTTAATGTCAATATTTAGATGTACGCAAGTTTGTGTGAAATTGTTCTCACACATGTACATCACGTGATCTTCTGCATGGTCAAACATAAGCAACATAAACTTGAATTCGGCTCTGCGACTTGACATAAAATTTCATCTCAAGAATCGCTTTAATAATTCAGAGCAAATGTAAATCTGTTTTCGTAATACTACTGTAATACTGTATACATTATAACAATTAAAAAATTGATTTCATAAAATTAACTGATTAATAATTTATTCAATGTAGAACTTATCAAGAAGTCTTACGATATAATATAATATAATATAATATAATATAATATAATATAATATAATATAATATAATATAATATAATATAATATTGTTTGTTCAGTCTACATGTCATGTAAACTGAATAAACAATATTATATTATACTAGCCGTACCCGTGCGCTCCGCTGAACCCGTTAGAAATAAATATAAAGTAATTACATAATTAAAATAGGACTTTTGATCCAGGGAACATTCGTGTTTGATAGAAGGATAAATCGTTTAATATGTTACTTAATTTAAATTGCATCCAAATAATTAAAATGTGATCATTTTGGTCCAGAGACACTCATTTGGTGCAATGACAATTCCTTTAACATGTTTCTTAACTTTTATTACATGCAACCATAGTTTAATGAAGATTGATATCATTTAGATTTAATGTGTATATTTATTTTACTTGTTATAGGTTTCCATTGAATTATGGTAATAACTTAATTTTAACCCTTGTTTTCTACGTATCCAGTAAATGGCGCTTGGCCAATTATGGTTCTGAACCCGTCAAATAACTTAAATTACATTATATAACATTATATTATATTATATTATATTATATTATGTTATATCAGAAGTTACTGTAATAACATTATAGCATTATGTCCATCTAGAGAAACTACACTTTCCAATGGTGAAATAATAATTAATTATACAAATCGGTTAATTTAGCTTCCGATATTACTTCATACAAACACAGAAACATTCTCTGTACGCTATCTTTCATAGCTTTCGATTGTTGCTGTCCAAGGCCCCTTATAGACGAAGTCATTTGTTTTTTAATTCATTACATGGCCTTAGATGGCAGTTATTTTAATATTAAAACTCATTTATCTCATTAAGTATCAGTCCTACCAAAATTTTTAGAGGAATAAACCTTATCGCAAATTATTTTTAAAGAAAGTTTTGTTATGTAACATTTTTCACAGAAATAAATAATAAGCGAGATATTTCGATTTATTTAATTCAGGCCCCCTTATAACCCCCCTTTTAAATAATGTATTTTGAATGCCATATAGCCTATAATCTAAGTTACAACGAACGTAATTTATATTCCAATTTTCATCGAAATCCGTTCAGCCATTATCGCATGAAAAGGTAACAAACATACAGACAGACAGACAGATATACAAACAAAAATGTCAAAAAAGCGATTTTCGGTTTCAGGATGGTTAATTATATATGTTAGGACCAATTATTTTTGGAAAATCGAAAATTACCAGAAAAATTTCGGCTACAGATTTATTATTAGTTAGAAGTCCACACCTGTGGAGTAATGGTCAGCGCGTCTGGCTGCGAAACCAGGTGGCCCGGGTTCGATTCCCGGTCGGGGCAAGTTACCTGGTTGAGGTTCTTTCCGGGGTTTTCCCTCAACCCAATATGAGCAAATGCTGGGTAACTTTCGGTGCTGGACCCCGGACTCATTTCACCGGCATTATGAACTTCATCTCATTCAGACTCTAAATAACCTAAGATGTAGATAAAGCGTCGTAAAATAACCTACTTAAAAATTATTATTAGTATAGATTATATCATAACTTTGACTATCTGCATATTACAATATGCTTTCTAAGTTAAGAAGTCTTACGTTCACTTTATTGTATATTGCATTGCCGCGGCTATGATATTAATTCAATTATTACGTTTCATCAGTGGTTTAGTTTGAGCATTCTACTGTGTTGTGCTGTATGACTAAAATTTAAAATATAAAATATTTCAAACATATATAGGTAATTATTCTGTTATATTTAATAATATGCCATTTCTTAAATATACCATTATTTATGCTTAAAACAAGTTAGTGTTAATGCAAAATGTCGCGAGCGAGGTTATGACCCACCACTGCTTGTAACGGTACCACATTCTAGTATATACAGTTACGAAGCTTGAGTTTTGAAACTACTAGGAACAATAGACTGTGCCGGTACTATTTCGCATTGTCTGTAATAAGGCCATAGTAGCGATCCTAGTGGTCAGCAACTATCAATAGATGATATTTTTATATGTATTGAGCTTCGTGACTATATACTAGACTGTGGCGGTACTTCATTCTCTCTCTTTCTATCAAACCTGTTTCAAGCTCCCCACTCTTAGTGTGCCCTCCCTACGTCCCCGACCGTATCCGTGCCTGCCGTACGTTAATTCGTCATGAGACAAAATTTTTAATTAAGGAATCAAATATAGAAACAACATTACGTCATTAGCTCTAAAATCAGTGGAAGATGTGGGAACGGGTCATAATCTGATAGGGCAAATAGGTTGAACTGAGGGTTGTAATTACTTAATGTTTATTTCTTATAGTAGAATCGAAGCGCTTGAAAGCTGGTCCATTATTCTGAGGTGTTGCATATGAGGTTTATTCATAGGCCTAATCTAGAATAAAATAAGGATGCACAACAAATAGCAGCCTTATTTAGATTGAAAATAGCCGTTGCACTCATAATAATCACACAATTTGTTTACATTTTTCAAATCATGTTTTATTTAACGATCTCGCAACTGCCGAGGTTATATTTGCGTCGCCGGTGTGGCGGAATTTTGTCCCGCAGGAGTTCTTTACCAGCCAGTAATTCTACTGACATGAGCCTGTCGCATTTAAGCACACTGAAATGCTATTGACCTGTGGCGGGTTCGAATCCGCAACCTCGAGCACAGAAGGTCAGCACTCTACCGACTGCGTCAACCAGGCCGGCTTTACTATCCTGATAAATAAATGCATGTGGTCTTATTCTAACTCTTATTAAAACCTGTATTTGAAAATCATTATCGATCGATCAAGAATTTCACGAGAAGAATGACTTGCTATAACTTTAAAATAAGAACAGATTTCGTTTTTATTACATTAAGTATGAAACTCCTTATTACAATATAGATTTACAAATAAATTCCCTGCCAAAAGGAGGTAGGTTCACATTTATAGAGTTGTGGAAAACAACAAACACATTCTAAAGAATTCAAATTTTATCTCAGTTTTTTTTCTTTTTTCAAAGAACATTCTGGGTGTCTAGGGCGCCGAGGCGTTTCATTTCATCACTCCCTTATTTATTACAATCAGCAATTTAAGGGGGTAAAATATAAACAAATAATGGAGCTACTCCTTTTTGCAATAAGTAATGACATTAATTTCAGGGAGAGCCTTCTTTCGATAAATTATTGTAACTCAGGTTAACCGAAAGGAGAAAGTTACATTCCCTTTCTCTCTTATACCGAATTTAGCACACCTCTGCTCCCCCTTACTATTTGTCCGATTCCACAATCTTTCTCGCTATCATAACTTAAATACTCGGTCACAATAAAACACGCTAGAAATGCCACTCCACACATCATCTCTTTGTTCTTCATCTTTCACTGTTGCTACTATTCGTCACTGGAATTCTCTGCCGCCTGAAATCAAGGGCTGCCGAAATTTAATTTCTTTTAAATGTAAATTAGAAAAATATCTTATGATGAGTTGCAAATATTTAATGCAATGTTTTCCACTGTATGTATTTTTATTTTTTGTTTCTTATTTTTATTGTCACTTTATCACTTAATACCAATATGTATTCCACTGTGTTGTTTTTTTATTATTGATTTTTATTAGGACCTATTAGTCTATTATTTTTTTATTGTGTAAATTTTATTCAATTGTCGGTTTCTGGTTTAATTATGTGAATCGTACTCACTTGTAATCTAATACTAATACGTATTCCAATGTGTTTATTTTTATTTTTAACATGTATATTTGTTTCATTGAATTATCGGCTTCTGTTCTTGTGTGATTCGTATTTGATTCTAACAACATTAATACGTATTCGACTATGTTTATTTTTATTTTATGAGGCAAATTTTTATGTAACTACCCCTTTTGATCTCATTATGTATCTAAATAGTATCAGTATGTAATTACTTAAATCCAATTGTGTATGTTCAACTATGTAAGAAAGTTTTAATCCTGGTTGGGTGTAAGAGAAGGCCTTACGGCCTTAACTCTGCCAGGTTAAATAAAGCCATTATTATTATTATTATTATTATTATTATTATTATTATTATTATTATTATTTATAATATTTATCTTTGAAATAATTCAAACAAAAAAGTTTAACACAATTTTGCTCCTTTTCGAGATAAAAATTGTTTTATATGAAATATTACATAGCGTGTTTCGGGAAAGCCATTGATTGAATTCCCAATATGCTGAGACACTTTAAGACAGCAGTGTATTATGATAGCAAATTATTGAAATAATTTTAGTTCTGTCCTTTAAATGTGATGAAATAATATGATGGGAACAAATGTAATATTACAAAATTGCTTTGCGGAACGAAAAGTTACATTTGTTCGACTCAAATTTCTGCACATTTAAAGGACAAAACTAAAATTCTTTCAATAACTTATTATCATAAAACACTGCTCTCTTAAGTTGACTAAACATATTGGGATTTAATCAATAGCTTTCCTAGAACACGCTTCAATATATTTCGTGTAAAACAGTTTTTATGTCGAAAAGCAGCAAAAACGAGAAAAATATTATATAACTGTTTTGTTTGAAATATCAAAAAGAATAACTCCCTGAAATGAACAACACTACTTATGGTTTTAACCTGTATATACCTCCATGAGCTACACGTACCTTCTTTTTGCAACGAAACGATTGAGAGCTCACAAGCAAACGTTCTGATGGGGGCAGATAAAAAAGTTAAATTTTTTTCTTCCACGGCGTTAATAATGTCAAAAGAAGTGCTTATACAAATTTTGGCCACTCGACCGCAATTACGAGGCCGTCCAGAAAGTGATTTTCCCTGGAGCCGTTTATAGAAAATAGCACAATTTCATAGAAATATTTATTGAAACAGATAGAGCAATTATTACGCTATTTGTCAATATATCCCCCAAAGGAAGTGAGACATTTGTCATACCATGGGATCAATTTTCGTGTCGTAGAAGTCAGCCGCCTCAGATCGGAACCAGCGTTTGACTGCGTCTGCACATTTCTCTGTCGATCCCATGATATGAGAAATGTCTCGGTTCCGATGGAAAATATGTTGAAAAGGAGCTCAATAATTACTGTGTCCGTTCCAATAAATTCGTCCAATGAAATTGTTTTTTTTTCTATTAGCGAGCCCTGGCGATTTTATTTTTTTTTACGGCCCTCGTAATTGCAGTCGAGTGGCCAAAATTTGTATAAGCACTTCTTTTAGACATTATTAACATGGTGGAAGAAAAAAATATAACTTTTTTATCTACCCCAATCAGAACGTTTGCTTGTCAGCTTCAATTCCGCTGTAAGTTACTACCAATTGCTCGGAATCACACCGTTCTTGCACTTAAAGGTCGGGCATATTTTTTGAAGTATGAAATAAGCAAAACATTAATTGGACCAAAAAAAATAGAGCAACCCCATTTTTGCAGGGCGCCCTTCAATTGCTCCTCTTTGGAACATATGTCCACTATAACTGTATCCCAATTCCTTTTTATGATATACCATTCCGCGGAATCACACCAGTACTAGATGTAACAGTAAAATATAGTTTAGAAATTATTTGTATTAGTTTTATACACATCAGTTCCAGTAGATCAGTGATGGGAAAAAGTGCCTCTTTGTGTTCCCTCCTCTCTGTCCGTGTTTTAACCCCTTCCACCCATTACCACAACATGCCTAACTTTCCTAGGCAAGCACTAGTATGTCTTTCATAATATTTGAGTGGTCATCAGTGGTGAGTTTATCTCTCGTGGTAGAGCAAAGAAGTATGTTTTCAAACTCGAATGGTAACTAAAATATCTTTGTGTCGCTCATAATGATAGGCATTTTGTTTGCTCTATTCTGCCCTGTTTAAATGCGACGACATTTTAAGACTTCATGCAAAGGATTACAGTGAGCTATGTTTTTCAGGTGCATTTCAATTGTTATTTCATTTCATTTTTCACATTGTGGTTGTTATATAGGTAGTTGGCTGTCTCATTATATATATGTACTATTTTTTACAAAATGTTTGTGATTTTAAGATATTCCGAAATACACATATTTAAAAGTATACTTTTTATATTTCTTCTATATACGCTCAAACCGTCTCAGAAAGTTATAAGAGTTTAAGGAAACTAGACATGAGCTCGCTTCAGTTTGTTTAGGAACAAACGTAATTCGAGTCAGTTATCTTATCTCGAAGCATATAGACGAAAATTTGAAATGTTTCTCGGAAGGAGAATTTATTAGAGTGTGTTTGTTGATTGTCTACAGCGTCTTTGTCCGGAAAAAACTGAAGTATTTAATTCAATAAGTCTCTCTCGGCGAACTATCACAGACAAAATTACGGAATAGCTAAGGACATTGAAGATCAGCAAAAAGTAAAATTGGAGAGTTGATATGGTAGGCCTAAGTTTTAGCTATCGACGAAAAGATACAAAAGACACCGCGCAGTTAGCCATTTTTCTACGTAGTGTGGATTCTGAACTCAACATATTTGGAGATTTTCTTGATTTTATACCTTTGAGAGGCAATACAAGGGGAAATGATATTTTTGTAGCTGTCTTTGAAGTTTTGACAAAATATGAATTATCCTGGAAAAAATTGATTTGTATAGATACAGATGGCGTCTCAGAAATGATAGGGAAAAATAATGGCTTCGTAACTATATTACGAAGATTTCTAAAATCCATTAATGAATCATCAGATGAATTAGTTGCAATTCAATGCATAATACTTATGTGCTAAAGCACGATGTCTTGATAATGTCATGCAGATAGTCGTAAAAACCGTAACAATGAATATTAATTTTATGTCTTGTAATAAAAGAGTATTATTTTTATGTTTTGTAATAAAATAGTGTTATTTTTTATGTTGCATAATAAAATAGTATTATTATCTGTAATAAAAGTATTGGTGCGTCCTCAGGTTGCGGATCGAGGAGACGGTCTCCAGATATGGAGGGTGGCTGTGAATATATTGAATAAGCACTCGCGGATAGCCGAGGAGAGGTGGCCCTCCAGCTTGGGGGTTGGGCGAAGAGCAGCAGTAACAAATATAAATGACACTCGGGAGGAAATTAAACGCGGAATAAATATGGGAAATACGTGTTATTATTCGGTTGAGAAGCTTTTATCATCTAGTCTGCTGTTAAAAAATTTGAAAGTAGATTTCATAAAACAGTTATATTACCGGTTGTTCTTTATGATTGTGAAAATTGGACTCTCATTTGAGAGAGGCACGTTGGCTAAGGATGTTTGAGAATAAAGTGCTTAGGAAAATATTTGAGACTAAGAGGGATGAAGTTACAGGAGAACGGAGAAAGTTACGCAACACAGAACTGCACGCATTGTATTCTTCACCTGACATAATTAGGAACATTAAATCCAGACGTTTGAGATGGGCAGGGCATGAAGCACGTATGGGCGAATCCAGAAATGCATATAGTGTTAGTTGGGAGGCCGGAGGGAAAAAGACCTTCAGGGGGACCGAGACGTAGATGGGAAGATAATATTGAAATGGATTTGAGGGAGGTGGGATATGATAGAAACTGAATTAATCTTGCACAGGATAGGTACCAATGGCTGGCTTATGAGAGGGCGGTAATGAACCTCCGGTTTCCTTAAAAACCAGTGAGTAAGTAAGTAAAGAATATTATTTTGGTATTTAATTAAGTTGAATATATTTATGTATAGTTATGCAGTACCTTATTGATTTGAATAATGATAGATCGAAATAGTCATAATCCGATTGCGTTCCGCCATTGATGACGTCTTGTGTACAAACAGAAGTTCAAAGAAGGAAGTAAGCGTATCGTTGCTGTTGGAAAGTGGTGTGGGTTAATGAAACAAAAAGCGAGATCCTCTCCTTTTCCCCATGTCTGCAATAGACGCTTTGTGCATAATTCTCGCATAATTATCGAAAATGACATTTAATTCATAATTATTTTGTGTAGCCTAACTTAGTTGTCGAGATTATTTACGAATACTGCGTAGAATGCTGAACTACTTCTTATAAAGACAAAGAGAATCACATGAACTCCAATGGGCGTATTGTGTCTAACCCTTTTACATGAAGTGGGCGGAGTCAGTGGAACAATTCTGGAAACGTACTCTGTTTCAGAAGCCAACTCTAAATTATTTCAGACTTTTTCTCCGAATCTTGACGATTGGTCGATAGAATAGGAATAGTGTTAAGTTGATGCACAATTTCGTAGAGTTTTTATTCATCACAACAATGCTTTGTTACGAAATTAAATATCTCATGTTACAACCGCACTGGTAGCTTAGACCTACTATTGGAAAGTCGTAACACAAGATTTGTAAAATATTAAGTCTTACTGATAAACCGTGTAGGCCTATAGTTCTTGTATGACACTTATGCAGAGTTGAGACAGAAAACTTTACTAATAAACCATGCATAAGCAATGGATGTATAAACAGGCTATAACTATACAATGGGAATTGTTTTGCAGTAGTTATATACACGAAACCCCTTGTTTAAGCATTGTATACAGGGTGATTCAGACCACACGTAACAGTCATTTATTTCGGAAAATAGTGCATTAAAATTTTCGAGACAAAAATATTTATACTAAAGCACATGTGAACTTTCACTTGAGCTTCATTTCATCAATCAATCTTAACAGGAAGTAGGGTCAGTGGCGTATCACTTTAAAATTTAAAATGGGAGTAGTGGTAAAATATGGTCCCATTTGATAGAGCTCTTCAAAACAAACAACTTTCAGAGGAAACGTTTCTATTAATTCCTACTCTTTCAATGAGAATACGTACAAAAAAAGCAATGGGTGATTCGGACCACTGTTAAGTCATTTATTTCGGAAACTAGTACATTAAAATTTTCGAGACAAAAATATTTATTACTAAAGCACATGTGAACTTTCACTTGAGCTTCATTTCATCAATCAATCTTAACAGGAAGTAGGGTCAGTGGCGTATCACTTTAAAATTTAAAATGGGAGTAGTGGTAAAATATGGTCCCATTTGATAGAGCTCTTCAAAACAAACAACTTTCAGAGGAAACGTTTCTATTAATTCCTACTCTTTCAATGAGAAAACGTACAAAAAAGCAATGGGTGATTCGGACCACATTTAAGTCATTTATTTCGGAAACTAGTACATTAAAATTTTCGAGACAAAAATATTTTTGACTAAAGCACATGTGAACTTTCACTTGAGCTTCATTTCATCAATCAATCTTAACAGGAAGTAGCGTCAGTGGTGTATCACTTTCAAATTTAAAATGGGAGTCCGGTCGTATTTGGTACTAATTTGATAGAGCTCTTCAAAACAAACAACTTTCATAGGAAACGTTTTTATTAATTTCTACTCTTTCAATGAGAAAACGGGCGAGAAGACAATGCCGTCAATATTGAGAAATGTTACAATACGAAAATTTAAACAAGACAATTAATGTTGACAGATGTTACTGAAAACTGGACAATGTCATTAATTTTTACAAATGTTAAAAACTGTGTGCCGTTCTAAGCAGCACACACCCGTACTCTTGTTTTAACACTATCAGTGACTCCTAATACTTCGGCGTGGTCAAGTGACTGGAATTCGCTGTTTCATGTCATCTCTTGTTGTGGGACGATCCTGATAGACGGTGTTTTTTTAACCATCCCAAAGATAGAAATCCAAACTATTCAAGTCAGGAGATCGTGCTGGCCATGCCACAGGACCACATCTCCCAATCAATCGTCCAGGGAAGAGCTGATTTGCTACGTCACGTGCCACCAAAGAGAAATGGGCTGGGCAACCATCCTGCTGTAGCCACATTACTGCTCGTGTTGCCAGTGACACGTCTTCCAAAAGCAGGTTTAAGATGTTCTTCAGGAAGTCAGCATACATGACATCATTCAGAGCACCTTCAAAGAAATAAGGTCCAATGATTCGATATCCGATGATGCCACACCAAACATTCACACTCCACCTATGCTGGTTTCCACTTCTCTCAGACAGAGAGGATTGACTTGAAACCAGTAGTGAGCATTATGGATATTGACGTCACCATTGCTCTTGAATGTCGCTTCATCTGTCCAGAGAATACTACGATGAAACCGGCGGTTTTTGCCTGAAAACCAAGTGCAGGAAACCACACGACTCTGAAAATCTTCTCCTTCAAGCTGCTGGTGCATATTGACGTGGTAAGAATGGTATTTACTGCCATTCAGAACCCTCCACACCGTTGTTTTACTAATGCCAGATTCCCTAGCAATTCTCCTGGTCGAATCGTGAGGATTGGCAAGAACGGCGGCAATGACATCAGCGTGACATTTTCTTCTCGTAACATTTCTCAGTATTAATGGCATTACCTTTTCGTACGTTTTCTCATTGAAAGAGTAGGAATTAATAGAAACGTTTCCTTTGAAAGTTGTTTGTTTTGAAGAGCTTTATCAAATGGTACCATATTTGACCACTACTCCCATTTTAAATGTTAAAGTGATACGCCACAGACCCTACTTCCTGTTAAGATTGATTGATGAAATGAAGCTGAAGTGAAAGTTCACATGTACTTTAGTAATAAATATTTTTGTCTCGAAAATTTTAATGCACTAGTTTCCGAAATAAGTGACTTAAATGTGGTCCGAATCACCCATTGCTTTTTTTGTACGTTTTCTCATTTATAGAATAGGAATTAATAAAAACGTTTCCTTTGAAAGTTGTTTATTTTGAAGTGCTCTATGAAATGATACCATATTTTACCACTACTCCCATTTGAAATTTTAAAGTGATACGCCACTGACCCTAATTCCTCTTAAGATTGATTGATGAAATGAAGCTCAAGTGAAAGTTCACATGTGCTTTAGTAATAAATATTTTTGTCTCGAAAATTTTAATGCACTAGTTTCCGAAATAAATGACTGTTACATATGGTCTGAATCACCCTGTATAGAGAAAAAATGGCCGCCCCTTTAACAGCTGTTCGTATCGATTGTCATTTTATGGTGATGGTTGCCTTGTAACCATAGAAGAACAAACCAAAGAGCACAGAATACTTAGAATAATATTGCTATAACTTGTACTCTTTGACCAAAATATATAGTGTGGCAATCGATTAGAGCCAGTTGTACTATCGATACTTAATAGCCACACTAGAGCGCTCTACCGAATGCAATAGAGAACCTCAGATATTCTACTACCTTTCGTAACGAAGTAATGACGAAACAATGACGTAGTTGTCTAATAGTTGTACTGTTATACATGATGTATGTAGTGATTATTAGTAAGGAATTTACACACGACGTATAAACGAGCTACTCATTGTATAAGTATAAGACAGTTAAACGTCTGTAGATAAAGTTTTTATTAGTAAGACCGTTTAAGAGTCAAAATTAGCAAATATTCATGACTGAAGAACTGAATCTCTGGTTAATGAATGTACAAGCAACTCTAAGAAAATTTAAATCTGCCTAGTGCATCGTAAAGGATGCTTCATTAGGAAGGAAATGCTGCCTGTCGTTCCGATAATGGAAAATATGATGTGAAACTAACTAGGCACTAGAAACAGAAATCAACAAATCTATAAATTTCTTCGACATCACAATAACAAAAGCAGATAACAATCACACGTTCAAAATATACAGGAAACCCACTACCACGGTAAAACAAATATACAGCACATTCAATCACCCCACAAACACGCATCATTACGATCCATGATACACAGAATCATCAACATTCCTATGAATCAACAAGACTATAACGAAGAAATACACACTATCAAATACATAGCACAGGGAAATGGATACAATCCCAACATAATAGACAACATAATAGGAAAGACTAAACGCAAATAAGAAAACGTCACACAAACACAAGAAAGAAACAAATACGTCACAATAATAGATGAAGACAAACAAAAACACATACACGATTGCATCATCACTCAAGAAACTAAAATACAACATTGCATACAGAACACACTACTAAAACTTCGTAACACACAAACAAGAACACAAATAAATAGGAGTTTACAAACTATCATGCAACAGTTGCAACGACTTCTACATTGGACAGACTGGAAGATCATTTCAAATACGTTACAAAGAACTTATCACAGCCATAACCAAACCACACAACAATTCAACGTACTCAGAACACATCACAAACGCCAGTCACAGCTACAGCAAAATATACAACGACACGAAAATATTAGGCTACACATCCAGTCAAAAAACCAGAAACTTAATACCCTAGAAAATTATGAAATTTATAAGGACACAAAAATACACCCACTCACATCCTGAACACTCAACTCAATTTCAAAACACACACTCTTTTCGACACAATAATGAACATCCCACCACAACAGGAAACCAGAAGATAGCGTGGGATCTCCACTAGGCCTTGGAAAATGAAGAGCAAGACCTCGAAATTAGTCAGTTAAGGTAAATCATAAATATTATCACAGTAAAGAAGTTGGAAATTTACTCAGTTATGAACTATATTTAATACTTATTATTTGAGTACCATTAAATCAATCCTCATCTTAGGGGGTAGCAAATTTATTTCCATAGTAGTGGAAGCTCGAAATAGATTTTTATAAAATCGTTAATAACAGGATTAAAAAGTATGATGAAGGTACCTAACAATAGGCTTATTAGGATTATATGTCTCATAACAGGAAAGGGTAGAAGAAACGTAAAAACTGTATATTGATCTGAAGGAACAAATGGTTATTTATTTATAGCTGGTAATTGTAATGCTCGAGTAGTATCATTAAATATAATTGACATTAATGGCGAAACTAAATTTAATTGAAAAAGGCACAGTCTTAAGACATTTTGTTTTATTAATATTCTAATGTTAAACTAATAATATTTTCTTCAAACATAAGAGAGCCACCGGAGTACCTCGGTCGGCTAAGGTGCTTGTCTGCCGATCCGCAGTTGCGTTCGGGCCTGGGTTCGATTCTCGCTTGGGCTGATTACCTGGTAGGATTTTTTCCGATTTTTCTCAACCATAAGACGAATGTCAGGCAATCTGTGGTGAATTCTCAGCCTCTTCTAGCTAAATGCCATCTCACTATTACCAATCCCATCGACACTAAGTACTTCGTAGTTGATGCAACTTCTTTAAGTAACCAACTAAAAGAACATAAGCAAGACATAACAGTACATTGGTCGCAATAAATATGAGATCTGTTTTAATCACTGAAATATTACGCTTCGTTAGAAATGCAAGATGATATACACAAATGACAATTTAATTTTTTAGTAATGCGATGAAAGAGTAATGGAACGAAGAAAAATTCTCTCCGGCGCCGGGATTTGAACCCGGGTTTTCAGCTCTACGTGCTGATGCTTTATCCACTAAGCCACCGGATACCACCCCGGCGTCGGACAGAATCGTCTCAGATTAAGCTCCAACTCTTGGGTTCCCTCTAGTGGCCGCCCTCTGCACTACGTCATAGATGTCTATGAACGTAGGACCGAAGTCCACACATGTGCTGAGGTGCACTCGTTATGAGTGACTAGTTGGCCGGGATCCGACGGAATAAGCGCCGTCTTAAATCACGGGGTGGTATCCGGTGTGGCTTAGTGGATAAAGCATCAGCACGTAGAGTTGAAAACTCGGGTTCAAATCCCGGCGCCGGAGAGAATTTTTCTCCGTTCCATTACTCTTTCATCGTATGATGACGCAGAATATCTGCATGGAAATATCATATGTACTTCGGTACATTAAAAAATATATTTTTAGTAATGGTTAAAAGAGAGTTAGAAAATAGAATCCAGAATGTTACATGTAAGCTGATGGAGGAACTTAACAAGGAAAGAAGAGTTCTTCTATTCTACTGAAAAGTTTTCAAAGAAGGAAGTATAAGAGGTAGTGGGGTGTGTGCTCTCTAAGTCATTCAATGAAATCGTGGATGCGGGACATGTCTGTACTTCTCCAATGAGAAGAAAAAACTGGGAATTACCATGGTGAACGAAAGAATTGGCACCTAAGGAGTACGCGTCATTGGTTTCATTTTTTATGGAACGAATCTTTTCTTACTTCAGAAGTGTGTTGCAGGTCTATAGAAAATCTTTCACTGCAAGTACTTGGAAATAAGTACATGGTTGTTCACTGCAACACTTCATCTTTAAAATCCTAGCATTTTGTATTATACAGTGTGTTAATCTTCCACATAATATTCACGAAATAAGGTTTGAAATTAATATAATTTTATGCGCTTCATTAAATTTATATTTTGTACACTTAAGTTCAGTTAACAAGTAGCATATCAAGAAAAATAAATTAGCAGTTGAAATGTATTCCTTGTATTCTCGACGGTTGAAGAATTCTGCCGTGATCTACGAAGTCGAAGGTTTTTTGGGATCTACAAAGGCAGTGTAGAGGTTCAAGTTGAATTCTTGGGATTTTCGAGTACTTAGTTTACTGCTTGGAGATGTTCAGTCGTGCTGAAACCTGAACGAAATTCTGTCTGCTCTAGGGGTTGATTCTCGTCTAATGCTTTAGTGAGCCTCTTCGTTATGACTTTGCTGAACAACTTATAAAGACCAGACGTTAGGCTAATGGGACTTTAAATTATTGGTTGGACATTTTTTGTGTTCCTGTAGTTTACTATATTGTAAAAAATTTATGGTTTATTTAACGACGCTCGCAACTGCAGAGGTTATATCAGCGTCACCAGTGAAGCGGAATTTTGTCCCGCAGGAGTTCTTTTACATGACAGTAAATCTACTGACACGAGCATGTCGTATTTAAGCATACTTAAATGCCATCAAACTAGGCCGGGATCGAACCCACAACCTCGAGCATAGAAAGCCAGCACTATACCGACTACGCTTCCGAGGCCGACTACTATATTGTATAATAAAAACATTTATAAATAGTTTTTATTTTATTTTATTTAAATTAATTAACTAGCTAGCTAGTGAGTACAAATTAAAATTATAAAACAAAAATGTTCTAGCCACTACCGTAAGAGCCAGGCTCGTGTACGGTGTGGTCTTAGCCAAAAATGTAGTATAAAATTTACAAGGACACTTAATTCAAACAAATAAATAACACACAAGAGCAAAAAGAAAGAAGGAGAAAAAGAGAGAAAAATCATATTTAATATAAATTGACAATCACACAGAACCCAGTGATATTCAATAAAAACATGAATATAATCGACAGAAATAAAAGGTAAAAAATACACACATTTGTTAATATTCTATATCATGATTAATTTTATTAATTTCTTTTTTAAAAGTTTCAATTTTAAAATGTTTCAAATTTGGAAAATGGTTTGTAATTTTATTATAAAGTCTTGGGCCGTAACTAGCACCATGTTTAAGAGCTGCACTTGCATGACATTCAGGCTCAATTTATGAGAAAGTAGACTTTTGTCTTCGAGTACGATATTCATGTCGATTGGATTTATGTTTTATTTGATTTCTGTGGTAGTAAGTTAGTAAACTATATTTATAAATTTCTTCAATAGTTAAGATCTGTATAAATTAAATTTGTAGGGTATTCCATATTTTTGGTTAGACTAATTTTTATTAACCTTCTGTGTAATAAAATTAATGGATTAAGTACAGATGATGATATTCCACCCAAATTTGTTATACCACATTGTATTAATGATTGTACTAAAGCTAAAAATATTATTCTCAATGCTTATTTAGTGATAACATTTCGAAGTATTATGAATTTATAAATTGTCTTTCTTATACTTGTACACATAATAGTAATATGCGTTACAAGAGCGGTGTGTTGAAGTTTTCATGTTCGAGGAAAAGTTTGAAAAAGCGAAACGTATTTTGTGCGAAGATCGTTTATTACATACCTGAAAGAGGAATTGCTAATTAGTTACAATGAAATCTCCATCTTGGTTTCTGTTCAACGACGGCTATTTTCGAAAACAAAAATATCTATCTTCAACATTGTTGTTTTAAAATGTTTTCTATGTTTACTATACTCCAGGAGGCCGTGATACACGTCTGTCTTTTTTTCCCCCAGTCTATGATGAGTCTGGAATCTTGTTGATTTTTTCACGGTTTCCTTAATGTTACTTGCATCACGAATGCAGTAACTTTAGTGGAGTTGTAGAGTTTACTTAATTTTTGCAAATATTTAAAAACAATAATTAACAGTGCAATTTAGGTGAAATTGCAGTGGTAAGTTTCTAATTTATAATTATTACTATATTGAACGTCTCTAAAAATAATATGTTAAAAAAAGCCTAAAGCAGTAAAATCATTAATCGGTAAGAAGAGGGAAATTCTTATGTGTGTTAGGTTGGGAATACTGAATGTGGAATTTTAGACTTTCCGCATATTGGTTTTGTGCGGAAACCAAGCAAATACGCACGATCTCGCGCAATAGTAATATGCGTTACAAGAGCGGTATGTTGACGTTTTCATGTTCGAGGAAAAGATTGAAAAAGCGAAACGTAGTTGAGCTTTTTTAATTTCCGAGAACATGAAAACAAACATCCCGCTCGTGTATCGTACATTATTTTGTGCGAAGATCGTTTATTACATACCTGAAAGAGGAATTTCTAATTAGTTGCAATGAAATCTTCATCTTGGTTTCTGTTCAATGATGGCAACTTTGGAAAACAAATATAGCTATCTTCAACATTGTTGCTATAAAATGTTTTCTGTGTTTACTATATTCCAGCAGGCCGTGATATACGTCTGTCTTTCCCCCCTCCCCCCCAGTCTATAAATGCGAACTTAAAACAAACTCTAAGGTTATGTAATGGTTTATTTTTCATTTTAATATTTTAACAATATTATTTATATAACATATTACAGTAATAACATCGGCATCTGGAATCTTGTTGATTTTTTCACGGCTTCCTTAATATTACTTGCATTACAAATGCAGTAACGTTTGTGGTGTTGTAGAGTTTACTTAATTTTTGCAAATATTTAAAAACAATAATTAACAGTGCAATTTGGTGAAATTGCAGTGGTAAGTTTCCAATTTATAATTATTACTAAGTTTTATTTTTATTTTAGTAGGTTATTTTACAACGCTTTATCAACAGCTTAGGTTATTTAGCGTCTGAATGAGATGAAGGTGATAATGCCGGTGAAATGAGTCCGGGGTCCAGCACCGAAAGTTACCCAGCATTTGCTCATCTTGGGTTGAGGGAAAACCCTGGAAAAAACCTCAACCAGGTAACTTGCCCCGACCGGGAATCGAACCCGGGCCACCTGGTTTCGCGGCCAGACGAGCTGACCGTTACTCCACAGGTGTGGACTATTACTATGTTAAACGTCTCTAAAAATAATATGGTAAAAGCCTAAAGCAGTAAAATGAATATGGCGCTTAAGCGGTAAGAAGAGGGAAATTGTTATGTGTGTTACGTTGGGAATACTGAATGTGGTATTTCACACTTACCGCGTATTGGTTTTGTGCGGAAAGCAAGCAAATACGCACGATCTCGCACAAAATCAATTTGTTTATCCCAACGTAAATGCTGATCTATAATAATTCCTAAATATTTGACTAAAGGCTGGTTCACAATAAACCGGGAACGGAAACTAGAACGAGAACGGAAATAATATTAAAATAAATGTATTTAAATGTAAGCATTAACAATAGTCAATTGTGAATGCTCAGATTTAAAGACATTTATTTTAAGAATATTTCCGTTCTTGTTCTCGTTCTAGTTTCCGTTCCCGGTTTATTGTGAACCAGCCTTTATGTGGACTGTGTTAGATGTGGGCAATTACAATAATTATTTTTTAATTCATTACATGAAATATTATGTATTACGAAGTGATATTATTATTCATAGGAGGAGGTATACCTTTCGTTGTTAAAGAAAATGGAATATAGGTAGTTTTATTAGTATTTAAGGACAGAAGATTAGAGTCAGGCAAATTTTTCACTACGTTAATTCCGTTGCTAGCATTTAAATAAATGTTATCCCAATTTTCCCCATTAAATGTTAGTACAATATCATCTGCAAAAGGAAGTATATTACCACCATATTTCTTTAGATCAGTTTTCAACAAATTATTAATAATTATATATTATTTATTCGGGTATAAATTTCTCGACATAATACAGGATAAAATAAAAACTGAATTATTACATTCTGGATGTCATTTTCTAGGCTCAAATAGAGTTGGATTCGTAGTTGGTGGTCCAACCACTGGAGCCACGGCGATTAACAGTGATACAAATAAGTACAAGTTATATAAAATTCTGGCTATCAACGTTCCTGCAAGTTATTTCTTTTCCATTACATCTATTCGTACTGTAGATGAATGTAAATTTAACAGATGTAGCATTTTGTGCGAATAATCTCTCTTCAATTGCAGGATAAAGTTTTAACTAGTGACGCTCAGAGAGTCTACTATACATTCAAGAACTTCACAAATACACACGCCCAACCGAACAATATAAAATTAAATTGAATTTATACCTTCGTGACCATTTTAGAGTTCTACTGGATTTAAAACGTTAACCCTTTGTTGTTTCACAGAATGCCTAACTCGTTCGAACATTTTAAAATCTAGTTTATTCAGCAGAGTCCTTTTTATACGTTAAAACTCAGATTTCCATATTCAGATTGTAGATTGAAATTGCTTTCGGTGACACTAAAGTAATTATTTTGTATGGAATTCAGCGGCAGACAAACGAAAAGGAATAAAGCATCGCGAATAAGAGGAGCTAAAATCGAAAGTGATTTATAAATTCTCTCAAAACCATTATGAACTATCACTGATGACATTATTTTTAGTCGTATAGTTGTTTTTGTAGCTTTCCTCTTTCGACGATATAAAAGCGCATGGGGCTTTAAAGAAGATAGAAATCCTTTCATAACCTCTGCACTTGAATGAGACGGTGTAGCCAGGAGCACGTTCCGACCACCTTCATACCCTTGTAATATAACGAATATTAGTTTGACAGAAAGTTACGTAGACCACGGGGCCTTCCTCAAAGTTTGGAAACTTAGGGGTGTTATTCATAGACATTTAGTTAGCCCGCGCTACGAGCGTGCTAAACTAGCCCCGGCTATCGACTGGTACAGGATTCATATCATATATCATATCATATCATATCATATCATATCATATCATATCATATCATATATCATATCATATCATATCATATCTTATCATATCATATATCATGTCATATATCATATCATATATCATATCATATCATATCATATCATATCATATCATATCATATCATATCATATCATATCATATATCATATCATATCATATCATATCATATCGCTAACACTACTTTATGAATACGAAAAACGTTAGTTCGCTGATCATCCACCGGAAGCCTGCGCTAAAAATGTCTATGAATACGGCCCTAGAAAATTGCCAGGATTTAATCAGTGACCTTTTAGTCTACATGGCTGAAAGATAGATGTCATTATATCGCTGAATCATAGTATGGAGAAAGAAATTAGTCATTCGAATTCAATACAATATCCCATTCCCACATAAAGGAATGATAAGACACCATAAACCTGTTCGAGGCCGTTGTCATCTCCTATGTACAAAAGATGTATGAAAATTTTGTACGCATACAGTAAGAACTCTTCTGCTTTTCCCGGTTCTAAATGGATGATCGTTCGCCTTCAGTCAGACATGTAAACGTCAAGCCAGCAATCTGCTAATTGGCCTTGTTCTTCTTGGGCTATCGCGTCACAAATTATTATTATTATTATTATTATTATTATTATTATTATTATTATTATTATTATTATTAATTGAAGGGAAACGTATATAGGAAAATTCACACACAACTCGAAGGAGTTATTCATATGTATGTATTCATGTATTCATTCACACTGCAAACGGGTAAATATCCGGTGGCAGTGGTAACTAATTACACTTTATAATGAAAATTAATAATAAATACAAAAAATACAATTAATAATAATTTAAGAAATAATAGTCTACTAATAATTAATAATAATAATAATAATAATAATAATAATAATAATAATAATAATAATAATTGTAAGGAGCATCCTAAATTAAATGAAGCACGATAACTTAAAATAACATTTAAAGTAAATTAAATTTGTATTTTAACTCTAACTTCGAAATAAAACCCACGAGTATGAAATGTTCATACATGCACAAGTACCTTTCAGCACTACACTCATTTCGCTGTCAACTCACTCACGGCACTGGAACTACGTCACATTTCACTGATACTATCCTGATTCCACTAACACTTAAAAAAACATTTCACTGTTCAAATACTTCGCACTACCACTATAAACTATAAAACTTCACTTACACAGATACACTTCACTTACATAACATATTTCACTGACACAACACACCTCTTCACTGATAGAAAATAGACAATGTAACAATAGACCAAAAGAGAATTTGAAAAAATTGGGATATTTGCACAGATCTGTTGTTGGTTGGATTATTTAACTCGGAAAAAACAAGAATGCGATATCTGCACTCTGCTATCATTTATAAGCAAAATTCCTTTATTGCATAAAATTGATTTATTAATTTTGCTTTGCAATGTTAAGTCAGCTGCTGGTCCATTATTAAAAATCGGTCAGTCTTTTTTTATTAATATTTGTAATGTGTAATCATATGAATGTTACAATACTTATTACATAAAATATTAATAAATAACCAAATTTACTTCAATGATCAATATCTCTGGAACAGGTTTTTGTTGATTGGTCTCTTATTGCAGTAACTCCGTCCAATTGAAGAGCTAAAAAAAACATTATTACAGATGCTGTAGAGAATGTATACAGTTATTAACAGCTGGAATAAAAAATAACTTTGTTAGAAGTTTGCGAAGGATGCTGGATGCAGAAGGTTTATGTATTAAAATTGTTATAATTTGAATGAAACTCCCAAGTATATGACGCTACATGACACCAAAAATCATTCATAAAAAAAGGTAACAATGAATATAGGCTTAATAGTAATTTTAATTGAAAAACATAGCGTTCGTTTTTAATGACTAGGGCCTGTATATATTGCATATAAGTGTGTCCATAAAAAGAAGTAGCAAATAGTATTGGTACAGTAATTAATATTTATAAAATCAATAAACAAATAAATAATGTCTAATGAACATTAATCTAAAGATCATTGCTCTCGAAGTAGCAACTGTTTAATATAAAAATTAAAGACGGAAGGCGAAAGCGAGAATACTTGTTTTATTCCACAATAAATTATTACATCTGTTTTCTTTTTTAATTCTATATGATCCAAATTGATTATTAGTTTATGGTAAGCATATAGATATTCAGTGATTTTAAATGAATCTTTGGGATTCCTCTATTAATCATTACATTCCATAATACTTGTCTCTTTTTACGGGTACTTTATCTAAATCCTTCTCGAAATCGACGAACACTATATACATGGTGGTAAGTTCTAATTACCCTGGTTTCTCTGTTAATTCTGTTATAATACACAGAATGAACCGTAAGTAATGTCATTAATTACAGGGGGTAATTCTTTGAGATATTTCAAACAAAAAAGTTTAATACACAGGTTGTAACTGTAATAATGGCAACTATTTATTTATTACGAATATACAAGTATTATATCTGTGAAACTTCTACAGTCCTTCAGTGTAGTAACAAACATTGTCTATAACTCGTTGCCAGCGATGTGGAAGTCGTAGTATCCCTGTAGCAGCTCCTCTTCTGTTCATGTTTCTGATGGACAGCCCTACTGCCTGCAGAATATCGGGAACAGTCCAGAGTCGAACGTCACGAAGTGGCTCTTTCATCTTTGGGATTAAGTCATAATAACAGGGGCTTAAGTCCGGTGAATGTGGTGGATGGAAAAGCACATCCCACCCCCAGAGACGGTAGAAATCAGCTACAGGGTGTGCCGTGTGCACACTTGCGTTATCCTGCAAAATGATGGGAGGGTTCTGCAAAACGTGTGAGCGCTTACTTCGCAACGCTGGTCTCAGATTATGCTAAAAAAATGATGGAAATACTGTGCACAACTTTCACATTCGTAGGGGTACGACGCACTACTGTTTTGCGGGGTGACAAGTCATGATGCCACTCATTTGATTGGCGCTTAAGTAGAGGTTCATATGACCTAACCCATGTCCCATCAAGCGCAACAATACACCGTAAGAAGGCGTCTCCTTCACGATCATAACGCTCCAAGTAAGTTTGAGCGGTGTCGTATCGTATCCATCGCTGTGCCTCCGTCAAATTCCAGGGAACCCACCGAGATGCAATTTTTCTCATTTTTAGGCGAATCTTTAGAATACGAAACATAGTCATATGTGATATTCCTATCTCCTGGGCTAACTCACGTACCGTCTGTCGTCGATCGTTGTCTAATAGCGCGGAAACAGCTTGCACTTCCTCTTCAGTAACACTCTGACTACCTGGCCGAGCCATGTTTTCCACGCGGTCACGCCTATCGTTGAAGGCTCGAACCCACCTCGCCACAGTCCTGTATGGTAACGCCGTCTCTCTACATGCCTCAACAAGACCGTCATGACATAGTCGTGCTCTATGACCATGGGCAGATTGAATTTTGAGCCAAGATCGCTGTTCCTCCTTTGTAAACATGGCGAAACAACTGCTTAGAGCTGAAACTAACAGGAAAATAACTTCAACTCTCTACACCGCATGCGCTATGAGAACCATTAATAGCAAGATATGAACACTTTACAATTATTATGAATATTATTGTTATTAATGGTTCTTACGATCTGATGATGGCATATCATGCCGAAAACGTTAAACTGTTCTTGCTTTCTATGTGTTATGATGTATGTGAATAAATAACTCACATGTAATTTTGATAAGCTAAACAAGATGGCAAACATAATCTTAACTATGAAGACCTCCCTCAAAGAAGGTTGTATATCATATGCTTTTTCATATGATATACAACCTTCTTTGAGGGAGGTTATCATATTTAACCTTTAACAATTCAACTTATCGGAAATTCTACAATAGATGACTATAAAATTTCTTGACGTGTTTTAGGAAAGCCATTGATCCAATGGCCAATAAGGTCAGTCAGTTTAAAAAGCAGAATATTGTGATAATAAATTATTGATTGAATTTGATAAGTTCTGTAGTTTAAATGTGCAGATACCTATGTGATCCGATCAAATGTAGCATTGAAAAATTCATTTGTAGAAGGAAAAGTTACATTTGTTCGGATCAAATTTCTGCATATTGAAAGAAAAAAAAAAACTAAAATTCTTTAAATCGTTTATTACTATAATACACTGCTTTCCTAAAGTAACTGAGAAAATTGGGAATTAAATTAATGACTTTCCCAACACGCCGTAAAATGTTTCATATATATTTTTTTCTCGTAAAGGGTGCTAAAACGAGAAAAATTGTATTAGAAATTTTTTGTTAGAAATATTCCAAGAAGTGACCATCTGAAATTAATGACATTATTTGCGGTTCATTGTTTATATGCAATTAGAGCAACATCTACTTGTTCTAAAACCGTTTTGTAATTCAGATACCACATTTTCAATTATAATATTACGAACATTTTTTTTAAAATGGTACCTATTCTTTACTTTGGTCGTCAACTGTTGAGCTTGCCGATATTTTCCTTAATGAGATATGAAGATATATCAAAATGTCCCCTAGATACGTTACTGGTATTTCGCAGCAGGACAAGACATCTAATGGAACTATCTTCGACTTGATTTCAGGCCGTTTGTTGTATTAACCTCGACAGAAGGGGTGCCTTTTCCGCCCTACCGACTATTCAGGACTTTATCTTCATTCCCCGGAAATGGATCTTCATATTTGTTTCCTGAAAAACATGTGCACCCTCCGCTGAATAATAGGCCTACCATCTGTTATGGTATTCACTCATATTCGCGGACAGAGTCTGTCGTTATACCCCGAAAGACCCACCTTGACAGAACTTTCAGTTAGTCACTAATTACACTGGTCAACAAAATTTAAACTTTTGTCTGTTAAAAGGGAAACAATGGGTGATTCTAAGTGACTTTTTTATGCTGATTTCAAATCTTTTTACAGAACTTTTCCATCACCCAGGGTTTTAGAATAATCGCTTGAAAAACATTTTTCGTGTCTATACATTATAATATTACGATATCATAGCTGAAATTACATTTACTGACCTAAAATGTATGTGAAGCATATTTTCGGCTGTATTTTGCTTAAGAAACATCTCTCTTCAGTGTCCAACAATAGTCTGCCAACATATTTGGACATCATTTACCCTGGTAGCGCCTTTCCATTTCCGCGATGTCCTGGTGGAAACGCTCCCCGTGTTCGTCGCTCACAGCCCTAGGTTTTCAGGGAAGAAATCGAGATGGGAGTGCAGAAAGTGTATTTTAAAGACATATTACATCCATGATCTTGTAGTTCTCAATCATCTCACTGAGAGTTCTTTGTAGTTCTCAGACCTGATGTTTCCTAGAAAGTTTGTGACAACTGTATTGAAAGACAACCATGTAGCTGCTGTTTGCATATTTAGACCTAACTGGTTTTCAAATTGTGTATCTTTCATCAGTTCCCTTATTTGAGAGCCAACAAATATTCCTTCTATTAGTTTAGGTTTACTCATTCTTGCGAACTTATTTTTTAGAAAGATAAATGCACTGCCATCACGATCCATTGCTTTCACAATATTCTTAATTAAGCCTAGTGTGATATGCAGTGGAGGCAATAAGATGTTTTTCAGAACTTACAACTGGTTGGTGAAGAACATTTTCTTGTCCTGGATTAAGTGACTTCTTATTTGGCCAGTTCTTTTTTATATAATTATTACTTTTATCTCTGCTATTCCACTTGCACAAGAAGCAGCAAAATTTAGTATAGGCAAGCTGTAACCCAAATGAGATAGCTATTACTTTCAAATCCCCACATATCTGCCAAGAAAAATTGTCATACATGATAGTGGATAGTAAGAGCTTCATATTCTCATAAATTTCCTTCGTACCAACTCCATGAGCTAAAGGAATGGATGGATATTTGTTTCCATTATGTAGTAACACTCCTTTCAAACTTGTTTTCGAGGAGTCTATGAACAAACGCCAATCCTCAGGTTTATGCTCAACACTCAGTGACTCGAACAAATTCTCAACATCATTGCAGAAAACTAGGTCCTCCTCTTTAGAAAACAAATGCTCAAATTCCTTTTGGCGTTGGCGGAAGAAACTTATTTTGGTGTTACCTTGCAGCAGCTTCCAGCCTTTCAATCTTGAGGCGAGTAATTCTGCCTAGCTTTTACTTAAACCAAGATTCCGAACCAAATCATTTAAATCCTCCTGTATTAGAATGTGAGGTTCATTTGTAGTATCATCTTCAGCAAAATCTGGATCATTTTTTAATTCATTCTGAACATCAGGAACACTTTGAATTACTTCTGTCAATGTTATGTCATCTGGTGGAGTTGGTATGGGAAGTCCTGGCCCATGAAGCACCGGCCGAATTGCTGAATTTAAAGATGGACATTTATCAATGTGTTTGGACTTCGAACCTATTACAGATATATATGTCAAGCAGAAGTAGCCGTCTGTCAAATGATCTTTAGGTTCGCGCCATATCATAGGGACAGCAAAAGTCATATGACGGGATCCTTTTAACCAGCCAGTTAATAGTGTTACACATTTGGCACAACAGATTTCCGGGGCCCTTGTCTTGTTTTGGTCTATTTTATTGTTAAAATAAGTCATAAGCTCTTCTAACTAAAGCAGTAAAATTTCGCCTCTCCGCTTTTAAAGTGAGCTCACCACACGTAAGAGAAGTTGTTTCTATCACTAAGACACTTTCGAGACATGTTTCTCATACACTACTTCTTACAATGCACTATTAGGTACGATATATACACTTCTATCACAATTCAATTGACAACGGAAGAGAGCACAGGATTAACTTCTTTCTTTAAAGAAAGCGTCTATTCATCTCGGAACTTTACCTTACAATCATAGTTCTGTGAGGGAAATGTTATTGTTGTTATTCGTGAATTCACAGGCAACAATCATCAAACGTTATAAGTCAGTTGTTGACATAATGGAATGAAATATAAATGTAAAATACTCCTTCTAATTAGCATGTCATATACCACAAATGCTAATAAACAGGAAAAAAATTATTTTCAAAATAAAAAAAGTGGTGGGTGATGGAAAATTTCTGACTTCATTTTTGGAATCAGCAGATGGTAATATATAAGAAATACTCGAAATTATTTATTTAACAAAATCATTGTTGACCAGTGTTATTATTGAACACAGCGTCAAGATTTACCCATTTGTATAAAATTATACACTTACAGCTTGAGCTGTTTCAGTAGTCTTGTTAGAATTTGTAATTAACTAATTAATGAACAAAGGGAGAGAAGAGAATTAAATTTGAACGAGGTTATATTTTATACTGAGTGCTCACATTTGTTATGTGTTTTTCTATCATTACCTTAACGTATTTTGCTGAATATTTTACGCGCTTCGTGTATAATCCAATATGACGATATTTAAAAAATGTAATTGCATCTATTCAATAAAACTCGTTGTGTGTAAATCTATTCACCGCCGGTATTTCAACTTTTATTTTCAATATCCTTTTGTCTCAAATAAATAAAGTTTTTGAAACGAATGCATATCGTATTATGACAAAATGAAATCACTTAGTATAATAATAATATGTTTTATTTAACGACGTTCGCAACTGCTGAGGTTATATCAGCCTCGCTGGTGTGCCGGAATTTTGTCCCATAAGAGTTCTTTTACATGCCAGTAAATCTAGTGACATGAGCACACTTAAATGCCATCGACCTAGGACGGGATCGAACCCGAAACCTTGAGCACAGACGGCAAGCGCTATACCGACTACGCTACCCAGGCTGACAGTCGCTTAGTAACCATGTTACATATTCGGTCCTGTAATATTCCTATTTGTGAGTGGATAGATATTAGGCCTACTTTGATTTACGAGTAGATTGTTACGGAAGAAAAATTCTTAGAAAAATAATATGCCTATGTAAATATTTTCAAAATAAAAAAGTTGTTAGTTACTTTCTTGCAAAGAATGCGCCACTGAAAATTGTTCAATAGTATATTCCCCTAAAGATTAAAATTTTCAGAGGTTACTCTTATCTTCGAAAAAGGAGAAACAACGTCTCCAGAAAATTACAGACCCATATCTCCTCTAACAGTTTTTTTCAAAGTCTTTGAAAAAGTAATGTATAAAGGATTATATCATCATTTTCAAAGATGCAACATTTTAGTCAGGAAACAGTTTGGAATTAGGAAAAATAAATCGACGGAAAATGCAACAATTAGTTTCACTGACAAAATTCTGAAAGGAATTAATAAAAATCTCCAAGTTGGATGGATTGCACATCGATTGTTGCACTCAAATCTCATACATAGGAAACGAAGTCGAAATCAGTACCACTTTGAAATCTGCCTCGACATAGAGAATTATTAATAATGGAGTTCCACAAGGATCAATATTAGGTTTCCTAACTTTTCTAGCGTTTAAAAATGATCTTGCCCACCTAATAAAATAAGTAGGTTATCCCATATTATTTCCAAATGACACAGGTAGGCCTACAGTAATTACAGCCAACAACTCCAACTATTGCAGTCTTCAATGGAGGCAATTCTCCTCAAAATACGATATTGGTTCTCAGCCAATAAATTAGTATTAAATTGTAATGAAACTAAGAACCCAATATAAATGCTGCCAAAATTCAACCTCGCAAATTTCAAGCGCAATAGTTAACAATAAGTCCTTAATAGAAACATCAACCAAAGATTTTTGAGTTACAAATCGATAATGTGTAAAATTCGAAAAATCATATAATTATCTCAAAACTAAATTCAGCATGTTTTGCTATTAGATCTACTCAGGTCACAGTAAATAACAATACCTTAAAAACAATATACTTTGCTTACTTCCACTCGGTAATGAATTGTGGAATAATATTCTGGGGAAATTCTACAGATAGTAACAGTATGTTCCTACTACAAAAAAAGTAATTAGAATAATAGTATTAGGGAATCGTGTAGGACCGTATTCAAAAAATTACAAATAATGCCCATGGCATGTTAGTATACTTTTTTCATTAATAAGCTTCCTCGTATGTAACAGTGAAAGCTTTGTAACTAATGCAACAACAGTTCATAGCATAAATTCTAGTCAAAAATTACTTTCATACTCTATCGGTAAGTCTGTCGTGTTATCAAAAAGGAGTACGTTATGTCAGCCAGTTTAATAGCCTTCCTATAGATATAAAAAATCAAACTCAATACATAAGATTATTTAAGGTCAAATGAAAGAAGTATCTCATATCTTATGCTTTCTATTCTGTAGGTGAATTTATGACATTCAACAGCCCTTTATGAATATTTGTTTTGTATTAAGTATTGATACGAACCCCTTGCATTGTATTAGTACAGTATATTGTAAGAACTCTTCTGTATATCATATTTTAACTAGACTGTGGCTATAATTAAGACTTTTTAGTACTATTAAGATCTTTTTGACATGTTCCATATTTTAGCTATGAAGAGACGTAAGAATACCACGGAATGTAAATAAATACAATACAATTCAATACAATCTTCGTCCTTTCTTCCTCATTTTCGTTCTTGTTTCCTTCTTACTTCCTCATCTTCTCCTTTCCTTCTCCTTACTCAACTTTATCTGCTTCCTCATTTCTTCATCAATTTCTTTCTTTGTTTTCTTTTTATTTACTCTTCTGCATTTTTATTTTACTCACATCTTCATCGTTCTCTTTTCTTCTTTCTTCTTCCTTTCTTCACTGTGTTCCTCTTTTCTAATCTCCTTCCACATATCTTCTCCTTTTCATCACCTTCCTCACTTCTCTTTGTTTCTTTCTTATTTTTCATCTTCTTTTCCTCCACGATCTCCTTCCTTCGTCATCTCCTTCCGTATTTTATTAATTCATATTTCTATATCCTTCTCCTTTCTTCCACAGCCTCTTCTATTCATTCTCCTTTTCTCCTCCTCTTTCTTCTTTCATCCTCCTTTCTTCCTGCTCCTCCTCAACACAGAGACCGAATGATGTCAAGTATAATGCCAAAAATGTTGTAATTTAACGTACACAGTAATGTGACTGATAATTAGGGAACGGATTTCTAGGTGCTAAAAAGAACTTGGACTTTATAAAAATCAAATTTAGAACATTTTGCAGTTAACATAAAATCAGAAATTAATACTTTTAACAAATTTAGTAAATATTGCAGTTTGGGGATTTAATACACAAAGTACTAGTGCCGACAATGAGTGTTATTGAACTGAAAATTAAAATGCTACCAATGAAAGAGACTGATAGCTGAATAGTCAGTTTCATTTCACATAACGGGGAGTGCACTGTCACGAAAACTAATTTGTAAGCTATCGCCTAATCTCAACAAGCTACCATCCCTTTTATGCTAGGATGAACATTTCCGAACGAATCTTGGCGCCAGTATATTAGGTAAATGTTCTTTCTCCCTTTCTAATCCAATATAGAACGAACCAGTTTTTGTAATTTTTTTTTCTTCAAATACTACTTTTATACTTATTTGGTCATATTTACATTTTTAGTACCGATATAGTTATTTTAAATATGTAGGCCTATAAGAATACTAAAAAGGAGATTTACAGGCATTTATAGGAGTTGATGGTCCATTTAGTCGTTTTAGGTCGTATAGAATTTTAATAGGGGGAACCTATGTACATGAAACATAGAGATATCTGACGCCTAGGACGTAGTAAACAAACTAGGTACGGAACAAGACATTCATTTCACCCGGCCAAGTGTGCTACGGAAAAGCGTTAACATTTAAATACACATTATTCATTTCTTCATAAGCATAGAAATTTACAATGCGCAATAGGTTATATGTACATCGATGCACACGTAAATACTCTTAATACGTGCATGTTACATGCATACATACATGCCATATATCGGCTACATACATTCAGTACGTATTATTGAGTATATAAAAACCATACATACATTACAGACATACATACAGACATACATACATACAAATACATAGCATATATGCATACGTGGATGGATATATGCAGTACATGTTTGCGTGTTTTCGTACGTATTTCTTTGGGTGCATTTCTCTTAACGTTCATGTCGAATTCAGTATTTTATTTTAAGCCTTTTGTTTTTACCATCGTTAGCGTTGTTCATAGAAAAGATAAGCATTATCATTAACAATCACTTTCTAAGGCTCAAAGCCTCAATAGGCCTACTGTTTTTTCCAATGCTTTTGTTTGATCTACATTTTTCCTATGTCAGTCGATAAAATTAATTTGTTAATATTGTTGTTGTAACCTAAAGGGATATAAATACATAATCTGTAAAATACATTTTGAAGACATTGTAACTTAATGGGAGTTCGTTCAGAATATGTTGTATTAAAATGAAGTGAGGTAGGCTATGTAGTTACTTAAACTTGTGTAGGCCTAATGTAAACAAATTCTGCAGTATACAAGCGAAAACTAGATTATATCGGTACAGTATTGATGATAAACTATCTCTTTACAGCACAGCTGCAGTACGTTTGAAAGTTATTCACAGCAAACTCTAATGTAACACAGTAATAAAAGCCTTATACCGTTTAACTAATTATAAAGCATGACGCAGTGGGAACTATAATGAAGTAGAAACTGTTACAGTGAACATTTAGTTACACAACTTCAGTAGGCCTATTGTACGTAGAAGCCTATTTATAGCTCGCAACTGAGAAGCGATAAGCGTGAAAGTTCTAGGAAATAAGAAGTAAAATTTACAATTCGAATAGAAACGTTGGTGTAAGTTAGCTTCGTTACATTTAGTCAAAATTGAAAGTGTAAAATACGTATTGTGCAGCAATAAATAGAGAGATACAATTCTTCTGTGAAATTTGAAAGAATTATTACAAAATAAATACGCTTTTATTGCTTACTGTTTAGAGATATAAGTATAGTGGTCTTCGCTGTAATTCTAGCGGTTGCGTTTACGCTGTAGACAAATGGGGAGTTGCCTTCTTTTCCAAGGGATTGATTTCATGTCTTTGCATAAGTCTTTCCTGTATTCTTTTAACTTAGTCTTCCGCCCTATGGACCATTTGAATAGCAAATCCCGCTATCTTCGAACGTTTATGCTGGGTTGCAAGAATATATTCATTGGTTCATATAGTAATATAAATATTTATGTAATAAAAGAACGTCCAATAACGTTACTGGTTTGATTTTCTAAGAAGTGAACTCTCCATTAGTAAGAAGTGCATAAGTTATCTCCAAAACTTAAAAGTGAAGCCTGTATTCTTTATATATTTGAAGATTAGCTAGGAAAGAGATTTATGTTTGAACATAGGCTATGTGCTGACATTTATTATGTATATCGCTTTTCTGTTTGTGTGTGTATTTAAATTATCTAGACCTATTTAAGAAAAATGGACTTGTTTGCTTATTATTATACGGGGCTTGTTGAGAGTACAGATATCTAATGATGAAATTGATAACTATATGACCTAAAACTGATATTTTTCACTGCTATACTCCAGGAAAGTTAGGATAGAAACATGTGACGGTATTGATTTGATATATCATTGTAGTCCAAGCCTGGATGCTAATACCTCAATTGAGTGATGCAGACCACCCCTTAACTCCCACTCTACCTTCCCCGTGTGATGAAAGGAGATGCTGGAACTGCCTGTCTCCATTTTCAACTCATTTCTGGCATCTCTTTTTGAAATTCAAAATTACACTAAGCAGTTGCCTCCGAGAAATGTGTAATAACATACCCATGTAGATGGAACTATGCTACTTTCGAAAAAAATTGAAATGAAGAAGAAATGTACAAACAAAGCAACACAATTGAGAAGAGCTGTAACGAAACATTCGTGAAGGAATGCGAAAGACGCCTAAGCGATTTTTGAATAATTTTGCAGAGAATGTCGAATTTTACCTAGAGTTTCTTTTGTGGGTGAAGTACGTTGGTTTCTAAGATTATGTTGGACACTTCCCGCAATCAATGAATTTTATTTCGACCTGAAACTCTGTCACCTGGAAAATCTCCCTTTAAATAATCTCCTTTAAGACAGAACACGTACGAATCACACACGCACGCACACACACTAACACACACACAAACACATACAGATACACACACACTCACTCTTTGTGGGTAGTAGAACACATTCTATAACGTTGCCTAAAAAACACGTGCATACCCTTCGAAATTATATGAGGACCATTTCATATACAATACACACAATTTTTTTTTTTTTTACTTAGACGTTTATTTTATTTTACAGTATTTCTTTACAATCCTTCAATATAGCCTTCTTGCTTCTCAATGACTGAATCCCAACGTCTGGGAAGCTGTAATATTTCTTCCAAGGCATCACTTCTGTTCATCTGTCAAATAGTTCGGGTAACGGTGGCAGAAAGCTCTTCCAAAGAAGCAAAACGACTTTCATACATAGTTTCTTTCAACTTTGGGAACAAGTCGAACCTGGTGGATTCATGTCCGGACTGTAGTGAGCATGAGGTAACACTTCCCATCCGTTTTTGCTCAGTTTTTGAATTACATTCCTGATGTGCGAGCGAGCATTGTTATGGAGTATCAGTGGCCCAGCATCGAGCAACTGAGGTCGGTTTTTATGCATTTTTCTGCACAGATTTTGCATGAAGTTACGAAGTGACATTTGCTGCACATGGGATTCTATCTGTCATGATGATTCCTTGGTGACCATAAACAAATATCATCATTTGCTTCACTTTCTATTGAGACCGTCAAATTTTTTTTTTTTTTTTTTTGATCCTGGGGAAGCTGTACATCTCCATTCGTTGGACTGTGATTTCAACTCTGGCTCAAAATTTCTAACCAAAATTTCATTAATAACAACATTTCGATGCAAGAATGCTTAACTTTCAACGTTGAATCTTTGTTTCAGCAAGGTTGCAATGTCAAGGCGTTTCTGCTTTTGTTCAGCAGTCAGGCAGTGAGGGACCAATGGGCAGAAATGTTTCTCTTCATTAATCGTTTGTCAGAATGTGGAATACTGACGTTAGTGGAAACTCCATGGCAACAGAAAGCTTCCCACATGTCGCACAACCAACCTTTTCAAGAGCATTGCCCCAAGTTCCATACTTCTTTCAACGCTTGATGTTTTCGACTTTCCTGGTCTAGGATCATCGTCGGTGCTCATACGACGTCCACGCAAATGATGATCCCAACCAGAAACTGTGCTAAGGTCCCCTGTGAACTCTCCACAAACTTCACTTAAAGCGCTGTTTATTTCTGCAAGCTTTTTGCCACGTAAAGTTTCGAACTTAATGTACAGTACGACCTTTTGATCTTCAACAGTAACAATACTCCAGACATGTTAAGACACCACTTCTAGTTCTCGTTATTTAAACACAGAGTACGCTATGGATGAAACAAGACACGTGCTTCTTCAACAAGATTTCAACTGCAACTGAAGTAATTTTCATTATTGTGCATAACTCAATCTGCAATTCTGCCATCTGTGAATTATTATTTATGAAATGACCCACATATCAAAGACTAACGTGACGTGATCACCAGGAAGCAGGCTTCATTATCGACTTGATTTTCCTTGGCCAGAGAAGCCGAGCGTGCGTGTGCAATCTTTAATGCTAGGTTTTCAATGCGTGGATTGTGGTTTCAAACCTGGAAGAAGGGGGTTGATTTTGGAGAGTAATAAAGTAATTAACATAGATTTTTCTGGGATGGATATAAAGTTAGGACACTCGTGTTGTAGTTTTATGATAGTCAAATAATCGTGTCCCTGATAGCGATGTCCGCGTTTTCGTTGTGCGCTGTGCATTGATCGTTCCCGTTGCACTTCGATGTTGGAAAAGTCTTTACCTAGATGAAAGCGTCATTACGCAAATAAATTACATTAGGCCTACTAATAATATTTCAACTAATAAAACCAATTCCAATTTTGCTACTGTTTCTAACACTAGTGCTACTACTAGTACAGTACATCAGTCATTCATAGATTACAAAAAGGCATATGACTCGGTTAAGAGAGAAGTTTTATATAATATTCTCATTGAATTTGGAATTCCCAAGAAACTAGTAGGCCTACGATTAATTAAATTATATCTCAGTGAAACTTACAGCAGAGTATTAATTAATATTCACTTTATTTAAACAATTAGTAGTCAGTGGATAGCAAGAACGACATATTAATTGCCACTTTGCGCTGTATTTTACAGAATTTTTACTTTAAACCTCAGTATCAAATTTTGACTTACACCACTTTTGCTCTGAATGGCTCATATTAGTCTCTGTTTTTTGGTCATGCGATTATCCTTATGATTTGTGCAGAAGGACGAGAAAAACATTTAGACTAATAACACGGCTTTCCAGTTTTGATAATAACTTATGGTTTGGTTTCGATTTTTCATAAGAATTTATAGCATACGAAGATAAAATAAATGTTGATAACACTGTTAGGGAAGAACTGAACACGAACGAAACTATTCCTGAAATGTGTCGGTAGGAATGACATCCTCTCGACGAAAATTCAATATACTAATTCACAATGACGAACGAGCCATGATTAGAAATTTATCGAGTTGCTGTGAAAATGAGAAGAAAGAGAAGAAACAAATTGTAGCTGTAAATAACACAATTAAGGAACTTGCTACGTACTGTGAGGAAAACGAAGCTTCTGTTAAACGGATTTGCAAGTTTATGAAGTAACACACGTGAGAACTACCCACTGTACCCGCAAACTCTTTGTAACAAATACTGTAATTTATTTGGGAAAGAACATTGTAATAGTATGTAGTTTGAGAACACAATTCAGTAGTGCATGAATACCGATACGAGAGAGAAAATTGAAAACAGGAAAGTTCCATTCTCTACCTTTTTTTTATAAAACAACTTCTATTTTAATTTGCTTTCAGAAACCGCCTGCGTGATACGATTAAAATTAATGCTTCGAATTTAATGTGATAATCATTACGAATACAACTGAGGAATTTGATTAGGTTCAGAAAACTTTTCATGCTATTAAAAAACCTCATTCCCATTCTAAAGGAAAAGATGGGCTGGGAGAGGCTGGCCACATCCCCATGACCACACTCATTAAAAGTATAGGATTTGAATTGAAAGGGACGCAAAATAAGTACAATTCATAATCAAGCGGCGTGATATTGTAGCTGGGGAGCAAAGACCTCAACCAAATAGAAGAATAAGGAGAAAGTGACTGAGATATTTTTACTTGGACTGACAATAAATCTCATGATGATAAAATGTTGCCAAAAACCAGACGACGTGATAGAATTATTGCAGTTGATGTTTTATTAGCAGAGTACGGATTTTTAGGTCGTGAAAATGTAATTTGAGGTGCCTAAAATAGGCTTAAAAGTGTAAGAAATAGTCACTAAAGAATTGGAAATAGGCTCTAACAAAAATAATCTTTAAAAAGATGTTTGAAATAATCATGAATTCACTTTTAGAATATTGTAATTTTAAATATGTATATACCGTTACCGCTACTACTACTAGAACTACAAGAACAATAAAATATATCTAACCAGCTATACATAAACTAAACAATGGAATGTGAAAAATATGTTTTAGACATAAATTCAGTATACAAACAAGTCAAATACAATTAATTTTCACCAAGCCTTGTCCATTAATGTCAATAATTAGTTTCACAATAAATTACCAATACTTTTTCTGAGTTATCAATTAACAACAATATCGTCTGTCACACAACACAAATTTGTATGCTTCACATCCACTGAAATAACAGGAGCGTATTTAAATTTTGACACTAGATGGACAGGAATGTTGGATTGTAAATCCGTGTTTTTCCCTGTTAGGATATCTGAAGCAATACGCAGGTCCTTCAGTCGTACATTTCTCTGCAGAAATTGCTCCAGTTTATCCCGTACTTTATTTCCAGCAGAACCAGGAACACTTTTGATCCTTTCTTGTATATCATGAAATATTTCCATTTGTTCATTCAGTGGTTTTCCTGCTGCTTCCAGTGATGCAATAACGTGCACTAGGAAAGTGAAGTGTGACTTTAAAAATGCTAGGTTCCTCATTTTCTTTGCAGAATCAATGCTTGCAGATTCGTCTTCTAGACTTGAAACAACATCTTTCACTTCACTAATGTGATCTTTGTAGTATTCTGCAGCTTTCAACCATGTTCCCCAGCAGGTACAGTAAGTACAGGTTCTGGTGGCAGAGAGACATTGGGCAATTTCTCAAGGATAATCTGAACCCTTCTTGGAGCCTTGATGAAAACTTTTTTATAGTAGAAATCAATTTATTTGCATTTGGATATTATAACCAGATATGCTCTGAGACACGATTAACGCACACTGAAAAATACACTTTGGAATTTAAAATATAAACTTTTAAAATAAGAATGGGTATTTTGACCTATTAGAGATAAAACATACTTAATAAGTCAAAATAGGTTTTGTCGTCAAAATAGGCGTTTTATGTGCTATTAAAATATACATTTTAGGCATAGTTTCATATGAAACATGAACTTGCAAGTTTTTATGAACTTATCTTTTAAGGATTAAAATAGGTTGTTACCTAAAATCGGAAGTCTACTTATTAGTCTACTGCAATTATTTATTTATTTATTTATTCGAATGACAGATACATAGATAACTTATCTTTTACCTAAATACAACCTCAAGATTAAAAAAAATAACTTAATATAACTTAAAATTAAATCTAAAGACAGAACTAAACAAAATCCTTAAAGAACTAAAAACTAACAACTAATTAAATAACAGAGGCATGAGGCTTCTCGCTTCCCAGTATCTGGCACATTGTCAGTGATTTTAGAGCTGGACAGCGTTGGAGATGATCCCTATTCATCGCTTCTTGAAGATCACAAAGGGTACAGGTTGGATGTTGATAAATACCGAAACGGTGGAGATGCTGCGCCAAGCAGTCATGACCAGTTGCAAGGCGGAAATGGGCGACTGCCAATCTTCTTGGTACGTTAGGTATTGATAGAAGGCCCCTTCTCCAGTGTTTGTCATATGTTCTTTCGGCAATCTGATGGGAGTGGATGTTGTGGGCAACTTCTTTGATGTATAATTTTATTGTCTGGAAGGGTGTTGGTTTAGGAAATGTTTGTAAAATTTTAGCACATTTTTTGCCAAGGCATCGGCCTGCTCATTGCCAAATAAGTTGCAGTGCCCGGGGACCCACTGTAGTACCACGATTTTGTGTTTTGCTTGTGATAGTTGTATGGCATTTTGACAGTCTTGGATTGATGAAGACTCAGGCTCTGAGGAACCTACAAATTCTATGGCTGCTTTGGAGTCTGACAGGATGACGACATTCTTGAATTTAGTTTGATGACATATCAGTTGAGCTAAGGCTATCCTGATAGCTTCAATTTCACCATCATAAGCAGACCTATGAGTGCCTACCGCTGTATAGGAGGCAAAGATATCGCTGTATACACCGGCACCAACATTAATATCATGCTCCGATTTGGATCCATCTGTATAAACACGAAGCCACTCAGTTTCTATATACTTGAGGTTAATTGTTTCAAGAGCCAGGGATCTTAATATATCTACTGGTGTTTCTTTTTTACAAACATCATCTTCCAAATCTACGGAGAATAAGATGGAGTTAGAAAGTATTGGATTTAAAAATTCAGGAGGAGGTTCTGGAGTATTACAAATCTGATATATTTCCCTCAATTCCATGACTCTTTGTATAAATCCGTGCTGTGTTTTCAACCTTCTTTCGACATTATGATAAGATTGCCAGAATTGGTCTCCAGGAATTCTCAATAGCTTTTCGTAAAGAATTAGTGCCTTCTCTTCAATTAATCTATGAATTGGTTTAAATCCGTTAAGAGGAGCATGGCATTAATTGGAGTGGTTTTGACTCTACCAGTGAGGAGGCGTAGGGCTTCGATTTGCACTTGATTGATTTGATTTAATACTGTCTCCGAAGCTGTTATTAGGGGTTCACAACAGTACAATATTTGAGGTAGTATATACATTTTATATACTGTTTGTAGGATAGTGCGGTCACAACCCCATTTTGAACCTGGAATTCGTTTAATTCCATTTAACCGTTTGGATGATGAGGATATAATTTTTTCTGCCTGGTGAGACCATTTTAGTTTCATATCAAAGGACACTCCTAAATACGTAAATACATCTGTTTGATGAAGTAGAATATCTTTGTATCTTAGGTTAGGGTGTATGGCTTGATGACTTAAAGAGAAGTTTTGAACTTAGTTTTAGTCATGTTTACATTCATGTTATTGTGGTCACACCAATGTTCCAGGATGTTGAGTGCTGTGTTAAGAATGTTAGTAGTTTCTGACTCAGCTTTTCTTTTGGGTGTTTCAATATAAAAACTAAATCATCCCCATACAATAGGCATCTTATGTTGGGTATAGATTTTAATTCCTGAATTAAATCATTTATGTATATATTCAACAAAAGACAACTTAACACTGCTCCTTGAGGAACGCCAGTTTGCAATAAATTGCTTCTCGAAAGGGAAGATCCAAAACGGACTTTACATGAACGTTGATCAATGAAAGCCTTTAACCATCGAAGCATGTTAGATTTAATGCCTAATTGAGCAAGTTTGTATATCAGTTTCTCTCTCCAAACTGTGTCATATGCAGCACTAAAATCAACAAAGACTGCAGTAAGTATGTTACCCCTATCTAAGGCATCCTTTATGTCCTGGCTAAATTTAGTAACTTGCTGAACAGTTGATCTACGCTTCCTGAAGCCAGCTTGTTCATAAGCTAATAATTTGTTAAATTCAATATACCAGTTTAATCTTTGAGAGACTATACGTTCCTTTAACTTTGCCATAACACTAGTTAACGAGATTGGTCTATAATTTGCCATGTATGTAGGATCTTTATCTTTTTTTTTAATCGGAATGACAACAGCACTCTTCCATTGGGATGGTATTAATCCTGTAGACCAGATTTTGTTAAAAAAAACAAGAGTGGTTCGTTTAGCCTCTATTCCTAGATGTTTGATATACTCGGGATGGATTTTGTCTTCTCCTGGTCTTTTCTTGTTTATCAGGATTCTTATTGCCTTTATATATTCCCGTAACGGTTTCTTCCGGAAACGTAGCTGAAAGAAAAAAGTACTCATATAGCTTTACAAAGTCGACAAGTCGTATCTTATCATAATATTATGTGTCACATATCGCGTGTCTCATATCGTGTCGTATCATAATATCTCATATTGCGTGTCTCATATCTTATCGTGTCATATATCGTATCATATCTATTATCACTCATCTAAGTATCACTTACCGATTCGGATTATATTTCATATCGGTATCGCATATCGCGTAATTCGTATCGTATCATATATTGCATTGCGTGTCTCGTACAGTGCTGTATCATATCTCACATGCGTATCACGTATTGTATTCTATTATATCTCATATCGCTTATAGCGTGTTTTGTATCGTATGGTATCATAATTTGTACAGCGTGTTTTGGTGTCGTATCGCATTTTATCATATGTCGTATCGCGGGTCTCGTAACGTACCGTATCCTATCTCTTATCGCGTCTCGCGATTCTCATATCGTATCGCAACATATTATCTCCTATTGCATAACTGTTACTAGTAATGTAACGTATCATATCTCATATCGGGTATCGAATATCGCGAATCTTGTATAGTAATAAGTCGCATAATATATAGGGTGATTAAGAGTATTTACCGTCACTTACGGAGCTTATTTCCGAAGATATTCTTAGCAAAAAAGTCATATAAACATTTGTTCTAATTTCAATATTTTCAAAGTTACACTAATTTGAATTTGTTTCTAAAATACCACCTTTCTTTAATTTTAAGGGTAAAAGAATATTACAAATAGAGAATGAACTAATCAGAAGTATCAGAAGTAATCTTTATTTGGTTAGTGTTCTGAAGCTAAAAATGTGTTATCATTTGTTTTGTACAGATTTTGTTTTTCAATTTTTAACTAAAATAACATCATTCTTACGCACTTACGAGTATCACAAAAATTCTTACAAATTATACGACTTTAGGAACTTGATTCTTTACAGTTTAATTATGCATCCTAATTTAAAGTCTTGAAGAATTTGCAAGAGTGGCGTGATTTGTAGTAATTGTTGTGATAAATGCGTAAGAAAATGTAATTTTGTAGTTCAGAATCTAAAAGAAATTCTGTACGAAGCAACTATGGAATTCAAATACATTTTAGCTTCAGAATATTGGCTAATTGAAGAGATGATATTCCCGAATAGTTCGGTCTTTATCTGTAATATTCTTTTACCCTTAAAAATCAAGAATAATGGTATTTTACAAACAACTTCAAATTAGTGTAACTCTGAAAATATTGAGATTAGGATAGATGTTTACATGATATTTTTTGCTCAGAATGTCTTCGGAAATAAACTGTGCTAGGAACGGTAAATCCTCGTGAGTCACCCTGTAGCCTATGTATAAGTCGTATCGCGTCTCTCGTGATTTGCATTATATCGTACCATAACATTTCTTGTGGTACCGTGTATCGCGTGTCTCGTATGATATCGTATCGCGTATCATGTGTCTCGTATCCTATCGCATTGTATCATATCTCGTATCGTATCGTACCTGGTATCGCGTGTCTTGTAAAGTATCTTATATCTCGTATTGCGTGTCGCATCGTATCATATCTCGTATCACATATCGTGTCTCGTATCATATATTATAACGTATCACGTATCGCGTGTCTAGTATCGTATCATATTTCGTATAGTCGATTCGATATCAAGTTTCTTGTATCGTATAGTATCTCATCTTATATCATGAATAGTTTATCGCGTGTATTGTATCGTAACATATCGTACCTATAATATCTAGAATTGAGCATAGCATGTATTATATCGTATCGCATCATATCACGCATCGTATATCGCTTGTCTCGTATCGTAAAGTATCGTAACATAATTCGTATCGCATAACGGTTGTTTTGTAACGTATAATATGGTATCATAACTTGTACTACCAATAATAATATTTGGAAAAATGTATGAACTTCGAAACTCTACTAACCACAAACCACAGAAAACATTAATATTTTTTTAATTTGTTAGCATAAAATATCTACTCGAAAACTTTATACTACAATGACGTTGATTTTTTATTACAACTTTCGTACTTGAAAAATTACGCTTTTGCCTGTACCCTTCTCAATAACGATAAAATGTTATTCATCATACAGCTATAATATTTAAGGATTCTGGAAAGCGCACGAGAAAGCAAGTTCCTGAGAGAAATTATTTTACAGTAGAAAATTTTTAATCATTCTATAAGTGTAAAGTTATTAGTTTAATAATTATTATTTTAACGCGGATTATAATGCTGATTTGTACGGATACGGAATTAAAATTTGAAGCTAGTTTTGATGGGAGTCCACCTGTATGTAGGCAACAATTTCGCACTACTGTCTATAAGTTGCATATAATACAAAGGCTCTTGTTTACTGCACATGCGCAGTATGTTGTAAGCGAAGCAAAAAATAAGGGAGCTCCAAATTTTATTTCCCAATCTCTGTACATCTATTATCAAGCAGTGACGATATGTGTAAACATCTGAAGTCTGATTAATGTAATATGTTCCTAGTCAGCGATGTATGCAATGGAGGGGAAAATGTACTAACCACACTACCCTACTGTCTCCTGGCTTAGTTGCCTCATAAGTGATAAGTTACTGGTGCCATTTATGGTGTTTAAAACTGTCATCGCACAGTCTCAAAGACATCTAGCAAATTTGAAACTTCTATATGGAACCAGCATTCTAATTTCAAATGTTAAGTATGACGATTTGCTATCTCTTTTTAAAATGGATCCTCCTGCTCTTAGAAAACAGTTACAGTGGTGAGACACAGAACCATGTGTAAGAAGAAGAAGAAGGAAGAGGAGGAGGAGGAGGAATGGAATGAGTAGATGATGATGACGATGATTGATGATTATGAAGAGAAATTGGATTCTAAGAAGTAAAGTGAAATTATTATATGCGAAATTGTGATGTTTGTGTTAAGATATATAGCTTGAAAAATCCATTAATAAAATTACTCATTACATTCATTTTTTATTTTAAATATTTAATTCGCAATACTTAATTTAAGTGTTGAATACAGAAAGGTGTCATGTACAAAAAAGTAAGTTTTGAGTAACTGAAGGGTAAAACTGTTAGCCTTTCATTAAGCAATAGAGGAATGTAACGTAACTCTATCATCTACACAGTATAAATGCTGTTATTGGAGAGACGCCTTGTAACCCGTTTCACAATAAAATTTGATATATAACACTTTCATTCAAGGAGAAATACTCATTTATATGTAACTGTAACACAATACTTTCACACATACTACCATCTTAAATTCCTTAATATGATTGCAGTTATGTACTAGATTATATAAATATAACTTTGTGCTAGAAGTAGGTATCTTACTTAGGTCCTAATTTAGATTTTATATATTTGAGAACGTCAATTTTTACAATATGAATTCAAAAGAGAAGTTCCAAAGGTATCTAAACAATCAAACATCGATTTTATAATTCAGTAAGGTCCGAAAGTCTTGTCACTCTCCCTTGCTTGTATGTTGATGTGCATCCATTTTGAACATGTCATAGCAGATGTGTGACAATGGTTGATGCTTTACGTTCCAACTTGCTTAGTGATCCAGAACATCAGTAGGCTGTAGGGACGCGGCACAAAATGGTGCAGCGCCATGTCCTGGGTGAAATTTCCGTAGCAAACACGGTGCGATTTTCCTGAAGGCCTCTCTAACCTCTCTAACAGCTTGCTTCAAATCTTCAATTGTCTGGTATCGATGTTTCGAGGGTGCTGCTTAATAATTCCCCACAGGGAAATCACACCACCTTTGCTGCGGAAAATTTCACACAGGACATGGCGCCGCATCATTTTGTGCCGCGACAATGATGGTCCATACTGATGTTCTGGATCACTAAACAAGCTGGAACGTGAAGTATCAACCATTGTCACACATCAGCTATGACATGTTTAAAATGGATGCACATCAACAGGCAAACAAGGGTTTGTGACAAGACTTTCGGATCTTTCTGTATATAAATACTTATAACTTCAAAATAAACATTCAAATCAGGTTTCTGTAAAATGATGAAATTTTCAATTCCCTAGTTTTGTATTAAGATATTTTATTCCTTGAACTTATTGGTCCCAGTCAAAATTAATATCATAATTAGTATTATAATGCCATGCTATTTTAAATCTATTACAGTAGTAATGCGTTTACAAAAACGTGTTTTAATACAGCCGAAACTCTATAGAGCATAGCACAATATTACGCTACAGGCCAAGAACTGAGTTCCGTAATAATTATGATTTACGGATGTTAAAAAGTTTGAGGAGAGATTCATGGATATTAAAGAGAAACGAGAAATTCGGAAAATTTCTTTGCACAGGAATTTCCTTCAGCCTTTATAAAGGTATAAAATGATGTATGACAACTCCTTCATCATTTGTTCTCCGTCAAATTACACTTACAATTTTACGTTCACTCTTGAGCAAGAAGGAGAAATTGAAAAAATTGCAGGAAGGCACTCGAGATTACGATGGAAGCTGTACGCACTGCTGACGCTTAATCATTTATTTAATAAGAGTTGTGATTAATTGGATTCTACGAAAATGTTATAACTTTCTTTAATATCTGAAGGAAAGTAGCTGTAGTCGAAGGAATGGTTATGAATATTGAATAAAATTATGCATAAATAATCGTAAGTTCTGTTCACAATCCAATTACGCAATTACATTCTAGAACACAACGTTTAGTAGTTTCTTTCTTTATCTGAGTCCGAATAAAATTTTCAATGACAATCCCTCTTTAATTCATGGATGCTAGTTTGTGATTTATACCTTTCAGACGAAGGTCCTACGTCGCGTTGATTTTCACTTAGGGATACCCATTGTGTTTGTAAGACCAGGAAATTTCATATCTCTGATTATATCATAGCCTTCGTAGACTGTGGAGCCAATGAACAACGTTTCTTAATCTTTCATAAACAGAAAGCTACAATTGTGTAATTTTTATAATTGTTAAATACATGTAATAGCACAGGGTGGATCGCTCGAATGTACCCAATTTCAATTGCATGTGACTGGTAAACGGTTGAAGATAGAAACCTACATTAACGTTTATATGAAAGGAAAACTCAACAAGTTTCGAGATGCACATCACCATATCTCTACGTGAGCTCCAGGTGTAACTGTGACGATATCGAGGCGATGAACGAATTCTTGCCAAGCACGTTGGCGCATGTCTTCTGGAATGCTCTCAATAGCCTCTATGATGCGCTCCCGAAGATCACGAGGGTCTCTGACTGGGGTGGCGTACACTTTATTTTTGACGTAGCCCCAGAGAAAGAAATCAAGTGGTGTTAAATCCGGTGATCTCGGGGGCCAAGCGATCGGTCCTCCCCTACCAATTCAACGGCCAGGGAACACGTTGTCTAAAGTCGTACGAACGTCATTGAACTAGTGTGGAGGAGCGCCATCTTGCTGGAAAAGGGTGCTAGGTTGTAGGTGTTCAACTTGTGGAAAGAAGAACTGCTCCAGCATGTTAAGATAAGTGATACCACACATAGTTTTCCCGCGAAGCTCTCCTTAATGAGTTCCGCGGGCTTTGCTCATACGCGGTTTGAACATTTGTAACCATTTCGTCGGATGTTTTACGACCTCCACCATGCTTATTCAACACCGATCCTGTAGCTAAAAATGTATCGTGCCATTTCTAAATGCTTTTAGCAGTTGGAGCATCACGATTAAACACTCGCCAATACTCCCTTTGAACTCTAACAATTGATTTAAACTCCGCATACCACAACACAGTTTGCGGTTTCATCTGTGGTATCGCCATTTTGACAATCGATACAATCTACGAAAGAAACCGTGTCTGCGCTCTATCTACGGAGAGGATTCGAAACTTGTTGTGTTTTCCTTTCATATAAACGTTACCGTAAAGTTCTATCTTCAACAGTTCACCAGTCGCATACAATTGAAATTAGGTACATTCGAGCGGTCCACCCTATATATTATGAAACAAATTTATAAAGTTATATTTTATTATACGAGTCAATTTTTAAGGAACGAGCGTAGCGTGTTTCCTAATTTTGGTGAATGAAATAACGGCATAACATTATAAACATGTTTCATATATTTTTTTTGTACACCAGCATTATAAGACAATAAATTAAGAAAAAAATAACATTAAATTTGTAATGATTACATATTATGATATCATAGTCCATGAAGTCTATGACAACAATGATATATTAATATTAATCCATGGCAAATCGTTTCATAATACCAGGGCTTTCGAAAAGTAATGACAACATATTTACTGTTTCACACTAAATTTATTTAGGTTACTTTTGGCACTACATACTTCAAATATAGTCCCTTACTATGTCAACAATACATTTCCAAATCCTTGGGAGTTGGAGGATTCCAACTGCAGCATCATTTCTGGATGTAGAAAGGGGCTATTATATAATGTTACTTTTGGCACTACATACTTCAAATATAGTCCCTTACTATGTCAACAATACGTTTCCAAATCCTTGGGAGTTGGCGGACTCCAACTGCAGCATCATTTCTGGATATAGAAAGGGGCTACTATGTAATGCCTCCAGAAGACTTCTTTCTCCACTACAGAGTTCATATTTGAATCCTGTTGAGATATTTGTGGGAATATCTGGGAAGAGAAAGAGCCAAGCGCCGCCCATCTAACAAAGAAGAACTTAAGAGGGTTCTTGGATTTATGATCTGAAATTTATCTTGAAACGACGGGAAATTTGGTTCATTCAATGCCGAGACGTCTGGAAGCTGTCATCAGTGCTAATGCTTGCATACAGGATATTGAAAATATATTATAGAGACTTATTATATGCATTAGTATAATGAGGCAATACATTTTTTGAAATCAGAAAATGGATTTTCTTTTGTAAATATTTTTTTTTTTGTGTTATTGTTGTGATTTCTGTGAAAGATTTTTAGTTTTACATTATATTAAGGAATAAATATTTTATTTTCTCAAACTTGCCCTTTATACAGATCTTATAGGGAAAACATTGAGTGTGCCAATACATTCTGATGCCAGTGTAGGCTGATGTTTCAATGGTGGTGTGGATGTTTAACTCCAGTTGACAAAAATTATAGGCCTATAATCTCCATTTTGAGCTATAATTATAAATTATACGATTTAAACGGCTAAATCTGAAAATATTCTGAATAACTTTTAATACTATAAGCGTGCTTCGTTTTAATATAATGGAATTAATACAATGGAAAAGCGTTCAATATGCAGTGTATTATTTCTGTAAAGATTTAAGGATTCGAAGAAAGATTTTTAATAAAAAAGATTTCACAGATTCTCTATTTTACTTGCAAATAATCCGTCACATACGTACATTTTAACTATCACTAAATATTTTTAGTTTCTATATCTCTCATTTAAATGCAAACGATAATCTGATTTTGTAAAATTTCCAACAACATTGATTAGTATGCAAATTAAAAGTAGAACTCAAAAAAACATAATAAAATTCTACTGCCAAATTTAGAGAGGCATAACATACGCAAATATTTACTTCATTTTGCCAATATACCGAGTCCGCCAAAAGAATGTATACACTTTTTAAGGAACTAAAACTATTTATTACGTGTTTGTTTTACATTTAAATACTGATCACACAGGTAGTACTGTCTTCAGTTAAGCACACGGTTACTTTAGATGTACAAAATGTTCGCCGTTGGCTGCCAGACGCATAACGCAACGACGAGCGGTCGCCACAGTTAACGTCGGTCAATGTTTCAATGGAGATCGCTGCACATGCTGCTCTGGCGAAGGTCCTCCAGCGTGCGCGGCTTACGTCGATAGACTTGACCTTTCACAGTTCACCACAAGTAAAAATCCATAGGGGTTATATCTATTGGATATCTGTGGAGTATACTCGGGCAAAGTGTCCCACATCGCAACTTCGAAAACCTGAACGAAATGCGGGCAGCATTATAGGAGAGGTGGAACCTCATCCCTCAGGAGCAGAGGTCTCCAAAAAGCGTATCGTCATTCGTGCTCTCGATGCTGCCCGAAGAACACAGTGTGCTGTAGGACTAGAGAAGGGGAAGAGATACGTACCTCAACAGATGGGAGCGGTCAGTGGGGGATCGCGGCAACAGTCTGCTTAGGTTTACAAATAATAACATCAAAAGAATAAGAAATATCATACGTTTGTATATTATTTTGATATACTATAAAGGTGGAGCCCCTTCTGCTGCTACTGACACAAGTCATTGCAAATTCAACTTCTTCTGTTCTATGGTGCCTTTCAGTGCTTGGAAAAGATTTTCTCCAGTTATATTTTGTAATTACATCTAGAAGACATTCTGAGACAGTAAAATGTTCATTAACTCCTCGAATGAAAATGGCTAGGTGAGCTTTGTCATTTCTATCTGTGCTTTCGTCCAATGCAAGTGAGTAAGCGGTTAATTGTGGTTTCGACTTCAGATTCAATTACATTTACAATCTTGAAATTCCTTCTCTGAACTTTAATTGGAAACAATTTAATTTTCTTAAACTTTGACTTCATTCTGGACACAGAATTTTAGTAGCGTTCTGTATGCACGTTTTTATACATGATTATTCTGTAAAGGGCTTCATTGATTTTCCAATATTCCAAGCTATAACATAGCTAGCAAGAAGCTTTTTTTGTTTAAGACTGAGAACACGTGTGTGTGTTCGTATTTTCTTGTTTTATATTTATAAAAATATTTGTAGGCCTAAGCATTTCACCTAAAATTAAACAAAAAACTATAAGTATGTCATGCGGAACTGAGTGCAAACGTATTGTAATATACTGATTATAATGCATAACCAACATTATACAGATAGCCCGAAATTAAATTATTTTCACATGTCTAACATGCCTGTAATTTTATGATATTCTTTGTGAAGAGTCGAGTATTGTTGTCGCATGTTGAATTTTAACACGCTCTTAAGAATTTTCGAACAAATTAAGAATTTCACATTCTCCCCACTAACACAAAACATTTCTCTTCCATTTCATCCTTGAATGTACTACGTCCATGATTAGGAGACATTGTGAAACGGTGGAACACGCTGACCAACACAGTGATAATGGCAGTCCGCCACTGCTCTTCGTTTGCGCATAAACACTGAGTACAGTACAGGTGGGGATGGGTGAGGCGGAGCGCGCTAATTACGTACTGGTTTCGGTTCCGTTCACCCGGGTAGCTCAGTTGGCAGAGCGCTGGTACGTTCAACCAGAGGTCCCGGGATCGATACCCGGCCACGGAACAATTTTTCCCTTGAAATTATTAAAATCTGCTTTACAGGAAGCTTTACCTGAAAGACTAGAATTGCATAATATTATTATAGTTCTTAAAAAAATTGCTGCAGTTATCTTGTTGGTCAGTGTATTTTTCTGAGAAACAAACACTCAGAAGCAGTACAACTGACCCTACATGAAGAGCAATGAACTTTTTGAAAGGGACGAAGCTGTACTGATCCATTCTTCACCATACAACAAAATATAATTAGAATTTTAATTTTTAATTTATCAATCTTAATACCATTTATAGAGTAAAACGGCCAATATTATAGGATATTTTAGAGAACTGTAGAATACCCACAATATTAATAAGAGGTATGTAAGTTTTGTTTACCAATATCAATATTTTCATCTGGAATAATTATTTTAAAAATTACGATAATCTGGAAACTACAAGAGGACTGATCCAAAATGTGAACTGTCTCCTTTAGCCTATTGTTTAATATATGTAAATTAAATGATTCCGATAAATAACTTGCACGCTGGGCCTATAACCTTTTAAAAATAAGTTCAATATATGGAATGTCATTATCGGAAGATTGTACAGAGACCACAGTGAACGTGATCACATCAATTATCTTGAGTCTTGGATCGGTTCTTCGAACGCAAAACTTGTTAATTATGAAGAAGAATTACATAAAGCATGTCGTGAGATTTTTTTTACTCAAGCTACAATATATAACTTCCTAGTGGGGAAAAATCTCTTGTGACCAGGGAGAACTCGCGAGATCAGATGAAATCAAACAGATCTCAATCTTAAACAATATATCAGAACAATTAATATATCAGAAGTTGTTTCTTACATATAATTATGATATTGCTGTGTGACTCTTATTAAATTATTTAATCATTTAACCCTCAACTGGTATCGCTTTTTAAATGTACATTACGATATCTATCCATATGGGTCTATATCAGTGGTCGTCAGCACTCGCTGAAATGTGCAATAGGTACGCGGTGCTGTCCCCCGTGCACTGTCGTGCAACAGGGAGAGCTAGAGAGCATATTCGCTAGCAGCTACGGAGTGCACCCTAGTGCATTGCATTTTCCGCGGGTAAGAGAGACAAGCCCCAGCGTGCTCTGTGCTGACGACCGCTGGTCTATATTGTCCCATAGATACCAGTTGAGGGTTAATGTAACAGTATTCGTCACTGCACTATTAGACATCACAAAAACTGCCCACTACTTTTTCCATTCTATACTCCGACTCCACTCCATTAGCCACCTAGTCGTATCTTAAAAGTATTTATTTCAGTCACTGACTTCACAGCATATGCTGTGAAGTCAGTGACTGAAATAAATACTTTTAAGATACAATATAGACTTCTCTGAAAATTAAAAATGAATTGCAAAACACCTAGTCGTAGCTTAAATTCGTTGACAAAACTGAATTTTGGGCTCAACTGCGCGTTAAATTACCCTTGTTGTTTTGTCAACTGTTCGAAAACAGGTCTGAACCTCACAAGTGATACAAACAAGGCACCATTTATAAGGCAACTAAGCCAGGAGGTAATTCGGTATGGTGGCCAGTTCCTATCCTTCTCTATGACATACATCGCCGACTAGCTACATATTGCACTAATCAGATTTCAGATGTATACAAACAATTTTTGTGCGAGATCGTGCGTATTTACTTAGTTTCCGCACAAAACCAATCCGCGGTAAGTCTAAAATTCCACATTCAGTATTCCCAACCGAAAACACACAACAATTTCCCTCTTCTTACCACATAAGTGACATATTGATTTTACTGCTTTAGGCTTTTAACATATTATTTTTAGAGACGTTCAATATAGTAATAATTATAAATTGGAAACTTACCACAGCAATTTCACCTAAATTGCACTGTTAATTATTGTTTTTAAATATTTGCAAAAATTAAGTAAACTCTACAACTCCACTAAAGTTACTGCATTCGTGATGCATGTAACATTAAGGAAGCCGTTTGTTTTAAGTTCGCATTTATAGACTGGGGGAAAAAAGACACGTATATCACGGCCTGCTGGAGTATAGTAAACAGAGAAAACATTTTAAACCAACAATGTTGAAGATAGATATTTTTGTTTTGCAAATTTGCCGTCATTGAACCGAAACCAAGATGGAGATTTCATTGCAACTAATTAGAAATTCCTCTTTCAGATATGTAATAAATGATCTTCGCACAAAATAATGTACGATACACAAGCGGTATGTTTTCTTTGAATTCTCGGAAATTAAAAAGCTCAACTATGTTTCGTTTTTTCAAACTTTTCCTCGAACATGAAAACTTCAACATACCGCTCTTGTAACGCATATTACTATTATTCCTCTGACACGCCTGTTAATAGATGTAAATATCAGTCAGAAACATAGTCAGAGGTAAAACTACTATTGTAGGACCCAAATCGGTCTTGAACAAAGGGGAGAAGTGAAGAGGAACCGCCTTGGAAAGAAATGTACAGTAAGATACTGAGCAGTGGTGGATTTTAGGCGACCAGCGAGAGTGAAAAGTTCTTAAAGCTATTATGCCTACCTTATACAATCCGTCACTGAGCAATCTTACCTTCCTGTCTACTCGAAACATTACTGTCTCAGCCACGGAAGGTGGAGTGGGGAGTTAAGTGGTGTCTGCAGTGACTCGATTGAGCTATTAGCGCGCAGATATTAAATTCAAATTTCACATTTATTTATTTAATAGACAAGGTTTACACTAGACCTACATTAGATATTGCAGCCCGAAAGAGCAGAAGCTCGTGCTCGGGCGCAGTTCAGATCAGTTATACAAAATTGAAGAATGTTAATTCAGCACAATAATATTAATATATAGTAAAATACAGACCTTGTAATGACATAATATACAAATATAGAAAATTCAAAGTACATGAGTATTAGATTACAATTTTACCTTAAGAAAAGAGAACACAATTAAATAATTAATCTAATTTGTTTCCTAAATCTGTGTGAGTTCAGTGTATTTAATTCAGGGTAAGCTTTAATTAATGAATTATATATTCTGGATCCAAAATTTCTGCTGTGTTTTAATCAAGCAGTTATGTGGTTATTGGGGGTGTTTAGAAAGAAACTGTAGTTTTCTCTCTTATGGTATTCTTGAGGATCAAATTTAAATTTATTTTGATTTTTATGGAAGTAAATCAGCAATGTCTGTTCATAAATTTGTTCTAGATTTTATACACCAAATTTCTGAAAAATTAATTTCGTTGGGTAATCAAAAAGTTTATGTAGACAAATTTTGATATGAAGTAGATCTTTGTCCTCTAAAGAAGTCCCTAGTCAAAGTGATCAAAGTGATCTTTCTCATGATTATGAGAGGTAAGCAGAGCCTGTTAGCTGTAGCAAACGTGTTCATTGAAGAGGAGGAATATCACAAAACAAAATTCTAGAAGAGAACTTTTATGATTCATGAAAGACATTCAAAACAAGGACATCCAAATAGAAAACGTGTAGTCCTTGAGATTAAATATTTCTCAGGAGGGTTGAAAATTCACCATTGTCAAAAGTAAGTCCTCAAAATCTGAATGTTCAGCATCTAGACGTAAAGCGAGATGTTGAAAAAAAGACAAGCAAACCGATCGCAGACTCGCTATAATGGTTTCGCGGGCTATGATAATACCATTACAAACTTGTTCAAAACATTCTTACATTGCTTTTGGGAATCGACAAGCATCATGGTGTACCTGCGATGGTAATGAAAGAGCGTACACAGAGAAACAACGGGTATTCATTCCGCTTTATAGAAAACGCACCCTTTTCACCAAAAATTCTTTTACTCTTGGCCGAAATTAACCCACAAAATTCAGCACTGTAACCACTAAAAACCGCTTACATTGAAAAATAAATTAGAATTTTTTTTTCTTGAAGTTCGGGACATGTTATGACTTAATGCAGTTCACACATTTATTGAACCTTCCGTGATAATGTAGTTTAATTAATAATGTTACTTCGAGTCAGAGTTATGTATTAACCGGATTCCAAACAGATGTATCTATTACAATATGAGTGAGGTTTATGTTTGTACACATCCTCGGGTTACGGCTATTTGACATTATGTAATTAATTACTGTGAACTAGAATGTTATACGATTATACTGTAAATACTGGTACATTAAACAGAGCGTGTATCAATAATATTTTTTCTTAGAATATACTGAAGTGAAAATGATAACAGGAGATTAGTTTGAAACAGTATTAACTCTATCGGCGAACGAAATTGAGTTTGATATATTTTCTTATATTTTCTTCTGTTGAGATTTTCAGTGAAGAATTGAATGTGAGGAACTACAAAACACTGAGTGAATATTTTAAGAAGATTGATGGCATTAGTGAAATAAGACGAATGATGTACAAAAGTCGATCAAAGATGTAACTGTAATAGGATGAAAATAGAGTCCACATATTGCTGTGAAACCCAGCATAAAAAGAAAAAGCCATACGTTTCTTTTCCTGAACCATCACTAATTGAACCTAACAGCAGAGTGAAGCGAAGAAAACTGATATGAATAATCTAATAGGCAAACGGTTTATGAACGATTGCAGGAGCGTAAGAGATGTAGATTTATATGCTAATGTCATAATTAAAGACTGTTATCCCAAAATTCGATCAGTGCATTTGGACATTTTTTTGATTTGTATATATTTTATGATTATTTACACTTGAGACTTATTTAATTATATTTTAAGCTCATTTTCTTCCAAAGCAACGCTAATTATTGTATGAAAGTTTGGGAGGTAAAGAGTTTTCTCTTCGAAGCTCGGGGAAGTTGTTTTAAATATGCTAATAAGTAGAGACCGGTTGTTAGGCAAAATACCTTTTTTAAACTTAGTGTATATATGAAAGACCTATTAGATATAAACACGTTTCCACACATTTGGGGACGATAGGCCCAATTTTTATTTTGCCTTTTTGCCTATTTTACCTCTCGTTGCTTATTTTAAGGTTAACTACCTTTTTTTAACCTTCTTACGTCGTTATTGTACATTTTCCATATTTTAATGCATTTAAAATAAACCGCACGTAAATTATATCAAAAAACAAAAAAGAATGGTTGTACAAATATATATATATATATATATATATATATATATATATATATATATATATATATATATATATATATATATTCACCTCACATAAATATATGCTGAGAATCTTATTCTCAAGCAATACACATGTTTCCAAGAAGTCGTAAACTTTTCTCTCTTACCGATTCCATTTTTATGTCACTTAACAAAGATGTTTGAACAGTATAACCCTCAGTCTTCAGGTCACTTCGGGGTTTACCTGCGAAAGAAAGGGGATGAGGGAAGTATTAAAAGCAAGTCTCCAGATCCCGTTACTGTTGTCGCTTGCATGCACAAGTCACGCGTACTTTGAAGTCTCTAATCCCTCCTCACACCCCTCTTTTTGAGACAATACACAGTCGGTTTTTCCCAATCTCTGAAAGAAAGTAGAGAGAGTCCTTCTGAAATAAGTTACTTTAAGTTTGCTCCAGTCACTTCAGTAGAAGTAGAAAGGTCTTTTTCCACCAGGAAAAACGTTCTCTCTGACAGTTGACAACGTAAAGAAGCATCCTGATGTGACATGTAACCAAGAAATGTGAGTAGCGTATGGGATAATTTATTAAGCATTTGTCTGTTTCCATGAATAATAAATGCCTATTTCACTACCTATTTTTATTATTTTTAGTACCTATATGCCTGCCTATTTTAACCAAAATAAATGCCTAAACATCCGGGCTCTATAATAATTTTTTGAAATTTCTAGGTATACTACAGCATCATACAGAATGTATTTGTCAACAAACTCTTAAGAACTCTACACGTAATAAATACTCATTTGTATCCTACATAATAATGTGATTGTATCAAAGTTTTGTAGCAATTTTTATAGTTATTAATACTTGTTTCCAAATTGGTAGGTCTACAATTTTCATGTTAAGTAAATTAAATTATTTTATGTTTGCAATCTGGATCTGAATAGTCACCAGGGTCTGTCAGGCAGATGTCTATGTCCTCTCGGATGTAGACATGGTGATGTCCTGGCAGATGAATAATTTCTGGATAGTAAGCGATTTTGCTTGCATTGGGAACTCAAGTTTAAATAAGGTAGATAATATCTCTAAATTTGCTGGGACTCCAAAGTCGTCACTCGTCATTTGCGTTAAGATACGATATTTGGCCAAATATTTGGAGCAGTAACTTGATGCATGATGCGTTAGAAATTCGTTGAATATGCAATGTACATTACCAGTATCTTTAGCTATGAGATAATCGCCATATTGTGTGGTTGCCGGTATAAGATTTGCTCCGTAAGTATCCGTTTCATCCAACGGAATAAGTAATGCATTTACAAAGCCTATTTTGTGTAGTTTCTGGCTGTATGTTTATAATTATATTTACTGTAGTTATGAACTACATTGACATTATTATTAAATGTTGGAACTGATCTTATGTTCGCCACTCCAGTTTCTTTCATGGCAAACTTAGAATCATTCGTTGCTGCTTCTCTGAGATTGTTTTAAACAGTTAGAAATTTAAATAACTGATTACATTTTAACTTAAATATTTAGCCTAAATGAGTGATATTTCAGATATTTTATAGGCAAAGAAATGTAAAAAAAAAATTTTAGTAAGTTGTTTTACGACATTTTATCAATATCTCAGATTATTTAGCGTCTGAATGAGATGAAGGTGATATGTCGGTGAAATAAGTCTGGGGTCCAGCACCGATAGTTACCCAGCATTTGCTCATATTGGGTTGAGGGAAAAACCCGGAAAAAACCTCAACCAGGTAACTTGTCCCAAACGGAAATCGACCCCGGGCCACCTGGTTTCGCGGCCAGATGCGCTAGCCGTTACTCCACATGTGCAGACTGTTAAAATTATTAATCTTATGATAATTTATTAATGATTGAAGTTTGTTTTATTCCTACTATGACCATTTCTTCTGTACTAAAATACTGTATATTACATCTGTAGCCTACTCTGATGGTATTAAAAAAATTAATTTACAACAGGCACACAAGTGGCGAACTTTGGAAACACATGCGTACTAACTTCGTCACTTGCATCCCCGTGTTTATTTTGTTTTTGTACGAGAATGATTACCTTATAATTTACAAAATTATTATTTAAGATGCTATTTAGTATCAATATTTCAACGCAATTTTTATACACGCAATTTTTTTATGTAATTATGACTTCATCATCAATTTAAAAATAAATTTGCTTCAGGTGGCGAATTTAGGAAGGTTTACCTGATGTATTACATTTACAAACCGTGTTTATTTAATTCTTCTCCATAGTGTTGTTCGTAATTACATGATACATTATGTATCAATATATATTTTATCTACTCTAAGGAATACTTCATACACACAAAATTCTCTTTGTTTCACCCGTAATTCATGGTATTATTTCTTAATGAAATTAAAATCAATAATTGCATTTTATGATGTATGAGTGTTAATATGATTCATGTAACAAGAGTACATAAGTGGGAATCAGGTGTCAGTGGTGAATTTTCATTGCTATAATGCTTGTGTTGATGCTAGGGTTCATGTAGAATAGAGATTTATGTAGTAATTACACTACCGAACTACATAGAAAGAATTTTAATTATTGGTTTTCAACAACGGAAATTAAACTTCTTGAAAACATTATAAAGTAATACTGTATATCCTGAATACAGAGACTACATCAACGAATATAGCCTATTACAGTACATCTTCTTCAGTTAAATCAATTTAAAATTAATTTAAGGGAACACGTATAGTTATAGATTAAAACTCAGCAGCAAACAATGTAGCATTACATCATGTAAATTTTTGGTGGGTTTCGGAAAATAATAATGAAGTTACAAGCTAAGCCGATTTACCTCTTACACATGATAAGTAATTTTAGTGGTTACGATAGTATGTAGATCTTTATCAACTGTAATTTTACAGCTTTTCTTGCTCAATTAGTAATGATGTCAGTAGAGAAATTAATGTCTATAATAGAATGAGACTTAAATTCTTCGCGTGAGGTTAACACGAAATACAGTGTACTACAACGCCTATAGGCCTATAGTGGCAGTTAAGAATGGAATTAAAAGGAAAAATAACCCAAATAAATGTTACTTATTAATTAAAATCATTAAAAATGGGTATGCATGATTTGGAATGTTATTTTTTTTTCTGTTAAAAATTATTAGAAAAGCTATTCTAATGAAGATAATTTAAATTAAATGTCTTCTTCTTCTTCTTCCTAAACACGGTTTAGGCCTTTGAGACCTGTTCCGAGGCTAATTAAGTGTGTTCAGTCAATTTGTTCACTCCATCTTCCCACCGGTCTCCCAACGTCTCAGCCTCCAAATGGTCTGTAAAAAAAAAAGCTTGCCGTGGAAGTCTTGAAGGACTCATTCTTAATACATGTTCTTTCCATTGCTTCTGATATCTTTGTATCTCTTCCACCATATTCTCCTGTTGTAGTTGGTTTCTAATATCTTTATTACGTAGTCTATCTCTTCGGATTACTCCCAGTGTTGATCTCAGGAACCTCATATGTGCTGCTTCTATTCTTGATTTATCTTTAGCTCTAAGAGCTAAGTTTCACTTGCGAATTTTAGGGCTTGTTTTGAAGTAATATTATGTATTCTTAGTTTAATTTCTTTTCTCATACCTTTCCCAAAATGTCTTTTTATACAACCATTTAATTTATTATATTTTTGTAAACTCTCTTCTGTATCTGTTTGTGCGCTCATAGTTGAGATTTTAGTACCTAAGTATGTAAAATTTGAGACCTGTTCTATAACTTCCTGATTTATGACTATTTTTATTCGTTTTTGTGTTTTTCCTTTGAGGGCCATTGATTTAGTTTTTGTATTAGATATAGTCATGTTGAAATCTTTTGCTATTTTATTCAAATTATTAACCGCTCTTTGTAGTTCTTCTTCATTTTCCGCTAAATCTGCGAAGCATATTGTGTCGATATTCCTCTGATTTAATAAGATACCTTTTGGTTCACTTTTCCTCCACTCTTCTATTATTTTGTTCAGATATAGAACAAATAATATTGGGGATAGTCTACATCCTTGTCTCAATCCTATATTGACATCAACACTTATCTTTTTTGTTGTATATTGAGCTAGATTGATTTTCGTTCTGTGGTATAGTGCCTTAGTGGAATTAATAAAATTTTTTGGTATTTTATATTCTTCCAAAATAGTCCATAACTTCCTTCGGTCTACTCTGTTATAAGCCTTTTCGTCATCTATAAACACTAGGCAGGTTTATATATTATATTATTTTCTTTTCTCTAATAGGCTATTTGTTTGACGGTAAAGCTTGCGTCAGTGCATGATCTGCCCTTTCTAAAGCCGTTTTGTTCTTCTCCTATTATATTCTCAGCAATTGGTTGAAGCTTCTTTTTTATAATATTTACGTAAATATTATATGCTGTATTTAACAAAGAAATCCCTCCATAATTTTTACATTCATTCTTGTTACCTTTCTTATGTATGTTGATTATTATTGCTTCAGACCATTCTTCTGGCATTTTTCCTGAATTCCAGATATCATTCATTAATTGTACCATTCTCAGTTTTAATTTTTTGCCTCCATATTTCCATAATTCCGTGTTAATATTATCTTTTCCAGAAGTCTTCCTATTTTTTGCTTCCTTTAGTACTGTTTCCAATTCTTTCATAGTTATTTGATTATATTCATTCAATACTTGGGTCTCTTCCGTTATCACAACTTGGTCCTCATATAATTCACTTTTATAATATTGTTCCCACTGTTTACTCTGTATAGGATTTATTATGGCCCTATCATTTTCTTCCTGTTTTAACTGTTTGAATATTTTGAAGCCATATCTTTTAGCGCCCGTAATGTCTCGTTCCAGTCTACTTACAAATTGGTCCCAACTTTCTCTTTTGTGTTTCCTTGTTAATCTCCTGACTATTGTTCTACACTTTTTGTATTCGACATGATCTTCTACTCTTCTGGTATTAATCCATTTCCTGTATGCTGCTTTTTCTTTCCTATTTCTTCTTTTAATTCTTCGTAATGTAATAAATATAATTTTAATAACAGCAAGACTGTAAAATTTCTGAAGGTAATTGATGAATTTGGATATTAAAATTTATAAATATTACGAATTCTATTACTTTCATTAGTTTTAAAGAGGCGCGTTTATACTTAATCTGACATGTTCAACGCTCCGCAACAGAGATATACAATTCGATCGAGAAGTCTCTCCGCAGTGCTTGTGTAGCCGAGAATCCACTAGGCAGAGAATTCGAGAGTATTTAGTAGAGAATACAAGTGGCACCACTGGCCGCTAAGCATATGATTGACTGGGGGGTGTGAGGTCAAACCGGAATAAATTGGGGAGTGCCAACTTTCTACAGGGTTGTTACTAGAACTAATAAAGCTGCGGAGGAACTTTTCGATCGCACTGTATATTCAATGTAACTACATTACGTTTATTAAGCATTTTTAAAACGCTTTTGTATGCGTTGGTATGATACCGCGTAAATAACATTGTTGTTGTTGTTGTTGTTGTTGTATAATCAACTGTACGAAGATAGGTCTGAACCTGACAGGTGATACTAACAAGGCACCATGTATGAGGCAACTAGGCCAGGAGATAATAGTATAGGTTGGCCAGTTCCTTTCCCCCTCTATTGCATACATCGACGATTAGCTACATATTATACTAATCAGACTTCAGATGCATACAATCAATTGTTCTTCCTTTGTCAAGTGAGAAGTACTGGTTGATAATAGATGTATACATATCAGGCAGAAACTCAACCAAATAAAATTGAGGTTTCAAAATTTTCCAGAAAATTACGCAAATTATTGCATTGTTAACGGGAGTAAATTTACCGTCAGACAGTGCGTATTATGTAATTTTTTGCAACGAGACAGTCGAAACCAGTGAGTGAATTATGTAGTTGAGAAGCTTTTTTATTGGAAGTATGCAAAGGGGCTGAAAGAACGGGTGCGTGGCGTAAAAGAAAACTTGCAAAAGAACAGCCAAAAATTAAACCAAAAACGAAACGTAATAGGCTGAATAATGTTCGAGAAAGCAGGGTAAGGAAAAAATTTCTCAGAACTGTACATAACCTACGAACTTCAGGGTAAGAATGATATCTGGATAAAACTTGGTTCAATCAGAACCATTCTAAGAGAGACATCTGATAGGATCCGAAATGAAGGGGTGGTCCCCGAATGCTTATAGGAGAAGACAGTAGACCGATAGTACATGACGTTGAATCTGCTGAAACAGGATTTATTCGTGAATACTGATATGTAATAGAAGTAATTTGAGGTAGTTTTTATGGCTTTATTTAATTTGATAGTAATAATAATAATAATATATTTATTTTATTTTTTATTTATTTACTATTATTTATAGTGCTGTACAAGAGCCAGAGACCAATAACAGTTCAGCACAAAGCATAATTAAAATATGATAAAATCACAATAAAAGTACATAAGATAATTATTGCACATAAAGACAGTAATTAATTAACGACAATAATGACATTGAATGGACGAATAAAATGGATGATAAAATACATAAAATAATAATAATTAAAAGTAATTGTAATTGAAAATGAAAGGATGGAATGATGTAAATGAATAAACTAAAAAATGATATAAAAGCTAACGAGAATAATATTATAATACCTATTTGAACAAAAGACATAAATTAAACTGATATATAACTGCAAAAATATATACTACACATTAAGTGGATCCAAGTTAGATCCATGCAAATTAGCAATTATTTTATATATCTGCAGAGAGAGAGAGAGAAATTTAGAATTTCTATTGTAAAACATTTTTTTTAAATCTTAACCTTTTCTAACCCAAATTAAATTTACAAGCAATCCATGTTGAAACAAATAGCTGTATTAGGACCAATTCAGTGACCAAGTTACGGGAGTGGCAACATTTGAAACAAAACTATATTGATGAAAATGTATTGAAATAGAAGTTATCCAGCAAAATTTACCTTCATATGTAACACACAAGTATATAAATGCTATAAAGTTAATTATTGCCATATGGTATCTATAGGTAAGAAAGGGTTAAACCCATAGCAGGAATACGAACACTGATATTGCTTAGGAAGGATTCACAATCAATATCACCCTTAAGGACTTCACAAAAAAAATCAAGATCTTGACGTCTAGAAAGTAAACTACAGCGATTAAAAAAATTTGCAGTTAACCTCATGTTTATAATCATCAAAATTAGGTAAAAATCTATAAGAACACAAGGAAATAAATTTTCTTTGAATATTCTCCAGCTTTGCCGAGTCAGTGGAAGTAATGGAGTTCCATACAACAGATGCATATTGAAGCTTGGATCTGACCAATGTGCAGCATAAATTTAATAAACACGTTGCAGTAGGAAAAGAATAAGTTACAGATCTAATTAGACCGAGCATTCTTAATGAATGGGTATAATATATTACATATGATTATGGAAATATAATTTAGAATCAAGTAAGACACCAAGATCTCTAATACTATATTTCCTAGTAATTATAACATTATTGAGAGAATAATTACATTTTTGTGAGGTACTTTTACGTGAGGAGGCAATAGGAAATGTTTTCGATTGATTGTCATTCCATTTTCAGCAGTCCATAGTGCAATTGAATTAATATCATTTTGAAGAATTTGACAATCAGCCAAAATAATAATAATAATAATAATAATAATAATAATAATAATAATAATAATAATAATAATTCAACTGTCCTATGATAGGTTGGAATATCATAAGTAACACCAATAATGCATTAATTATGAGGACCTAAGCCGAGAGATAATTACTAGATTAAAGTGGCCAGTTTCTCTTCTCCATTACATAATATATCGCTTAGTAGTAACATGTTTCACTAATCAAAGTTAAGTTGTACACAAGCAGTTCTTCTTCTGACACATATCGTCAAGTGAGATGTACTGCCTGATAGTAGATATACATATCAGCCATAACTTATATCATAGATAAATAACAATAATAATTATTTTTAATAATATATCACCCATTTTAATATTTATTGTTCAATACTACTGCTACAACTACTACCGTTGTCTTTGTTATATTTTCAATATTAGGTTCATTTTTTCATCTGAAAATATAGATCTTAAATAGTTTCTTCACATTGTCATCAGCTTAGATCAGTCCACATCTGTGGAGTAACGGTTAGCGCGTCTGGCCCCGAAATCAGGTGGTCCGGGATCGAATCACGGTCGAGGCAAGTTACCACGTTGAGGTTCTGGGGTTTTCCCTCAACTCAATATGAGCAAATGTTGGGTAACTATTGGTGCTGGACCCCGGACTCATGTTACCGGCATTAGCATTTCATTTCATTTAATTTCATTCAGACGCTAATTAACATGAGATATTGATACAAAGTCATAAAATAACTCATTAAAAAAGGAAGTTTAGAGCAAAGTTTCAGTGTAAGATTACACTTTAAGACGCAAACTAAACTATTTTTTGTTGAAACAATATGTATGTAGTTGTTTCCTCTGATAATTATTATACGTATGGCCGACGTTCTAGGAGAAAGAAAACTATATTCATGCAATCCTAGCATTAAAACACGCTTGTTATGACGCTATAAATAGTGCAAAATTGGCCTCATTCTGGCATAGTGCCTGAAAAAGTTATCTAGCAACTAGTATTACATGACGTCATCACCGCTTTCACAACACAATAATTTTATAGGCCTACATTGTACCTGTAAAAAAAAGCTTCTAAACAACAACAAAATAAGTGTTTTAAAAGCGTTTACTTAGCAACTATGAAATAAATTACGTCATATCCAGTACTCAAATATTAAATTAATTATAATTGATTGATTGATTATATTAGCTCATAAATTAAGTTACTACTTTAACTTATAGGTTTATCTAAATTTAAATAAATATGTAGTCTACTAGTTACAACTGAAGAATATTGCTGGAGAACCTTTTTAAGTGTAGTGTAAATATTTGTAATTTAAATATATATTGTATTGATTAAGGCTGGTTGAGTGGAAGAGAAGGCCTTATGGCCTTAACTCTACCAGCGAAAATAAAACATTATTATTATTAGTCATGTCCGTATTACGTCATAATATTACATTTTGTAAGTTTGTAATAATCTTTTAAATATTTTAATGCTAGAATAGCATAAAACGTTGTAAGTAAGACGTGTATAATCTTCATTACACACACTCGTGAAAATTACCAATATTATAATAATAATAATAATAATAATAATAATGATTTATTTTAGCTGGCAGAGTTAAGGCCGTAAGGCCTTCTCTTCCACTCAACCAGCAAAAAGTGTATATACATATGCATGAACTTACAAAGAATCCAACAATTTGATTGAGATGAGAGTTACATGTATACAAAAGTTATTTACAAATTAAACAACAAAATACTATGAACTATTATACACTAGCTACATAAATTACTATAGTTTGTAAGTACACTGTCGTTCAAATAAACCTGACCCCTACTAATCGATAATGACTAATAATTTGTTCGTGTCAATATGGCTTCATTAGTTATTACTTGCGCGAATAGATGACGTAGGTAAATCAGTGTTGTCAATTTGTAGTATGTTAAATAAATATGCTAAAATAAAATTGAAGAAACGCTGAATCCTTTAAATAACAATAGAAAACGATGTACTTTATTACACGAATGTACTCTTTAAACCAGTGGCCCGCATGTTCCGTGCTCTGTGACGTCATACGACGGAGCCGCCTTGCTCTTTGCTCGCCAATCTCTGCATACTGAGCACATCGTGGAGAGAAGTTTCAACTGAACAGTGGCGGTACGGCGCCTATGCACTAACAGAGCGCGATCCATTCTTCTGAGATAGTATGGGAACAGCACAATATTACAATACATTTGTACGAAAACAAATCTGTACAAGCGTGATAAATCAATGTAACAAAATAGTTTGGTTTGTAATCGATTTAATATACTTGCAATAACATGAAAATCATAATACAGACAGCTGCAGAAGCGTTCGCATATATAAATGAGGTTCCGAAATAAATACTTTAAGCCAGTGATCGGCAGAATCAGTGGTCTGTGACATTATCCCTCAGAGCAATTATGCTCTCTTTTAAGAACATCAGCATCCAGATCTCTGAGGACGAAGAATAGCTAATAAGCTTCAATATTGAACTCTACAATGACGACCTATAGGCTTATATCTAATTTCCTGCATATGATTGTTTTATACAATTTTGTTCGTTTTTGTTTCCTTTTCGACACAAATTGGTTTTTATATGAAACATTCCTTAGAGTATTTTGGGAAAGAAATTTATTTAATTCCCAATATGCTCAGTCAGTTTAAGAGAGCAGTGCATTATGATAACAAATTATTGAAGTAATTTTAGTTTTGTCCTTTAAATGTGCATAAATTTGATCCGAAGAAATGTAACTTTTCGTTCTTTCATTACATTCATCATATCCCATAGATATTACATGAGCAATGAAGCTTTAAGATGTGGAACAAGTCAAAATTTCACAATATTACTTTACAAATTTTTACAATTTTTACAATATTTTACCATTTATACAGTTTTACAATTTTGTAATTTCCTACAATATTTTACAATTTTCTGCAATTTTTTTTACAATATTTTGGCGAGATGTAGTGAGATGAGATGAGGTCCGAGGATTCGCCAAAAGATTACCCGGCATTTGGTTGGGGAAAAGGTAATTTACAATGTTACATTTGTTCGGATAAACTTTCTGCACATTTCAAGGACAAAACTAAAATTCTTTAAATAATTAATAATCATAATATACCGCTCTCTTAAACTGACTGAGCATATTGGGAATTAAACCAATGGTTTTCACAAAAATGCTATGAAATATTTCATATAGAATAATTTTTATCTCGATAAGGAAGTAGAAACGAGCAAAATTCTACTTAACTTGTTTGTTTGAAATATTTCAAAGAATAAGCCCCTGAAATAAATGAGAATGATATTTATATTTATCATCGTAAGAACATGTAGAAGAAAAGGAAATCATTGAACTGGCTGATATTACAACTTAAGGAGTGTTTTATAATCATAATAGAATGCAGAAGAAAATATTTACAATTAGTCCTACGTCCAGTAGCGGACGGTGGGTTTGAAAGTTGGGGAGGCCAAGACGTGAATGATGAGAATATAAAAATATAAGGCCTGTGACATACCTCATTACCAAGCACAGAAGTTATAGGTTAAAAAAAAATTAAAATTAGGTTTTACAATCTATGTTTTAGGATCTTAAATCTTATGTTTAGAAATTTATATGATTTTACGAAAAAAAATAATAAAAATAAACAAACATACTATTAATATATTACAACGGCTTGGTAAAGATTGCCTCTCTTTAGGACACTCCAAGTCCTAACCTACGAATTAGGTCTTTTTAGGTCATATTGAATTTGAGAATGTTACGCTTTGCTACAGAAAACAAATAAGAAACGCAATATTTCGAGAGTAAGGAGATGGCAACAAAATTGATTCGGACCTAAGAATCCGGGGCTTGCTCATTACTATTACATAGTCTAATTTTACAGCAAATTAACTGGACGTTCCTCTTTCTTCGCAAACTGATCAAATAGGTCACAACATACTGAATAACTGCTACTAGAAGAAGCTAGAGACAAATCTGCATTTGTTTCTAAACTCTCGATATATTTAAAATATTCTATAAAGTAAATACATCTCGTAACACAAAAGAATAAAATAACAAGAACACCCGCAAACAAGAGAAAAATCTAACAACATAAATGAAAATTTTTATGCAAGGAGAGAAACTAACAATACGTGACTCAATTTTCTAAAACCAAGAAGGGAGAAAGAGAGAGCTTCCCAATACAGCCGAAACCAGCCGTGATTATAAGCAGTACAGTTGTCAGCGGTGGGTAGGACGTCTCCAAATCGGCTCCCCTCGCGCGTTCTATCAAGTTTAAACACTCTTCTAACCAGCTATCTTATTGGTTGAACTGCTGTTGTCATGTTTACCGGGGAGTAGCGTCATGTAGCCGACTCCGCAGGCTGCTGGATGTCGACTATACACGTTACAGCGCTATCTGTTATTTTTCAGAACGAATTATTTATAATATCTACAGTATAGCGAGCGGGCATCACCAACTGGATGTGGTCGACTTTACGTAACTTACAATAGATCTTAGTCGTAGTGAATAGGAAAATTAATATAAAAGGAAAAATGTTCGTCATTTGCTATAACTTGTCTGTGATCTTAATTCAGCTGAAATTATTACTGCCATATTGTGTTGTGGTAAAATATTAGGGGAGGCACGGCCTCCCTTGCCTCCCCTGAAAATCGCCGCTGCCTACGTCATACATTAGTTTTAAGTAGTTCTTGTCAGGTGTCGTCAAAGTGTGGCACAGAGACCTACTCTCCTAGGTTATGTAGTAATCGTGGTACTACCACAGTCTACTATATACAGTCACGAAGCTTGAGTTTTGAGGGTGCTAGAAACAATTGACTGTGACGATTCTATTTTGCATTGCCTGTAATGAGGCAATATTAGCGATCCTAGTGGTGAGCAACTACCTAATGTTTGCATATTTACTACGTATTGAGATTCGCGACTGTATATACTAGAATGTGGTACTGCCAAGTCAGCAATTGCATCAAATGCGCAACGTATGGATGATGTGATTGAATCCTATTCACTTTCTATTGACGGTGAGAGATTTCAAATTGTTGCAGAACAGCGTAAAGTCCGTAATTTACTCAGGGTGTGTTAACGTATAATGCGCTGGAAACAGTAGCTGTGAGAGCAAACATGAAATCTCTGTTTGTTTATAGATTTAGTCCCAGAGTTTATGATAAAAGAATTGAGGATTCTGTAAAGAACCAACTTACTCTAATTCTCTGGTAGTAACTAAATTGAAAATAAAATTTGAAATTTGTTCCTCTTTTCATATTTCGGTTGAGGAAAAAGATTTCCACTTAATTAATAACACTGGAATCTGACCAGTTGGACGTCTTATTGCACCCTTCTATAGTAAATTAAAACCAGAGCAACTAGAGACCATGTCTGATTTAATGGGAATGTCTCTTAGTTTTACCCTTGATATGCAATGTGTTATTCAGCAAATCATCTTGAAATATATTATCAAAACATCAGAGAATTAAACACCAAAATTGATTAACTAGATTTTCTATCACCACGAAAAATGGTATAATAAATTAGGAATAAATTATTATACTTCAACAAGCTCTTGAAGCCATGTTTCTGTCAAACAGATAATAGTGTCAGCATTACTAACAACATTTCCAAAAAGTCCTGCTATTCTTTGTTTTCGCTGAAAATAACTCTTATCTTGTAATTATTAGTTTTTGACGTATGTTGGTGTGTATTTTATTATCGAATTAGTGTACTTGTGTTTAAGCTTTTGTAAAAAAATTGTTATATACATCATACATGGTACGGTATTATTTTGCTGTTTACATTAAATGAATTTCCTTCAATTTTTAATTTTATTAACGAGTACGTATTTATAAAGCCCTTCGAACCGATCGGTAAGAAGCCATGTAATTTTCAAGTTTGTTATTTTATGTATTAAAACGTTGCATGTATGTGGATTAATTTACATTTTTGTTACATATGGATGAGTATGGAACATGTGTTTTAATTAAAAATTGATAGGGCAGGAAATTCTACACGCTTTGATATTTATTATGTTTAATATGCATGCCAGAGATTGTAATTGATATTCGACGGGATGCTGCAGCAAAGAGAGCATTTTCCATAAAACTCCATGTTGTACCGATATCAGACAGGAATTGGTTTATGTAAAATAAAACTAACATTGCTAAAACAATCAATTCTCTCAAAACGGCTATCAGCTCGCTGGATTATGAGGATGGAATTTCGGCTTGATGATAACTGCGCAAAATATTTTCTGACAATATTTGTATTTCAATAGATCACATGTTTACTTTTCATTACTACACAAATCCTATTGAGTTATGTATTTCAATGCAGAAATATAGTTTTAAGTATATATTTATTAGTGCCGTGGAAAGTGTAGCATCTGACAAATCGACAATGACGTCAATTTTTATGTAGTAACTTACCTTGAAGGACATGTGGTCGTAATTATGTTACTTATTTTTTATTGTCAGGTACACTCGATCAAGTAGATAGATAGATGGATTTATTCAATCGTTACACACACACATAATACATTATACACGTACAAAACTAACGCTTAAATGCAATGCACGGGTCTTTTCACCGTGTGTGCTTTGTACAACCGCTCTTTGGCTTGGCTTGACGAGGGTTGGATCCGGGACGGGTCGATACACTTAGACACGTTTTGGCCTATTGTATACCGTACATGTGCGATGATTTTTCAAGGCCGACAGGTGCCCGGAGTGGCATCCATGAATCCGAAGGTGATGGGTGGGTCATCCTGCATTAACCCCTGATAGTCAGGTTCCGTTTCGCGGAAAAGTAATCTGGCAAAACCCAGACGCCAGGAGCTCCAAGCCCTTCCTGTCATCGTCGATTGTTAGGTGGACCATCATGCCCTAGGCCCAGATGGAGTCAGGTTACAACCCCAGGGACCCAGAGCCCAAAGTCCTAAGTCCTTCATATATCGAATCGGAAACTCGTACCACTACCAAGATACACCCCAGTCTGTTTTTACTCTTGCAGATGATAGATGAAATGAAGGAGAGATGGAGTGTGCTAGTGAAATAATAGAGGGAAATGGGGTACTTCGAAAAAAATCCTCTGCAGTGTCTGTTTTCTTCACATACATTTCATGATGACCTGGCTGGGGATCGAACCCTGGATGGAAGACCAGTGCGTTAGCCCCTGAGCTACAGGCGCGGATACAACCTGTCTTTATAAGTTACGCCACATCACTTAAAAATAAAATCCAATCAGTTCCATAAACATATAAATTAATGTGTTAAGTGATACCACAGTCTAGTATAATACAGTCACGAAGCTCAATACGTAGTAAATATGCATCCATAGGTAGTTGCTAACCACTAGGATCCCTAATATCGCCTCATTACAGACAATGCGAAATAGTACCGGCACAGCCTATTGTTCCTAGCACCCTCACAACCCAAGCTTCGTGACTGTATATAGGTACCTGACCATGGTGATACTAAAAACAGTGTATACAACATATTTTACTCTAGTCTTGTTTATTAACAGATATACATGTAAGCTATATTATTATAAAGTTATCATTAGGCTCCGTATTCCAGCTACCAAAAGACTGAAGTTAAAGACACATTGGGTATATAGTACGCCGAACACAGCTAATGTAACGGATAAGGATCTAAACAAACAGGTCGTCACTGTGTGTTCGTGGAGTACAGTCAACTCCCGACATTCTGAAGCTATACTAGTAAACACACGCTGGAGCTGTGATGTTCATTTTCGTCGTGATCTTGCAGTGAATAATAACGTGCATTCCTAAGTTACGAACTTGAACATACGTGGATGTCACTTGAAATGATTTTATATTGCAAAAAATTCTTTCAATGCACATGACGTTATTGGTGCATGATGTAGTACAAGATATTCCTATTGTCTGATAATTTTTCGTGTTTCATTAGGATATTGCATGTCGCTCATCACTGAAAACCCACTAATTTTCTATGTTTTTTTTTAGAAATGCCCCAAAAATATAGATTATTTAATTTATTAATTGGGATGTTGGCACTGAACAACATGGTAGGCTACACAAATTCATGTTAAACGTCAAATTAATATCTTCACAATTTTCAGATTTTGATGGTACTGGTTCTTTTGGATTACATTCAACATACTTTTGTGCCTTTTGGTACGGTATTGCAGTGTCTTTCAGTGCACTGTTTTTGTCACTTTTACGTTTATTTTCCACAATTTATATATAAATGTCGTCTATATTGACAGTGAAAATATTAGTTCAAATATTCGCAGTGTTTTTCAGTGCACTTTTTTGTGTCACTTTTACGTTTATTTACACAATTTATATGTAATGTTGTCTATATTGATAGTGAAAATATTAGTTCAAATATCCTCAACTATGCCCTGCAACATTACACTCTTGAGCGTCTTACCTAAGACATTTTGCGTCTGCAATGAACCTTCAATCAGCCACAAATATGTAATTATTTAAATAATACGACTAGTAATAGCAGTGATCGATAAGACTACTCACTATGACTGCGTCCCGATTTTGACTTTCTAAAGCAGCAGCTACTCATTACACGGCCCGCGGGCCGCATGTAGCTCTCAAAGACATTCATTGCGGCTCTTAAACTGATAGGCCTATTACTATTACTGAAATCCTTTTCTGATAAGTATTTTTTAATTTATGTAATAATGTGCAACTGTAGAAATTTTGGTTACTCTGCATTATTACTGTCAGTGAAGGTTTTTAACAATGATATGTATTTGTACTATAGCTGATGGCAATGAAATCCATTGCATTGCCCCTCACCAAATGATTAAATATCTAGTGATTAACTTCAATGATGAAATAAAATTTAACGCTTCTGACGTTATTGCTCAACTCGCTACAAACCTGAACCAACTTGTGTCATCCGTCTTGCTGATTCCTGACCAAAAGTTAAACATCATTACAATCAGTATATCTGGCCGCAGCTCTTAAATCCCCTGCAGTTGCAGCGTTGAAAGATCTAACTGCAAAGTTTCTAGCTGACGTCGATAAAATTATCCGCAGTTCCGTTAAAGAAGTCATAGGATTACCAATGAACATCCTTGATGCCATGATATATGCACCGCGGAAGTTAAGAGGTCTAGGAGTTTTCAGAGCTCAGTGGGAAGTATTTCTTCAGGACATAAATGTATGTCGGCTGCTTCTGGATGAAAACAATCCTTATATTGCTGCTACCCGAAGCCTTCAAGACGAAATTGATATGAGTATTAGTCGCTTACCCCTTGAGCCAGACCAAGTTAATGATTTTCGTCCAAAATGTTTGAGAAGAACCTTCGTGAGGACTGCGTTAAGAAATGGAGTGAACGTCCTGGAAAAGGGAAAGGTCGAGTCGACGAGTGAGAAAACGATAAAAGTAACCAAAATACACACAATAATTGCTTTTAAAGACAGCTCGGGAAATTTGATTTCTTGTATGTAATTTTACCAGTTACCACTTAAAAATGAAAGTGGGAGGGAATTACTTTAATTGCCCGAAGAAAACGCTTGCAGTACGAAAAACAGAGTTTTTAAAATCATTAAATAAATTTGTAGGCCTATAGCGTAAAATAAACTCTTCTTATTACCTCTGTTCACGGAATATTTAGTTAAAATTAAATCGAAATTTTAAAAAATAATAATCTTGAAAATTGTTCGTTTGGCGTAAAATAAGCATATCATAATTTTATTTCTGCATGTAGAGTTTTAATATTTCAAAATATTGTTCTTATAATGTGAACCAAGCATAATTATTATTGTTTACGTCTCCTAGAATATTCAATTAAAATCGAAGTGTATATATATCCCTTAATCTTTTAAATTTATTTTTAAATAAGCGTATCTTATTGTCTGTGTTCTCAGGACTTTAAATTAAAATTAGGTTGTATAATTTATTTTAAATTTTGCAAGATTTTGTTTAATGTCAAATGGGCAGTGTTCATTCTCTGTTCTCTAACACAGCTTAAAAGGAAAATTTGAACGTGTATGATCTGTATATTTTCTTACGAGTTTAGAAACAATGTACAAGGCAATGACCTTCCAGTTCCCTATTCAGAAAAAGCCAGGTAAAGGGATTGTTTTCAGAGCAACACAACCTGATGTGCACTCCCTACTGTTTAAAGCGTTGCACGATCTCACAATTCACGTATTTTAAAATACATGTTTTGCTGGAAAACTCTTCAAAATATAGAGAAATGATATTTGATTTTTTTTTGTTGTTTTTTACTTAAGTAATGATCCACCACAATTAGTGACATTAGTAACTATATATATTTGGATTTGTAAGTGGAACATTGTTGAACATAATAAGTTTTACTACAATAGGCAGATTTAAAAATATTCAAAATATTAGCTATATCAATTCTTTATTTTTAATTTTAGATTTCGGAACAAAATATTGTTCAATTTAAAAAATGAAAATAAAAAACAAACACATTTTGATGTTCAAAATGTAAGATAATTTCAAATTTTAGGAATGAAATTAATCAGAACTGGATAGAGGATGACAATTAGAACACAGCATATTATGTATCTCAATTTTTTTTCTCGGATTTAAAGCTTTTGGAACTCACGCCAAAATTATGTTGTTATCATTATTTTTTGTTGGTAAGATTTCAGAGATCAGTCTCATTGGTATTGCGACTTCTTCACATTTTTATAGGAAGCTCAAGGTATCATTTTTCTCTTGAACTGTAATTCATAACCATTTCAATGAAATCAGTATTTTATATCTATGTATAAATTTCGATCTTTAATTTTTAAAACAAGTTACAGAAACGAACATAATATGAGAGTCATGATCGTTAATAAAATAACACTTGATTTCTTCTTAATAATCTCGGTGTAATAAAAGAGACCATAAATTATTATTTGCTATTAGTAGGTCACTTAATATTGCCGGAGTACCCCTAATATCTCCGTGGGCGTTCTTGTGAATTATTCCTCGTAGGAAATAATCCGATGACGATTTTTAGGAAGTAAAATAATGAGATTTGGAATAGAGGATATTTTAATATCTAAGAATTTATATGTTAAACATTATGTTTATTGAGAAAATAATTATTTGGATGCTCTTTTTTATAATTTGTATACTTCGAAATTCGTATTTTTTTTAAGAAAACCAAAGACAGCTTTTCCATTTAGATAGAAAATGTTCTTTGAAATGGTGCCAAGGAAAATAAACTGCTGATGTACGGATAAAAAAAAATCTGTCCTAAATACCACTTTTGTGAAATGCTTTCTGTTTACCAAGAAAATATTTCATAAATATAAAGGCCAGCCTTTTCATGAACGTTGGAAACCTATCATCAAAGTGGGAAGCTATTGAATTCAGGTCTTTGTTATTTCGAGGCCAAGAATAGAGAAGTGCTGTAGACAGATTTATTTCTTCATTGAATCTGTTTTGGCAAAGGATTGTGAGTCCAAATTGAGTATCGGTTCTCATAACGAAAAGAATAAGGCTCTGCGATGTTTACTCCTCCACAAGAAACGTAAAAAAATATATGGAGTTTTGATAATAAAGTCTGTTTGTAGAAACTTCCTATTCAGTAAATTTCTTGCACTTATCAAAGAATAAGTATTTCAGTTCTAAATTAGACTTCGTTACATTGTCTTGCTAATGTCACTGATATATAGGCTAACTTTGTAATATAGCTAAGAATGTTGTAATTGAAAAACTTGTTTTCGCTGCTCATTGATTTCAATTTGCGGTGAGGATGGCTATTTATCTTCTTCAGTCTGATGCCTGCTGTCTTAAATTGACGTCCGGCTTTGCTCTTTTCCTGTTACGGAAGTCCCACTTTCTCTCAGTTCATAGTTCAATCAATGTATTATTCGGTCAGTGATTTCAAACTGAATGCTTTCTGATGTCGCAGATAGTTTTTTTCGTTCTTATTAAGAACGAACTGCTGCTATTCTCTAGTCTAAAGTACCTAGCCAGCGAAACCAGTTGTGTCTGTACTTTAAGAGCAGTGGCGCCAATAACATACCAATAAACGACTTGATGCTTTTTATAATAACTCTAAATATAATTGTAAACTTGCTAGTACAAGTTCTATAATATATGTTTGCATATTATGTAACTTATGTATACAGAATAAACCGTAAGTAATAGCATTAATTTCTAGGGGTAATTCTTTGAGGTATTTGAAACAAACGAGTTTAATACAATTTTCCTCCTTGTTGCTTCCTTTTCGATAAAAAAAAATTATTTTATATGACATATTTCATGGCGTATTTTGGGAAGGGCTTTAAATTAATTCCCATTATGCTCATTCGTCCACACCTGTGGAGTAATTGCTAGCGCGTCTGGCCGCGAAACCAGGTGGCACGGGTTCGATTCCCGGATGGGGCAAGTTACCTGGTTGAGGTTTTTCCGGGGTTTTCCCTCAACCCAATAAGAGCAAATGCTGGGTAACTTTCGGTGTTGGACTCCGGACTCATTTCACCAGCGTTATCACCTTCATCTCATTCAGATGCTAAATAACCTAGATGTTGATAAAGCGTCGTAAAATAACCTACTAAAAATGCTCATTCAGTTTAAGAGAACATTGTATTAAGACTACTACTATACTTTTAATACTTCATACTTTTGACCAATAAAACGGTACGAAAGGACGTCTTTTAACGAATCATGGTTGTTTATCGCTACAATTTTATCACTTCCCTAGCATTTGTTTCAATCACTTCCCTAGTATTTTCTTCCTTTATGTCCACATAACTCGAGTGAGTTTTGTCTGCCCACTCGAGTTATGTGAACGTAAAGGGAAAAATTGAGACGGTGTCGGGTGAAATTCCTGCGTAGCTCAGTAGGTAAGAGTGTTGGTGTGTTCAGCCAAAGGTCACGGGATCATTGAAATTATTCAATAATTTCATCAGTTCATTTACAACTCAGATATTCGAGGTTGTGTGGTTGTTCTGCCTTGTATTACCACATTGATTACACTGTCCCATTGTCGTTGCCAGTGTGATGCAGTGTCGCCATCGGATCTTGTTCATTCTCTGCGAATGGTTCCCATCAAAAAATGATAAATTCAAAGACAAAAAAAAAAAAAATAATTTTTTGCACCGCAAAGGAATTGTACAATGTGAGATTTGTTCGGATCAAATTTCTGTATGTTTAAAGGACAAAACTAAAATTCTCTGTCATTTTTTATAATATAATACACGTATCCCTTACATTTACCGAGCATATTGGAAATTAAATAAATTGTTTTTCCAAAATGCGCTATGTAATATTTCATATCAAACAATTTTTATCTCGAAAAGGAACCAAAAAGAGCAAAATTGTATTAAACAGTTTTCTTTGAAATATTTCAAAGAATAACGCCTTGAAATTAATGACATTACCTACGGTTCATCCTTAATGCTAACAAAAACATACATATTTCCAAAAAACAAACATTTTCTTTTTCAAATAGTCTTTAGTCCAGGATTTTAGTTACTTATAACATAAGGAGAAATAATTTCTGATCGTCATCTCTATGTTATATGGACACATTGTTATCACATCTATGGCATCACGATGCTAATAAAGTCATGTTAGTTTTTCATATCCTTAGGATAAATACACTCGAGCTTGGAGCTCGTAAAATATCGCCAAGTGGGAAGTTCTTGTGATATTACTTAGAATAATATTTAACCTACTGTAGGATGACATGGAAAAACTATACTAAAATATAATGCGTATTTTAAATCAGAATCTCTCCGTTACTAGCTCCATACTTACATTCCAAGCAGACATTATGGAAATTGGAGCATGATAATTAAGTAGTTATTGATGCGAAAGGTGAAAAAACGCAAATTTATTGGCTAATAACTTGGGAATATTATAAAGCCCAATATATTTCTGCTGTGATGCTCTGCAGTTTAGACAATTAACTTTCAACCAAATGGAATTACGAAAATGTATAATATCAAAAGTACCTATATCCTAACCTTGTGAGTTGGAAATATTCGCATTACAGCACCAACAAACTTGAACGTAGTTCTTACGTACTACTCAGTGTGTTTGTCCATTCTTGAGTTGTTATGAATAAAAACGTGTTGCGTAGGCTCGAGATATATCGCCTAGGTATGCGGATATGCAAAACAACTTTTCAACGGTAAGAAAAACGTTAATGGTATCAATAAATAAATTTTAATAATATTCGTAATAATCAGTTAATGAGTGACATAATATAATAGTTAGTGTTTTAAAGTCAAGGCAGTATACACAAAGTAACAGATGTCAGGAAATATATATATAAGATTTTCACGCCACTGTAATTCGATGTTGTTGTTGTTGTTTAGTCAACTGCGTGAAGACAGGTTTGAAGTGACACCAAGAAGGTACCATTTATAAGGAAACTAGGCTAGGAGATAATGGAGTAGGATGGTCAGTTTCTTTCCCCCTCCATTGCATACCCCCATCGCTGACTAGATACATATTACACGAGTCAGACTTCAGATATATAAAAACAATAATTGTTCTTCCTCTGACACATATCGTCAAGTGAGATGTACAGCCTGATAATAGATGTACAGTTACTCTTAAAAAGAATGAGACGATTCTTGGTCGTCGGAAGTTAAAGTTCTACAGCGCGGTTCACTCGATATCGACGTATAACGATAAGTACCATCACAAATAGAACAAGAATTGTTACAAGGACCACAACAAGGACAAGGATCAGTTTAAGGATCACGAAGAAGACAGCCATTTAAGGCCACGATTTCACAACATAGCTCGGGTAACAAAATATCACTGCTTCTCTGTACCGAATGGCAAATGCCTGCTATCGGATCTAGGCCCTACATTCTAGACTGGTGCTGTCACTGCCTTGTCTCGGTAGCTCATATAGTAGCGTGTCGGTTCCACCGTATAGCCGGAATGTTTCGTGTTCGATCCCAGGTAAAACTCTTTTTTTTATTGAGGTGTAATTAATTTGTTCAGAGTTCCTCGACTGTATAATTTGTCGAAAAATATGGAGAAATGAGGGATGACGATAATACTTTAGTGTAGACAATGACTATTTAGCGTGGTATAGAATTATTGAAATAAGGGGCATCTTGCACAGTAAGAGTTAATAAATCAACCCTAAATTAAATATTAAAATAACAGGATATAACAGGAAGTCCAATTATTGTTGCGAAACTAATCAAATTAAATCTAATTACGTTAAGTAAACAAATCCCAAGTTATGACACCACATTGCTACAGCTAAATTCTATGTTATTAACATAAGCATTGAATAGGCCCGTGCTTATGCGTTGGACGACAAAACCAAACATCGAAAGTTCGAATGTTGCCGCGGAATGTAACTTCTTGCTTTTTATAATGTAAATCAGACTACTAACTACAACCATTCATATTCCTTATATTATTTATTAATATTTATAGCCAACATTGAATTTGTAAAAAAAAGACTTTAGAAATCTCATATGGAATTTGTGATCTGTAGTGACATAAACATAGATTATCTCTCCTTGAAACAGCATACAAGCTGAAGTAGCACAGCCATTGATAAAAGTTTTGTACACAGAATTAGACTGAATTCCTATTCGACAGAACCTATAATCAATGGCTTGTCTGAATATGATAAATTAATCCTAAGTGTTTCCAATGTCACTGAACAATTTCAAAATATTAATTTAAAAACTAAAAAAGGGTCGTAAATGCTGTATCTAGTGACTATTCACATTTATGTCTACAAAATGAATCTTGGAAAAACGTATATGATACTGGTACTACTGATATTAAGAGTAAATGTATTGTATTTTTCACTTTAATTTCAGAATCACTTTAGTGGATGTTCTCCACTCAATATTGTGAAAAAATTCAAAAGTAAAAACATGTAGATAACGCAGGGACTTAAAAATCTCATGTATTAAAAAGAAGAATCTATATGTAATGAGTTGCAATGTAATGATCCTCATGTTCTTAAATACTACAAGAAGTACGGTGTAATTTATCAAAAATTATGAAAGAGGGAAATAGAATACATTCGAATAGAAAAGTACAACATTCAGATAATGCAATTAAAGCTATTCGGAATATTATTGAAGTTAAACTTGCAGATATTCTAAGAAAGAAAATATTTTTTCATTAAAACCAGTGATTATAAACTAAAGGACCCCAAATCTTTTGCAAATTCTTTTAATGTCTTATAGTATATAGTACAGAAATATTATTGACAACTTAAACATTCAAGATTTTGCAAAAGATACTGCAATTGGTTATTTAAGAGATGCATTTAATAATTGCTATTAATATATGTAATTAGCAGGGAACGGATTTATATGGACTAAAAATATATGAAATATGTAAATATATATGTAGTTATTTTTACCAAAATATGGAATTAAATATGGATTTTTACCAAAATATGGAATTAAATATGGACTTAAAATTATAAAAAAATGACTATGTACGTTAAATATTGGTACATTTTAATCAAACTAAACAAAAAATATAATGGACGTACCTTATCTTCCAATGTAGTTTCAACAAAACACAATTTTTATTGTCTGTTACCATAACAATAGGTTACAAACATTTCTTTCAAGTGCTGAAAAGTGAATCTTCTTCTATTGTCTCTGAGGATAGATTTATACTGACTAAAAGAGCGTTCGACGTCACAAGAAGTAACTGGTACATAATTCAATTTCACAATGTCTGCTGGGGATAAGTCCAAGTTAATCTTCACTGTTGATTCACCACTCATCACAGCAACAACCTTTTGTAGTTCTTCATATCCAGGGTTTTTTGAAAGTACAGTGTCCACCTTAGCTCTTACTGCATCTGCAACTTTACCTCTACCACGATTCAGTTGTTCCACAGTACTATTTATAATTTCAAAACTTTCAGATAGTGAAAGGTGCCTATTTTGGAGACTTTTGAGCGTTTTTATGATGCATGAAAATGTATGCTGAATGTGAGCTAAGTCATTCTTCACACTTATGTCACAGGTAACTGTTTTCGCAGTATCAATTGAGACTGCATCTTCAGAGTCCAATGCAAGGAGAACATTGTTAATAGAGTCTATATGTTCGGCATAATATTCAACTGCTTCTAGCCATGTACCCCATCTAGTTAAAATTGGCTTTGGTGGCAATGGAATTTCAGGGTACATTTCTTTCAACACGTTAACTCTACTGGGAGCTTTGAGAAATACTTTTTTCACTGATGAAATCAACAAATCTACTTTAGGGAAATTGTCTCTGACCACTTCTGCCACACGATGAAATGCATGCGCCACACAAGTAAAATGAGTCAATTTAGGATATACAACAGATAATGCTTGTCCAGCTTTGACCATATAAGGGGCAGCATCGCTAATAAAGAATAACACATTATCGTACATAATACCCTTTGGCCACAGGATACCCATAGCTTCGTTGAACAGTTTAACTATAGTTTTGTTATTGCACTTTTCTAGAACATCACAATGTAAAAGAATTCGTTCAGAATATTGTTCACTTAACAAACCGATAACTACATTACCAACAAGTCTACCTTCTTTGTCGGGAGTCTCATCAATGGAAACCCAAATTGAACTATCTTTAATTTCATCTCTTATCTTCTGTATTGTCTCATCGTAGATGGATGGAGCATACGTCTTCCTAAGTGTTGACTCATCCGGGATTGTATGTTGAGTATATTTTTCAAGGAATTCCCTGAAGACCTTATTCTTTAGTTTGTAGAGAGGAATATCAGCAGAGATGAGAGAACGGCACAGGTCGATGTTAAACTCAGATCTTACATTCGATGTTGTTGGTTGTGTTAAAAACAATTGTCTCTGCTTGGAATTTAGTTGTTTGTTGGCCTGATGTTTACTAGTTGTAATGTGTTGTTGCACCAGGAACTTTTGTGTAGATGATACTGCACACTGACACAAATTACAAAATAATATTTTATTGTCAGTTGATAAACCATCTTCTTTAAATTCTGAAATGTAACTTGTTAGTTTTGATTTTAAATTGACTGAATGACGTACTTTTGGCATATTTACCGTCTTTATAGTATGATTTACAAAACTGAACCTATGTGTACTCTGACTGGCATTTAACTGTTGAGCTGCACAACTGAAGTCTGTTAAAAATTTTAAATTAAATTAATACAGTTTTGTAACTTACTTTCCCATTGTTGATAGGACTGCTAATTTTCAAATAACTCTGATGTTAAAGGGATTACTGAACATGTGTTTAAATCTCTATTGTTGAAATGTATTTTTAAAAGTTAATGGAATTTTGTTTTGTTTTATTGTTAAACCTAATATAATATGGACTGTTTTATATGAAATATGGAAAATATATGGAAATTAACGAAAATATGTACTAAACTCTAAAATATGGAAAAATATGGAAAATAAAAGTAGGATTTTTCAACCCTACACATTGTGAAACATAAAGATAATGCAAAATATAAATTATATTAGCTTTATAAGTAAATATGTATTTACATATAAATCCTTTCCCTGGTAATTAGTCAATAACTGCAACAGCGTTTTTTCATTCAATCATAACATAAATAAAACTGAATGAACATTAAATTAAACACTATTGGAAACACGTAGATAAAATAGTTAAAATCAACTGAAGGGGTGAGAATGAAATAATCCAAAGCCACACTTTTAACAAAAATTGTTCTGTGCAAGTGCATTTCTTACACATATGGGAAAGCTACTAATAAAATATTGTAATAACTACTCAACAAATGACATAGCCTGAGGACTCTAAACCTTTGTAAAAGTTTGTCTTTGTGGCTTAGAAATATATTTAATTTCATTTTAATTGTTAGTTTTTAATATATATGCATTTATATTGTATGTGTGTGTATGTATAAATGCATTCGTTAGATTAACGTTTACAATATTATAACTTGTAATTTTGTATTGTCTGTAATCATTAACACTTAAAGCTTGTAAAACTCTATTTCAAAGTTATTTAAACAAAAAAAAAATCGTTGTGTAGACTAGGAATCGAACTCGCACTCTTCTACACGAGACGCAGAAGTCTTAGAATCTAAGCTATGGAAACGACACGAAATCTTTCCTTTCTGTGCGGAGTGTCGATCTAGTCATGAAGGTCTATAGTCGATTTAACTACACGATTTATATATATATATATATATATATATATATATATATATTTATCTTTTATTTACGTAATATTATCCTATTTTTGCAGTTTTTGAAGTGAATTTCGGAACGATGCTAGTAAGAAACCAAATAGCCTGAATTTAAGTAACTCAATATTCGTTATCTTGTGTATCAGTGCTCTGGTCTCTGATCATGCGCAGTGTCTTACATCTGAAACTTAGGAATATTCAATCGTCTCATCCTTTTCTAGGGAAACTGTACATATCAGCCAGAACCTAAATCAGAGAAAGTAATTCGATGGTGTTTCGATAAAGAAGGTAAGTCATAAAAATGAGTTTTTAAATAAAATTAAAATTAAACTTCGGTCTCTTATTTCAAATATATTTCTAGTAATATTTTGTTTTTTTTTTTCACACCTACTTGTACAATACTTAACTTCTGTGTTCACCTGGGTAAAAACACCATTTGTATAATATTCACTTACCCCTTTACAATAACACCATAGAATTTCAGTCTAAACAAAAAGGTACAGATAAAAATAATAATTCGTTTATTAGGAACATAATGAATTAAGAATGAAGACAAAATAGAAGGAATTTCTGAGACGTTTGCATGAATATACTCATTCGTTTTAAGAAATAATGTAGGCGACTAAAACTATATTATTAATAGACCTATGCAGGTATTGAATGAAATCTCATTTCACATCCTATAAATAAAAGAATGTTGTGAATGTAATAAATTTCAAATATAGAAAAACCGTTACCAAATGGCTTCACAATTTAGAACAGACTAAAATATATTTGAATCGGGGACTGCAGAAACAGCACATGTCAATACGCCACACATAGTGACATGTGCTGTTTCCGCATTCCCCGATTCATTTGTATTAATTAACGGTTTTACGTCAGTTACTTTTAATTAACTTTAATGCTGACGTCATATCGTAAAATCATTTGCGAATATAATTCATAGATAGGCGTCTAGAATATTTTAAATGATGGATAACATGTAACTGCCACCCATTTTTCCATCATCACCATGACTAAAATATTAATAATATGGCGGTCATACTTGGCAGTTTAATTTATGGCCCTTAAAGACTAATCCGAATAATATTAAGACATGCTCATGGAAACGCCTGATTGAAAAAAAAAAAACAAATAGTTTTATATTCGAATGCAACAAATTAAATTCATGCCAATTTCATTCGTATTAAATAAAATGTTATTCCTAATCCATCTCCCAAGTTTTATGACTTTATCTAAAAAAAACCTGTGAATAATTGAATTAATAAAATTATTTTTTTTTCGACGCTTGAAAATTGCTTGCTATGTGTGGCGGTCGCAGCATTCGCGAGACTTCATAACGTCCGTCTCCCTGACCTTGATCGCGCAACATTCTGTACGACGGGAGAGCCTACCTGCTGAGCTCCTTTGTTCCGGTGGGTTATTTTTATTAAAAACTGACATGATATTTAAGTCAGCATTCTGAAATTTTCACAATATGGAATCAATATACGCTAAATAATTAAACACATGTTTTTTCGTCTGTAAAAATGAATTGCGTTTTGTGTTCTATATTTTTTTTAATTATTTTACGGTGGGTAACTATTCAAAAAATATATATATATTTTTTTTTTATTGTAAGGGAATTTATAAACAAGGTTCTCCTTTTTCGAATTGCATTGAAATCACTTTTCCACCTTCCTTTGCATAGTAAGAAGACGTCAATGAATGAAACCGTGTTGTTAAACCAATATTTTAAATACTGATTGCTGCCAAACTATGATAGTATTGCTTGAAATTCATATTTTAGAATATACAAAATAACCTACATTTTTTACTTTTGAGACATCATGATTCAGAAACATACTTTTTTGCATGGAATGATCCCGGTACCATTTAATATTCATGGTTAATAATAACACGATTAAAATGAATGTTATCTCATTTGATCAAGTATGCGGCTACGACGCGAGGATGACCTTTCGGGCGTATATCTCGCGACTGCATTGCGATAGCGCGCTGATTTTTGGTGTTAATTGTTCCATTCCGATACTAACTTCGCAGCTAATAACACGATTGAAATAAACGTGGCGTCATTCGATCGAGATTGCGACTACGATACGAGCGTGACGTTGAGTTGGCGCCGCGCATGTGCGAGGTGTGGGTGGAAAGCTTGAGGCGACTGCTGGTCAATTTTTGGGCGTGGGCAAAAATTTCCGGGCAGTATATCTCGCGACTCCGATGTGCTAACTCACTGATTTTAATATCAAACGAAAGATCTTGTTTAGATTTGTCGATTTAAGCCAGACGAATATACGTAAAACTCGGCCATATCCCCGACACAGTCACACCCCGATTTTTACGAGCGTGACTCGGGGCCCTAATACGACGATATAAATTACCGTTGTTCTGGAGATATCAGTATGACGTAAGCTGTGCCCTCTAACCCTAGTAGAGTACCGAGTATCGAAATGAAGACATTCAGAGTGTGTTTTCTAAAGTGAACTAAAATGTGAAATAGGGTAATAAAAAAATTCAGAATTTAATTTGCAACCCTTACGTAAATCTTGGGCTATGTATATTTCTCAAACAAAATATATCAATATTCCATTGTTGATTTGTAAAAAATGCTGATGTGATGGAGAAGAACGAAGTCATTTTTTAAATTAGCGACACTGGAATATTCAGAATCACTTTTCAAATGTAAAACAGCTCTCAACAAATCTTAATTTGTAGACCTGAATGAGAAAGTTGGAAGAAATGTATAAAGTTCATGTTACAATAAATTTAATCTGTTACATGTTAGTGACATGTTTTATATATGTCTATTTATTTCTGCTATCATTTATGCTGTGTATCTCACAAATTCGTACTATATTTTTATACCTGTTTGATAGTGTAAACAGCATGTGTAATGATTCTTAGAAATAAAGTTCACGTACTATGGCATCGCCCTAAGCTGTTGATAAAGCGTCGTAAAAGAACCTAGTAAAAAAAAAACTATGGCATCGTGTCACAAACACATTCACGTCTGAGTACTTCTCACAAAGTAAATGTTATGCAACAGCTTGAAAACAGCGCAAATATTACAGATATTGCTGCAAAGTTTGGGTAATATTTATTTCCTTTTTTATTTATGCCCTCATTTATTAATTTATTTCTTCATTTATTTATTTATTTCCTGATTTATTTATTTTCTTGTTTCTTTATTTATATTTTAATATAATAATTATTTATTTATTGTTATATTTTGTACATAGATATATTGTAGGAAATAAAATTAATTTTATTAACATTGTATCATATTTACTTCTTTATGAATTAACAACTCTTAAGCACCTATTCTTTTATGTTGGATTTTTTACTGTCCATAATATTTCTGGATTTTCATGCTCTGTTTAAACATGATGCTTGCCGATTGCAGGGGACTTGTTCCGCTTGTTATATCTAACTAGGTACACATTGGCTGTCTCCTATATCGATGGATCAGTGTATCACCAACATAGTTTGTTTAGTAATTTCTTGGTGGAAAATAGAAAGCTAACTTAAATTATTAATTCGAAGTTAAGCCATAATATTTTTTCCGGTTTTCCCACTTGTATTTGAATTTATTTACTAAGCTATTAACAGTTAACCGTAGATAGACCATTCACAGTATTTACATAGTAAAAATGGTACATTTTATATTAAACAGAAACGATTATCTTATTCACATGATGAAAAAGAAAGTTCACATTAATTTATTGAAGATTCAACTATTTAAAAAGCACGTGTGTATAAAAAAAAGAATTGTGTAATTATTTATATAAGAAAGTATCATTACCGGAAATCGTTTCCTTCCATGTAAGCTTATTTTGTTTAACATCGTCTGTTTTAGCAGGTATACGACTTTCATTGCGAAGGGAGAAATTTATATATGATTAATTTTCTTTCAAAATCTTCTACGAATCAAAAATTATCTTATCCTCCTGCAAAATTACACACATTTCTTTATTATCACAAATAATTCTAAGCACCAGGTTCAGCATTCATTGAAATTAATGGAATAAATTCATCAGCAGAACTACATTCTCTCCAATATTTGTCCAAAGAAAACATAATCTACTCTGCCTAATATACATTGATTAATATGCATGACAGCATTTGTCTCTTCGGCATTATATTCAGACAAAGCTGGACTGGATTTCCAACTCCATTCAATTGTTATCTTCATGAATACCTCTGAACTGTACTTCGTACAATGCACTCTCTCGTTGAGCATTGTATTTTGATGTTGAAATAAATTGCGTTCCCTACTTTTGCGATTAATTCTGATTAAGCACAATTCAAAATACTTCCGTCTGAAGCTACTAACAAAAAACACAGCTAAGTTCTCGTACGGAATTTCCTCCCCCTATTTCCTTTCACTTTCCTCTCTTTTGATGAAGGGTTTTGACGCCCTTTCCAACTTTAGAGTAACACATTTCCGGATTTATTAACTTTACATTAGACAGAAACGATGTGAGTTCCGCTGTCTTAGGTGGTCGAAATCAGGCACTTTAAGAGAATAAATTATTTCATTCCTATTTTTGATAGTTCTTCCCCTGTTTAATGAATCATAAAGTGCACACAATCGGCTTTTTTCTTTTCCTCATTTTCCTCTTGTTTGCTAATATTCACGCTAGATATCTCTCCGATCTTGTAGGACTTTCTCTTTTTCCAAAATGTTTCTCAGTTATCCCCATTCCAATCTACTGTATATACAAATGTACTTAAAAATTATGAATGTGTAAAAGCTGTTTAAAATTATAAGAAAACTGTTTGAAAGCTGTATAGAAACGTAGGTTTGACGTTGTTTTTTTAACAAATACGTGTGTATCAGTCAAAACCTGTTAAATTCATAATTTTACATATTGCAAAAATTAAACAATTATAAATATCTCAGTAACTCTGGAAATAAAATGAAATTAACATGGAACATAATTAGAAAGGAAAGTGAACTATCAAAAAGTAAAGTCAGAAGCTATACCCTTATATATAACAATACAAAAACGTCAGATCCAAATGAAATTGCAAATATATTTAAATATTTTCTTACAATAACTGATAACCTCAACATCCCCCAAGATAATATTACTAACAGTTTAGACTATTTAACACAATATTTTCCAACAAAATTCCCAAATATTCAAATATTTCCAACAAACAAACAAACAAGAAATAATTGCAGTTATTAAAAATCTAAAGTCGAGAAACAACTCAGGGTGTGATGATATACAGTAAGAAGCAAAATATGAAAAGCGAGTTCATATATTAGGGGAGAGTCGGGTAGTATCGAACATCGGGTAATATTGGACAGTGAGTTTCTTTTATCAACAACACGATGATAGTACCTGATTGACATGGTTACGCTTCTGTGATGTCGCATAGAGAAAAGTAACCATGTCATTCAGGTACTACCATATGGTGGTAGATGAAAGAAACGCACTGTCCGATACTACCCGACTCTCCCCTATAGTTGGGACACTAAGTTAGTTACATAACTATTTAATGTTGAATGGTATATTCTCCGAAAGATTAAATATTCAGTGATTATTCCTATCTTCAAGAAGGGAAAAAAAGCCTCCAGAAAATTACAGACCCATATCACTTCTACCAATCTTCTCCAAAGTCTTTGAAAAAGTAATGTATAAAAGATTAGCCTATATCATCATCTAGAAAGATACATAATTTTAGTGCCAGAACAATTAGGATTTAGTAAAAAATAAATGGACGTAAAATGCAACACTTAGTGTAACTGACTAAATTCTTGAGGCAGTTAATAAATAATTACAAGTTGGAGAGATTTTCTGTGATTTATCCAAAGCATTTGACGGTATAAATCATAAAATGCTGCTAGATAAATTAGATTATTATGGAACTAAATGTATTGCACACCAATGGTTTCATTCATATCTCGTAGAAGGGACACAAAGTCGAAATCAATGTAACTATGAAATCTACCTCGATATTGGGAGCTATTAATAATGAAATTCCTCAAGGGTCAATATTAGTTCCCTACTTTTTCTATTGTTCATAAATGATATTGTACTCCTAATAAAAGATGTAGGTCAATTCATATTATATGCACATGACACACGTAGCCTATACTAATTAGAGCCAATAATTCCAACACATTCCAATCTTCAGCAGAGGCATTTCTACTGGAAATACTGGGTGTTCATTTCAAAGTGTGTCATGACGTCACTGTTGTGAGTCAGCGATTTGAAGCGAGTTTCAGCTTTTATGTCAGAGAAGTTGCCTATTAATCAAGGCGTTCAATCTGAACTTGAGAACGTGTACGGTATAACTTGAACGTCGTAGCAACAGATGGCGATCTGTACTGTCTGTATGCTACCATAACCTCTTTCGAACTGTGTTTTGCGCGGGCAAGTCGTACGCAGGGTATTAGTTATCATCGGTTGCGTACGGTAACATTCCACAATACAAATCAAATGCTCCGTGTCCATGTTGACCGTCGAAGTTAATGTCAACAAATACGTAAGAAATCATCTTAACCCTTTCCCCATATCCCGACAGTAAGAAAAAACCCACCTCAGTACATGTTTCCAAACAGTTCACATTCCTGCCACTACCGGCGTTACCGTACATAGGCTATCAGTAAGTACTCTTCAGAATGAACGCCGTACTTGCTATGCAACTTCTCTAACACATAGGTAATACACCTCTGCGGAAGTGTAGGAAGGTTGAATTCTCTAGGCTCATCGACTAGCCATATGACGGCATACAGCGAGCCATGATACACTTTGAACTGAACACCCAGTATATGTTTGGTTCTTAGTTAATAAATTAGTATTTAATTGTAATGAAACTAGCATAATCCAATCAAGTCCTGTCAAAATTCAACCTCGCAAATATCAAACCCAATATTTAATAACAAGTTCCTAATACAGATGACGACGACGACAACAACAACACAACAACAACCAAATTTCTTGACTTAAAAAACGATAATGTGTTAAATTGGAGAAATAATAGTCTATTAAAGTAATTATTCCCAAACTAAATTCAACTTGTTTTGCTATTAGAATTATGCAAGAGATAGTAAATACCAATACCTTAAAACAATATACATTGCTTACTTCCCCTCGGTAACGAGTTTTGGAATAATATTCTTGGGAAATTCCACAGATATAAGTATATTCCTAATACAAAAAGAGTAATTATAATAATAGTAGGTACCAAATCTAGGGAATCTTGTAGGACTATTTTAAAAAAACTACAAATAATCCCCATTGCTTGCCAGTATATTTTTCTAGTAATAATTTTCCTCGTATGTAGGCTACTCGTGAAAACTTTGTAACTAATTTAACAATTATAGGATAAAAACAAGTGGAAAAATGACTTTCATACTCCATCGGAAAGTCTATCGTGCTATCAAAAAGGAGTTCGTTATATGGGAGTAAAAATTCTTAAATGACTCCCTATGGATATAAAAAATGAAATTCAAAACATAAGATTAATTATGGCCAAATTAAATAATTAGTATCTAATTTCTCACGTCTTCTATTGTGTAGGTCAATTAATGACATTTAACAATGCGCCATGAATATTTCTGTTGTATTAAGTATAGATGCTAAAACTTTGTGTTGTACTAGTAGACTATATTGTAAAACTCTTCCGTATGTATTTCAGTTAGACTGTGACTATAATTAAGAATTAGTATTACAATTAAAATTTGTTCTTCGTTTGACATATTTCACATTGTAGTTGTGAAGCAATGTACGAATACCATGGAATATAAATAAATGCAATACAATACCATGAGTAATGAAATTATTTTTAAAGTAAGTTTGCAAACATATACTCTTTTCTATTACAAATCAAATTTTCAATAAATTCATTCAATTATTCGGAACAGATAATGATGTTTTATTTATGCATTAAGTAGGGTTTGCAGCGGAGTTTCTATGAGCATAAATAAAATTAAATTTACAACAGTATATTTTACTGAAACACATGATGTGGTTGTTATACATTTTGTCACGAAATGGTACTATTTTATAAAACTGGAACGACAGTAGCCTACCGTAGAAGAGTCAAACCAAGGCTACGGCAAATTCAATCTATGATTCATTTTGACATGTCTGTCCTACGGAAATAACATGATGGTTAATACTTTAATGTTACCACAAACTGTAGAGAAAATTTTCCTAGCAACAACGTAATTTAAGTTGACAGAGTATCCAAAAAGTTCTAACACAAGCTAATTATCACTGTGAAGCAGAACTGTTTTTAGACTTCTCAAAAAGCGATGTAGAAAAACTTGCTATTCAACAGAATCCCATTGAACCCACATCACAGAAGTATAACGTTTTATATTATTATAATACACAAGCTCACTTGTAGCAGAAAGAAATGCGGTAAGAATTATCTCTGAGAGAATCAGTTGCAGACAATAATGAAGTTTATATAGAGGGTGATTCACGAGGATATACCGTCACTTACGGAGCTTATTTCCGAAGAACTGTTAAGTTGCTTGTCTCTTGCCAGTGAATCTTCAGAGTGGGAGGTCATAATGGTGGGTTTACACGTGCATGGATTCACTGGCGCCAATAGCTATTGGCGAGCAAGTAAAATCAACTTTCACGTGTAAACCTTTATTGGCGAGCAAGTTGAGACACTGCATGCAACGTTTCGGAAAGTTAGTGGCATTCTAACTTTTCAATGCGCCAGTGGCGACGCATGCGCAGGTGGACATTTCTGTTGCACGTGTAAACATGAAGTTTCTCATCGGCCTGCCAGTATTGTAAAGTACGTAGGCCGCTGATGTCTTTGCATCAAGTTTTATAAATTTGATTTATATGAATGAGTAAGTGCAATTCTGAGATAGTCACAAAGTTTCTTTACGTATATGAAAAACACCAGTGTTTATGGGATCTGAACTCTAATCTTTATAAAAAAAAAATAGAGATGTCAGAATAAAGGTTTTCGAAAACATGGCAAGGACAATGAAAATTGATGGATTCGGAATTGCCTAGGTGAAAGCAAAGATAAAATTCATACGAGATGCGTACACTCCGGAGGTAAAGAAAGTAACAAGAAGCATGAAATCTGACGGTGGTTCAGATGACATCAACAAACCTAAAGTAGCATGGTTTCCAGTTGCTGACAGGATTTTGTACCACGTGGTGGAAATAAGAGAAAGACAGTCTTCAGAAATTTTGAGAACGTTGTATAAAACATTACAGTCTTAATTTATATACAATTTAAGACTGTAAATTCAAAAGGGGCTAAATTCCATCTACTGAAAAATGAGATTTTGACATGTGTGCGTGCGTGCTATTTACCTATACAAATGCTATACTCATTCACTTATTTATAGTTTTCTATCTAAGGGTAGGTCTTTCACTGGAAACCCAGCAATCTCCTGTCTTTCCTATTTTCGGCCTTCCTCTTAATCTCCGCATATGATCCATACATCTTAATGATGTCTATCACGTGATATCTTCTTCTGCCTCTAACTCTTCTCCCGTTCACCATTCCGTCTAGTCCATTCTTCAGTACGCAGTTTCTTCTTAGCCAGTGACAAAGCCAAATTCTTTTCCTCTTCCTCAAAAGTTTCAGGATTATTCCTTTGTCACACGCTCCATCTTTCTCCATATTGAAAGGTTTCCAATCGTTTCTCTTAACTTCGTCGTAATGTCCATGTTTCTCCCCCATATAATGCCATACTCCACACAAGGCACTTCATTAGTGTCTTCCCTAGTTCTTTTTTCTGAGGTCAGCAAAAGATACTCAGTTTTTCTGTCAAAAGTTCTTTGCCTTTTGACTTCTTGGCAGCAGCTCATGTTACTACTAATAGTACACCCCAAATATTTTAAGCTGTCTGCTTGTTCTACTTACGTACTGCAGTGTAGATGATATCTGAACTTCTGGCTAGAACTTTTATATTGTAACATACACTGGGGAACAGAATACAAATATTAATGATAATGATGGTAGCTTAATAATAATAATAATAATAATAATAATAATAATAATGATAATAATAATAATAATAATAAATATATTTATTCTGGTGGTGTTAAGGCCCTTCCACGCCACCAGATATATGTATACATACAGCGTAAAAAGGAAAATTTTATAATGAAGCAAAATAATTTCCAGTTGCTAAAGATGCCAATGTAATTTCCGATTTCAATTTTGGAAGTAAAGCATCTCTTATGTCATCGGTAGCAAACTTTTGCTACTAGATGTAGTAGTGGTCTAAGGCATCCTGCTTAGGACTGTGCGCTGGTTCTGGTCCTTATGGAGGAAGAAATTTTCTCATCAAATTTCGGCCAGTGTATGGAACCGGTGCCCACCCAGCTTTGTGATGCACTTTGGGAGTTACGATAGGTAGCGAAATCCGGTTGCGAGAGTCAGCTATAACGGCTGGGAACTGTCGTGCTAACCACATGATATCTCCATTCTGTTTGGACGATCGTCACCTCTGCTTCGGCATGTGAACGTGAGGCCAGCAGCCGGCTGTTGGTCTGGGCCCTTCATGGGCTGTGTCGCCACGGATTATTATTATTATTATTATTATTATTATTATTATTATTATTATTATTATGTTGTAGATTATCAGAGTTGTCTGTTGTCATCTGTAACATTAGTAGGTATCTGTTGAAAATTCTTTTAGAATTCTCGCAGATGTATCTAAATTCTCCCTCCGAATAATCCACATTTTCACCCATAATATGCAATCTTCTTTTATGTCTTTTCTTTATTCCAAGTTAGAAATCATCTCCTCAACCTACAAAGTTACGACTATTAGGCAAGCACTATAAACAAGTTCAACTTCACTTGACATGTTATGTCCTCGTGCAGCCTCACTTGAAAATGGCACTGGCGAGGCAAAATAAAGAAACCCGTGTAAACCTTTACTGGCGCAAAAGTACGACTGGCGTGTTAACTGGCGCCAGTATATCCATGTACGTGTAATCCCACCATTAGTTACTGTGGCAGTGTGCAATTTAGAAAACTTGATCGGTTCGTCTTCTTCTAGACGATATTTTGACAAAAGATGGGAGAAAGAATTTCTGTGGCAAAATGCAGGAGATCACGTTCGATTTTTAATCTGTAAGCAATGTTTGGGAACAAAAAATTATAATATAGGCCAAGAGAAATACTGCGATAATAAGGATAAAGGAGGATATGAAAATTGAAATGAGGGCAATCCAGAAAGACTGATGAAATGTTTGGAAACAAACCATAACTACAGTGAAATCAGCATGTTAAAAGCTCTAGTTGTCTAGTTATGATTTAGCGTATTTGATTTCCTCAAGAGGAAAGTCCTTTAAAGATGGAGAACTTATAAACGAGTGCCTAGTTAGTGCAGCTGATAATATTTACAAAGCAGTAAAAGAGAAGTTAGAAAAAATCTGTTTATCTCGAAACTCAATTGTATCGGTTCAAAGACATGGCATCAGATATAAGTTGTAATTGAGTGAAAGACTTCAAGACTACAAATGGTTTTCTCTTGTGAACGAAAGTACTGATGTAAGTGATATAGCTCTATTTTGTACATTATAAATCTGTTTTCCATACTTCAAAATATAAAGTTGTTGTTGTTTAGTCAACTGTTCGAAGACAGGTCTGAACCTAACAAGTGATACCAAGGAGGCACCACTTATGAGGCAACTAGGCCAGGGGATAATAGGGTAGGGTAGAGAGTTCCTTTCTCCCTCCATTGTCTATCGCCGTCTAGCTACATATTACACTACTCAGACTTCAGATGCATACAAACAATTGTTCTTTCTTTGACACATGTCGTCAAGTGAGACGTAACTGCCTGATAATACGTAGATGTACATATCAGCCAGAACCTCAATCTGAGTATTAAATTTTAAGAATATTATTAATTGAGAATGCGGCTTTTAACAATAAAAATAATTTAGAATGGATTATTCATTATGTAAGGGGGGAAACCATATATTATAGTAGGTAATTAACTAATTCGATGTTTTTCAATAAGCGTGTTTAATGTTACAGTTTCAGAGGAAACCGCTTGCGTGAATCTATTTCTATACGAACGTATTGTACACACAGTCCTGGATGTTACGTATATTGTCATAAATTTAACATTTAACATAACGCTCTAACATTTGTAAGTAACCCAAGGCTGTAGTTCGTAGTAGTTTATATTTTATAGGCAGGCTTATGTCTGTGCCTACATCGAAGGCAGTTGCTACGTTTATCACGAGAGCCAAAACCCTCCCGTAGTGGCCGGTGACCTTGACAAGACTGTCCTAGGAGATCCCGGAAATCAAACCCATCAGCAGTGAAACTGGTTCCCCAATGCGGTCTCCTGGAATGATTTATAGCGGCCGTGGCGAAAATGTGACTCACGAGCACATTGTGGCTCGCAATGATAGCTATACACTTCTCTTGCTTCCTACCTTCTCCAACCCCAACCCTCTCACTCACTGGAGTCAAACTCCGTTCTATTTGTATTGTCTCTGACCTGCGAGTGGTATATCGTCGCAATGTCTCTTTCGAAACCATGTACCTCTAAAAAACGAAACTTTCAAAGTAGGATGGGAGGACGCATTTTTTTGCTGCCAATATGATGAGAATATTAAATGTATGATTTGTTCACAAGTATTACGAGGAAAACGGTTGTTTAACATAAAACGGCATTATACTGCATGTTACTCATGAAACATTAAAAGGTTGTGTTATTATTATTATTATTATTATTATTATTATTATTATTATTATTATTATTACCACCTCTGTACGTCGATCCTTTTTCAGCAGATGTAGGCTACGAATAATACGGTTAGATTTTCAATTTAAATTCACAGATTTAAAACGTGATGTTAAATGAAAGTTATGTGTAAGGACTTGAACAATTTTAAACTTTTCAAATCTTTGCTAAAAAAAAAAAATATCCCAAGCTTCGTTCATTCGTTTGCTCTGTTGAAGCCATGTTCGCTTTAACTTACGTTTGTGAGAAATTATTTTCAACAATGAAAATAGTAAAAAACAAATTTAGATTACTACTGACAGACAAATAAGTACCTTCGTGATCAAATACGACTGGCAGTAAGTGACATAATTCCTGATTTTGAAACTCTGTCGCAGAGACGTTATGAAGACGTTTAATTTTAGGTTGTGATAATGTGTCTTATTCATTTATTTCTTCGTTACACGTACTAAACATCAGTTTGTAGCCTTGTACTGTATAAAATTATATTTAAGTGCTAGACTAAGGAAAATGAAAATCCGTTAATAAGTCAGACAGTTGCTTCACTTCCCCTTCGAGTGTCCGCCTCCCTCCATAGGTGCTATGCACGTTGCAGGTTACACAGTGGCTCGGCGCACGATCACATTTTCGCCACGGCTGATTTATAGTTTAAGGATAATTTATGCCTAAATGCTTTATAGTTGTTTATGCCCTCAGAAAGAAAAAGGACCAATGACTATCCTTCTTGGTAAAAAAATCCGGTTTCACTAAGATGGTTAGCAAAACACGGAACACTAGAATACATATATATATATATATATATATATATATATATATATATATATATATAATTTGAAAAATCCATTCCCCAACAAAAAAATTTGCAACTTCTTCTCCTTATTAAACTTACATTTCTGAAGCAGTTTATGACAAGTCCAAATCATAAAATAAGTATGTATAACTACTTTGACATTTACATTTGATATTTAGAAATATATTTGAAGCGCAATAGAAGTCTACAATTTTTAACGTTATATGATTATGCCCTCGACATACGAAAAATCTGGTCGAAGTTTCTGTTAATACATGCAGTAACGTCATTAATTACAGTAGGTTTTGGATGACTGAAATTATGTACTTTAAACAACATAATTTTTAATCCAGCCAGCCGTCATAAAACATACAAGAAAAGTAAATGGATGTTATATCATAATGAATTCATTGTTATTCATGCATACATTGTGGTGATTAGTAATTGCGGGCTAACCTATTCTACTTCTGAAGTGCTCAACGGCGGTATTAATTACCAAATGAATCCAATTCTCTGTAATGACTAACGATGAGAGTAATATGCAAATACATATTTGTGTCGGAGCTGCGTATACTAATGAAACCTAGTAATTACATGTTTCATATTTAATTAAGTTGAGTGACGCATAGTTGCTAGTGCATATATGTGCTTATTTTGGACGTTTGTGAATATTTCTATATGCATATTCCATGTACTGTATATTTTACATATCTTTCTAGCGAAGTCTCTTCCCTGTTTTTCTGAACTCTTGCAAAACATACAGTATAGTAATCATTTACTTTAGCTGACGACGAGTTTTGTCCAAAAAATTTATTCAGAACTCCTTGATTTTTCTTAGGGAATTAGTACAAGCTACTAAAATTGAGCGGAACCCAATAATTTTATTTTATCTAGTTAGTTGGTAATTACGACTTAAATACGTGTATTTTTAGTAGACTTCAGTTGACAGGAGACTACTAAAGTTGGTGTGTTTGTTATAACGTTCCCTATATAGAAGGCATTGTGATGTGTTAATGCGTTGGTCTGCCATTTTGACTTGTGCAAATTAAAAAACAGTTTTTCTGCTCAATTTTAGTAGTTTGGATGTATTCTGAAAGTAAAATAGAGTTCTAAATGAACTTTGTCAAGAAACCGCGCCGTCAGCTAAAATAAAGGATGATGGTCTGAAGGAGATGAGGGATAATATTGTCAAGTGCTTCAAGGATACGATAGTGATGTGGACGTTAAATGAATCATGTTAGCAGGTTGTAAGTTTTGTTCCGGCATTTCATATGATGTACAGTTGTAAAAAAAAAAAAAAAAAAAAAAGTGGCCGCACTCGTGAAAGCGAATATTTTCAAAGTCCACTTCGGGTCGCGGCGATGTTACACGATGCATGTGCTTGTACAAGCAGTTCCGGAACTATGAACGTGTTCTATATCTGCGCCTCGTAGACCAGCGGTAGAGTGCTTGGTTAATGATTCAAAGGTTGTGGGTTCGGGCCTTCTTTAAGTTTTCATTTTATTTTTTAATCGTTCTTTAGCGATGTAAATGATATTCAAATTATCATTTATATCCAGTTATCGTTCTGTATGGATATCACGTTATTTATATTCTGTTATCGTTCTTTAGAGATATGAATAAAATTCAAGTCATGATTTGTCTTCTGTTACCGTTTTATAACGATATGAATAAAAATTATTTTTGTATCTCCAATGGGGATTAGCCCTATTTTACATATGTACGTTAGGGCTATAGTTTTATACACAAAAAAGATAAGCATAAAGAGAAATGGAAAAGTAAATTAAATTAGCTTACGCGATGTAAACAAAACATAAACAATCCGTAAATTAGGCATTGCGATTGCAAAACAAATGTCAGTTATCAATTTGAAACATACAAAAACATTAACAACACACATACGTAACACTTCTATAACACAAATATGCAGCTTTCCGTACCATACATCATAAATTAATACACAGTTATCACACAGACACAATCAAACTATAATTACAACACTGCGACGGCATCAAGCATCCCATAACTTGATCACATACATAACAAATCAAGCATCCGTTGCAACACATACACTTCAACATAGTAACCACACTTTTAAAAGGTACAAATTTGGCTCCAAGAAGAATAAATAGAACAATGTTACTAATTACTATTCTTCTACAATTTCTTAAATACATCTGTAATAAATCTGTGAAATTCCGATGTGAATAATATTCACGTTTTTTATATTGCTATCATTCTTTAGCGATATAAATAATATTCAAGTTATCATTTATATTCTGTTTTCCTTCATTAGCATTGTAGAATAATATTCAAGTTCTTGATATCGTTATTGTTCTTTCGCAATATAAATAATCTGTATTTTATGTAAGTAATTATTATAACACAAATAAACATCTTTCTTTGTAAAATAGGTTATTTCATTTAGATAATTAAATACCTATTATATAATATCTTATATTAATTAAACAAACCGATATTTATCATTTATATTCTGTTATCGTTCTTTAGTGATACTGTATAAATAATATTCAAGTTATTTATATTGTAATCGTTCTTTAGCGATATAAATAACATAAATTTAATATTAGGTTTGGAAAAATCCAGTTGCATAATACTGGTATTAGTTTTTCTTTTTATATTATTACATTATACTATCTTGAACCACAATAAAATGAAAAGGAGTAACGAGGAATTGAACCTGAGACGTTGACATCTAAATTCCGACGTTCGTCCGCTGAGCTACGAGGGCAAAAGTGTGGAAACATTTTCGGAAAAATTGGCCCAGTCACACTCTAAGATTTTCTGACGATTCGTAGAAGCTAATCCAGGATGCAGGGGGCAAAGGCTAATTGAGATTTCCCGATCTCTGATCGGGTCAAACATCCTGAGAGAATTAATATTTAACCCTTGCCGTGACTTTCGGTGAAGTATGGAGGGCCCAATTAGTCAAATCCACTCTCCTCATCTCCACGCTTGGGTCCCCTGGAATTTAATAATATGCGAAAGAGATAGTGGTGTGCGGAAAGCAACGGGATGTTACCGCATTTAGGCCTATCCTTCCCAAGAAAAACTGCAAACATGAACAAACGAAGCTTTTAATAGAAGAAGGATGTTCTGCGGACCTCTGGAAAAACAACTAAGGAAGAGACTAGTGAAGTGCTTTGTGTGGAGTGTGGCATTGTATGCGGAAGGAACATGGACATTACTACGAAATGAAGAGAAACGAATTGAAGCATTTGAAATGTGGATGTGGAGAAGAACGGTGCGTGTGAAGTGGACAGATAGAATAAGAAATAAAATTGTGTTTGAAAAAGTGAGTGAAGAAAGAATGATGCTGAAACTGATTAGAAAGATAAAAAGTAACTGGTTGGGTCTCTGGTTGAAAAGAATAATAGACGACATTAGGATATGTGGATCATATGCGGAGACTAAGAGGAAGGCAGAAAATAGGAAAGATTGGAGATTGCTGGGTTTGCAATGAAAGACCTGCCCATGGACAGAACACTTATGTAATGTGGGTATGTTCAGAATGCCTGGAATATCGTGTCTAAGAACAGTCGCTATTTGCAAAGACTAGTCAATTCCATGCCCACTCGACTACAAGATGATCGAGATAAGAGGAAGATAGACTAAATATTGAATTGTGGCTTTTTGTTTTGTTTTTTGAACGCTTAATTGTTTGAATGTTTAAGGCCGACGCCAGTAAATTTCTTTTGTTTATGCCACGAAAGATAATTTTATTGAGAATAAAATCTTTTTTCTTTCCATTTGCAGCCACAATATCATAATGATAAAGTCATGGCATAATATATTAATGAACCTGATGTTAATTACTAAAATAATCGTAAAAGAGAAAGGAGCCATTATGTATAGTTTGTCTCCCTCAAAAACAGAACAAAAAAAGAACATAAAAAGCACGAGGTTGTAGTCGAACGCAGGACCTCATGAATAAGAGGCCTGAACGCTACCATTACGCTATCGAATAGCACACAGAATACTTCAATTACAACTGTAGATATCAGGCAACGTGGTCCAACAACATGTAACGTCGCCTGTTTCCGAATTGTAGCGAAGATGCCCGAAGGGAACTTTGTTTCAGGAGAGCGGCCACTTTTTCTTTTGACTGCTGTACAAAGTAGTTTTTTTTTTCACGGACAAGTTTATTTTTAAGAACAGAAGAAACAAGTTGGTTCCTGAAAACATGAGAAAACTATTGTGTCACAAAGTTTCATTCAGTCATGAAAGAAAATGAATTATCTACATGAAATTTGTTTCAATTGAATTAGCAACAGCCACTATGGCAATAACTAAAACATTAAAGCAGGGTCGGACACATGTATAATAAAGGATTACAATCAGAAACACAAGAAGAAAATTAATAATTAACACTTTTTTACACTTTTCTTTTGCATGAATAAACTATTGCGACTTTTATTCTCCTTTAACCACCACACACAAAACAACAATATGACTTTTATTCTTAATAATTCGGGCTACAACAATGGGTATTCCACTCAACACAGCAACACAATAGTCATTATTGCACTACACACAGCGACAATGACAATACAAGTGTATTATTGAGAAGAACAACAATGTACTCCTAATTTCAATGAATGTTCACAAAGCACTATGTGCAGAACAGAACGCTCAGTTTTCAGTTCACAGTTTGCTTGCCTTAGGTAGCTCTTCTAGCTCACTGTTCAAGTGCACTGCACGTCGAACTCAGGTCTTCCAGTTCGCTACGTCACACTCGCCTGGTGGACACGGTCACACTTACGGACTCACTCAAGTTCACTGCACGTCTAACCTACGTTTCCCAGATGCTGTACACTACGCGTCGAACTCGAGTCTCCCCAGTTGAGGTCCACCACACGTCGAATTCAGGTCTTCCCATTTGTGGTCCACCACGCGTCGAACTCAGGTCCCCGTCGCTCGCTCCTGTCAAAGACAAGAATTGAAGACTCAAGACTGACTGTTCTGAAGACTGACTGTCGGCCACTCACTCTTTTATTACTAAACCACACGTTCTGGAATCTTCGATTCGCGTTTCTTTCAGAATCTTCGAGAGGAATACGCTTCTAGATGATTCCCTTGTGATTTTCGCTCCGCGCCGTCACCGTAGCCTTCTCCTATCAGTTCGTACCGCGCTACAACTGCTACCGAAGCTCGAGTTTCCGTTTCCCCGCACCTTCCTTCTCGCTAGATGCGCGCGCAACTCCCTGACGTGACCAGAAGATTCCAGCATGTCGCCACACTATTGTAACAAAATAGTACTTCTGTCAATTTGAAATCCATAAATATTTTCTATTGAAACAGAGCTATTTGAAACTCAACAACCAAAATACCTATGTGGTTGTTTTCTAGAATTATGAGGTCGTTTCATTTCCAGAAGCTGTTCACAACAACAATACCTTACTTTCGTAACAAATACAATGCCCAGAGTATCACAGTGACAGACAGGTCTGCTGTTGGGGTCCCGAAGAACAGTGCCTAAATTGTTTGTGGCGTGGAAACGAAAATATAAGCTAGGCAAAGATATTCAAGACGAAATTTTCCAAAACATAATTAAATACTCAGTTGTCGTCTTCAAAAATCACCTATATTGTAAACACTCCACATAATTGTTTAAATTTGTGATTGAAAATCTGTGTTTTTATCTTAAATTTGTATCTACATTTTTTTTCAAGTGCCCATTCATGTACAGCCATAATAATTGTAAATTGTGTGTCATTCTGTGTCTATAGGTAAGCCTCGGAAGGTCATATAGTATATTAATTTTCAATTGTGAATACTCGAATTTAAATCCTTTCAATAATTTATATTATTTATTTCAAATTCATTTTCACTTTGATAAAATATATCTACATATTTTTAAAAAGTTCAGTTTAAAGTAGGCAAATCAATACTCTATAAATAGGAGAAAAATAATGAGCATTGGCTTTTACTTTTTTGATAAAATATATATTGTAAAACAAAAAGTAAGTCTATTTAGAATTTACATGTGTTTTATTTATTGTGAGAACAATCTTCTGTTGCCTATAAAGTGTATGAAATAAATATTTAGTTTCTTATTAAGTCCAGGTGACAGTATTTTTCACGTGAGTAGTATTCTCATTGTTCAGTGCCTGTAGAAATAAACAGATGTGAGACGAGTCAGATCTTTCTGTATTAGGCCAATACTATCACTGTTCTGCATTTCAAAACTCATTTCCTATTGTTTACAATCTGATACGGGATTCTAAACGGATTTTGTGTCCTGATTTTGAAAATAATCTCCATTTTCCATCATCACGTCAGGTGTTCAGGCAATTCATGAATAACTAGAAATGAAATTACAGCTCACTTTGATTAAAACATCTATCATCACCAGAATTGTTTGGTTCATAAGTATGATCCACTGGAGATTCAGTTTCAGTGCTACTGGATGCAGATGACAAAGTATCTGATTCAGGGTGTACCGGAACGGGAATATCAGGACCATGAGGTACGAGTCAAATGGCAGTGGGATTGTTAGGATATAGAATATCCTTGTTATTTTAGCAGTATATCCACGTACTGTACAAAAATAACAGTCGTCTCCATGATTTGTAGGTTCCCTCCAAATCACAGGGATACCAAAGGGCAATGACTTCCTTTTTCCATTTTTCCAGCTCCTCAACTCTTCAACACAACTACGACACACTTTATGAGAGCATCAGGATTTGTCCTGGTCTCCTAACTTAATGCCAAAATATTCAAAGTAAGTATTCTTTACAAAAGCTGTTATATTCTGTCTCGTTTTACTAACGTATATGACCCACATATATAGCAAAACAAATTTGGATCATTTACACAACCACGTTTGGACATTTCTATGAAACACCACACTATTATGTTGTACTCTCGCAGAAAAATGAGAACTCACACACGTCACTTTCACACGACAACCAACAACATAAAACTGACCTCTAATTTTAAAACAACTTTTAAAATGGGGATAGATTTATTATCTCAGTAAAGAAATCTGTAGCCTCATAAGCTGGATTGCACTTTCATAAATACATATTATATATAAGGGGACCCTCTGTTATTTCTCTAATTCATTGTTAGATTTAATAGCAATATCTAAGAATGAATATTAACTTCATAATTTTTTATGATCTGAGACAATAAACATTTCAACTTCCTGTTTATAGATAACGTTGGGTGCAGACAGATAAAAATCTCCAAGAATAAACAACGGATGTCTTAACCTCGGTTCATTTCAAGGGGGAGGATACAATTTTGTACATCCCCCAAGGGCGGATGTAGTTAGTACATTTTAATAAATATCAAATATAAGCATAATAAAATATATTATTTCACATTTTAAGTAATAAAGTTTAAATTATAACAAATGACAAGCACATTGTAATATTACTAGCCTATATTATGAAAAATATTGAAAACATAAAATTTTCAATTGTAAAAAATTCCGACGTGGTACGCGAAAACGGATTTCATTTTTGCAATCAGTGTGAAATTGTGATTCAGAAACGCTCATTATTTCAAAACAACAAAATCCATGCAGAACGGTGAATCCATGTACATTTAACTTGTACTCAAAGTAACCAAACATAGGCCTCTATTAATGTCATACTATTAATTACAGTTTTATACAATTCATCGACATGATTCTGATGTGCGAATAATTTCAACTATTATTTTTATTGCTGTCTCAAAACTAGGCCTCAAATAAATAGAAAACAATTACGTATGATGTAATTATCGAGAAGGCTTCACTTTGTTAATTTTAAATATGAAAAGAGAGAAGACAGAAATGAAAAGAATTGGTATGAAAATTTTATATAACATCCATAAAATCCAACCATGCATACAAGAATAATTACGAACAGCCTACACGAATTAGCTATAGGGATTCAATTAATCTCCATTCATTTTCATTTATCATTGGTATACAGTATAATACTTTATAATATAGTTTATTTTTCGTCTATTATTGAACTTGAAACAATACGCATGGCTAACATTTAAGACCTTATGTGGAAATTAAAGGACGGCGTGGGATATTTGAAAGGGAATTAATCATGATGTGCAAAATTATTCTTTCTAGATATTTAATAACACTGTATCAACTCCTATGTAATTTAGCGTCAGTGGGATTGATGATAGTGAGATGGTATTTGGCGAGATGAGGCCGACGATTCGCTATAGATTACCTGAAATTCGCCTTATAGTTGGGGAAAACCTCGGAAAAAACTCAACCAGGTAATCAGTCCAAGCGAGAATCAAACCCGCGCCCGAGCTCAACCCTGGATCAGCAGGCAAGCGCCTTAGCCGACTGACCTACGTCGGAGGCTTGCAAAATTATTTATACTGTAGAGTGTAATTTTCACATGGCTGTATCGAGTATTTCCCAGAAAATTTTGGCGCAGTGAGTAGAGAGCAGGTGAAGGATTCCAATAGAATATTGAAAACATGGCATCGATGTACATGGACAAGGGGAGTGAGACCTGATAGTAGATTATTCCTGGTTTGTAAATAGACATTCTACTGAAAATAGCTATCCCAGAGCTACGGAGCAGTGCGCGGTTTATAATGCATTTATATTCTCATACATACCTCATATGACATTTACGAAACCCGGTATTTTTTTTAAGTTTTATATTTATTCAGTAGGATGTTATTTTTTCCTGTTCGGGAAACAAGTCAACATAGGACTATAAAAAACGTTGTAGCGCACACAATTTGTGATATATTTTTGTTGACTTTAAGGGGGAGGTACACCATTGCCCTACAAAAATTTAGTGAAATTCATTTCCTTTATGTCTGAGCTACTATAAAAACTAAATGAACAAAACTTGTCATGCTTAATAGACATACATTAAACTTTATAACTAGACAGTGGATGCGGGATGACATCGTTGAATGTAGGTGCACATTTACAATATGTTACATTTTTTTTTTCATTCAGACCATTGGCTCAACAGGTTTTAAACTTAAACAGACGAAGTCAACATGGTACTGTATCTCCGTACAGTCAGAAGGAAAAGAAAAATAACGTACTGTAGTAGTGTAGTACATACCTTGCAAGTTCAGTCCTCGTCATCATTGATGCAATTACCAGCGTTGCAGTAAACGACGATATATTCTCGTAAGTTGTCGAAGCTGAATCGTCTTCGCCTATCGCTTAAACAGTTTTTGTATCGAGAGAATTTCTGAAGGAAAAACTCTAAAATGATGATCACTCAATTTTTTAGACGAATATTTGCACTGAGCATCATGTTGCACTTGTCGTTTAGACCCTCACAACTAAATGATCTATGTATGTATTTATTTACACTGCAAGTGGGCAAGCGCCCGGTGGCAGTGGTATATACAATATAAACAATACGCAATAAAATGATAAGCAATACACAATCAAATTTACAATACACAATACAAAACTTGATGATGATGATGATGATGATGATGATGATGATGATGATGATGATGGTTCCTCAGATTTCATTTCAAGTCGTTTCCTGTGCGATGTACTGTTGCAATGTTTCTCTATAGCCTGAGTTGTTCTGGTTTTTAATTCAATTTTACAATACATTACACACGATTTTGTCTTCGTTAGTACATAAAATGTCACTCTCATACTTCTTAATTGCATTTCGTATCTCTAAGCGAATTTAACGTTGTGACTTCGACATTATGATTGGATCAGCACTACACTATTCAACTCGTACTAAATACTTGAGCAGGATAACACAACTGGACCGGGGTTCCTTCGTTATGTACGCTGCTGTACTCGCCAGGTACACAAAAGACGCGGCACGTGCCATATACTCCGATACGAAACAACTTCACTTTTCCTTAAGTCATCCCGCATCCACTGTCTATTTATAACACTATTCAGAACATTAAAATAGTTAATAATTTCCTGTGTTTTAGAAAAAGGTGCTTAGGAAAATATTTGGGGCTAAGAAGGATGAAGTTACAGGAGAATGGAGAAAGTTACACAACACAGAACTGCACACATTGTATTCTTCATCTGACATAATTAGGGACATTAAATAGAGATGTTTGAGATGGGCAGGGCATGTAGCATGTATGGGCGAATCCAGAAATGCTTATAGAGTGTTAGTTGGGAGGTTGGAGGGAAAGAGACCTTTGGTGAGGCGAAACGTATATGGGAGGATAATATTAAAATGAATTTGAGGGAGGTGGGATATGATTGTAGAGACTGGATTAATCTTGCTCGGGATAGGGACCGATGGCGGGCTTATGTGAGGGCGGCAATGAAACTCTGAATGCCTTAAAAGCCATAAGTACGTAAGTAATAATTACCTGTAAAAATAATATCAAAGTTGAATAATTTGTTATTTACATAATAAAATATAAAATTAATTAAATATCCGCATGATTATTTTACTGGATTGTTTTAAAGACCTACATCAACAATACAGTCTAGGATCTCTTGCCTATTTTTTTTTAGGAAATATTTTCTTCTGAATCAAAAATTTTAAACAATTTAATAATTGAAGGTAACGATTAAGAAAAAGGATATATTTCTTGACGGAATAGATAATGTTAGACAAGTTTGTTGATATAGGTCTTCAAAACATTCCAGTAAAAGGATCATGCAGATAGGTAATTAATTGTATATGAAGGGTTCAGAGCCATAGCGGGCCAAGCGCCATTTATTAAAAACGGAGAAAGCAAGGATTAAAAATAAATAAATACCATAAGTTAATGAAGATTGACATATCATTTAATTTTAATGTGCATACTTTATCTCACTTGCTATATGCTTAGTGATATTATGGTAATCACTTAATTTTAAGTATTGTTTTCTCCGTTTTTAATAAATGGTGCTTGGCCCGCTATGGCTCTGAACCCTTATTGTATTATGTAAATACTTTACGGTTGTAAAAAATTATGCAAATTTGATATTATTTTTACAGATAATTATTATTAGTTGTTTTAATAATCAGAATAGTGTTTTATAAAGTGTAATGTAGGCCTATATCTATTAAGCATGAAACATTTTGTTCAATTAGCTTTTATAATAACTGACGTGAGTTTTATAAAAAATGAATTTCACTAAATTTTTCAGGCCAATGGTGTACCTCCACACTTAAATCGCTGTAGGGGAGAGTCGGGTAGTATCGGACATCGGGTAATATCGGACAGTGAGTTTCTTTCATCTACCACACGATGATAGTACCTGATTGACATGGTTACGTTTCTGTGATGTCGCATAGAGAAACGTAACCATGCCATTCAGGTACTACCATATGGTGGTAGATGAAAGAAACACACTGTCCGATACTACCCGATGTCCGATACTACCCGACTCTCCCCTACATGTATCGTGTTAGAGAATAACTTAGAACAGTTCAATTTTCTGAAAGTATGTTTTTCTCTATGAGCAGAAAATAAAAGTTGAAACATATTCCAGTGTAATGCCAATAGATTACGGTTTACAAAATTTATTTGCATGTCGTAGAAGGTTACTATATAAGTCATTACTTAAATATACCTTAGTATTCTTTGTACAATTATTTCCTGAGGCCATTCTTACCAAGTGATGATAAAGGAGGATAAGTATTGTAGAACATCTTTGTTCGAAACGTATCTGATCAGACGTTTTTGTTTACATTCTCCTCTCGCAAGTCTTGCGACGTGGATGATTGGAGTTACACTCACCCCCACTGCGGAGCAATAACCTCAAGGAGCACTGTTACTCTTTAAGTATTGCTACACGTTACATTTCGTATTCTCAAAATTATTGGACTTATCAAAAAACTTATTTGACGAAACTTGTTCGCAATGACTTTATCTATTACCTCTGCGAATTAATGCAATAAGTTCCCTTCCCCTCTGTCCGAAGTTATGTTTGAACCTCCTAAGTGATAAGGCATGAGACAACTAAGCCAGGAAATAATGGGGTTGGATGACTAGTTCCTTTCCTCCTCCATTGTATATATTGCTGACAAGTAACATATTACACTTTATTCATATTTCATATTCCAACCAATTTAGTCAGTTTGATTTCATCATCGAGAGAAAATTGGGCTACGTCTGTCCATAGTATTCGAGATAATTTTTTAATTGCCTTTTGTATTATTACACGTCAGTAAAAAAAGTTGTGTCTCATTTCATATTAATCAGCTTCCTTCAATTCACATATCATTTACAGTTTATAAGGATATATTTTCAGAGGTCTGAGTCAAATTTGACAGACTACATCTGCAGCTGCATTTAAATTGGCAACAGACCGTGGCTATTTGGCCAAACATCTGCATAGAATTGGAACATATCAGTCCCCTAACTGCCCATTGTGCAACTCAAACCAAGAAATGAATTCGAAATATCTCAAAATCTATGCTTCATTGGCTGACCATGACAATATCTTTGAAAAATATTGGAGTGCAAGAGGTCAAATGACTTTATTGTCAAACGCCTGGCATTAGAAAACAACAGTAACAATTTGATAGACTGCGATGCATGGCTTTCGCAGCGTTTGCTTATCGCATTATCACTGCTGACTTTTAGCGGGTTTTTAGCTACGTTTTGGCTTTCACGAAGAACCTCTGAACCATGAAGTCACAAATTGTCTTACTGATTTCATTTCCACATTAGCTGAACCAGATCATCAAACAACTTAGTGCACAATAAGAAAGCATGTTAAAATACCATTTCTAAGATTAATCTTTTTTAAAATATTCTTACTTTCGCAGTGTGGTTTCTACCACATCCATGAACAATTAGTCTAAACCAGCTGTATTTAAAATCATGGTCTCAAACTGGAAAATATGAGTAATCAATAATCCATATGACTAACAAAATTTTGTTTTTTTTTTTTTTCTTCAGAGATTAATTTTGTTGCATAATAACAATGAAACAATTTTCTTTAACAAGGAGTAACTTAATTCTGTTCTACACATATTCAAAAACCTCTCACTTGATCTTGTTTTTTTGAACTTGTTAAGAAATCATATTAATTTAAAATTTGTTATTTACCTAAAATAAACCTCTTTCTGGTTTAAAGCTTTTTCTCTGGTTACGATAGTATTTTCAGTGGTTTTGTGAAGAAGTGTTTGCAGTTGGTTTTAATCTCCCATCTTCAATTGTTGCAGATGCAGACAGGTCATCGAAGATTAGTAGAACTGGTTTGTGATTCGAAGATAGACGAGGAAAAGTTACTAGGTGAGTTTATAATTAATTTACTGCTAATGAAGTCTATATCTACGAAATCAGGGCGTTGTCTCTAGTTGTATTACAGTGTACAGGGCAGCCGTTGGCACAACGAGGAAGTGAAAGGGAAAGCAGAAACTTCAGTCTTTTTCGCTTACACCATCTTACAAGGAAACGCAAAGTAAGGCACTGTGCACCAGTGGTGAATTTCAGGCGACCAGCGAGAGCCTAAAGTTCGTAAAAGTTATGATGCCTGTCTTATACAAACCGACAACATGCTTACTTTCCTCTCTACTCGTATCGGTTCGAAACATTACTGTTTCAGAACGGAATATTGGAGTGAGGAGTTAAGGAGTAGTTTGCAGTAACTGATTGAAGTAGGTTAGGATGCTATTCATAGACATTTCGCAGCACGCGCTACGAGCGTACTAAGCTAGCCCCGGCTATCCACTGGTTACTAGTAGGGGAGACTGTTGTACCTTTGAACACTTTTCACATTTTATTTTTTTTAATTTTGAGAAATGAAATTTTTTAAATGAACAAATGCTTGAAATAATTATTGAAGATTCCTTTACAACTTCCTGTATGTATTTTCCTGTTCTACAGATCTATTAAGGATAGAAAAAATAAAATGGAGGGATATGTAATGTGTTCAAAGGTACAAGAAGACCATGTACCTTGGAACATACCCTCTTGTAAGTTGGAACACATGGAATATAGTAGGGAATATAGCTGTAAAAATTGACAATCCTATTTAAAATGTATTTGCAATCATAAACCAGAGCAGGCTTCTCTGATTTAGATTTTATTTCCTGGAGAAGCAATAACTCCTTCAACAGCTTTCTTCAAGATATCCGAATCAATTGGGGACCTCTTTAATTCCAAACTTACTTCGTGACATGACCTTAAAATAAAATAAAACCAAAAAACCGATAGTATCGTGTAATTTGGAACATGTTCCATGGTACAAGATGTTTTGTGTTCAAAGGTACAATAGGGTGCACGTTTAAACAAATATGGCTCCGAAAACTAAGAGAGTCAAATAAATCATGGAAATTAAAATATATTATTACTCACCAGATGATAGGGAACACACCGTACTTGAAATATATTAACAAATGCAATCTGGTTGTGTGTTAGAAAACATACATCAATGAACGAAATGTTTACTTTTGGTACTAAAAAAACTTCTTTTGTCTACGGAACTCACACTTTGCAATAAATCAAACTGAAACTATGACCAGAGCTACTTAGCGGCTTTCTTTACAATCTACTTCAGTTTGAGTCCTCTAGGTAGTAGCAAAAATTAAAAAACAAAAAATGTTCAAAGGTACACTATGCTAAAAGTACAACAGTCCCCCCTACAGAATTAAAATCATATCCTATCGCTAACACTGGTTTATGAATACGAAAAACGCTGATCATCCACCAGAAGCCCGCGCTAAAAATGTCTATGAATACGGTCCTTTGTGTCCAAGCCTGGTATAGGACTTAATATTTTTATGTGTAATGCGTGTTGCGTGTTGCGTTGGCCTTCTCACGTGGCGTTGTCAACAAGGAGATTCAGTCAATTTTAGCGATGAAGACACCTGCATACCAAGAGGTGGTTGTAGTTTGGAGGAGAAAGTACCAGTCTGTTTATGAGTTGATAAGATGGAGAACAACGTATTGCTGGAAGTATTATTGTGTCATTAACGGGAAGAAGTACGAAAGGTCCTTCCATTTTAGTACAAGGTGATTATATTTTAACTTCGTGATGTAATGACATTTTGATATTACGAAATCTTCTACGTGGTGCAAGTCATAAAATAGTTTCATATAATACACAATGTCTTATTGTAAATTGTTGTTCGTAATATGAGTTTGAATAACTATAACGTAATGCTAGAGTTTAAGAATTTTATGAGTATTATCGTTTCTTGACATGCATTGGTATTTCAGAAAATTATTGAAATTGGGCGTTTAAGGGTAGATATTGGTACTTAGTTTAGCGTAAAAAATCGTTAGAACTTTTCGAAAATTGAAAATAATTTATTTCAGGATGCTTAGATTTGATTAAGAAGTTAATATTTTTAATTTTCATCACATATCGTATATTTTGTAGGCTATAAAGTTACGGATGAGATTTAATTTATTCTGTTAATATATACATATTGTAGGAACGTTAGATTACTTTTAAACCGAAGAATTAATTTATAGATGGCAGGATTTGCCGCGTAAATTACATTATTCGTATTTTACGCTAATTACACATAATTTATTCCGCATAGAAAAATTAATTTTTACACGATTTCATACGTACGGTAATAAATTGTTTTCATGGAAGTAAATTAATAAATATGCATTACAATACAATTGAAGAGTACATAGGATGAATCGTAAGTAGGCCTACTATCATTAATTTCAGGGGTTATTCTTTGAGATATTTTAAACAATAAAGTTTTGATATTATTTTACTCCTTTTTGCTTCCTTTTCGAAAATAAAATTAAATCCGTGGCTTGCCCAAAACACGCTATGAAATTTTTCATGTGAAACAATTTTTGTCTCGAAAAGAAAGCAAAAACGAGCAAAATTGTTAGAAACTTTTTTGTTTGAAATTTCTCAAATAGTTCACTCTGTTTATTTTAAATAGCTTCATTTGTAATCATAGAAATGAAAATACTTTGGACCGCGAAAAGTAACGTACACGTATGTAATATGAATAAAAACTTTTTTTTAGGCTACTTACATTTACAGATGGTCAACTAACTCTGAAATATCCTACAGAAAGCAGCATACGAACTGAATAAAGCAACAAAATAGTATAATATGACAATATCAGTTAACATGCGTTCAAAGTATAACATATATTCTAAAATAATAATAGAAAATAACTCTACAGCACAGGGATGCAAAACTGTGCTACAATTGTGGCAGACGTCACGAGCCGAAACATGTAACTCATTCCTTCCTTTCAGCCCTCGTGTCAATGGTCATGGTAGGGGCAGAAGAGATATGTATTTAGTGTGCTTACGAAACGACACAGACATCTCATTGAAGACCGAGGGTTGTGGACGGGGGAGCAAATTCTTTCCCCATGCTTCCACCCTTCTCTTCCCGAGTTCTGTATCCTTGCCATAGAATAAGTAAACAAATTCAAATATTTAGGATATACAATGTCACTCGACAGAAATCAAGGTTTAATAGAGAAAACTGGAATTTTCAGTTACTTAAATGGTACAGTAAGAAGACATTTAAAAATAAAACGAGAAAAGATACTATTAAGTATACAGAGAAGTAATTTATTACAGTTGTATGAACACTTTTTAATAAGTGTTAAAATTAATATAATCAGTTAAAAACCAGACATGTTTCGGAGGTATGCTCCTCCATCTTCAGTGGCAATACCACGACGCTGGATCTGATGTTCGACCGCGTGTCGTAGCTTAAAGGAGACTCATTTATGAACACTGTTGAATTTGACCTGACTTGTGTAAATTCAAAAAAGATATTATTATGAAATTTTATTATGTTAGTACCAAAAATGCTGTATGGGCAAAGAAAGAAAGAGATAAACAAAGACTCTAAGCAAACGAAATGAAATTTTTAAGATCAATATCGGGACACAGCAAAAAAGAAACAGAAAAGAAATGATCGACACACGTTTGGCAAGTCCATAAAGCTTGTGGGAACTGTGATCAAATTCTTCCTTGAAAATCGATCGTAGAACGGCTGTCACATGACTCTGGATGGCTGCCACGTCCGCAAAATTTGTGTCTTTCATGATCTCTTTAGGAATGGAAACAGGAAGAAGTCCGCAGGAGCCAGATCAGGTAAGTACGGTAATTGCTCAAGGACAGGCACGCGGCGCTGAGACAGCAATTCGCATCCTTCACGTTCCAGACTTGTGTAACTCTGCAGAACACGTTGGATGTGTTGAAGTAATCGGTTTCAAACTTGCTGGTAGAATGCGGCGTTGACTGTTTGACCTGCAGGAGAGAATGCCTTATGGATGATGCCGTTGTAGTGAAAGAAGGCAATCAACAATGTTTTGACCTTTGACTTTTACAGGAGAGACTTTTTTCGTCGCGGGGAAGTCTGACGACGCCATCCCATCCATTGCCACATGGATTTAGGATCGAACTGATAGCACCAGGTCTTATTGCCCGTGACGATGGTTTGCAGAAAGAATGGATGTTGGTCATACATGGTAATGAAATCTCCATCCGTTTTGCTTTCTGCTTGTGCCGCACAAACCGGGAACAGATCTTCCACTTACTCAAAACTTCGCGGACAATGGTGCGCACAATGTCCTTGTCAATGCGCAATTCCTCCATCATAAATCGTAGAGTCAGTCGCCGATCTTCAGCCAGCATTTGTCGCACTCATTCGATCATGTTTGGGGTTCTGCTTGTCGACGGTCGATCGAACGTGGCTCACCCTCAGTCGTTTCCTTCCCTTCGCGAAAGCGTTTGAACCACTCGTAAACTTACAGAGTGACAAAGGATCTCTGTAATAAACTCTGAGGGTCGCTAGATATCGCAATAAGGATAATGTTTTGTGAAACAACCCATGTCCTTCGATGTCTCGTTCAGGAGCTACGAGACATTGAAAAAAAATAAAGAGGTTTTACTGATATTAAAACTTATGAAATTAATTCTTCTTGAAGGACGATTGCTGACAAGTTAGAGATATTAAAAATATCTACCCTAAACCTGATTACATTCATTACACCGTCGTAGCAGTGATTATCGGAGTCTGTCGAACATTACTGCTCTTTATGGAATTTGATCAGAAGCAGCGAATATTCACACAGTCATTTCCTCTTTGGTGTAAATTCTAGTGGTGTACAATTAACGTGTGAGAAAAAAAGATTAAGGGCGTGTAGTCGGGAGATCTCGCTGGCCACGCAATAGGGTGCCACTCTCCCTGTCCATTGCTCCCCGTAGATGTTATTCAGATGTGCTTGTACAACCAGGCTGAAGTGCGGTGGGACATTGTGTTGGAATCACATATCCTGCACATCGTGCAGAGAACATTCCCCATGAGTAGCGAAAGCGTGGTCCCAATGGTGCTCCATTCTAACGGGGTAACAAAATAACAGGACACTTGTAACCTGTCCGCAAGGATATTTGAAGAAATAAATGAATAATTTATTTCATAATTAATTGTAAATGTCACTAAAACCCGTCTTTTATTCGATGTTGCCTAGCTCCTAAACGAGGCTTCGAAGAATATTGGTTGTTTCATGAAAAATAATTCTTATTGCGAGATCCGTCGATCCTCAGAGTTTGTCGCAGAGGTCCTGAATCACTCTGTATAATCTTCTTACGGTTTCCCTCCCGTAAGCTTGCACCAGCATTTCTCCGTCGCCATTTTCCCCAATTAGTAGCAGAACGTGATGTTCACGCGTTGTTCCATTACGTTGTGACACTACTTCTCGCACTGACTAAGTCCTATTGGCCGCAGAGGATTTACTCTGCCGGTCACGTGTACACCACTCTAGGTCACGGCTTGCCAAACTTTTCATAGCGAGGGCCACATTAACCATCCGAGAAAGAATCGCGGGTCGAGTCAAGTCACGTAAGCTTAAATTAAGTCTTATAAACAAAATAGCATTAGTATTCAAACTCTGTGTTTTATTGAGCTAAACCTACACTTTCAAACTGCTTTCGCACTTCATTAAACTGGCAAGGTATGTTTTTGTCAGTACCTTCCACTCTACGAGCAACTGTATGTACTGAAAGACTAATATTCTTAAATAAATATACTTTCTCTGGACAAATCTCCTTTGCTGCCATTATCATTCCCGATTTAATAAGTTCACCATCACCAAAAATTTTGCCCTTTTTGCCAGTTCATGCGAAATTAGCCGCTCTTGTTGCTTCATTGTCTGTTCCCTGTTTCATGGAAATATTCTGTTGAGATGAGAGTTTACTTTTCAATGCTTCAAATTTATCATCCCGTAACTTCCCCGTAAATTGCGGATATTACCTTCTTTAAAGACAACATTTTCTCTTTTTTTCTTTCCCTGCCATAACTGAAGTTAAGTAACGCTGTAAGAACTACTATTAACTTAAATGCATGTGGATTAACTCAAAGTGCTAATACTATTATTAATTGGATAATATATACCACTTCACATTTCCACTGCTCTATTATGTGTGAGCGTTTACCGAAAGAAGTCGCTGTTGTGAACTTACAGCGGTGCAATCTCAGGTTGCTCTGTTGCCATAATTCGCGCTTGGGCTGGACAACCCACAGTCGCCTGGCGGCTGCTTGCATCCAGTAGCCTATATTGTAGCAACATCATTGTTACCACCACAGTATTTGAGCAATTTGTATAAGAATCTAGGCCTCTGATTTGATTTCATAGATCAAAATTCGTGAATAAATTAATCTTCTTTTATTGACTTTTATTTTTTTTTCAAGTTAGTAACTGGGCCGAACAAAAGTAGCTCGCTGGCCGTAGTTTGGCAAGCCCTGCTCTAGGTGGTCTCTGAAGAGCCATGAGCATGCGCGCCATGTTGCCGCTTAGATATATCACCAAACGTTTTAGACACACCACGTATGTGTGTATGTATGTATGTATGTATGTATGTATGCATGTATGTATGTATGTATAAGTATTCATGGATCTCAGTTTGTGTGTTTTCTGGCTGTACGGTATGTTGAAGGGATGGATAGCCAATGGAGTTTCCGCAACCAACCTGGACTAGTGTAATCTATTATTTTTGAAGCGGGACTTATTGGCAGGATATCACCGGACATGTAAGTTGCTACGAGAGCAAGTTGGGATCAATACATGCACACAATACATAGGTGGCAGCCTGAACCTGAAGTACTTGAGATATTGGAGAGTTTTATCCATCACACGAAGGATAAAAAGACACATACTCAATGCTGTGCCGTTTTAACAGAGATTGGTTGCCATGGTAACGTCGTTCGGTTCAAAACATTCCGCGCAGCAATTTCAACATTCGATTTAAGGTTTCCAGGAGAGATAGATGGAAGGCTGTATTTCTGAAAGTCCGAGATGTAGTTCCATTTCGTTTAATACTAGATATCCTAATTTAGATGAATTTCGAGTAATTGATATATGAAAAATCAGAGAGAGTGAAATAAAAGAAAAATTTATAAGAAAATAAAAATGGATTTTAAGAAGATTAGGAATAAGGTTTCCGCTATGTACAGCATGTACCTAAGTATTTTGTATTACAGTTTTGAATGGCTTGCAAGATTAGAAATTAATTATATAAAAAAGAAAAACGAATAAAATACTGGAAGAAATAGAACGAGTGACAGAAGGAAAGAGAGAAAATACAAGAGACAGAAATTTTTGCAGGAAACGACAGTGGCTCACTAGTGAAACGAGCCGGATAGTTTGTGTTCGTAGAACTACGTTTGTCATCGAGTGTATTTCTGGAGAAAATGGGCGAAATAGATTTTTTTGAGTTTGTTAATGATGAATGAATGAATGAATTAATGAATTAATGAACGAACGAGTGAATGAATGAACGAACAAGTGAATGTTTGAGTGAGTGAATGGGTGATTGAGTGGTTGGATGGATGTCTGGACGAACTAGCGAATGAGTGGACGAACTAGCGAATGAGTTGACGAACTAGCGAACAAGTGGACGAATTAGCGAACGAGTGGACGAACGAGTGAACGACCGAGCGAATGAGTGGACGAAGTAGCGAACGAGTGGACGAGCGAATTGAATTAAAATGAGTTATTAAATTGAACGAATGAGTAAATAAATTGAATGCATAGGCCCTACCTTGAAAAAAAGAACTAATTTAATTGCTATTTCATAATCCGAATCGCCGTCGTCTCCTCTTACCCCTAGTAGGACATAAGGCATCGCCAACTGTACCTCTTACCGGTTACCTGCTATTCAGTTTACTACATTCAAAGACTTTCCTTTTCCCAGTACCTCATTTTGAATAGATTTCTCCAACTTTTTCCGGGAATTCCTCTTATTCTTTTCCCTTGCGCTTTCCAGCACGTCTCTAGGGGTGCTATGCATAGATATTTCGCTAGCCCGCGCTACGAGCGTGCTAAACTAGCCCCGCCTATCGACTGATTTCTTGTACAGGATTCACACCACATAATATCACTAACACTGGTTTATGAATAAGAAAAACGTTAGTTCGCTGATCATCCACCGGAAGCCCCCGTTAAGAATATCTATGAATATGGCCCTAGGTGACTTCATTTCCCCTTCTGCATTTGTTTCCGATTTGTTCCATTTTAGCCACTCTGAATGAACGATTTTGGTATCCAAACCTGCGGAGTAACGGCTAGCGCGTCTGATCTCGAAACCAGATGGCCAGGGTTCGATTCCAGGTGGGGACAAGTTATCTGGTTGATGTTTTATCCGGGGTTTCCCCTGAGCAAATGCTGGGTAACTTTCGGTGCTGGACCCCGGACTCATTTCACCGGCATTATTACCTTCGTCTCATTCAGACGCTAAATAACCAAAGATGTTGATAAAGCGTCGTAAAATAATCTACTAAAAAACGATTCTGATTTCCCTGTCTTTGTCCATAGGTCTTGGTTTGAAATCGCTTTTGGCCAGTAGATGTTCAGAAATTTCATCAGAGAGTTTTTCGAAAATGTGATTTGAATGTGTTCCTTTTTGTTACATATCACGTCTGGGACTCATAGTTGCAATAACACTGATTTAGTATTGCTTCGGAACATGCGGAGTTTAATTGTGGTGGATATCATGTTGCTATACAATATAATATGAAGTTTTCTAAAGTCATTATTTGCTTTCTGAATATGTTGGGAATATACTCTGTAGTTCCTCTATTTTTATCAATCACATTTCCAAGGTAACTGAAACTTTTAACACTCTCGATATCGTAGAATAAGATATAAATTGACTTTTGATCTTAATTACTTATCATAATCATTAAAATCAAGAAGCAACTATGTAGTGATTCCACATACAATAATATGCTCTTTAAATTACATGATCCGATAAACAACAATATGAACGTTTTCGCCGTTTTAGGCAACTTCAGGTAATATTGCAGATAAACACATCACCGAATAAAGCAGCACTACAACAATTTAATATAGCGCATTTCATAAATTGAGGCGCTGGGTGCAATAACAGCTTAACTCTAGTTAAGTCGTTATCCAGGAGATGGCATTTTCATAATCTTCCATGTCTTCTCTATCGACTGTAAAAGTTGTATTTCATGTCGTTGACTTTAAATGGCAGGAGAGTTCATTATGCGAAATGCTGTCAAGAGGTTCAAAATTCGCAATAAAAAGTATGTTACACTCATATTTAACACATCAGGGTCTTTGACAATATCATGTACTTAGAATCCCGTTTTCCAGCCAGTACGCTTTCGTCTGCAAGTTTGAAACGATGTGCGATTTTGGGTGCAGACTCTTCGTTCATGATTTTTCTGTTGCAGTTATTTTCAGTAATATTCCTGCATATTGTTGTAGACTTTAAGGCTTCCACGATGAACGTAATCACAAATGGACTTTTGGATCTTCACTAGTACAACGTTTCAGAACTACACTGTACCACCAATTTGCCCTGATGATGGAACCTGTATGTAGTTCCGAAAAGTCGGAAATACTAATGATGAAGGATGAGTGGAGGGGAGAAAAATTCTCTACAGCACCGGGACTCGAACCCGAGTTTTCAGCTCTACGTGCTGACGCTTTATCCACTAAGCCAGACCGGATTCCAGTTCCGATGCCGCATTGAATCCTTTCATTTGTGCTATTGTCACTGGAGTCCTGCAAAACCGGTTGAAAACCGAACAAACTTACATAGCGCTACTGAACGCCTGGCTTTATAGGCAGTATGCGAAGTACATCTGCTTGCGTACTGCCTCAGTATTCGGTTTAACTAGTATTCGAGTTGATTCGATCTCTCTGTGGGTGGACGGCTCTGGCGTATAAAATGAACATCACAGTGAACCATCCAGATATTATAGCTGCGGATCATCAAGAGGAACAAACAGCATCAGCGTGAAACTACAGACGTTGTAAAGCGTAAATTGCAGAAAAAAACTTTCGGTATCCACAAATTCCCAAGATTGTAATTTTTCCTTACACTAGAAAACTGAATTATAATATTAAAATAATGACACACTTAAAAAACAGTAAACTCGATCAATAGTAAAACTAAAACAAAAATAACTTTATATCTTCTGAAACCTACTACAACCAATGCTTTTAGTATGTTTACTATGACTAGAGTCATAAACATGATATAGGTTTTCTATTCATTTAAGTGAACCTTATCGCCCCGTACAGTCTGCAGGATTATTTCACTTCTACCCTGTATATGAATAGCTACTGTTTTGGAGGAATGCATTTAGAGTTAATACAGTAATTATTTAATTTTATGTTTTGTGATTAATTGTAATTCTATTCTGGATTTATTTACTTATTATATCTGACATTATACATTATATATGGAAATTGATGGAAAGATCACCAAACAACTCTAGCCTCTCTAGCAACACTTGGGAAACGAATATTGGCCATTCCATGATTGTTTCCACTGAGCGTAACTTTAGACTAGTAAAACAGATTTATTAATACATAAACACAAGAAGTCAACTCTGACCATGTAGTCTATGATAATGGGCTCTAATAATAATTGTGGACATCAAATAGTTGATATTAGCACGTGTGTAATAAAATAGTTCTTTGAATGACACTTGTTTTCTCTGAAGTAGATCTTTTCTATGCAGAATGATTTGTTTATAAACCTTGCTATTCTTTTGTTATTCGTAGTTTAGAAATGTGTAAATTATACTTATTTTGTACAGAACAACAACTATTGGAAGCCAAAGTAATCGTATTGTTGAAAATAACATTACTGTTTATCTTTTTAAATTGATTTCTTAAGAAATAATATTGCAACTGATTAGAATAATTAAAAAGCATGCAACTATTGTTTTAGAGGTAGGCCTATACATTTTTTTTTTTTAGTTTAAAGTACAAACGTCATAATGGAGTTATGTACTTATTTCCTATTTTGTTTTATAAAGAATTGTAATTATATTTTTGAATATGTTTACACTATGATATTTCACATTATACATTACGTCTATTTCCTTCGATGTCACTGTGTTCATTGTTCATTTATTTGTTACTAGTCAAATTACTGTGAGTTCGAAATACAAAAATAAATGTATTAAAGTGTCAAATTATTTGTATTCCTATTTGAAGCTAACATATTTTTGTAATTAAACAAAACAAATATCCTTCAATATTATTACTCTGTTTGTATACTGAGAAAATGTTAAAGAGTTATTGTATGATGAAATGTACCAGGTGTTATTTGGAGATCGTATTTTCTTCCTCCTTACCATTTATTTCTGTGTGAGATTTGTGTTCTAAATAATTCGCGATCTAACACGAACTTATGTAATATCGATCATTGGGTTATACAAATCGAACAAGATTCAGTCAATATGTGACGAGAAAGAGTTACGACGTAATAAAATGAAGTTATGATGTATACTGTTTAACACTGGTATAGAAAAACGCCAGCTATATAGCGTTTATTGGTAAGAAAAATATACATGGCTTGTGCACGTCTTGTTCTGTGAAAAACTATAACATTGTTTAACATATCTATAAGCAACTTTCATTAGTAAAACTCTAAAAGTTTAAAATATAAACGATACTTATAAAGTTACTGCAAGTTCAGAATGATAAAGAAAATATATGTGTTATAGTGTCGAATGAACTGTAAGAATAGGCCTACTTGCAAACACTTTTTTTTTTCAATAATACAACGTAAATTTCCTTGTTACTCCGGTTGTGTACACGAAAAACGTTAGTTTCATTTAAATGCGCCTGATGTTCTGTCTACTCTGCAATACATCAGGCGTAATCGCTCGACAACCGAGTTATTCGGCCCGATGTTCATCGTAGCCGGTTGAGCTCCGACCGGTCGAATCTAAACCGGTTATGTGCGCAGTTTTGCAGGTCTCTAATTGTCACACATCTGTGACATAGTGCGTGATGGTTGGCCACTGAAGGGGAAACTAAGAGGTGGAACTTAAACTGAGAGCATTTAATCCGGCATCGGAACTGGAATCCGGTGTGGCTTAGAGGATAAAGCGTCAGCACGTAGAGCTGAAAACCAGGATTTGAGTCACGGTGCCGGAGAGAATTTTTCTCCGCTCCACTCATCCTTCTTCATAAGAAGAGTCCACTGCAAGAATGATGGATGTCATTTGGAATACATTTTGGAGGAGAAGCAATTGAAAGTTTGAAATGCTTAGCGCTCAAATCTTAACTATGATTTTCCGATCATTACTGGACAATGACTATCAGTGTTAATGCCATATAACTCTCTATGCACATTCTATATGTCTTAAGCTATGCATTGACAGTCTTGGTTCATTTTCGACAAGAAAGTGACTTCCATCATTCTTGCAGTGGACTCTTCATATGGTAATGCAGAATTCCTGGACGGAAATATCATAGGTAGCCTACTTCGGTACATCACAATAACGGAAATACTAAGTTCCAATACAATGTGGAATATCCCTCTTTTTGTTTTAGTTATTGTATTGACTGGGATTTTAATTCATTGTTGAAGATGCGGAAATCAGTAAAATATCATAGGCGAAATTGGAAACATAAAAAGGAGAAATAAGTAACATAACAGACAATGAACACGAATAAAAGTTCAAGAACGAAATTATAAAGTAACACGCATATCGACTCCTCGTTCCTTCGAGGTCATCCTCATTGTAAGATTTTAATCGCATTTAAAGTCTTTCTTCTCCGGTTGGTTTCCATTTCGTGAATAGCGGATCTAAAAGTTATCAGAGTAACTTCTCAAGCACCGAGAACAACCAGAAAAATGCATTAACTACTCGAGAAAATTGTATTAAGGAAAGTGAATGGGCGGCGAGAGAGGGATATATCATGATATACAGAAAATACAAAGATGGAACTAAGAGAGAGTACGAGGAGATTAGCAACAAGAAGAATTTGGTTTCGTTCCTTCAATGTCATTTTATATGACACAGGATTCTGAATATTGTCGTAGTTATTGCGGCAAAATCACAGTATTGTCTACAACCAAGTTTACATTATGAATGAAAGGTATTTATTACTTTTAAAATTAAGATGTGTCTGCATCCACAGCAGCAAAGCATAAGTTATATAAGCGGTGTACCGAAGCACGTGTTCCAGGTCATTTGGTGGTAGGCTACAGTGATCTGCATACTGAATTTCTACGCAGAGGACAAGTACTGGTGCGTGAAAGTTTTATATTATTAAATTTGCTTTTTCTAACCTTATTTAGTAAGAAATGTTCTAAAAATATTGTAATATATTAATTTGATTTATCAATTACTGCTGTGTTTAATGATATTAGATTTTTGAAGTCATAGCAAGTGAGCTAGTACAGATGACTTCATTAGAGGGTTCATCATCATCTAGGGCTCTTCGGCCCATTTTCGGGCCATGGCCTCCCCAGTTATTCCTCTCTATTCTTCTCTGACTCTTGCTGCCACCTTCCAGTTCCGGAATAGCAGCAAACTGGTAGTATCTTTTTGAATCATATCCTCCCATCTATTCCATGTTCTTCCAACAGGTCTTTTTCCTCCATATTGCCCCTCTAAAGTTCTCCTTGGTATCCTTCCCTTCTCCATCCTGACACATTAGAGGATTAGAGGTCCTGAAGAGTGTCAGTAATGAGGGGCTTTGTGTAGCCTCATAGAAAAGACTATGGTTCAAATAATGAGATTATGCTTTGAACCTATTTATCACGATGTTCAACTGTTGTTCACAACCAAGACTGCAATGTGAAGTGAAAGGATTTGTTACTTTCATCTAAATAACTACAACTTCTGACTTCTATTTGAAGCGTTTGTTTATTAGAGGCTACTTTTAAACCTCAATTAATTTTATATAAAGCAGAGGGATAAAGAAGGCTAAGACGGTGATATAGCATATACAAAAACATTCTTTATAAAGTAATATTATTGTTATATAAGTCTCATTCTAATTGTGTCAAGTTTTGTTTTTCAATCAGTGTTGTGTTTGACTTAATTGTTCGCATATGCAATATGTATAGTTAGATTTTATACAAAGAATTGTGTTTGGATTGAATTGCTGCCTTCAATGACATTGCACAAAGATATTATGTTTCTTATTGCTTTATTTTTTAGTCTAATTGCATATTTATTATTTTAAAATAATCATGCAATATATTGTACTCGCCAAACTTAGACGACCCCAGCTCAGAGGAAAGGAGTCAAAGAAGTCACATTAACATGCTCTCGATGTTTATGTTATGCAGTGGCCGCGTTCGATAACTGAATTGCTTTATAACAGCGTTGCCAAACATAGATGGCCTCAGCCCGAGTAGAGAGATCAGTATATCTTGCTGCAAGAGATAACTACTAACTTCTCTGTAAAAAAAAAAAAAAAAAAAACATCGTACTTGCCTCAGCCCAGCGGCTGGGCTAATTCAGAGTCATAATGTGACAACACTGCGTAACTAACAGGCATGCACTGGATGATTAATTATGTTTTGGGTAAGACACGAGTCACCAGAGGGATGTGAGTGAGGTCGTCTAAGCTTGGCGAGAACAATATAAGCAACTTTTATTGCTTGAGACCATTAGTTATATTCTAATTAATTGACGGACATGAAGAAGAAACTTGCAACTTTAATCTAGGGTAAAAAAAACACAAATCAACACTTCTAGTAATTACCTAAAAACCAAGAAATATAGTCGGCCTGGTTGGCGGAGTTGGTATAGTGCTGGCCTTCTATGCCTGAGGTTGTGGGTTCGATTCCGGGTTAGGTCGATGTCATTTAAGTGTGCTTAAATGCGACCGGCTCATATCAGTAGATTTACTGGCATGTAAAAGAACTCCTGCGGGACAAAATTCCGGCACACCGGCGACGCTGATGTAACCTCGGCAGTTGCGAGCGTCGTTAAATAAATCATAACATTTAACACTACGAAATAAGACAAACCTTTCCAATTTAATTTTGAATTGTGATTGTCCGACAGTCCCTGACGTCATTAGGTAACGAATTTCAGAAGCAAGGTATTTCTACAGTGTAGGAGGATGAGTATGAAGACGTTCTGTGATGAAGGATAGAAAGATGTGCTTGATGCCGGTTTCGAACAGGTGTACGAAATTGAAAGCGAGATAGCATATAATTCGGAGTAGAGGCAGAATGAACATGAGACAGACAGAAATATCCACAAGCTTAGTTCAGGATGTATGCAAGATTGGTATTGGTCCCAAGCCGCACACGGGAGTTGATTCAATTACGCTCGGGCTGATTACATGGTTGAGTATTTTCCGAGGTTTCCTCCAGCTGTAAGTCGAATGTCAGGTAAACACTTGGTGATTCTTCGACCACATCTCGTCAAGTAACATCTCCCTATTATCAATTCCATCAACGCTAAATAACCAAGTAGTTGATACAGCTTCTTAAAATAACTTAAAATGGAAAAACACGAAAATACTTAACATTACTTCATGCGAGACGATAAGTTATTCTCCTTACTTAGTGCAGGCTTTTTTATACTATAACATATAGCCTATTTTATTTAAGGCATGTTGCGATTACAGTCCTGCTCTTGTGATGCCTGTTGTTATATACGAAGGATTTCGCCAAATGGTCATGAACCAAGACATAAACCAAAGGATTATTCCTTTGATCTCTCATCCCTTGCTCTTGAATCAAAATCATGCTGACACTACTGAACAAAATACGTTAATTAGATTAGACTTGACTACTACCGGTATTTCATGCAATAGATCTTGTCCTTTGAGATGTAACTTTCCCTGACTTTCATTGTATCAACTGCTGATCCTCTCTTCTTTAAATTTTGCATTCTATCTAACTGTAAGTTTCCCCGTTACACTTTTCGAAGCTCAGAAACGCTTCGTGTGTGATTGAATTCCAATATTCGACCTCTCAATCCATGACAATAAATCCAAAGTGATGATATATGAACTCGTTCAACGTTCGCTGAGTTACAGTTCTCAACGGACGAGTAGATGACCCTCTAGACAGGTTTCCCAATAGCAATAAAAAAGAAACGGAGATTCTGAAATACTTCTCTCTTGTAGGTATAACCACCCAAAGAGAAATATAAAATTTGATGATCGGGTAGTGATAAGCTACGTCGATCAATTTTAAGATCATTACTAAGTCCTTTCCAACTTCGAATAGAGTATTGTATTTTGAGTACCGAAAGTGTATCGCTTTAGGTAAATTGCGGAATACGTACTGAGCTATAATTATTTAAAATGGATAAAGTGAGTACCTTTTAGGACAACGGTTAATATTTTAATGAAAAAGTGATTGGTTGGGGAGCTGATACTCTGAAAGAATAATGAGTTCTAAAATATGTATAGAACTGAGTATACATGGTGACTACCATAAACCTCCAACATTTTTAACACGTATAAAAATATGGGCAAATGCTGGGTAACTTTCGGTGCCGGACTCCGGACTCATTTCACCGGCATTATCACCTTCATATCATTCAGACGCTAAATAACCTAACATGTTGATAAAGCGTCGTAAAATAACCTATTAAAACACGTATAAAGTTAAAGAAAACATTATATACAAATAATACTATGCATGAAAATTATTGTAAAAAACTCGCAAAGTTTTCAGTTTAGCGGACTTGAACATGGGCTTCTTATGTAGCACGAAGAAAGTCTAGTCTTTACTCGTTTTCACGCATGGCGGACCTGATACATTAAACTGTTCACTATGTTTTATAAACGGAACTAGGCGGCAATGAAATTTTCTTCCAAACATGTTTCTTCTTCTATCACAAGATTGGAGATTTATCCTTCGAAGAGGTGGAAAAATTCAAATATCTTGGAGCAACAGTAACAAATATAAATGACACCAGGGAGGAAATTAAACGCAGAATAAATATGGGAAATGCGTGTTATTATTTGGTTGAGAAGCGTATGTCATGTGGTCTGCTGTCAAAATTATAAAACAGTCGTATTACTGGTTGTTCTGTATGTTTGTGAAAGTTGTATAATAATGTGTTATCGCGGTTTCATAGATACCTGGTAAAAATTTCATGGAATTATTGCAATTTTTATAGAATATATTATGATTTAACATGAATTTGTAGTCAACGACCTAGTAATGGCATACAAAACCTTTTGTGACCGAGTTCGTGCATAACATTTAAATATCTATGGCCATAATATTCTAAGTAATTTTAAAAAATTGTTCAAAGGCATCTATGAATCCATTCATACAAAGATTAGAAGGTCTATAAGTAGCTGTTAAATAAAGTATAGTGTTGTCAAATTTAAATTTAAAGTGTAAATAGTTACAATGCATAATTTCCGCTTCTAATTCAATAACATCAATATCATTTTTACAATACACTATCAAACCATCACATTTATTATGCTTACAAAGTTTAATGTATTTTTTGTAACATTTTGTATCATAGCCTAAGCCTATATTAATATTTAACCACGTTTCTGAAAGAACAATAATATCAAAATTAATTATGAAACTTTGTAATAATACACATAATTCATCAAAATGTTAGTTAATGCTCCTCATATTTAGGTGAGTTATTTTTAAATCTATGAATGTTAAGTTGTTTATATTGTGGCGGTAGGCCGGAACATTCTAGCCGCGTCGGAGAGTGTCGCGCGCGTCTGGGGAGAAAGGAGGCGCGCGGGAAGGAAGGCGGCGGGGAGAGGAGCGCAAGCTTCGGCGGATGCTGAAACGCGGCGCGGCAAGGGAAGCTACGGCCCGGCGCAGAGTGGACGTAAGGGAAAACTTCTGGAAGCAGATTGTTCCCGAAGATCGAAGGTACAAGAACGTGTGATTTAGTAAATAAAAACGCCAGCAGCCTTCGAAGTTAGTAAGTTTAGTTTGGTCAGTCAGTTAGTGAATCAGCAGCGAGCGAGTAAGGAAGCCAGCCTTTGAGACAGGGTTCGACGTGCAGTGAACTTGAGTAACTGTGGCATCGTCCAGGCGGAAGCAACGCGTCCGGTAGTCTTGCAGTGAACTTTATCTGAAAGTCTTGGGTTCTACGTACCGTGAACTTGAGTGAGTGAGCTAGAAGAACTAGCCAAGGCGAACGAACTGTGAACTGACAGTTTTGTTTTGTAAATAATACTTTGTGAACATTAATTTAAATTGGAAGTACATTGTTATTCATCTCAATAATCCACGTGAATAGTCATGGTCGTTCTGTGGAGTGCAATAACGACTACTGTGTTGCGGTGTTGAGTGGAATACCCATTGTTGACGGGTGTGTGATTAAAATTAGAAATAGAAACTACATTATTGTTGAAAATAAAAGCGACAATATAATTGTTGCATTTGCGTAGATGTTTAATAACTGCCGTCGAGACGTTATTGTTGTAACTGTCAAGTAAATTTAAAATAGTTGGTATGATTAATGTCTATTGTTAGAACTGCAAAGTATTAATGGGAAGGAAGTTGCGTTATCATTGGATTATTAAATTCTAAATCTATAAAAGAAATACGAAAGAAAACCATAGGATAACAATAACAAGATCGTACATAATATATCAAAGATTCTAATCACTGGGCTAGACTCGTCTTTGAGGACAAATATTTTACATTCTTTAGACCAGACAAATTTATACCTTTTATCTCATACAACGTCCTTTGCCTTGTTCAGAAAATTCCTGGTCACTGCAGTTAGATGGTCTCCAGCTATCACTCTGCCAGGCGGGAAGTGTTGATGGGTTTTCTGGAGAGGCAAATCAGGTCCATCGTTGATTTTTCTACTTTCCTCCTTGAAGCAGTTAAACCATGCATCTCGGCTCGACCTCTTGTAGAATCGGGCGACAATGGAACGTGGCTTGCCTGGGCGGGAAGATATCCTATGGCCCACACTGATGTCTTTGGCAAAATCCTGTACTCCTCTGACTGATTATATGGTGTTGATTATCTCCTGTACAGATTCAAATGTTGTATCAGGAATTCCATATATGATAACATTCTCCCTCCGAGAGTACTGCTTGATGCCATTGAGTCTGTAGCTTAGTTTATCAGTTTCTTCTCTCAGCAACTTAATAACTCTTTTCAATTCAGTTAAATCTTTTTAATTTTTTGTAATTTATCGTAAAAAGAGTCGAATTTAGCCGACATGTATGAGATAGATTCTTTTATATATTTCATTTCAGATTGCATGTCATTATGTCAACACAATGTCAACACTAAATTTTTAAAACATAAACTTAATTTTATTACTTATATCTTCACTATACAGCTTCGATTTCAATTCTTCCTTATTCACATTTTCAATGTTGTTCATTTTAGCTTTGTTAGTAGTATTTTTTTCCCATGTTGTTAACTGCTTAATATAACCTATAAACTATAAGCGCACCAACAATACGCCTGAACTCTGTCGCTGTCAACTGTGGAATGTATTATATGAACTAGAGATGGGTAAAAAATAACACAACAGTTATTTTGGAACTGTTCCGGTCTCGGAACTGTTGCAAAAATGAACAGTAGGTCGGAACCTCCTGTTCCGAAATAACAGTGTTCCGACTCCGAGCTGCTCACTTGCCAACTGTTGCGGGCTCGCAGTACCGCGTGGCACAAGGTATGTTCCGACTCCCTCGGAACTGTTGCAAAAATGAACAGTAGGTCGGAACCTCCTGTTCCGAAATAACAGTGTTCCGACTCCGAGCTGCTCACTTGTCCAGCTGTTGCGGGCTCGCAGTACCGCGTTGCACAAGGTATGTTCCGACTCCGAGATAACAGTCGGAACGTCGGAGCTTGTTCCGATGAACCAACGACAGCTGCAGTTACACTGTACTTGAAACTCTCACGTGGTTGGAGGGGGGCGCATGGAAATTGAAATCCTTGCGGTGGCGCGAACTTTAATATCAACATTTGTAAGACCGGCCAATCATCTGTAATGTTATAGTAAGTATTCAATAATCTGTAATATTGATTCCCGCTTTATGGTTTATTTCACAATTAGTTGACTAATTCTGTTTTATAAACATTCTACAAAGTCATAAAGTACGCATACTATTATTAATTCATTGATCAGCTGATTCTATACAAAGGTTAAAGTCGTAAATGGTAATGAGTGGTTTAGTTACAATGTCTGTATGTCGTTTGTTGAGGTTAAGTCTGACAAGCACAAGTTTTTGTGCTATATTCTCTGTTATCAAAGAACGACAAAAATGTTGTAGCATTATTTGTTGGAAACTACCCATATAAGTACTGATTTGGAGAGCGAGGTTTAATGCGAAGTTTAAATTACACTTTGGTAAAGATGCGATTCCAACATTTTACTAACCCACTGCGGGGTTTCCAGGTTTCAGTACTGCTAATATATATCTTTTTTATTTATGAAATTGTAATATTTATTATTATTATTATTATTATTATTATTATTATTATTATTATTATTATTATTATTATTATTATTATTATTATTATTATTATTATTATTATTATAACTGTGCATTAAGAAAAGTAAAAATAAAAATTATTTTTTTATTATGTAATAGAGAGAACAGAAATTACATACCATATGTTTTAAATGTTATGCTATTTTTTTTAGTTGGCTACCATGTCTTTATAACTTTATGTACGAAAACAAAGTGTTGTATTCTGTCCTTGTAGTCAACAGCTGTGTAATTACTAACATTAAGCTTTTGAGTTCTGTCCGCATGCACAGCAATTTTCCAAAATCGATTCGAATGTGCATTGCAGTACCATCTATAGATAAGAATGTGTACTATGTCATGCCTATGAGTGCTCCAGTGTGAGCTGCATGGTGTTATTTGTCTATGGTGAAGAGGGAGGGTACTGTACCGTTCGTTTGAACGACTCAACGACTCCGACTCATCACCACTGGTGACTGTTATTTCGGAACTGTTATTTGGAACATAGTATTTTTTCGGAACCGGAACCGTCGGAACTGTTCCGGGAAAAGAACAACTTCGCCCATCACTAATATGAACTTTAATTTTGAAATGTTACTTGAATTTTTCACAGCAACACAAAGCTTTAAAATTCAGGCTTCTCAAAACTTTAAATATTGATCTGTTTCTCTCTTGAACTGGGCCGACGATTAAAAAGTGTACTCTACACTCTACAGTATCCTAGAAAAACAAGAGTTTGTATTAATTATAAACAGTTTCGTGGAATTCGCAATCAAGATGACACAATTTTTTTCGGTATCCGTCAAAAAAACAAACTGTCTTGTTTTACATCTTTGTTCGTTATAGTTCCAGAATCCATATCCATTCCACCGTGAATGTTATAATGTAGATTATGAATGATAAAATTAGCCATTAAAAGAAAATTATTGCACCTATATAAAACAGATTACATAGGCAGGACATCATTCATTGTGTTGCTGAATGAACAGTGATGAATGAGAATTCTTGATTGAATCCATGAGAGATGCTTTTATTTCAGCTATTGCGCTAGTCCATTCGAAATGGAGAATAAGGTAAATGGAATACGGAAAAATTTTATTTTATTTTAACTGTATACGTAGTACATAATATACCCGTGCTTTGGTATCACACAGTTTACAGTTTGTTAGGATTAATTTTGGTTCCTGGAAAGTTGTATATTTTGGGTGGTGTATTATGCAAAGGCCAATTTCAAAAGCAAACATTTTTATTTCCAACAGTCAAATCTCTTTAGGACAACAAATAAATAAATGGCTTTCGGTAATCTACCACTTGTTTGTCGCCCTAATGTACTAATTTCCCACGGTCAAAGCGGAATTAAAAGCAAATAAAATTCTCATGCGTACTAATGTCATTGTTATTTTCAATTTGGTTAATCATTTATAATTCATTGTTTACGAAGGAAGAGAGTTTAATTAAAGGCAGGTCTCTATGAGGTGTTCGTTGAAAAATTTTATAAATCTGAATTTCTCCTTGCATTTGGACTTTCTCTATAAATTATATGTATATTTCATTATTATTTGCATTATCATTGTCTCAAACATATCAACTTCTTTTATTAGCCCAATTGTTTGAGAAAGGCCGTTGTATGAAGAATTGCCGGTGCAGTTATCTTAAAATTTTATTTCGGTACACCTGAAAATTTGAACTTCAGTACAAATACGTGGGGTGTAACTTTAATAGTGGCAACACTACTGTAAAAGCGAACGATACTGAGTCAATTGTTGTCACTTCTACCACATGTTAGTCTATGTCTGCCCTCCTTCCTCCTAAAAGGACTCTTCCGTCCGACTCACAGCGCATGCGCTGTGGAGAGTTGAAGTTAGTCTCCTGTTAATTACAGCTCTAAGCGGGTGTTTCGCCATGTTTACAAACCAGGAACAGCGATCTTGGCTGAAAATTCAATCTGCCCTTGGTTGTACAGCACGACAATGTCATGAAAGACTTGTTGAGGCATGTGAAGAGACGGCGTTAACCACACAGGACTGTGGCCAGGTGGGCTACAGCCTTCAACGAGGGGCGTGACCGCGTGGAAAGCATAGCTCGGCAGGGTCGTCCGAGTGTTAGTGAAGAGGAAGTGCAAGTTTCTTTCGCGCATTTAGACAATGATCGACGACAGACGGTACGTGAGTTAGCCCAGGAGATAGGAATATCACATATGACTGTTTTTCGTATTCTAAAGAATCGCGTAATAATGAGACAAATTCCATCTCGGTGGGTTCCCTGGGATTTGACGGAGGCACGGTGATGGATACAATACCACACCGCTCAAACTCACGTGGAGCGTTATGATCGTGAAGGAGACGAATTCTTACGGCGTATTGTTGCGCTTGATAAGACACGGGCCAGGTCATACGAAACTCTACTTAAGCGCCAATCATATGAGTGGCATCATTACGAATCACCACGCAAAACAGTGTTACGTCATACCCCTACGAATGTGAAAGTTATGTTGATTGTTGTGTACGACTGTGGCGGCGTCATCCTAACACATACCGTCCCGCAAAGACAGAATGCTAATACACAGTATTTCCGTCATTTTTTGGAGCATAATCTGAGATCAGCGTTGCGAAGGAAGCACTCACGCGTTTTGCAGAACCCTCCCATCATTTTGCAGGATAACGAAAGGGCGCATACGGCTCAGACCCTATAGTCGATTTGTGCCGTCGCTGGACTTAAGCCTCTGTGATTATGACTTAAGCCCCTGTGATTATGACTTAATCCCAAAGATAAAGGAACCACTTCGTGACGTTCGACTCCGGACTGTTCCCGATATTCTGCAGGCAGTAGGGCGGTCCATCAGAAACATGAACAGAAGAGGAGCTGCTACAGGGATACTATGACTTTCACATTGCTGGCAACGAGTTGTAGACAATTTTGGTTACTACATTGAAGGACTGTAGAAGTTTCCCAGATGTATCACTTGTATATTCGTAATAAATAAATAGTTGCTATTATTAAAGTTACAACCTCTGTATAACAACTGTAATGATGGTAAACGTGTGAGCGGAAAATGCTTTCAGAACATATTCCAGAAGGAAGATGAGATGTATGATAAATATAATTCTAATGAGTGAATTTTCAACTCTGGAGTAGCTATAGAGATGACTTTGGTAGCTTTCTAAAGCTAACGCTATACTACCGATAACCCTAGTACGTATGTTGTTCTGGCTAGCTAGACTCCGTAACAATCTTTGAGTGGTAGTCAGTCTGATGAAGGGCGTCCATCAAGTAGCATTGGAAAAATATTCTTATATTTGCTAACCCCGTCAACTGACATCTCTGGAAACTCGTGAGCATTTCCAGAGTAATATATTTGATCAATTGATTATAATTATAATCGAAGATCATATGTGTATTTGTATATAGTTTTCTGGATCACAAAATGGGGGAAAATGGAAGATGAATTATTTCCTGATATACAAACTGTAACAGGAACTGAAGACGCACTACACAGAACCAAAAGAGTACGTACGTAGTAGTTCTGATACTTTATTTTTGCGCTCCGGTGTCGTCAGAGAGGTGGGGAGATATTGCACTACAACTCTCAAGAAAAATTGAGTTCAAGAGCGTACGTTTAGCATTAGTTTCGCGAGAGATGTCGGACTATTTGTAAGTGGAAATGAAGGAGTTTATCAATTATTCTGAGAGTTTCTTGTTTTATTCAAATTTAATTGTAATACGTATCTCATACATAAAAATATAAAATTGTATTTTTTTTAAATTTAATTTGTTGTTTCAAACGTCTTCAATACACCCTGCGGCAAACAAACTGTTTCAGGCTGGTCGGCATAGAATGTTTGTTGTTGTTTCAAACATCTTCAATATACACTGCGGCAAACAAACTGTTTCAGGCTGCTCGACATAAGATGTTTGTTGCTGTTTCAAACATATTCTATACACACTGCGGCAAACAAACTGTTTCAGGCAGCTCGATATAAGATATTTATTGCTGTTTCAAACCTCTTCTATTCACACTGCGGCAAACAAACTGTTTCAGGCTGCTCGACATAAAAAGTTTGTTGCTGTTTGAAACGTCTTCAATACACACTGCGGCAAACAAACTGTTTGAGGCTGCTCGACATAAAAAGTTTATTGTTGTTTCAAATGTCTTCAATACACACTGCAGCAAACAAACTGTTTCAGACCGCTCGACATAAAATGTTTGTTGCTGTTTCATACGTCTTCTATACATACTGCGGCAAACAAACTGTTTCAGGCTGCTCGACATAAAATGTTTGTTGCTGGTTCAAACGTCTTCAATACACACTGCGGCAAACAAACTGTTTAAGGCTGATCAACATAAAATGTTTGTTGCCGTTTCAAAGGTCTTCAATACATATGCGGCAAACTGTTTCAGGCTGGTCGACATAAAATGTTTGTTGCTGTTTCAAACGTCTTCTATACACACTGCGGCAAACAAACTGTTTCAGGCCGCTCGACATAAAATGTTTGTTGCTGTTTCAAACGTCTTCTGTACACACTGCGGCAAACAAACTGTTTCAGGCAGCTCGATATAAGATATTTATTGCTGTTTCAAACGTCTTCTATTCACACTGCGGCAAACAAACTGTTTCAGGCTGCTCGACATAAAAAGTTTGTTGCTATTTCAAACGTCTTTAATACACACTGCGGCAAACAAACTGTTTGAGGCTGCTCGACATAAAAAGTTTGTTGTTGTTTCAAACGTCTTCAATACACACTGCAGCAAACAAACTGTTTCAGGCCGCTCGACATAAAAAGTTTGTTGCTGTTTCAAACGTCTTCTATACACACTGCGGCAAACAAACTGTTTCAGGCTGATCAACATAAAATGTTTGTTGCTGTTTCAAACGTCTTCAATACATATTGCGGCAAACTGTTTCAGGCTGGTCGACATAAAATGTTTGTTGCTGTTTCAAACGTCTTCTATACACACTGCGGCAATCAAACTGTTTCAGGCCGCTCGACATAAAAAGTTTGTTGCTGTTTCAAACGTCTTCAATACAGTGTCGGCTCCTGCGTATTTCTTAAGAGGAGGAAAGACGTTAACAGCACAAAATGACACCTTCTTGAATGAAACATGCTACAAATTAGCCTACATGCATACATGTAAGACCAGGTAGTGTTAGGGTTGGCCTTCCCTTCTGTATAGCAATAATCTGTTCTTGTAAACTGAGTTTCCTAAATTGTCCAAAATATATAATGTTTTCACTTCCGTTCATTCTTGAATAATTGCACAAATTAACAATTACAAGGAAATTCACTTCGTAGCATTTTTCGCGCACACTACAGCATCACGCGTGTTGGAAGTTACTATAGCTACTAACACGAAATCGGAACCGCGGAAATGGGAATGGGAAATAATCTGAGGAAAGAGAGAACACTGCACCCACCAACGTGGTCTATGTTGCCACATGTACATTTTACAAGTTCAGTATCACATGCTTTTGAAGAATATCAGTTCTTGTAAAGTCATACTACCATTATTGTTCAAAGTTGCCGGTGGTCAATTTTTTATGTTAAAATAATGTAGTTCGGAGTACTACTTTCAATTTCAAATATATTTGTACAAAACTGACAACTTGGATGTTGCTCTGTCTAGTACACAATGAATGGAAGTGAATTTCAAGGGCCAAAAATATCCGCGATACTAACGTAGAACTACTTCCTCTTTGTTTCATATAAACCCGACTTTAACTTTCAAATGTCCTTGAAAGTTTCAACCATGAATAGTAGCTTATATAAAGTGCAATGAATAATGTTTTTGATTTGTAAATTAAAAAAGAAGTTTATATGGTGTCTTTCATAACATTGCGTTAAAACTGTTTTTATTGTGCCTCCTCCTATATGTGTTATAGTCTGGTTAAATACAGCATCGTTAGATGGCAGCGGTAGCGAGCTTGCTGCACGCCAGTCGGTTTCTATTTCCCGCCCATACGCTGATTCAGAGGAGGATCTCCTCCCTCTCCGTTCATTTACTCGCTTTAAAACTCTGCTTCTTTCTCTGGCCGCTAGTGCGCTGTTGTCTATGCGTGCTAACTGCAGTAAAGGAGGAATGGATTGACTTTCCTCCACACAAACAATCTCGGATCTTTCTCACAATTTTCTAGCAGCACATGAGCGCGCATCGTTTAAAACCCGACCAACCGAGGTTTTCTTATAGCTGTGAACTCAAAAATTATCGAATCTTCCTTGAATTTCAAGGAACATATTTTATTTGGTATTTACTTTCAAAAGAACAAAAATGTGAGGAGGACGTTCCTCCCTTCTCTCCCCCGAGGAACCGCCACTGCTTCAATATACACTGCAGCAAACAAACTGTTTCAGGCTGCTCGACATAAGGTGTTTGTTGCTGGTTCAAACGTCTTCAATACACACTGCAGCAACCAAGGCATTATCAAACACATAGTGCTGTGATCCTTCAAGTTAAAATTGTAAATAGACGGACGTTTTTACGTTCACACAAGGAGCTTCTCATCATCACGCTTTATCTAAAAATTAGGGGAGAGTCGGGTAGTATCGGACGTCGGGTAGTATCGGACAGTGCGTTTTTTTCATCTACCACCATATGGTAGTGCCTAAATTACATGGCTACGTTTCTCTATGCGACATCACAGAAACGTAACCATGTCAATCAGGTACTATCATCGTGTGTTAGATGAAAGAAACTCACTGTTCGATATTACCCGCTGTCCGATAGTACCCGACTCTCCCCTAGTTTATTTTGCTTTAGATAAATAATCTTAATTTGTTGCAGTACGTTCTTGATGCAAATTATTTTTGTTGCCATACATTTATATAATAATTGTGTTATATTACAACATGTATTTTTTAAAGCCTGTAATTGTTTTTCCAAATATCGAATTATACTGTACTAATATTCAGTTGTAAACTATTTGTAACTGGGAGTAAGAATGAAAATAATATATCTATAATTGAAGATAAATTTACACAGAAAACCCATTTTCCCTAACTTTGAATTCATATCTGTGGAGTATTTCAAACAATAAATATAAACTGTAGCAAACAAATCACACAGTCAGCTGTAAATATGTTCCTGAATTTTGAGTTCTGCAACATATAGACGTGAAACGACTTCTGGCTCTCTCTCCCTACATGGATGAAAGAAAACATTTCGTCTGTATAGCGTGTACATGTGACCGGCTTTAACATGTTTATTAAGGCTATTTTGTTGTAGCAAACCGTCTGAGTCAGCTTGAATAAGCCTGAAACTGTTTTGTTTCATGTAATGTGGTTTAGCCCTTAGACCATAAGATCTAGTCTATGTTCTCTCTTTACTACCTATTAAGTCAGCAGTTAACAGCATATATTTATGGAATGTAATGTTGCATGAAAAGTGCATAGATGTTTTCAATATTCATTTTAGAATATTGTGCCCGTAATTTTGAAGTCTTAATAATATTTAAGCACTATGTATTTTTTATTATGTCCCTAAAGAGTCTACACTTTGGAAATGGAAACGTAAATAAAATTTGAAACGTTTGTTTCATCTTTAGTAGCTTCTTTGGTCTAGAATTAACAATTTTACAGTTTTAGGGTTTTGCGTTATATGAATATTAAGTCAATATTTTAAAAATATAATAATATTATGTGCGTAAATTTTCAGCCGTAATACTTGTTCCATTACTTTAACAGTTGTTATCTCCAAAATAAATGCTGTAAAACGTGAAAATGGAAATTAAAATAGTGAGTTAGTAGTTTTATACTTCGAATTCAGAGTTTAATGTCCAATATTAATAAGCTTATAGCAACATTCACATTCAGAATTGAAAATTATGTTTAACGTCTGTACTCAGAATACATTATATTCCAAAACGTTTAGAATTGTTCTTTGTATATGTTCTTAAATTTGTTTGCTTCATATTTCAACAAGTTTTGTGGAATTCTCTCAAGAGTCATTCTTTAAAAATGTTAATTAAACCGCGTTTAGTGCTTGTTACTATGTGTGGAAATTTATACATTCAGTTCCTGTCTGCCATTGCATATCCTGCTGTGAATCTTAATAGCCTCATTTACACAGAATCTGATCTAGTATCTAGAGAAGCTAAAGTTCGTGCCCCAGAAACTTATACAATACGTCTGGTTCCATTATGGAACTCGAAACTGCAGCAAGCATATCGCTTGTGCAAAGTGCAAGTCCTTCAAATTTCCGGAAAATATTCTGCTGGTTCTGTAACGTGGCACATCTGTGTTCTCGAGCTCCTTGAGAGGAGAAGCACAGGTAAAAGATCAAAGTAAGGGGAGTGGCATTGAAAGGGATGGAGATGTTTAAATAGCGGAGACACAACATTACCCTCCCTCACGTGATCTACCATCTCTGCTCCGACAGGGGAAACTCGCTCCGACGTGACAGGTTGGCCAGTTGGAAATGACTGACGTACACCGACAGTGCAAACACCACTTGCCAGTCGCCTGTTTCCCATTGCCGATACCTAAGAGAATAATAATAATAATAATAATAATAATAATAATAATAATAATAATAATAATAATAATAATGATTCATTTAACCTGGCAGAGTTAAGGCCATACGGCCTTCTCTAACACTCAACCAGGAGTAAAGACTGCGTTACAAAAACACTACAAATTTACAAAGTACACTACAATTTTACACACAAAATTGAATAAGATAATAATAATAAAATGTAAACAACAAGTAAGAAGAAATCAGACATAATACATAACATACAGAAAGAAAGAAAAAAGCATAATAAAATGTGAACAGCAGGTCAAAATATATGAGGCATACAAATCATAAAAAAATAAGACAATTATTCATACTAATAATAATAGTAATAATAATAATAACAGTAATAATAATAATGATAAAAAATAAGAATAGTAATAGGCCTAATGATAATAATAATAATAATAATAATAATAATAATAATAATAATAATAATAATAATAGTAATAATACTGATAGAGTAATAATACTAATAATAATACTAATAACAACGATCTTATATTTATTTTTATTAGTTCTTTTCCTATCCTAGTAAATAAAGTGTCTATATTAAGCCCACAGATTTAACTTTATCATGAAATTTCATATAAGGGACTGTTTACTAGAAAATATTCTATACTCTTTCTCTTATATAAAAAAATAATCCATGGCGCTACACCCCGTGAAAGGCTTAGACCGACCAGCCGGCTGCTGGCCTCACGGCCACGTGCCGAAGCAGAGGTGGACGACCAGAATGGAGGTATCGTGTGGTTAGCACGATGATCCCCCAGCCGTTATAGCTGTTATTCGCAACCGGATTTCGCTACCTATTGTAGCTCCCCAAGTGCATCACGATGCTGGGAGGGCACCGGTCCCATACACGGCCGAAATTTCATGAGAAAAATTTCTTCCCCCATGAGGACTCGAACCAGCGCGCATCGAGTCCTAGGCGGGATGCTTTAACCCGCGACGCCACGGCGCGGGAAACTCTTTCTCTTAGCACTGCTAAAACTATAGCTATTGTTTTTTAATTAACTAATAAACATTATAAATTGCCTAGTCCTCTCCTAAGCTTTAAACTACACAATTTTTATTGTTCCGCAATGTGCTGTAATTGTCCAATTATAAGCTCATGGTTCATCAAGTGACAATAACATTTTATTTTGTAATTTGTGTCATTGTGCAATATCGTCTACACAAAATTCCTGGTGCGGCAACATATACAAACAAAATAATACAATGAAAAATAATGTACGTCCAATATGCAATTTACTTAGATTGATTAAACTGTACTGATATTTAACATATATAGTCATTTTTTATAATCTTAAGTCCATATTTAATTACATATTTTGATAAAAATAAGTACACATATATTTACATATTTCATACATTTTAGTCCATTTAAATTCGTTCCGTGAAAATTAGTAATCGTAGAGAGTTACTAAACGTAAAGTAGGCTTTAGGAAATTTTGTTTATGATGCCACTTCCCACTTATTTTATTTCTCGTGACCCATGGATCCGACAAATTTTTCGACCCCCACAAATTTACTTATGCAAGTCTTAGATATTTAGCACTACATACATACATACATACATACATACATACATACATACATACATACATACATACATACATACATACATACTCGTACATTCGGCCTCTGTAGCGTACTTAGTATAGCGCTAGCGTTCTATGCTCGAGGTTGCGGGTTCGATCCCGGCCGAGGTCAATGGCATTTAAGTGTGTTTAAATGCGACAGGCTTATGTGAGTAGTTTTACTGGCAAGTAAAAGAACTCCTGCGGGACAAAATTGCGACACACTGGGGACGTTGATATAACTTCTGCAGTTCTGATCGTCGTTAAATAAACCATAATTTTTTTACATACATACATACCAGGGGCGAAGCTGAAGGGTAATCTGTGAGCCTTAGAATACCCGTTGGATTTTCAAGAAATAAGCGCATTTACATTATCCTGTTTTCATTGGTATAGGTAAATGAAATCTCTCTAGTATTACGCTCTCTAGTTCCGGAAGGATTGACGCCAGCTCCTCGGCGCGGAACCAGCGCACAACTACATTGTGGCTGAATGATACTGTTTCAAACCATGCTCGCTACAGCAGATAGAGAAAGCATATGCGCATGCGCCAACGGGAGTACTTGCATACGTCACTAATGCTAGACAGCTCTGTGAAGAGCCTAGACATGTTGCCGACCTGGATGGCTCAAGCGGTAGGGTCACGGCATGTCTCTGTCACTTGGTCCGAAAGGTTGGGGGTTCGAGTCCCGCCTTGGGCATGGGTGTTGTGTACGTACTATAGTTTAAGAAAGCTAAAAAAGAGAAAAGAAAAAGGTAATAGAAAGGGTCACGAAAAAAAAAAGTGTCATTCAGCGTTACCAACCTCAATACTAGCGAGTCTGCTACAAACTTCCCGAAATTCAGCTACAAATACCAAAATGAAGCCACACACATTCAGAAACAGAATCCATGACCTATAGTTACAATGTTCGAAGGCGGATGTGTTGGCTATGTCGTTCATTAATTTAGGGCCAATTCATTTTTGTTGCATAGACGACTCGCAATACAGACACTGTCAGGTGTCGGCGAATTCACGAATCCAGGAATTTACCGTTAAACAATGGGCGCTATTCACATAACGGAAAAGAAAACTGAAAATAATAAAGCTTTCCTTGCCATAAATAATGGTTGCAGTGCCCGGAATTCACTCCTACCTTAAATTTTCTAATATGTTTTCCTTTTTTTTTTAGGGAAGCGAGAAACTTCTTATGGCTATTAGAGTGTGAGAAAATAAAATTTGATAGAAGAACGTGTTTACACATAAAATTGAGTGTTCACAAATGATCATTCGATCGAATCTCATTCGGCTACGACCATTCTGCTAAAAGCTACGTTTAGCCGAATTCGGCCACGGTTGGCAACGCTGCAATCTGTCAGTGTGTGTGAGAAATTATGGTATTAAAAATAAGTATTGCAGATCTTTTTGGCCCCTGAAATTTTAAATGTTAGGTAAAGAAGCGAATCACTATCCAACCTTCCAAACGCCGTGACAGTAGAAGTACACTCAGAACTCGTGTAAATAGACCTGTAATGCCGGTAAGTTAAGAAAACCAAATGTAATAAAACGTTACAGACTGTGAGTTTATTGTTATTGTTAGAAAATTTTGCCACTACACTATCACTACTGCTTTCATTGTAATTTGTTATTATTATGATCTCCATCCTATCTATCCTCTTATCATTGACTTCTATGTATATAGTTATCTTCCCCGTAGAAAATTAAATTATGGTTTATTTAACGACGCTAGCAACTGCGGAAAATATTATTTGTTTACATTGACTACTTATACAGTGTGTTGCAAATAAAGTGTACATCAAATATCAGCATTTGCAATCATGAAGTAAAACTTGCTGTAACAAATGTAAAATCTCTTACAAATCAGGAAACTGTTGAGGAGTGCATCAAAGATGCCAAGGCACTCAGGCAGGATCAGGATAATTTATGACACTACAAGTCCTAGCTTTTGAAATAATTGATACCATAGTGATACAGATGGAATCGAGATTTGAAGATCTTAAAAACTTCAATTTTGTTGAATTACTCGACGAAAAACAGTTCCCTGCTTATAGATCAGTGTTTCCGTCACTTAAGTTGAGTGCATTGGTAAAAAAAGTATCCATACTTTGACAGTGAACAGCTTCAAAATGAACTAACGAACGTTTACTCTGACCAAACAAAGCATTTGCCTGCAGGTTTGTTGCTGAACTATTTTTTGAACAACGGCCTATCTATCAAGAAACAGTGCGGCTCATAAGATTGATTCCTACCTTCCCTGTATCTACTGCGTCGATTGAACGAAGTATGAGTGCACTGAAGAGAGTTAAGACATTTTTAAGGAATTCCATGTCAGAGTCTAGACTGAGCAATTTGAGTACTCTGGCTATTGAGAAGGGTTTGTTAAATAGTCTTTCCAGGGACGACATCTTCAAAGAACGCATCATTGACATCTTTGCAAAGCGAAAAACACGCCACTGGAATTTATCTGCAAAAAATATAAGGTTTGAAGTTTAGAATACCCAGTTGCATTAATGTAGCTTCGCCACTGATACATATATACATACATACATACATACATACATACATACATACATACATACATACATACATACATACATACATACATACATACATACATACATACATACATACATACATACAGCTTCGCCACTGATACATACATACATACATACATACATACATACATACATACATACATACATACATACATACATACATACATACATGTTCTGCCCATGGGCAGGTCTTTCACTGCAAACCCAGTATTCTCCAATCTTTCATATTTACCGCGAAAAGACTCATCATGCCAGCTTTGCAGTTTTTTGGGAGGGAAGGATAAATGCGGTAGCTTCCCGTTACTTTCCGCACAACACTCTCTCTTTAGCATCTTAATAGGTCCCAGGGAGCACCAGCGTGAAGATGAGGACAGTGGATTTGACTAATTGGGCCCTCCGGACTTCATCGAAATTCACCGCAAGGGTCAAATATCAGTTCTATGAAGGTTTTGGAAAAGCTGTAAAATAAAAGTGGCACGCAACAACTTACTGTAGTTTCTAAGACAGGCATCTATGAAGTAGGAAGAATCGAACATTTAGGCCAATACTCGTCTCGACTTCATTCTTTCCCCAAAATTTTGCCACCCTACGAATTTGTCGCCATGTACCCGATCCCATGTGGCCCAAGCGTAAATACGTTCTTGATCCTCTGAAAGTTAAAGATTGGGGGAGTAAGTTGAAAACTGATTGCAAAAATAGAACCATATGTATATAACTGAACATAAATGTTTACTGTGAAACAGTACACTACACTGATATTTGCAAACAACTGGGCTCTCATTACCAACTCAGAAAAATTGCAAATAATGGTTCATATACTAAAATGATTTCTAGAATTATGGTCGGCTAATATCTACAACGAAAACAAAAATAATCGCTTTCAAATGCATTGAACCTATTAGAATAAAAATTTTATAGACAACATCATATTTAATTGTAGAAGAAATTGACAAATTCAACTATAGTATATGAGTTACAGTATTTCCTACGGTCCGTTCCACTGTGGTTGAAGCATTATCTTAGATGCACTAAGGACGAAAATGCGTCTACTCCGTTAGATCTCCACGTGCTGCCGCCCACGTAATTTGCGCGAGATGACTAGGCCATGGTTCAACTAAAGTGAAATGGTGTCTACCATAAGGATGATGGTGGTAAGAATAGACTAAACAAGTTCAAGGAAATGCGCATAACCATTGAACTTTCGTTTGATACTAACAGTGGAAAAAGAACACGTCTAAAAATTGATAAAGTAATAGCTATTTTTATATTCGGACACTAATGAAAAGCTAAACCATAATAATTGAAGCTGTCGAAATGAGAATTCTATAATATAGGGCATTCGATAAGTAATGGCAACAATGCTGTAAATCATTGCCCATAGCAGTGACCACTGAAATCTTGTAGTATGTATTGCAGCACGAATTATTTCATAAATATGCAATATTGAAAGTTTCCAAGCAACCATATTTTGTAAATACAGTGACTGTTTCTGATTTGTAGTACATAACACAGTCCTAACAAATGTTCTCTAGGTGCTCCATAAAAATCCAAGTTGTAAGAGGAAAAAAAAAAATACAACGCGGTGCTTTAAGGTATTAAAAGAAGCTTATAGTGTACTATTCCAAAATGGGTGGAAGCGAGGTATTCACTTTCAATCAAGAGCTGACAACCAAAGAGCTTTAGATCAATCAGTGTGAGAGAGAGACATTCAGAAATGATTTTGCAGATCGAGTCCGCTATCTCCAATGGATTTGGCATATTAGGGGACTATATTTGAAGTATGTAATGCCAAAAGTGTACATTTAGTGTGAAACAGTAACTACGTTGCCATTACTTTTCGAATGCCCTGTTATGTAGCAAGATATGTAAATATTCCGAGTTCAATGATTATACAAGGATATAAGCCGAGAATTGAATATAACGGGTATACCATAAAGTAGTTAATTTCATGTTGTAGTTTACCGATAAGCTGTTAATATTTGACTATAATTATTTATTTACTGTGCCACCTTTGCTTATCTTAAAGATAAGCAAAGGCGGCACAGTAAATAAATAATTATAGTCAAGTATAAAATAGTCAATTTCGATCAAATTGGTTAGGACACCTAAATAACCAACAGAGCGAAGAAATGTGGGACTTCCAAAGAGGCACTGGAATTACCAAGTTTAGATGTATATAGTTTCTGTGAGCTAAACAAATAAAATAATTTATTTGAATTGGTGGCTTTAAAGATGATGTTAATGATTATGATGATGATTGGTTCTTCATTTAAAAACTCACTGAATGCCATGACAAAATTAAGATATCTGCCTTCAGCATCTGGAATGAATGTTTTGCTGGCCAGAATTATGTAGGTATAATCTGACGGATAGCTTCGATAGATATTGTGTGCAGTACTATAGCCATGACAAGCCCATCTGTTACGAAGATTTACATAAACTCTTCTTTGAACTTCACAGGACAGTATGTTGCCGAGTTTCCTCCACCCTTTCCAAAGTGCTCAGTAATTATCGCCCACTATATTCCTCCCTTGCATTCAAAATGTTATCAGTCCACTCGAACTGATGAACTAATGCCAACCTTGTATTGTTACTGGATCCATTACTCTCATTGAAACATTGGCATTATGTCCTTTGGGTAGTAACCCTAGAATTACTGTTGGTATAATACTGTTTCACAGTAATCTCTCTTTGTACAGGATACAGTAGGTTGTATGTCGATACAAAAATTAGATACATTTATTAAAAATTAATATTCTAAATATGATACTTTTTATGTCAGAGTATTAAAATTTATTTAATTAGGTAATATGCCTTAAATACACCGTACGGTCAGTTCGACGTCATCGGTATAACTGATTCTTCATGCTATAGTGCTGGTAAAAGCACAATACAAGAAACATTATTTGTATATTTTCTGGAAATAGATTACACTTTGTCAAATAACTATTTTGCACGCTGTGAAACCCACGAAGTTGCATAAAATGTCAAATCAATTAGATAGGAATCTTTATGGTTGAAACCCGTTTAAAATATTAATTTACGTGTTTATAAGCAGACATGACAACAATGAAAAAACTTTCACTCGATTCGAAAGAATGAGCGAAGGTGGAATAGGAACCACTCATTTTGTTTTCACTTCTCGAATTCATTAACACTACGAGTCCAATGACAGTAGAAGGAAATATGGATATTTCACTTTCAATTTTTAATCCCAGAATGCTTGTGGAATCGGATCTTGGGGATTTCGATTGTTCCATGGATAGCATATTCAGGATGCGAATTAAGACTTCTGATGAGGGGGAATAGAATCCTTGATAGACAATATCATACCAGTACATAAATTATTATTATTATTATTATTATTATTATTATTATTATTAATATTATTAATATTGCTGTTGTTGACATTACTGTCATGAAATGTAAACATGGGAAGTAAGGATAATAACGTAATGAATAAACTCACTCTGTAACACGACTGGATCACAATCTTAAAAATAGTTGAAAACATATTGTGTTGTCAGCTTGTCGGTGATGATAATACATCAATATTATTTTCATTGCTTACTTTATACTGTATCAAGTATATTCGTATTAAAATTATCCCTGGCAGAGATATTAATATGAATTTATGAGAGCGTGATAACTTTCCAACAGGGGAAAATCCCTCCATCCCACCGTTAATTCGTACCCTGAGCATATTTATTGTCTCCCTGTAATATCTCAAGGCTAAGTTCAGGAGTGGTTACAGATGTATTATTGGAAAGGAAAAATCTATGTAAAATGTGAAGAACTGTGAATAAATGACATATTAAATGTTTATAAAAACGTGATGAAATATGACAATTTTTGGCGTTATTTGCATTTCATACGTCATCACTAATCGTGAAAAATCCTGTCTCCATGCCTCTATACTTCGTTCCATAATGTCTGGCAGGAGATGTTTACATTGCAGGCAGAGGAGGAGAGAAGTACTCGTATAATTGAAGGGTTCAAACCATAGTGGGCCAAGCGCTATTTACTAAAACCGCAGAAAACAAGGGTTAAAATGAAGTTATTGCCATAATTCAATGGAAACATATAGCAAGTAATATAAAGTATATGTGAATCTTCATTAAACTATGGCATTCACTTCACTTTAACACTTGCGTTCTGCATTTTTAATATATGGCGCTTGGCACACTATGGCTCTGAAACCTTCAATTGCTATTCAACCAAATGACAGAGATCTCACTCCAGGTTTGATTTGAAGTAGGGCGGTTTGAAGTGTTCTACCCTCGTCCAACTATAAGAAAAGAGTGGACTGAGACCTCTGCATTGGTTTAATACCTATATACTTCTATCCTCCTCTGCCTGCAATGTATACTTCTCATGTCAAACATTATGGAACCAAATATAGAGACATGCGTTAAAGAATGAAATTTCATATGTTGCCTGTCACTGATCTTGAGGTTATGAAGCAGTGCTTCCACTGAAATCAGAAAACTTAAGCTTAAGCTTATAGTTCGTTTACAAAAATATCTTCATTAACCCTTAAATTCACAAAGTATCCTATAGGATACAACAGGTTAATATATAATCACAGTCTAGTATACAGGGTGTATAAAAATACGTGTACAAACTTCAGGCATGGGTTCCTTACACCAAAAGAAGGAAAAAAGTTCATATGAACATATGTCCCATAACCTTTTGTTTCCCCGTTAGGAACTCTTCAACACATTGGTACACTCATAATGTGCCAACGCACAAAACTCATAACCAATGCTCGAAATGTCCTCCTCTTGCTTCTAGACATGCATGCACTCGTCGAATAATGGACTGTCGCACCCTTTCAAATACTCCGGGATGATGTCGAATGATTTCGCAGGCTTCCATGACACGTCGATGAAGAGTTTCTTGATCCGGGATGTCTGCTCCATAAACCAATTGCTTAAGGTGCCCCCAAAGATAAAAATCCAAAGGATTGAGGTCGGGAGAACGTGCTGGCCATTGAACTGGTCCTCCTCTGCCTATCCATCTGTCATGGTAGACACCAGTCAGTGTATCTCGAACAAGGCGACTAAAATGTGCTGGAGCCCCATCATGCATGAACCACATGTTTTGTCTTATGTTCAGAGGCACATCTTCGTGCAGTAATTCTGGAAGAGTGTTTTGGATAAAGTCCCTGTAGATAGCACCTGTAAGACGTGCTGGTAGAACGTATGGACCTACCAGACAGTCACCTACAATTCCAGCCCACACATTAATCCTAAATTGTTGATGTCTAGCCTGAAATACAGCACGAGGATTACAATCTGCCCATACGTGTTCATTGTGGAAATTGGTAATTCCATCTCTCCCAAACGTTGCCTCGTCTGTAAACAAAACTGATGAGACAAACAATGGATTGGCTATTTGTGCTAGAAACCATCGGCAAAAGTTCTCCCGTGGTGGATAATTGGCAGGCGAAAGGCCCTGCACACGTTGCATATGATACGGATACAAGAGCTGCTCGTGAAGTACCCTCCATGCTGTACTGTGTGATGTACCAGTTGCCACAGCCAAATGTCTTGTACTGATACCTGGATCGTCGTCGACACAGTGTAAAATGTCTTCTTCGAGGTTCGGCGTACGAACAATTCTTGGTCTTCCTCGATCACCAGTCTGTGGTGCAACGGTTCGTGTCTCACCAACGCGACAATACACAGCAACAAAGGTTTGATGATTCGGTTGTCTTCGGTCTGGAAACGCCATCTGATACAGCCGTACAGCCTCGCGTCCATTACCATTCGCGCGACCATACATAAAAATGATGTCAGCCTGCTCACGAAATGAATATCGTCCTGCCATGGTTGAACGAAACACGTTAACTCACTCCACGTTCACAATTGCAACATTGAAGACAGACTAATGACAAATGACACATGTAAACAAGTCTCCATGGCAACACTTCGCCATCTGCAGTCCATTTATGATACAACGAGTCACAGCCTTCTATGAATGAGTGCATAAAGAAATGAAGTTTTGAGGTTGGACCTCGAAGGCCGTTGAACGCAAACTTTTAGTAATAAATGAATAACGGGGAAACAAAGGATTATGGGACGTATGTTCATATGAACTTTTTACCTTCTTTTGGTGTAAGGAACCCATGCCTGAAGTTTGTACACGTATTTTTGATACACCCTGTATACAGTCACGGAGCTTGAGTTGCTGAGGTTACTAGGAACAAAAGATTGTACCGGTACTATTTCACATTGTATGTGATGAGGCGATAGTAGCGATCCTAGTGGTTAGCAACTATCTATGGATGCATATTCCCTACGTATTGAACTTCGTGAGTGTGTAATGTACTAAACTGTGTTATAATTTAATAGAACAGTAGAAAAAATTGGTAGGAAATTAAATCACCAAAATTACACAATACTATAATGTTGTACAACATATAAAATATGGACATTGCGATAGTTGTTTTCTTTACAGTCCGACACCGTTTAATAAACTAGTGTAAGAAATTAAGTTTGCCAATTTAAGGGATGAATTTTCAGATCAGTATCAGGTGGTCCTTTGGAAAATATTTGGGGCTAAGAGGGATGAAGTTGCAGGAGAATGGAGAAAGTTACACAACGCAGAGCTGCACGCACTGTATTCTTCACCTGACATAATTAGGAACATTAAATCCAGACCCTTGAGATGGGCAGGGTAAGTAGCACGTATGGACGAATCCAGAAATGCATATAGAGTGTTGGTTGGGAGGCCGGCGGGAAAAAGACCTTTGGGGAGGCCGAGACGTAGATGGGAAGATAATATTAAAATTGATTTGAGGGAGGTGGGATATGATGGTAGAGACTGGATTAATCTTGCTTGGGATAGGGATCAATGGCGGGCTTATTTGAGAGCGGCAATGAACCTCCGGGTTCCTTAAAAGCCAATAAGTAAGTAAGTATTACGCTGCTAAAATTGTAAATAAAGTGGTTACCTTTAAAGTATTATAATTCTACTCAAATTAAGAATTTTATTTTGAAATATAGTTAATGAATATAAATTAGAAATGATATATTACCGAAACTACTCGCAGTTTTTCAACTTCTTAGGCAAATTCTGAATGTTATGAAATATGTATAACAATAAATTATCCACACTGAACTCAAAGTTATTCGAAAAGCTGCATCGTCCAAGTAGGGTTTATAGTGATGACAACGTGGTTTATGAAAACTGAAAATGTGTTCATTACTCATATGGTAAACTCAAATTCCCTCTGCGTGGAGGCACATAAAAGATACAGTCTTGTGTTGAAAGCGTAAATTTTGCTCACCCTCTCCATTCCTTCGCTCGCAAATTTCCTCTCTTTCTCCCCACCCCATAATTATTACCCGAAAGGGAAATCTGTGATGAATAGCAACTAATGTACCCGGAGAGATTCACGACACAAAAAAAGGTGATTTCGCTCCAGCACTATGTCATAGTTTGCTCTTTATTTTTGCCTGCATTTTGGAAATGGAAAACATCACACACAGCACCTATTATTACTAATATACAGTATGTTACTGTGTATGTTGACTTAGACCGAGTCCACTGGATCAAGTCCACGAAGAGCTGAAATATAAAATTACTATGCCCATTGCTGATCAGTCACATACCGTACACAGTTCCTATTTCATAACTTCAATTGTAGGTAATATTTTATTACAGTGCGTATTATCTGTAGGATAAGATATCTGCGTCTAAAGAAAATCATTAAAAATCAAACCAAAAGACAAAAAGAAACACTTTTCAGACGATCTAATATATAACGTACATTATGGATGTCCCATGCCTACAAAATAGGCTGCAACAAGAAATGAATTACCGGTAGGCGGAATATAACACTGTTAATAGTATATAACGTCAATTACCAATTCGGCATCAACCTATAAATCACATGGATTTGTAATAAGAAACTAAAATTATTTGCTAATCCGTCAGTCGCCATTCTATTATATAGGCCTAATGGAATTGGTCAAAAGTAAATTATAATATGCTCTTTGGTAATGTCACAACCCAAAAGCTTAATATGCGTTCCTTTTCAGCTAGGAGAAATGATTGGAAAAAGGAAACATTCTAGGAAAGCTCTTTGCGAAGGACTGAATCCACTTGATTGGTTGGATTTACTGAATTGTAACGAGTAATATTTCATTCTCTCCTCTTCCTTTCATCTCCAGATATCAGGGTGATTCAGACTACCCGTAACAGTAATTTATTTCGGAAACTAGTGCATTAAAATTTTCGAGACAAAAATTTGTTTACTAAAGCACATGTGAACGTTCACTTGGGCTTGATTTCATCAATCAGCTCTTAATAGGAAGTAGGGTCAGTGGCGTATCACTTTAAAATTTCAAATGGGAGCAGAGGTCAAATATGGTACCATTTGATAGAGCTCTTCAAAACAAACAACTTTCAGAGGAAACGTTTTTATTAATCCCTACTCTTTTAATGTGAAAACGTACGAAATATGGGTGATTCGAACCAACGTTAAGTCATTTATTTCGGAAACTAGTGCATTAAAATTTTCCAGACAAAAATATTTTTAAATAAGTACATGTGAACTTTCACTTGAGCTTCATTTCATCAATCAATCTTAACAGGAAGTAGGATCAGTGGCGTATCACTTTAAAATTTCCTGTTGATAGAGCTCTTCAAAACAAACAACTTTCATAGGAAACGTTTTTATAAATTCCTACTCTTTCAATGAGTAAACGTACGAAAAGGTAATGCCATTAATACTGAGAAATGTTACGAGAAGAAAATGTAAACTAGGTAAGTAGGTACATTTAATGTTGACATATTACACACGCACAATTACCTGGTTGAGTGTAGATCTGGTGGTTGGCAGCACTGTCGAGGGGTGTATACAAGTAAACTACCCCTTCCCCTTTGCTCGGTCAGCAGTGTTTCCTTTAGTCACCGCAATACAATATCTACGGCCAGGTCTACAGTACACTGCACTTAGCCAGGCAATAAGCTCAGGTGGCCTTGCACAACAATGTACAATAAGAAGGAAATGTTTTGTTTTCTCTGTACCCATGTATGTACATTTTTCTAGTTTTTCAATTACTTTTGTGACTAATAAAATAATTACCTAAAAGTTAAGAGTGATTACAAATACCTCCTACGTACTACAAACAGTGATGGTTTACACAAGTCAAGAAGGTTTTGATATGTTGATGGTAATGGGCGAATCTCGTAGAGCGTCTGTACACAGAGAGATATCCGCAACGTGCTCGTCAATCTTGCAACGTTTTTAGGCTCGTGTACAAGCAACTGGACAGCTGCAGCATAACCATAATCAAAATAGACATATCAGACGACCTGTGCAAGACGAGAGATCAGCTGATGTCATTGCTGCCGTTCTTGTCAATCCTTACGACTCGACCAGGAGAATTGCTAGAGAATCTGGGATTAGTCAAACAACGATGTGGAGGGTTCTGAATGGCAGTAAATACCATCCTTACCACATCAATATGCACCAGCAGTTTGAAGGAGAAGATTTTCAGAGTCGCAGAGTCGTGTGGTTTCCTGCACTTGGTTTTCAGGCAAAAACTGCCGGTTTCATCGTAGTATTCTCTGGACAGATGAAGCGACATTCAAGAGCAATGGTGACGTTAGTATCCGTAATGCTCACTATTGGTCTCAAGTCAATCCTCTCTGGCTGAGAGAAGTGGACAATCAGCATAGGTGGAGTGTCAATGTCTGGTGTGGCATCATCGGACATCAATCATTGGACCTTATTTCTTTGAAGGTGCTCTGAATGATGTCATGTATGCTGAATTCCTGAAGAACATCTTAAACCAGGTTTTGGAAGACATGCCACTGGCAACACGTGCAGTAATGTGGTTACAGCAGGAGGTTGCCCAGCCCATTTCCCTTTGGTGGCACGTGACGTAGCAAATCAGCTCTTCCCTGGACGATGGATTGGGAGATGCGGTCCTGTGGCATGGCCAGCACGATCTCCTGACTTGAATCCTTTGGATTTCTATCTTTGGGGATGGTTAAAAAACATCGTCTATCAAGATTGTCCCACAACACGAGATGACATGAAACAGAGAATCCGAGAGACCTGCCAGTCACTTGACCACGCCGAAGTATTAGGAGTCACTGACAGTGTTAGAGCAAGAGTACGGGTGTGTGCTGCTTAGAACGGCAGACAGTTTTTAACATTTGTAAAAATTAATGACATTGTCCAGTTTTCAGTAACATCTGTCAACATTAATTGTCTTGTTTACATTTTCGTATTGTAACATTTCTCATTATTGATGGCATTGACTTTTCGTACGTTTTCTCATTGAAAGAGTAGGAATTAATAAAAACCTTTCCTATAAAAGTTGTTTTTTTAGAGCTCTATCAAATACTACCAAATTTGACTGAACTCCCATTTGAAATTTTAAAGTTATACGCCACTGATCCTACTTCCTGTTAAGATTGATTGATGAAATCAAACTCAAGTGAAAGTTCACAAGTAATTTAGTTAAACATATTTTTATCTGAAAAATTTTAAAGCACTAGTTTCCGAAATAAATGACTTAACGGTGGTCCGAATCACCCATTTTTTGTACGTTTTCTCATTGAAAGAGTAGGAATTCATAAAAACATTTCCTTTGAAAGTTCTTTGTTTTGAAGAGCTCTATCAAATGGTACCGTATTTGACCACTACTCCCATTTGAAATTTTAAAGTGATACGCCACTGATCCTACTTCCTGTTAAGATTGATTGATGAAATCAAGCTCAAGTGAAAGTTCACATTTGCTTTAGTAATCAATATTTTTGTCTCGAACATTTTAATGCACTAGTTTTCGAAATAAATTACTGTTACGGGTGGTCTGAATCATCCTGTATATTTGGACAGTCGTAAAAATTGAAGTTCAAATTAAACCTTTCCTCAAAATAAGTAATTACTTTCAATCTCTTTTAAAACAATACCCGGGTATATTAACATAATGCATTCAACAAAGTTGACTCTATAAGGCGTCTTCTAGCTGGAGCACAAATTATATAATTTCTGAGTAAGGTATGAGTAGGGACATATTCGATTCCCGAAAATGATATTTGATTTTTATTTCATTTATTGATGATATTCAGAATGCTTTGGATTAAAATTTTTCATTCTTCGTACAAATTAAAAATATATGAAAACATTAAGATACCGTATTTATAGTACTACATGTCCTTTTGTCCTTTCATTTCTAAGTGAAGAACGAGATTGAGAAGAAAGGAAAATGCAACGCGTTTGGGACCTTCATGTCAAATTTGAATCTGAAGACTAAAACAAATCAGATATTCGAAAGAAATTGAATTTTAGCATTTTCTAATTTTGCTTTTTTACACAAGCAGCTATGAAGATAAAATTCGTATTATTTTCCCTTTCTTGGTAAATATGGTAATGGTACTTCCTTTACAGACCACGAAGGCGCTGATAGGGCATAGAGGTAGATCTCCATGCTTTCTTCACCTCGATATTAGAATGAGGTGGTATGGTCGGCACCACGTCCTTTACCTCGGGAAAGAGACAACACTCAATTTGATAGGAGGTTGAGTGACCATTCATTGGAGCCGTTCTGGAAGTTTTGACAACAAAATCTTGGCCACCAGGATATATCTATCTGCTGTCTGTTGTTGTATGCTAAGCCACCCCACTACCGTTCATTTTATCTAGATTATTTCGTGAAATTGGTGAACAATATATAATACATTATTGCCATTATATTCGTTTTCATTTTGTGGGGGATTAAGGGTGAGTCACAAATTAACTTCGAGTAGGCTCCAGCCCATCAAAACCCCCTTCCCGCTGGCGCCGCTAATTGTGTAGACTTACAGCATGAACTGTATTTTCTGTATTTTATCAGAGTGTGAAAAGTTGAACCAAAATATCTTTCGATAACGAATAGGTTGAACTGGTTTCCACACTTCCCTGTCGAGACTTGTAAACTTCATGGCAAGTGCTGGTATTCTGCCAGGGGTCGAAGTGCGATCTGAATACTCAAGGGGCGGCACCTCTGCGCTGCAAATTAAGTGGGTGGGACGCGAGATAATGGGTATGACACATGACCATAGGCGAGTGCTTTCACATGTTAAGGGACACCAATATTAATTGTCTGGCCTGTGTTTACTCTCTGAAGATGTGGATGTGGTGGCGCTCTTGCTGCTAATGACATGCTGAACCTTGTCAATATTTACCCCCGCTCCGAGCATCACGTTTTCCTATGCTGTCTGTGTTTTATGTAGAATGCTTACATTCTAGTTTGTAATTGTCCGTTGCACTCTGAGGAAGAACGAAATATTTCTGTACTGTATCTCGATATGAGGTGAACGACAGTTGTTAATAGACCTTAGTATCTTTAATTTTGTGTACCTTTGTAGCTGAGGGGTTAGCCAGTCTGACTCCGAACCCAGCGGTCCCGGGTTCGATTCCCGGTCAGAGTGAGGTTTTTCGGGGGGTTTCCCCTCACTCCTATGGATGAATATCAGGTAACTTTATCAGGCGATTGGAACCCCTTGATCTTCGCCACTTCCTTTCCTCCCCCATCATCCTTTCCTCACCATCATGTTTCTGGTTTTTCAGGTTACTCTACCGGCGGCCTCCAGAAGCTACTGACTCTCTCGACCGGCCTCCGTGGAATGTAGTTCAGCGATGTTGGATGGCTTCTGCAATGACACCCGAGGCTGATCTACTCGGGGGAGGAATTTCGCCTCGGACCGACAGGGGAGGAATTGGGGGAATTTGCCGAAGCTGGAATTGTATATGGATTCTGTCGGCTCTAGGGGCAGGTCGTTAACCCATTTCCTACCATTGTCCCTTTTTTGGGACATTTATATTTTATTTTTTCTACACAAGATGAACAACAATGGTTATACTTTTTGTGTTTATATTGGTAGTACTGGATATTGTTAAAGAGAGGGAAACAGCTTTTACATTGTTGATTGCCCTTATGTAGTGTAGGAATAATTTATTATCAGATATTCTCTTAATTTTTGTTGATTTTATTTGGAGTGCGAAATTGGCATTTGCAAATGCGTTATAGTAATTCCAACCGTGTCAGAATCATTAGTTGCAATTCTACGAAGTACTACAATACAACACTTCGCTCATTTTAGTTCATAGGTAATTATTATACATGTTTTTCTATAACGTCCCATTTTTGGGGCATTGGCGTAATGCACTTGCAGTTTCAGATTTCATTATTTATTGTATTACACGAATGATTTAGCGATATTTTATCATTATTTTAATTTTCTGAGACCCATTAACGAGACATAAAGGCGTCAAATTTACTATAGACTAGTATACTTCTATGGTAGGCCTACATTATATACCCTAACAGATATTATATTTCTTATTTCAGATAAATAAACGAGATTATGTCACGTTATTACACTAAGGGTCTAACAGTCAAACAGATACAGAGTGTTATGGAAGACCTGGAACGAGAGGAATAGGCTGTGGATGATATTGAGATTGTAAATTGTATCCCCAGACCCAGATCAAGTAACGGACGAGGAAGATGTGCGTGAGAATGACCTCACTGAAAGTGAAGTGCAAGATGTAGCTGGAATAATAAAAGATTGTAAGAACTGAAAAAGTATCAGTAAATGGTGGAACAGATAAAACTCTTCCATTGGCTTCAGAAATTCCTCATAATAAAAAGAGAAAAACACGTGCTAGAAGGAACCCAAGAGTTGGAACTTAAACTCAGATGATTCTGTCCGACACCGGGATGGGTATCCGGTGTGGCTTAGTGGATAAAGCATCAGCACGTAGAGCTGAAAACCCGGGTTCAAATCCTGGTGCCGGAGAGAATTTTTCTCCGTTCCATTACTCTTTCATCTTGTTCTGTACTGTTCTGTAACCCTCTAATGTCCAAAAATGTTTATATGTTAACTCGAATGATAGCTCTTTTCAGAGAAGAGAACAACCTCTCTAAATTTTGGACCACTGTATGCAACTGAATGCTTATCTCACTGCCCTCATCTCTCCTCATTAGACCTCATTTCTAGTAGTCCTCTTCCAACTGTATATTATTGACTCGAGTAATGGTAGCGGTTTTCATCTTCCGTTTTATGCTTTATAGTTCTCTACGGCGCCGACTCAATATTTCAAACCAAAGCAATGAAATTAAAATTTGTAGAGGAGCAATCAGGCTAGCTTTAGTTTAAAATTCGTAATTTAAAAAGTTGTAATCACAAGATTCAGAAAAACCTATTTATTGAACACCTCTCCTAAATCAAAAAAAAAAAAAAAAAAAAAAAAAAAATTCTTCTCACATTCGTAAGTCTCATATATATGAGCAATCATTGATGTTAGTGAGTTCTTGTTTGAGGATAAAACTTACTGTTGTCAAAGTAAGTACAGTTTCCCTAGAAAAGAATGAGACGATTGAATATTCCCATGTCTCAGATGTAAGACACTGCGCATGATCGGATACCAGAGCACTGATACACAAGATAAGAAATATTGAGTTACTTAAATTCAGGCTATTTGGTTTGTTACTAGCATCTTTCCAAAATTCACTTCAAAAACTGCAAAAAATTTGGTAATATGACGTAAATAATAGATAAATACATATATACATAAATCGTGTAGTTAAATCGACATTGGACTTTCATGACTAGATCGACAATCCGCACAGAAAGGAAACCTTTCGTGTCGTTTCAATAGCTCAGACGCTAAGACTTCTGCGTGTTGTGTAGAAGAGTGGGAGTTCGGTTCTTAGTCTAGACAACGATTTTTTTGTCTAAATACTTTTGAAATACCTAACATTGAAATAGAGTTTTACAATGTCCTGAGATTAAGTGTTAATGATCGCAAATAACAAAATATTACAAATTATAATATTATAAACGTTAATGTAATGAATGTATTTAGACCATATTTAAAACTAACAATTAGAATGAAATTAAAATAATATTCCTATGCCACACAGACAAACTTTCCAAAGGCTTAGAGTCCTTAGGCCTATGCCATTTGTTGAGTACTCGTAATTATTACAATATTTTATTAATACCTTTCCCATATGTGTAAGAAATGCACTCGCACAAAACAATTTTTGTTAAAAGTGTGGCTTTGGACTATTTCATTCTCATCCCTTCAGTTGACTTTAACTATTTTATCTATGTGTTTGCAAATGTTTAATTTAATGTGCATTGAATTTTATTCATGTAATGATTGAATGAAAAGAACTGTTGCAGTTATTAACTAATTAGATATATACTAATTTTTATTAAATGTATTTGTTAAATAACGAATTGCAGTATCTTTTGCAAAATCTTGAATGTTTAAGTTGTCAATAATACTTATGTAGTATATACTATAAGGCGTTAAAAACAGGAGACGTTTCAGTAATACAGTGGAACAGACACGCTACTGTACTTTATGAGCTACCGAGACAAGACAGTGACATTAGCAGCAGTCCAGAATTTAGAATCCACAGCAAACATTTGCCATTCGGTACAGAGAAGCAATGACATTTTGTGACCCGAGCTATGTTGTGAAATCGTGGCCTTAAGTGGCTGTCTTCTTTGTGATCCTTCTTCTGGTCCTTGTCCTTATCCTTTTTGTGGTCCTTGTAACAATTCTTGTTGTATATGTCATGGTACTTATCGTGTTTTTGGTCCTTAACGTGGTTCTTTCGTATTCCTAGTCGTGAACCATATCGTAGTCGTTATTGTAATCCTTGTCGTGGTGCTTTCCGCTGTTCATGTCCTCATCATTATCGTAGTCCTTGTCGTTTTTCTGGTGATTCTTGTCGTCATCTTGTTGCCTTCGTTGTAGTCCTAATCATGGTCCTTGTTGTATTTGTCATGGTTCTTATCGTGGCCTTGTTGATTGTCGTAATCCTTGTCCTGGTCCCTGTTATGTCCATATCGTAGTCCTGATTGTTATCCGTATAGCGTTACATGTCCTGATCCTTATTGCGGTCGTTATTCTTTTCTTTGTGTTCGTCCGTTTCGTGATCCTATAATGGTCGTTGTTTCTTTGTCGCAATACTTATCGTGGTCATTATTATTGTCCAAGCCAAGGTGTCTTATTGCGATCATTGTCCTGGTGCATGTCATGATATTTATCGTGGTACTTGTTCTTATCGAGGTCCTTATAGTGGTCCTTGATGTCTTTGACATGGTATTTATCGTGGTCATTGTTGTTTCTGTTGTGGTTATTCTCTGCTTTGTTGGGGCCCTTATCACAGCATTTGTTTCCATTGTAATAGCCTTTTTCGATCTTGTTTTTGTCATGGTCCCTATAGTGGCCTTGGTCCTTATCGTGGTTCATGTCGTGATTCTTATAGTTGTCTCTGTCTTTGTCCATTTCACATTCTTATATTGGTCCTAGTTTTCTCCAACATGGTTCTTACCGTGTCAATTGTTGCCTTTGTCACATTTTTTTATCGTGAACATTGTTGTGTTTGTCGTGGTCCTAGTTCTCATTGTAATGATCCTTATCGTTCTTTCTGATTTTCTCATGGTTCTATCGTGGTCCATGTCGCAATTATTATCGTGATTCTTGTCTTCGTTCATGTGACGCTTTTACATTGTTCCTTGTTGTCTCTGGCATAGGCCTTATCGTGATCCTCATTCTTTTTGTCATGTTTTTTTGTCGTGATCATTGTTGCCTTTGTCGCAATCTTTGTTGCCATTGTAATAGCCCTTATCTTACTCCTTGTTTTTGTCATGATCTTGGTCCTTATCGCAGTCCTTGTCGTGATCCTTATCGTAGTCAGTGTCGCGGTCCTTAAAGTGGTTCATGTTACGGTTCTTATCATCCTGAACCTTGTGGTGCGTGTCGTGGACCATGTCGTGTTCCTTATCGTAGTCCTCGTCCTTATTCTTATCGTGATTCTTATAGAGGTCGGTAGCCTATTCTCCTTCGCATAGACCTTATCGCTGTCTTGGTCTTTATGAACCTTATTGTAGTGTTTGTCATGGTCTTTATCGTGATACTTATCGTGGTCCTTGTCTTTGTTTTGTTGTTATGGGTCTTAACATCGTTCTTGTCTTTGACGAAGTCCTTATGGTAATTATTATTCTATGGTCAATTTTATGGTCCTTATCGTGATCGTTGCCCTAGTTCTTGTAATGATCCTTGTTGTCTTTGCCACGGTCCTTATCGTTGTCACTGTTGTCTTTGTCATTTTTCTTATCGTAATCCTTGTCTCTGTTTTGGTCCTTATCATGGTATTTGTTGTCTTTGTTATGATTGTTATCATGATCTTGGTCCTTATCGTGGTTCATGTCGTGACTCTTATCATGAACCTTGTCTTTATCGTGGTCTAAATCGTAATTATTTCCGTGGTCCTTGTCTTTATCCATATCGCGTTACTTATATCGGTTCTTGTTTTCCTTGTCGTGGTCCTTGTTATCTTTGACATGTCTCTTATCGTGACCTATGTTGTCTTTATTGTGGTCATTGTTGGCATTGTAATAGTCCTCATCGTCCTCCTTGCTGCTTTTGTCGTGGTCCTTAATAAGTATTTCTTGTCTTTGTCATAATCCTTATCTTGGTAAATTTCTACGTTCTTATCGTGGTCCATGTCGTGGTATTTATTGCAATCCTTGTCGTGGTGTTTGTCGTGTTCCTTGTCGTATATTATTATAGTTCTTATCACTGTTCTTACTGTCTTTCTAATAGTCCTTTTCGTGGTTCTGGTCCTTTTAATCCTTATGGTGGCTATGTCGTGGCATAACACTTGTCATGTTTCTTGTATGTAACCATGAACCTGATCTTTGTCCTTGTCGACGTCCTTCTTGTCTTTGTCGTGGTCCTTAAAATGTTCTTTGCTGTCTATGTCATATGTCTACATTTGTCATTTCAAACTTAATATTATTTCTGCACTTTGTCGAATGACTTTCGTGTTACACGGTATATTTCAATCTTTCATTAAAGGTAAACGATCAAAGACGTAAAAAGAGACCTACACTAGAAATACACAGACAAGTGATAACATTTTGCACTGGTGTGCACTTTGGAGTAGGACGAAAATAGGCCTATGCATGCACGACCAGATGTCTTCCTGACTACATCGATATCGAGTGAACCGCGCTGTAGAACTTTAACTTCCGACGACCAAGAGTCGTCCCATTCTTTTTAAGGGGAACTGTAGATCGGTCACAACGGTATAATCTTTCTATTTAGTAACAGAAGTAGCTTACTGAAATCAATCAGAGACCCTCAATGAAGGATTTACCTTGTTCCAGAGATGACTTTCCGCTTCAAGTCACATCAATTTAAGACAATCTGATTTCAATGCTCAGAGTTCAGTACTAACCGGAAGAACGATGAGCGAGTCTTTCAAGTAGGCAAGAAAAATCTTCTCCGATGAAAGAATCAGTATTTTCACCATCTGTGACATAAGTACGTACACAGTATAAATTTTCAATACTCCCACTATTGCTGCTACGGTAGTAGTAGTAGTGGTAGTGGTAGTGGTAGTGGTAGTGGTAGTGGTAGTAGTGGTAGTGGTAGTGGTAGTGGTAGTGGTAGTGGTAGTAGTGGTAGTAGTGGTAGTAGTAGTAGTAATGGTAGTAGTAGTGGTGGTAGTGGTAGTGGTAGTGGTAGTAGTAGTAGTAGTAGTAGTAGTAGTGGTAGTAGTAGTGGTAGTGGTAGTGGTGGTGGTGGTGGTAGTGGTAGTAGTAGTAGTAGTACCACATTAACTCTTGGCTTAATTGCCTCAAGAGTCATGCCCCATTGGTGGCACTTATGAGATTCAAACCTGTCTTCGTATAGTTGACTAAACAACAACAATAAAATATACGGCAATATATGGTCAGTTCAGAGCAGAAATGGTGTAAGTCACAATTGAGTAATAAGGTTTAAAGTAAAAATTCTGTAAAAATACAGAGCAAAATAGCAATTAATATGTCCTTCCTGCTATCCACTGACTACTAATAGTTTAAATAAATTGAATATTAATTGCTACTTTGCGCTGTATTTTACAGAATGTTTACTTTAACCCTCATGACCTATTTTTTACTTACACCACTTCTGCTCTCAACGGTTCATATACTATGTACTGAAACAGTGATGTTAAAAATGTACTAGGTGGAGCTTTTACAACGAATTATGTTAGAAGTGTCATCAAACTTTATGGAGTTAGTGAAATATGTATTTAGAAACTGAATACCTTATTTATATTTTGGATTTTTGTTTATTTACAAAACTGAAATTAAAATAAACTCATATTCCACATGTGGCCACCTGTACTTGCAATACTGAAGTCACTTCTGGAAAATTACCAAGATATGGACACACAACTCCTAATCATATAGTTGATACAACGTCGTTAAATAATCAAGTAAGAAAATACTCCGTAAAAATCTGGAAATGTCAAATCAGGTGAACGCGAAGGCCATGAAATATCACAAGATCGAGAGATGATGCGTGTTTTTCATAAAAATAACATGGCACTCAGAACGTGGAGAACAAGATTCGGCATGAAATTGAACACATTGATCAGGGATTGTGTGTTCGTTCACTAACATGATTGTAGGAATGACTGCAGTAGTGCATTAGAAATGGACGAGCTCACCTGAAGGATGTGACTTTTAAAAGTAACTTCAATTGTGTAAATAAACAAAATCCAAACGGGTACATAACCTACTAGGTTATTTAAATAGATATTTCATTCATTCCATAAAGTTTATCGCTGAAAATACTTTACCTTGCACTGCGTATTTCCATTGCTGTCTTTTGTTGAGACTTTTTCATTTCCCATCATTTCTCGTTATTTTTATAACAGTCGATTTTACACTAAATCGTCAACATTCCGGAATTGTTTATCTTCCCTCTTTTCTGTTGTTTATTCAAGAGTTGAACGGTTTATTTGTAATAAAATATAGTAAACTTCCAGTCAGGTTTCATTCGGAATTTCTGTCTAGTCTGCAGAACTATTTTTAGTTGTTCTGTTCCTGATTTCTTGTATTCCCAACTCTTCTTATATTTTCAGTTGTGCTTTCTATATAGGATTGGCAAATTCTTGGTAGTCTACAGCATATTCTCTCTCTCTGTTAGAAGACAATGTTTATATTTCAGGTAAGAGAAAGAGAGCAAAATAACTTTTCATATCTTCTCTCTTCATTCCTTAAAATAAAATAATATCGTCCCCAGTGGTCTTTCCGCCGGCAAAGTCAAAAAAGCAACCCCAACTATAACAAAAATAACCAATAAAATAAAAATAATAAATAAACCAAAAAACCTCCTTAAACATAAATACTATCTATAGAATAAATCTACAATCAAAGATTCTAAATCCATTACACTTATCTGCGAAAATAGTAAAATTAATAATAATCATAAAACTCACGATGGCATCACTAAAACCAACCCTCAATACATAAGATGTAAATAAAGAATACTGCGCTAGGTTTACACTGGCGAACTCTCATATGTACATTAATTACTTATACATTGACATATTATATCTTTTTTTACTTCAGTTATAACTGTGACTCACAAATACAGGAATATGTCACAGGTGGGAACTCCTTGGTGATAACCCACCAGAAGTAGAAGTGCCCCTCTCTGCTAGCTATAGGCAGTCCTAACCTTGCTGGTAGTAGCCTACTGACCTAAGAGTCCCGATCCCAGGGTTATGAGTGAGATAAATTTAGAGTTCATAATCGTTGCGAAGATGATCAATTAAGAGGAGGGAAGACCCTGAAAAAAAATCAACTGATTCCCGCATCAGACATGGATGGATGTCCCTTGGTAATTTTCTGGGTGTATTTCTGAAAGTAATCATTTTGAGTTACTAAATTAACTAGAGAAATGATAAATTTAAGATCAATGACTTTATTATGACGACAATCAAAGTAACAGAAAATAAAACCAAATGAACGCAATGTGTTCTACTTATTGAAACTGTACTCATCTCTTGAAGTGTCGGCCTGATTGGCCGCGAAACCAGATGGCCCGGGTTCGAATCCCGGTCGGGGCAAGTTGCCTGGTTGAGGTTTTTTCCGGGATTTTCCCTGAACCCGATACAAGCAAATGCTGGGTAACTTTCGGTGCTGGATCTCGGACTCATTTCACCGGCATTATCACCTTCATTTCATTCATACGCTAAATAACCTAGATGTTGATACAGCGTCGTAAAATAACCCAGTAAAAATATTTAAAATCATAACGTAATAACTGTAAGCTTAACATAATAACTGAATTTCTTCTGTCAGCCATCTTAACGACTTGTTAAAATTTAACAGACCGAAGACGGGGCGTTAAATTAACAGACATTTTAACAAGTCGTTACTCTTAATGTACAGTTGATGAAACGGATATTCTGCTAAATCTCATGTTAAAATGACCCTAACAGATGTTGACGAATTCGGCTATTAGAGTAATTAGGCAATTATGGAGAGTTGTCCTCAAATTCCGCGGCAAGTTTGTTGAACAGTTCGATGCGAGGTAATAAGAGTAAACAAATGTGCAATATTCAAGATGTACACCAGCAGACTGTATAACCACAAATTAGGTGTATTTGGTATCTCAAGAACTATTTCACTTGGAAGATTGAAACAGTTTGCTTTAATTTTGTGTTTTTTTTTTTTTAAGTAAAGAACATTCCATAACATTTTGTTGGTTATTTTTTTAGGCTCTCTATACAGAGTGGAAGTAAAATAATCTTGCAAATTGAAAGCGACGATAGGGTACATTGAAATGAATAGAAAACCTATATTGCTTTTGTGATTAAATGCACGGTTAATGAGAAAATTAAGTTTGAAGTTTCAGCAGTCCGACAACATCGCCACGAACACACGCTTCTCGTGATACAGATGTAAGAGTTCAAAGAACTCGGTAATCCGGGGCTGTATTGCAACCAACTCACAGTGTGCAATGGCTTGAATTTAGAGGTTTTTAAAATTACATTTATACGAAAACCGTCCACGATATCGAAATACGCCAGAGGGATAAATTATTCTTTATTAATTTTCCTATCGATATCGACAAGAATCACAATTCTATTCGCAACAGTTACCGAATAGGAGGTTATTAAACGTTTGAGAAAGGAAAACCATTTTTTTTAACTATTAACTTTCCACCAATATGATATAGTTTTTTGTTACAAACAACATGATTTATTCGCTCTGAAAATCTGCAAGGCTATTTCGCTTCCACTTTGTAGCCTATATAATTTAGGCACATATCTATGTATCATTTGGATGAGATTTTTGTACTACATGGTCGAGAGCTTGGGTGTCCAAACGCCTATAGAACCAGGAGATATTGCATGTCAAGCATGCTTTGCTAAGGTCAATAACTTTCCATATAAAATAGGAAAAACGACCTTAAAGAATATGCGCTGCGGATTGCTTACGCTAGGGATTACCTCGTACGAGTTACAATTGGACATCTATGGTCGAGAGTTTAGTAGTTACCTGATGCTGTTTATATGAATTGTAGGGCTAAACATTGAATTAAAATTTCCTTCCAAATTTTACAGACTTATGACTGTTTGCATATATTACGAGCCTGACTAATAATTTCATTCAGTGACTGAAAGACTTCGTCCGTATTAAATAGCTTTAAGGAACTAATATAAAATAGTTGTACTTGTCGCAAATAGTATTTTGGCTTTTTTATCTCATACAGGGAAATTTTACCAGCTTCATATTTATTCCAAGCCTTTATTCCCTTTTTAGAGTTTGAAGTTTTACTTTGTTTACTGTAGCTGATTTTCACAAATATCTCTAGCTGATATTATTTAATAATTTTTAGACAGGACACTTTAGCAGCTTCATATTTATTCCAAGCTTTTATTCCCTTTTTAGAGTTTGCAGTTTTACTTTGTTTGCTTTTTTTATGCAGTTGATTTTTACAAATATCTCTATCTGAACTTATTTAATAATTTACAGTGTATATATATATATATATATATATATATATATATATATATATATGATATAGTGTAGGCCTATGCTTTTGCGTGCAAAATAAAACAAAATTTGTTGAAATCGCAGTGGAACTATTCTGCCACATTTTATTTTATTTGAACCTTGATTTCTGGTATGAAGAGATGGTACTTATATTGTTGAATGAATTGTGTTTCAGCTCTTTGTCCGCGAAATTGCGTGGTGGAAGTATATAGACTAAGTATATGTAAATGTGATTTATTACACAATCTACATGCTTTCTATATAAAGTAAACTGAACACAGTTTGTGAACAGCGCTGTTCTCTCTGTTATAATATTTGTCAATACGAACTGATGATCGAATGAATAGAAAGTCTTGTCGTGTCGAATATCCGTCGTCACCCTTGCGAAGCTCTGTGGTGTGTATTTTGAAACTGCGAAACACGTTCGTATTCCATGCAGTTAATCATCTGGCAATTCTGCCTCCATCAATTATGACGCTTTTTAAAACGGACGGGTTGACTAGCAATGCCGACAACTCAATTAATCTTAATTCAATCAATCATGTCATAATTTCAAAAAAAAAATTCGGATACGACTAGGATACATTCAACGACTAGGATACATTCATAATAAATTGAATAAGTTAAGAAACATCAATAACTTGATTGGGATGATGAACATAGTTTCAAATTTTGACGTCTCAGATTTTTCACATAATAATCAGAGTCAATAAAAAAATCTGTATCATGCCAATTACATAATTTCTCATAATAAAATATATGTGTTCCGGAAAGATTCAGTTCTTTTACGTTACAAATTATAGTCCATTTTGTGACTTATTTTGTGCCAATAATTAAATAATACGCATAGGCATTGTTTCTTTTTTCCTGGCGGATACCGTTCCGGCACTTTTTTGTTTCTTTTCATAAGGGAACTAAGAAATATGTTAAGAATTATGTTTTTAATATAATTTCCGCGTTAATCTTGAAAGTCTTGAAGTTGAACGAAAAAGGTTAGAAATGCCCTTGCACTGGAGAGTAGCCCTAATCATCTCTCTATCCGTTACAATATATTAGGGCATTCGAAAAGTAACGGCAACATAGTTTCACACGGCATTTTACTTTTGACTTTAAATACGTCAAATATAGTATTCTGCCATATCAGCAATACATTGCCAAATACTTGAAAGAAGGCGGACTCTATCTGCAGCAGCATTTCTAGAAATCTTTATCACTGATCAGTCTAAAGTTGTTCGGATGTCAACTCTTGATTGAAAGCGAATGCCTCGCCCTCACATAAGCCCGCCAATTGTTCCTATTCTGAGCTACATTAATCCAGTTCTTACTCATATCCAATCACCCTTAAACCCATATTATCTTCCCATCTACGTCTCCGCCTCTCCAAAGGTCTTTTTCCTCAGGTCTTCCAACTAACACTCTATGGTGCTATATGCGCAACGTCTGAATTTAATTTTCTTAATTATGTTATGTGAAGAATGTAAATTTCGCCATTGTCTTGTAACTTCATCCCAACTTCACCCCAAATATTTTCTTTAGCACCTTATTCTCGGAACACTCTTAACCTTTCTTTCTTTCTCAAAGTGAGAGTCCAAGTTTCACAAACATAGAGAACAAGCGGTAATATAACAGTTTTATTAATTGAATGTTGCTTTTTCTGATTTTAATCGTCTATTTTTATGTCGAATTAGAAAAATTTAGAAAATGGAATTTTCCTTTCCACAAAACTGAAGTTTGAGGTGAATAATATATACCTTGTATAGTTTTCAGGCATCAGCTGTTAGGAAATGGCACTCATTCATCAGGAACAAAAATCATGTTACATAGTGTTATAGGCGACCTGCTCTCTTTACAGAAAGAATAATTGTAGACTATACTTAAACTTTCTGCTCGAGAGCGGAATGCAGATATTGGCTGCGCTCTGTAACAAGGTCGACTGGAAGAAGGGGTGATCTCGTGCAAAAGTACTCGTACGAGTGTTCATGAAATGAATTCCCGTTCAGTGTTTATAAAACTATCTTGGACTATTATTAATTAATAAAGAAATACTTATTTTACAGAAATAATAGAAACTCTATAGCTAATTAAATATACAATATCATTTTGTTATATTTTTATTTATCAGTACATGGAAATGGGGTTTTATGCTGTTGGCAGCTGAAAGGAACAGTACTGATCGTAATGAAACATCAATTACAGATGTTCGGTGTCTGTCTTTATTGAAGTTGATAATAGAAGACAGTTGCTCAAAAATATAAATGTTGAGCCAAACATAGCAGTCACTTTCATAGCCAGCTTATGGAGTTGTGGGTATTATTGCTGAAGTTTAGTCTTGTAAAACTCAACCACACTTTTAGTATTATTCAAACAGTCTTTAGCCCTTAGGCCACATTGAAGATCAGTAGATGGATTTATTGAGTAATATTATACATACAAATTTTATATTATCATAATTTTGTCTAATCCAATGCACGGGTCTTCTGACCTTTCGTGCTTTGTACCCAAAACAAGTTCTCCTTTGTAGGTTCCCCCCCCCACCTATGATTACATCCAACTACTCTATACAGGAACACACATATTAAAATGGAAATGGAACAATAAAACACATTATATAGGATATCCTAACCTAAAAGACCTAAAAGTGTACAGATGGGTGTATACTATTATCCCTTCCTCAGTTCGCGTCGCAAACTTCAACAGCTGCAGTTCTAATCTTTCTCGTCTTCAAGAGGAACGATCCAGTCTTTTGTTCCCATTCTCTATTCCCCATGAGGTCAAGACGTGCAAGCGAACTCCTACTCTGACTTAGCATCGAGGGTGGTAAATATTTTCTCCGTACAAGTTCCAATTCAACACACAGTAATAAATTATGCATATAGGAATCCTTTTCTTTGCAAAGCGGACAAAGACGCTCCCCTTCTTCGTTGACAATTTTATTACCCTTCCATGCCCCCAATCTTAGCCACGCTAAACCTGCTCTACTGTCCTTGTTACAAGAATTTATGTATTCATACGTCCCCCAGTTAAGCATGAGCTCTGATTGTAAATGTAGTGAGGACTTTTCCGAACATTGGAGCTCAATCTCTTGCCTCTCGATATCAATTAAACGCATCTTCACATTACGCCATACATTCCTCCTGTTATTCTCTCCTTTCTCCCACACCCATCCCATTCCTATATGATGCAGTCCTCTCTGCAGTTTATAAACCCACCCCTTTTCCCAGCCCTCCCTTTGTTGAACTCTGTAGCAAATCGACCGTAGAAGCGACTGATTCCCAAATATAATTTTTAACCAGTACTTTATCACCCTGACTTTCTTATGAATTACTTCGTTTTGAAGCCCAAACTCCTTTAGCACCCCGCAGTTATCTGTGCTTCTGCCAATTCCAAGTATTCGTTTCAGGAAGTCAGTTTGTACCTTATTTATTTTTCCTGCATTTTCCCAACCCCAAATTTCCGCCTCATACAACATAGATGACCTCACCACAGATCCATATACTAGCTCCAATGTTGCTGCAGGAATATCTGGCACTTTAGTGATCAATTTCAATACCTCCGCACTCTTTACCCCGCACTTGCGTTTCGTTATGTCAACATGCTTAGTCCATCTCCCGTTCATTGATAAAGTAACCCCTAAATATAGGAAATGTTTCACATTTTCCAGTATGTGCCCGTCGTATGTCCATGTCTCATCCCTACTATATACAGATCCGTTTTTAAAAGTAATTGTCTTGGTCTTGTCTGTGTTAACAGTCATGCCCCATTGGCTACAATAATTCTCCAAGCAGTGAAGTTCCTGTTGCAGTCCATTTATTGATCGAGATATCAAAATCAGATCATCTGCATATAAGAGTGCAGGTATGGAGACCCCGTCTAAATTTGGAGCTTCAGATTCGATTTTATCGACCATATCTGGTATGTCATCTACGAATATATTAAAAAGAAGGGGTGAGAGTATGCATCCTTGTCTAACCCCTCTACGGGTAGCCACATTTTCTGAAACTTTGTCACATTCGTACTTTACACAGAACTCCGCCTTCTCATATATTGCTCATATAGCTTTAATCATTCTCGACGACATTCCTTTTTTCCACAGCTTGTACAACAATGCTTCACGTTCTACCGAATCAAATGCTTTTTTAAAATCTACAAATGCGCAATGCAGTTTTCCCCTCTTCTTCTGTATTTCTTTTAGCCTCAATATGTCCAAAACAAATATATTATCTGTTGTACTGTAACCCTCTCTGAAACCATCCTGAAACTTAGAGAGCCTATCATATTGAAATATCCACTTCCTCAGTCTCTCACATATAATTTTGCAATAATTTTTTCCCATTGTTGGTAAAAGCGCCACCCCCCTATAATTGTCAGGTACCGACATGTTTCCTTTTTTGTAGATTGGACATACAATTGCCGATGTCCATTCACTAGGATAACTTTCTCCCATAAAGATTTTGTTAAACATGTCCATGATTTTACTTGTCGTTGCCTGTATATTAATACACTCTTTGAGAAATTCAGAAAGTATGCCGTCTATACCCGGTGCTTTGTTATTTTTTAAAACTACTTATAGATTTCGTCACCTCGTCAATTGTAAATTCGCCATCTAACATATCAATTTCTGCTACTTGCAGCACTGAACGCAAATTGAAATCTAGACCACGTAATTCCCCTCTCCCTCGTATACCCCCTGGAAGTGGCTCTTCCATGCCTCTGGCGAAATGTTGTTTCCCACATATGGGCCCTTGCGCAATTTCTTCAGTGATCTCCATACCTCCGTCTGATTCCCTCGTCCTGCGACTTGTCTGATTTCTTCTGCTATGTTACATTGCCATTGTGTCTTTTTTTCGAATACAATGTCCTTATACAGCTTCCTACGTGCTACATATATTTCTCGCTCCTCATCGCCACCTAACCGCCTAAAAGCCCGCAATGCTTGATCCATTTCCCTTTTAGCTTTCCTACAATCATTGTCATAGAACTTAGTACTTCCTTCTGTCTTCTTTCGGTTTCCCTTTAACTACATTACAGAACCCGCTTCCTGAATAATTAACGTTAACTGTTCTGCCGTGATTGAGTCAACGTCCTTCAGTCTGTCCTCCAATCTCTGTATATACACGTCCTTATGTTCTTATCTCCACCTATATACGTTCAAGCTGTAAATCGTATGACACTGTTTTAACTGGTGTTGAAGGAATTTATTATGATAACTTTAAACTTCTTTCGAATTAAGATCTTGGAACCTAGAATTAAATTCATTTTGAATTTCAATTAATATTTGCACATAATTGTTTAACATGGCTTCATCACGAGCAGTTTCTATCGTCGAAAAGTGAGCTATATTACCTTCTCGAAACTGACTTACGAAAAGTGTATGTAAGTTTACGACTGAAATCCCGTAATTTATTCAACATATCAACAATAAGCTGTCTTTTTCCCTAAACAGAGATATTTAAATTGTTTAAGATTAATAAATTCTAACGTACCCTACCTCATGTAATAATGCAAATTTCAACTCCTGAACCTTTTTACTGCGATCTTCAGCAACAAAATCATCGTATCTGTATGTGTGGACTAGTAATGACGCATTATATTATGTTTTCCTCCTTCTTTCAAACTTTGTGACAAAAGTATTGACTTCAGTAGCTGTAAAAAAAATTAAGCATTTTCCCATGCAATATTGAAAGAATTTGCCTGATGATCACTTCTCCGTCTTTTAGATTTCTCCATTATGTAGCCGTAGATAGGAAAAATTAAATAACCACTGATAATACATACTACACAAGATAGCTGAGTGGACTATCCTCTACCTGCAGTAGGCCTACGTCATCCCGACGTACCTTTCCGGTAAGCTGTTAGACGGCTCTCCCGCTCCGAAGGAGCGGCCGCTCTCACTGAGCGCCGTTTGTGCAGGCCTGATCTAAATAATTATAAAAGTATTATTGGTACAACTGAGATATTTATAACTGTAATGGCTATGACGACGGTTAATAGTAATGTTGAAGTTGTGGTGGTAGTTATAATGATAATGACGGCAAGAGTCATGATAGTGGTGATACTGATTTTCGTTCTAGATGCAGTAGTTCTCTTGTTGCAAGCATGCGTGGACTGTACCGCATACCAGGAATTCCTGGAGTTTGACAGGAATGCACTATCGGGGGCTACATGCTAGTGTAATGTCCATCTAACTGATATTCCATTACGGTTTCCACTTCGTATCAACAGTCTTTTGTTGCTGCTTCATCGCAAACTGTGATCACAATATGGGCGATGTCTGCAATTGCCCATCTCCGTGTCCATCACTGTTGCATTATCGTCATTTCTAAGAAGATTATGAATGGGGATGCACGCTCTATCGATAATGTTGAGGCTTTGTCTCGTCAAGAGCTGTATCCTGCATGTCCACAAGTGATTTCGAAAATGTGGTTATACTCGTGCATGTATAATGATTGGAATTAGCCTACTCTACTTTTGTACTGATTCGCGAGTTCCTTTTTGCATTCATTAATCATTATTGGAGACTGTTGTACCTTTAGCATAGTGTACCTTTAAACATTTTTTGTGTTTTATTTTTTGTTACTACCTAGAGGACTCAAACTGAAGTAGATTGTAGAGAAAGCCGCTAAGTAACCCTGGTCGTAGTTTCGGTTCGATTTATTGCGAAGTGTGAGTTCTGTGAACAAAACAATCTTTTTTAGTACCAAAAGTAAACATTTCGTTCATTGATATATGTTTTCTAACACAAAACCAGATTGCATGTGTTACTATCCATCAAGTACAATGTGTTCCTAATCATCTGGTGAGTAATAACAAATTTTAATTTCCATGATTTATTCGAATCTCTAGTTTTGGAAGCCATATTTGTTTAAACGTGCACCCTCTTGTACCTTTGAACATAGGAAATCTTGTATCATGGAACATCTTCCAAGGTGCACGATACTATCGGTTTTTGTCTTCCTTTTATTTTAAGATCATGTCACGAAGTAAGTCTGGAGTTAAGAGGCCCCCAATTGATCCGGATGTCTGGAAGAAAGCTATTGAAGCAATTCTGGCTCCTCCAGGAAATAAAATGTAAATCAGAGCAGCGTGCTATGGTTTATGATTGCAAATACATTTTACATTTGATTGCCAGTTCTTACAACTGTATTCCCACCTATATTCCATGTGTTTCAACTTACAAGAGGGTATGTTCTAAGGTACATGAACCTGTTGTACCTTTGAACATATTACATTTTATTTTTTCCAGCCTTAATAGATGTGTAGAACAGGAAAATACATACAGGAAGCTGTGAAAGAATCTTCAATAATCATTTAAAGCATTTTTTAATTTAAAAAATGTCATTTCCAAAAATTAAAAAAAAAAAAATAAATAAAATGTGAAAAATGTTTAAAGGTACAACAGTGTCCCCTAATATTTAGCCATTTCTTATTCAGTTAACTAGTTACCCATCCCTAATATTCATCAACTTTTAAGCACCCACTCACTCTTTACAACTCCAAACCAATCCATTTACTTTTCCTCTCTCGATGCCAACCCATTTATTACCATATAGCGTTGAGGAATTTGTCTTGAAATGGAAGAGAGGCAAATTTACTCTATATTTGACCTCATAGTGTCACCTGTAACAATCTCATTCATTCATAGTGTTCGGTCGACCTGGATAGCGTAGTTGGTATAGCGCTGGCTTCTGTGTTCGAGGTTGCAGGTTCGATCCCGGCCCAGGTCGATAGCATTTAAGTGTGTTTAAATGCGACAGGCTCATGTGAGTAGATTTATTGGCATGTAAAAGAATAATAATAATAATAATAATAATAATAATAATAATAATAATAATAATAATAATTCGTTATTTATACTGGCAGACTTAAGGCCATAGGGCCTTCTCTTACACTCTACCAGGTCACAAAGTATACAAGCAGTTAAAATTTAACAAAAGTTAAAGAACGGAATACTAACATATTACAAAAAAAAATAATAGCATAATAAAATCGACACTAAACAACATGAAAATAATACCACAATAGAAAAAAATATAGTAAAATACATTGGAATATATCAAAAGCAATTCATTTAGTACAAATTGTTATATGGAAAACGTAAGGAATAATATAACAAATTGGAATGTAATAATATTAAATAATAATAAAGAAAATAAATACGAAACTTAAATAAAATCCACAATAAAAAGGCTATAATAATAAATTCATCGGCTGATAAAGAGAACAATAAAAGAGAAAGGAAAGAAATATATAGCCTATATTCTTACAAAACTGTCGCAGGGAAAAGGGCTTATAACTGAAAGGAATCTGAAATGAAAAAGTGCAATTTTAATTTATTTTTGAAAGTAGACAATGTCCGACATTCTCTGACATGTTGTGGTAGAGAGTTCCAGAGATGAACTGCAAAGACTGTGAAAGATGAAGAGTAGAAGGATGTTCTGTGTTTAGGAATGGAGACTGTGATAGGGTATTGTGAGCTAGTATCTATTTCGTGATATGAGGACAAATGTTGAAAACGAGAAGCTAAGTAGCTAGGGTTAGAGGTTTGAAGAATGTTGAGAGTAAAATGACACTGGCGGCGCTGTTATAACCTCGGCAGTTGCGAGCGTCGTTGAATAAATCGTAATTTAATAATATTTCATAGTGTTCTGCCCAAGGGCAGGTCTTTCACTGCAAACTCAGCATTATCCATTATTTCTTATTTTCTGCCTTCTTCTTAGACTCCTCATATTATCCATAGGCCTATACTCATATCTTAATGTCGTCTATCATCTTATATCTCCTTCTGCCCCGAAATCTTCTCCCGTTCACCATTCCTTCCAGTGCATCCTTCAGAAGGAAATTTCTTCTCAACCAGTAAGCCAGCCAATTCGTTTTTCTCTTCCTGAACAGTTTCAGCAGCAGTCTTTCTTCACTCATTCTTTCCAACACACCTTCGTTTCTTACTCTGTTAATTTCACGCTCCATTCTTCTCCATATCCACATTTCAAATACTTCTAGTCCCTTCTCTTCATTTCGTCGTATGTCCATGTTTCTGTCCCATACAATAAGTACTACAAAGTCCGTTAAATTTGGCATACGTTTTCAACAAAATGGAACAGGACTTTTGAATTAGCCTGTATTTTTTAAAATATAATAATTGCATTGTAATTTGCAATTTTTGTATAATAAATAACACTTAAATTGTTTATATTCCAAATACTTAACAAAGATCGACATATTACGACTTTGAAAAGGATAATTTTATTAACCCCCTTGGTAGTAGTAAATTGTGAAAACCTGTAGCAGGAAAGTTGAAATTAATGGAATACTTACTTACAAATGGCTTCTAAGGAACCCGAAGGTTCATTGCCGCCCTCACATATGCCCGCCATCGATCCCTATCCTGTGCAAGATTAATCCAGTCTCTATCATCATACCCCACCTCTCTCAAATCCATTTTAATATTATCCTCCCATCTTCGTCTCGGCCTCCCCAAAGGTACTTTCCCCTCCGGTCTCCCGACTAACACCATATATGCATTTCTGGATTCACCCATACGTGCTACATGCTCTGGTCATCTCAAACGTCTGGATTTAATGTTCCTAATTATGTCAGGTCAAGAATACAATGCGTGCAGTTCTGCGTTGCGTAACTTTCTTCATTCTTCTGTAACTTCATCCCTCTTAGACCCAAATATTTTCCTAAGAAACTTATTGTCAAACACTCTAAAAATTAATTTAATATTCAGAATATTTAATGAACTATAATATCATTGATTTACTTTCTCACTTGCAATGTCAGTTTTGTATTCTACATTGTTCATCGAATTTATTTGTGTTTCTAAGATCTGTAAGGCCTTGTGAAACTTTGAATCAAAGAAAAATTTGATTTTCACCTTGATGCAATTAGCTATATTTTATGTAAAGGAAATAAAAAAAATAATTTATGTGAGAAAAGCAACGGCCCTATTGTACAAATGCTTAAAATTGTTTACTTTATAATTTACCTTTCTTTCTACAGTAGATTAACTTAAATCTAGCAAAGAAAAAATAAATTTACCTTCTCTTACTATGTATCTTTCCTTTGTAAACAATGATTACTACTTCCTATATGTGGGAGTCAACGTTTTTTATGAAATTCTCTTGCCCTTTCCTTTATTCAAGTATGTACTAGAGAGGAATGTTATATTATATGAGCCAAAGTTGCGCAAGATAAATGCTAAGAGCTCCACTGAAAACTAAAACAATTTCAGTCTTGTGAAAGCATACGTGTTCCATATCCGTACGGCAGAGTAATGATAAGAGCACCTTTGAAGATTCATGAGGGCATTAGTTCCAGTTGTTAGTTGCTCATGTCGCAAAACGTATCTTGCAGTAGACAAGGCCACATTCAAAGCGGCTTCATATCCGCTTAGTCTGCTCAAAATAGTTACAACAAAACAGAAAAATACTACGACACATGCAGAATGAATTTTAAGAATTCATGGAGGTATTGTTACAGTTTAACAACAGAAAAGTCATAATTATATAATATGTCCACAGAAACTCTACGTGACTACAAACGTGTATATTTTATAATAGTATATACTGTGGACTTTATGCTATTGTCATAGAAAAGAATACATAAGATTTGTAAACGGAGAACGGTACGAACTAAAGTTGGGAATTGGAGGCTACGATCAATTTATCTCCAAGCACTACTGTATGCAGATGACATTGTATTAATAGCAGACACACAATAAAGACCACAAAACATGATAATTAATTGGTATGAAGAACTATTAAGAAAAGGGATGCTGATTAATATTAATAAAAGTAAGACCATGTGGATGTCTAAAGAAAATAAACATAATGAGAATTAAATATTATATGCAACGATCAGGTACTGGAAAGAGTCGAAATTTATAAATGTTTAGGTACTATTATCAGCAGTGATGGAAGAACAGAACAAGAGATAATAAATATAATTAAAATTGCAACAACATCCTATTACCAAATAAGCAACAAAATAGTGGAAAAAATAGATGAATACGAAACTCAAAATGCAAGTATATAACTCAATAATAAATCCAATACTGCAATATGGAACATAAAGTGTACCGTTAACTGACAAATATAAAAGCAAGATAGCGGCTGTGGAAATGAAGTAGCTCATGAGAACGATAGGAAAAATTAGAAGGGATCGAATAAGAAACGAAAAAGTAAGAGAAGAGGTAAAACTAAGACATCCATAATAGAGAATATAGAAGAAAAGCAACTAAAATGATTCGGACATTTGTACAGAAAGACAGAGAAAAAGAAAGTGAAACAGGTAAAGGAGATGCGAATGGAAGGAAGGATAGGAAGAGGGGACCAAGATTTAAGTGGGAAAATACTATAGAGAAAATAGTACAACGTGGAAAGGCAATGGTTGAAATGAAGAAATGTCTAAAAATAGGGAGAATTGGAAGAGATGGATGAAGAGAAGTGAACCCGATGCCTAACAGCGTCAGGGATTGGAAGAAGAAGAAGAAGAAGAAGAAGAAGAAGAAGAAGAAGAAGAAAAAGAAGTAGTCATAGAAAGAAAGAGTCAGAGATTTCCTGTTTTGAATACTGCGGTATGCAAAATTTCTGGCGGAAAGATTAGATGGCATGAGAAGCGAATAGAAACTCTTAATGTTGGTTTCGTCTGTTTAATTTCGCCAGTTTCTTTTTTTGTTATTTTTGCACTATTGCATTATAACTAGAGACCAGAATCTTAGTCACTAGTCTTTGAAGTTAAGTGAATACGTAGTTTGTGGATTGAGTCAAATGACTTGATGTAGAGTAGTAGCGCGTGGTGCTGTACGATGAAAACAGACTATTCCCGCATTAAGGACAACAAACACACATATAAAAGAATGATTTCAAGGTAGGGCTATGTTGTGAATACAAACGAATGAACAATGAACACAGTCTTTGCTGTGAACTTTTTACTTTAAATGTTATGTTTCGCAGGCATTACTCTTAATGAAAATTATAACTCTATATTAAAACAATCTTTGATGAAAAATTTCAACTTAAAATGTTACTGTTTTATAAGAACCGCTCTTAATGCAATGTTTAAGCCAGGTTGCGATAATCTTTGTTGCAAAATTTTACTTAAAACACAGTTACAACTGTATCACAGCTACTGTCCTGAATGAAATGTTTCAGACTACATTACAATAATCTTTGCTGTGAAATTTAACTTAAAATATCGGTACTACTATAACACAGGTACTGCCCTTGTGTACAAATGTACTTTCCAACAACATTTTTAAAGTGGTTACCCTTAACTTTGTTGAAAGGATTGCTGGCCTGCACCACCATTTCACACAGGTCTCCTAAATTCGTTCGCAGGCACTGAATTACTACTTGAAGGTAGATCGTCAGATTCACTTCTTTCTATTAAATTTAAAGATTTATATGCTTTTTAATTACAGTGCTGCTATAAATTATATCTTTTAAGACAGATTATATCAGTCTTACATAAATTACACACAATAAGTCAGATCACTCAGACAGGTTAGATGTTTGTAACGATCCCCACAGTAGGTTTTCATCTGACGACGAAGAGAGATCCACTTTTGCAGATGTGGCAAAAATCATTAAGAGTTTATATTCAAATATCTGGTAATAATAATAATAATAATAATAATAATAATAATAATAATAATGATATTATTTCGTTATTATTAATAGTTGCAACGATAATAATGTTCGGCAAGTCTGACGACTGATGTTAGCTATTTGAGATGTCGGCGTATTGTAATCTTGTCGTGCTGTCATTGATTACGTGTCGTTGATATTATTCGCTATTTTGTATGTCTGTATGTTCAGATATTTCACTTGTCTTAGCACAGGCACACACGTAGTGTAATCTCATTAAATTTTTTGTAGTCAAGAGAAATGACCTTTATATGTAAAGTATTCTGTAATGTCTGAATTAAACTAACCTTATTATTTTGTTTATACGTATTGGTACATGCAAGGACACGTATTCTTGAGGCATAATATTAATAGGCCTATTACATAAAAGTTTAGAGTAATTCTTGTACGTACACTTGAACTGATTATTGTTATTTGAGAAGCACTTATTTGAAAATATAAATAAACGTCGCTCCTCTGAGTAAAACACGACTTGTGCTTGAGTCCGCCACTGCAATCATTCCCGCGCTCCGGTCACATGCTTTCTGCACCCGTGCCTCGAGAGCCAGTTTGGGGCAGCTCCTATGGACAGGCCTTCTCTAATCTATTTAACTTAACTACTTACACACCTCTGTTCTATTGCTTACAGTTCCAGTTTACATGGATTGAGCCCTCCACCACTCCTCCCAAACAAGCTTGAAGCTATACTCGTAACGCGCATACATTGCAAGCAACGGGATATTTGTCCGGGCTCTACTAATTGCAACAGCACGTATTTATGTGTATTCTATTGAAGTGCTTTGTGTGGAGTGTAGCATTGTATGGAACAGAAACATGGACAATACGACGAAGTAAAGAGAAGCTAATAGAAACATTTGAAATGTGGATATGGAGAAGGATGGAGCGTCTGAAATGGACAGACAGAGTAAGAAACGAAGCTGTGTTGAAAAGAGTGGATGAAGAAAGAATGATGCTAAAACTGATCAGAAAAGGAACAGGAATTGGCTGGGTCACTGGTTGAGAAGAAACTGCCTACTGAAGGATGCACTAGATGGAATGGTGAACGGGAGAAGAGTTCGAGGCAGAAGATATCAGATGATAGACGACATTAAGATATTATGGATCATATGCGGAGACAAAGAGGAAGGCAGAAAATAGGAAAGACTGGAGAATGTTGGGTTTGCAGTGAAAGACCTGCCCTTGGGCAAAACACTATGAATGAATGAATTAATTAATTAATGCTCCTTATTAGGGATAATATGAATGGAATTTTACCCATTCCCTCTACCTTTCTACATCTGATGACACTTCTTTTGGTAAGAAATTATGCAACTTTAATTTTAAATTAATAGTGGTGGGGGAAGCAGATCGACAAGTAATTGAGAAATATGCATAATTGTGTGCACTAGAGAGGATGATCGATATTTCCAAAACTGATTATAAGGAAAGCCTATAAATTGCAACTGCAACGCAAGGTATAATTTGAGATATTTAATTGCTGAAAGGTGACGCACTAAATCACAAATAAACTAACACTTACTTGCCACGATCACTTTTCGAACAGAATTGTATTAAGCGAAACCTGTTTCCAGACGTACACTCTTTGCTTTAGAATTCATATTCCTTTTTTTATGTTTAAATATGTGTGAATCAGAGAAAGAAAAAGGAAATGTAATGATAATGTAAAAATTATTGAATAGTAAAAAAAAAAAAGCAGTAAAATAAAAACTAACTGAAGTAAAAGTAGAAATGTTTTATTATGTGAGGTTTTGATTATAAGATTTCTCTTATAATACCGTACTTGAAATTTTAAGCTCCCTACCGGTAATTATTCATACTTAGTTAAGAGAGTAAAATAAGTCAAAAAGGATTTAATATGTGACAACAGACACCATCGAGCCCGTACAGCAATTGCCAACATTCTAAGAAACAGAGGATGGGAAGTACATGAGGAGATTCATTGTGTGTCTGGAGATGATTCTCGTAGAAGAGCTGATATAATTTCAATCAATAGAAGAACCCAGAGCTAAATATGTACCTTGTCTCCCATACCTCAGTGAAAGATGTGGCATTTCGCTTTACAGCTGGGATGCTGCAGGCATACTATTTGGAGCGAGGGGTTGTTTACCAAAATTTACATGTAATATCCTTAAATCCTTTCATATTCCCTTTTATGAGGTTCAGAAGATTGTAATGGGAATTCTGAAGGCCTCTCTTCAAATTTTACACTATCATCTATATGTTAACACGTAAATTTTTGTTGTAATATACAAATCGAATCAGTATTTTGCTCGTTTCATTTCCCTTTATCTTTTATGTTTGTTAATTCCGGATCCCAGTGGTCAACCTCACTTGAGGACGGATAATTTGAAATCTTAGTAGTAAAACTGTATTATTGTCTAAGCCTTTAATGAGGTTTGCTAGAAATTACTTCTCAAATCCTACAAAATTTATTTTAATTAAAGCGTTATACGAACTATTAGTAGAGCTACACTCCATTTATGAGTCACTATGACTGAGTTTTGAAATTTCTACAATTTTATTTTGATTTCTTTCATTTTTTAACTGGTTGTTAGATGCATTAGGAATAAGGTTTGTACAAATTTTCATGTCAATCAGACTGCTAGTTTGAAAGTTAATTTCATTTTAATTATGAGCATTAATAATATAATCAACATTTTTCATGCGCATTACAATTAATAACAAGAAGTTCATATTTTTACTGGCCAACTCTGATTCACAGAATATATTTTAAAGTTGTGAAATTCATTGTATCTAATATAGTTTAGGCTCAATAAATTAAAAAAAAAACAACGTTTATTAATATTTTTATTAGTATAATTTTTTATCTCTTAATGTTCAATATATACTTCACATTCCGCTGGTAATATGAATAGTACAGCATTCGTTGGCAACAGGTGTTGCATACCATCCTAGGCACTTAACATTCAAATCACAAATACTGTAGATATATTCATTTATAAAGCCATTTTATGACTAAATTATGACTTTCCTACACACAAAAATAACGTTATGTGCAGTAAAAGCACGTAATGATATAGTGTTAAGGTATCGATAAATAGTCTACAGAAATATCCTTCCTCTGCTCACTACAAACTAGTCTGCCACTCTTTGAACAACTTGTCCTTTTCTGTCATTTTCTCGAGAGCAAAAGAAACATCTATAATATTTGTTTAGCATTATGGGTCAGAGTTCGACCTCTTCGAGGTCCCTGGCTCGTTTCTTCCCTAGTTATGAAGATAGGTTCACAAAGAGCTCACGGACAAATTCTTGTCTAAATGTCATTTCAAGTGAGGAGGTACAAGTTGGAAAATCAGATTGTTAAAAAATTCTCTTCTTTTTAGGCTTCGTTGTGATTTTGTTGAAGTACAGTATATTTTAAGACCAATGCATTTAGAGTAGCTAGACTTAGGATTCCAAACAACATACAGAGTGGCCAACAATGCGTATGTCTTGAAACTGTATAATCGATGTATTATTATGTCGAACACGTTAACCCGTCTTTTCGCATCATTGTAAAATTAAATTAATCCTATTAAAAGAGGTACAATTCAAATAAAACCAGAGGGAATATTTGACACTGTGGAAGATAACAGGGGTATGGACAACCACGAGGAACAATTTAATCTACTAGAAGGACATATAACGGGACTGTTGCTAGAGCAACGAATATTCTGAATCTTTGAACATTCAAGTGAGATTACATAGACAGACATAAAATAAGAAACGGAAATAACAATGCAACTATACTAGGGACAGAAGAAATATGCGGTTATGGCGAACGCCTCATTCCCTACCCCTACTCCTATACAACTCAGTACCTGCTTGGCGTATGGTTCTGTCCCAAATAACTTACTCCTCCATTCACACGTTTTGAACTATAGAAAAACTTAAAAGAATGAAATAATAACGTGATTTCTAGTAGGTACAAATACCTGATTTACTGAATATTGTTGTTTTGTTTACTCAACTATCCGAACACAGGCCTAAAACTCATAAATGACAAAAATAACGCATTAATCTTGAGGTAACTAAGCCAGGAGATAATGAGTTATTTTGAGCAGTTTTCTTTTCCCCTCCATTGCATACATCGCAGAATAGTAACACATTACACTAATCAGGCTTTAGATGATATTATCATTTATAATATTTCACAAGTTAGCCATTTCACAAACGTAATATTTATTATAATGTAATATAAACCTAATAGCAGAAATTAAATATTTAGCATTACACACAAGTGTTTTATTTTTATGTTTTCGGAATATTGTACTGAAATAGCAAATACTAAATAATTGTTATGCAATTAGCCTATTAACTTTGTGAATCATGAGAAAATTAAGGTGCAAAAAAATTATATTATATAATTTTACTGTGTGTAGAAAATGTACACGTTATCATAACATGAACGAGTTTCGTAATAAAAAAATACTTACGTATTAGAAGCATACTTAAGGACGACTTAGCTTAACAAAACAAATAACACAATAAATATGACTAAAAATCGTTCTGCACAAATTCTTTGAATCGATCGTAGAGAAACGCCACACGCCTTGGCAGTGACTGCTGGTGATAGGGCACTTTTAAAGTCCTCGCAATCTTTAAGTTCTTTTAAGAAACAGAAACTTGATTAATAACGCCTTTAGTATGACTTCTGACATCAGAGTTTCACTGAGACATGATAGCGATTACTTGGATGATTAGTATAAAATAAAAATAAAAATAAATTATGAGTGACTAGTATTGAAAAATACTGTTTATTATGATATAATATATTAGCCAACAAGCTATAACACAGTAATATCAGGGACGAGCACTTGTCAACAACCAGCATTCGAACGCAGCGACAGGAAGGTCTCTCTGTTCAGGTCATAAACCGCTAGAGAAAGTGTGGAGTGAGTAGTTTCCGCACAAGACCAAAAACCCGCCTATTTCTTCTGCCTTTACTATAGTAGAAGGATGTCTCGCTGGGGTTGCGCACAACCACAACCCCTGTTACTATCGGAGGGTTAACATATCTCAACATGAGATCTCGGGTAATATATGCATAGACATCTATCTATGGCTCTTCGGCCCGTTTTTGGGCCATGGCCTCCCCAATTCTTCCTCTCCAGTCTTCTCTGTCCCTTGGTGTCACCTTCCAGTTCCACAATCGCAGCAAACTGGTAATGTCTTCTTGAACCATATCTTCCCATCTATTCCGTGGTCTTCCAACAGGTATTTTCCCTCCATATTGTCCTTCTAAAGTTCTCTTTGGTATCCTTCCCTTCTCCATCCTGACTATATGTCCTGCCCATTGCAGTCTCCTGATCCATATGAAAGTTGACAAAGCTGTTTCATTGTATAAGGTGTATAATTCATGATTACATCGGATTCCCCATTTTCCTTCCCTTACCACTGGTCCAAATATCCTCCTTAACACCTTTCTTTCGAAGTTGTCAACTGCATTCTGTGATATATTTTTTTTTTGCGAAGTGCAATTTTCACTTCCATATATAATTATACTACGGATCATTGTTTTATATAGTTCAAGTCGACTTCTCCAATTAGCTCCACGATGTCTAATTAGAGGGATAAGCGAATAATATGCTTTATTAGCGACTTTAACTCGATTCTGGATGTATGCATGGACATGTACGGATTTTTTCATTGATGAAAACTGCATGAGCATAGAACATTTTGAACATCGTAAATGTAGTTTCGAGAGAAGGAAAATTTGTGAAAAGAGATGCAGTACTAACATATGGAGAAATACTATAAATATCGCTCCTGAACCTGAAAGAACGCGTAGACGCAAGAAACGTCTTACAATCAGCTTCCTAATTGAACAAGAAATATTTTCGTACAAAAAAGACTAAAATTGATTCTTTGGCAATTTTTAGCAAAAGCTCAGTCCAATGTCTCTTGTGTCAGAAGTGTGGAAATTAGTTTTGCGAATCAGCGCAAAAATCTCCTAATTTCTACCACTGAGTTATTCATATATTTCAAAAAGGCATATGACTTGGTTAAGAGAGAAGTTTTATATAATATTCTTATTGAATTTGGTATTCCCAAGAAACTAGTTCGATTAATTAAAATATGACTCAATGAAACTTACAGCAGAGTCCATATAGGCCAGATTCCATCTGATGCTTTTCCAATTCACTGCGGGCTAAAGCAGGGAGATGCACTATCACCTTTACTTTTTAACTTCGCTATAGA